>NC_052017.1:107448178-108143803 GCF_015832195.1 Motacilla alba alba | reverse complement strand
GGATCATTATTATTGCTGCGTAAGTACATTTTCTTAAAACCCAAAGTGCAATTCACTTTATTATAAAATTAGCTGAGAGAATCGGATTTGAACTCGATTCAAACATTTTTTATTTTGGCTGTTGTATAGCTGTCATCACTGACTTAATGTGCCTGCTCTGTTTATATCAGTAACACAGGCTTCCTGCTGTCATCTTGGGCTGTAGTTACTGCGTGTGGATTTCTCTTTATTTGTTTAGGTATATTTTGTGTGAGATGTTCTGTATGCTCATGTAAGTGAGGTCAAAAAGACCTACATTTAGTACTTGAACAAAAAGACTACAAAAAAAGTTTGTGAGTTCTAGGAACATTTCTGTTTCTAGGAATGCTGAAATCATTTTCCCAGAGTATTTTGTGATTTCTGTTGTGTTGTGGATTAAAACATGGGGTATCTGAGACACTGGATTTCACAAGGGGTTTTACAAGACCCCATAGAAACATGGAACCATTGAGTATACTGACTTGAAAGGGACTCATCAGTATCATTGTGTCCAAATCCTGGCCTCACTCACGGCACCAAGAATTACACCATGTGCCTGAGAACATTGTCCAAACACTTCCCTGAACTCAGGCTTGGTGCTCTGACCCCTTCCATTCAGAGCCTGTTCCAGTGCCCAACCACCCTCTGGGTGAAAAATCTTTTCTGGATATCCAACTTAAACCTCCCCAGACTAAGCTTGATGCCATTTCCTTGAGTCCTGTCACTGGTGATGAGAGTGAAGAGACCAATCTGCCCCTGAGCTTCCTCTGAGGAAGTTGTAACTGCAATGAGGTCTCTCCTCAGTTTCCTCTTCACCAGGCTGAACAGACCAAATGGCCTCAGCAGCTCCTCATACAGCTTCCTCTCAAGGCTCTTCACCATCTTCATGACCCTCCTTTGGACACTCTTTAATAGCTTAAAATCTTCCTTATATTGTGGCATCCAAAACTGCACACAGGTGAGGCCACTCCAGTGCACAGCAGAGCAGGACAGTCCCCTCCCTTGCCTGGCTGGTGATGCTGTGCCTGATGCCCCCCAGGACATGCTTGGCCCTCCTGGCTGCCAGGACCAGGACCCCCAGGTCCCTTTCTGCAGCTCTGTTCTCCAGCATCTCTTTCCCCAGGCTACACACACATCCAGGGTTGCCCCATCTGAGGTGCAGAAACATTAAAGGACAGGGTGAATAGTTCACAACAGACCAAAACCTTGAATATATGTAGTGCTACCGGAGCTGCCCAAAACCTAACAGATTCTGAGAAGAGTAATACTGCTGTTAACCAGTGAGACAATGACGGTGGTATAGAAAAGCAAAAGAAAGTTGTTTTTTTTCTTATCACAATTAGTTATGTTATTCTGACTAACAATATCCTTAAAAACCACAGAAGACATGCTGCAGTAGCTAGTATTTCAGAATTTGTTTTTTGGGTTTTTTTTCCTTCTTTCTTACTCATTTTTTTTCTGGTCATAGTAAAACTGTCTTGCTCCTGTTGAATCTCAGCTAGCTGTTCCTACTTAAGTAGCTAGAACACTGGGACCTGGACATGTTTTGAAGGCTGGCTAGATCAGTGTTTTATCTCAATGGGGCAGTTACCCAAATTTGGGATATATTCTGAAGGTGGAATTTTCAGATGTGGGAACATTCAGTAGAGGAACTGTGTGAAATGTCACCTCCTTCTTTTTGACTGCCTCTTGACTGCATCACTTAAAATAGGTCCTTTATTTTCCTGTGGATAGCTTTACCCTGTGCATCCTCTGCTCAGTGCTGTCATGGATGTCTTCTTCCCATCTGTCAGCATCAGGAGGCAACCTGCAAAATCATTGGTGCAGATCTCTCTGACAGCTGATGCCAGAGAAGCTAAATTAGCTTGAAAGTGGCTCTTGGCCAATTTTCACAGAAGTTTTTATGTTCAGAGATCAAATTTCTCAGTGGGCAGTTAGGCAGAACTCTTCCTTGTGGGCTTCTTTATTTTTATGCTAACAATTTGAAGAGTGCAGAAAACAGAATGGTTCTCTGAATGAAAGGTTTAGTCATTTGTTTAGGAAAGGTATTAGTTAATTATGATTCTGTTATTCAAAGTCGTTTCTGGGTGAGTTTCTGACAACAAAAAGTAGTATTATTAAAAGGAATAAAATGAATAAGAGGGATTAAATTAGATTGTTCTATGGCATAATCCTGGAAGTCCTCCAGGGTTCTGCTGACCTTTCCTGTGAAGCAGAAGTTTTTGGTATTGGGACATTTAGCTTGCTTATTAGTGCCTTATGATATAATTTGACATTTGCATATTCAGACATGAAAAATATCTCCTGCAGAACCTTATTGTAGGCATAAGACACAATTTTTCACCTGGGTTTGGACTAAATTTTAAATTTTAAAGCTTTAAGTATGGGCATTTAGAAATGAATTTCTTTTTAAACCAATCTTGATGGCCTTAGGCCCTATGGCTTAGGCCCTTAAAATTATTTATCCAACATAAGTAGATACCATTGTGAGGTAAAATTTATAGTATTATTTCCTTTTCCATAGTAATCCTGATCACAATTTGTGGCTGCTGTGGCGCTGGGGTAATGCACAGGCAGGTGACTGATGATTGTGCCAATCACAATTTAATCATTTCAAACACAGAAGCTCCAGGAGAAGAAGTGATGGTAAGTTGTCTGTTTGTTTCAACATAGAAACTTGCAATTGAGATGTCCATGGCATTGCAGTTTGAGAACAGGACCACCTGCAAGTAAGTGATTTGATTAAGGAAATAAGCAAACAATGAAGGGATCATTAGATGTACTTTGCTATTTAATAAGAATTTGAAAATTCTTACTTTAGGCAGAGGAGGTAGTACTATATACATTTAAACATACCTTGTAGTCATTAGGCTGCTTGTAATTCTTCCAGATTTTAAGCATTTGGTTGCTAGCTTCAGGTGAACATTTTAATAACATTGCAGTCATTTTTAACATTGACATTAGATTGAAATTAATTATTTTGCCTATGTTGAAAATGTTAATGACAAAACATTTTTTTTCCTTGGAGAAGGATTTTTATATTTAGGTAGCTGTGTAAATTGCAGGTGCAATTTTTGCCCTTCCCCTGAAAAATGACCTCAAATGCAGTTGATTTCATGAACAGGTCTGTGTTCATCAAATTTTTCTTGCTTTTTGCATCTAAGCTTCTTTCAGTCTACCATGGACATAGTTCAGTCCGGGACTGCATTCATGCAGGATAACTTAGCTCTTTCGACTACCTCTTTTCTGTCATCCTCCACTCCCTAACGCTGTCTTCCCCAAGAAGAGGAGATGAGTTTAAAAATAATATTTCATGTTGAAAACCAACAAATCCTTGTGGTGGCATGAGTCAAATTTCTTGCCTGTGAAGAATAATGTAATGCCATTATAAACTCGAATGTGGATTGTACGTATTTCACTGGGATAACACTTTCATTCTTTGATCATATCATATAATTTCATATCATCATATTAAAATGTAGATATCCTCTCTTCTCTCTTGTCATAGTATCCTTTCCCAAGATTATTTACTGATCTTTAGACATTAAGGATAGCCTTTTGTTCAAAATATCACAGTGCCAAGAAAGAGACTTCTCAAATTTCAGTTGTGACCATTTCTGATTGCTGTTTCTTCTTCTTGAATTAAAAAGGAAAAAGAAATTAGGAGAAAAAGAGATGTCCTCACTGCTGCTTTTTTGTTTTGTTTTGTTTGTTTAGGATCACAATATAATTCCTCTACAAAATACATGTGATCAAGGAGGGTATGGAGTAAAAACAGGAGAGCAGCAAACATTTGAAGTGGTAAAAGGAAGAGGGCATACCTTGGAATCAGTCAAGGGAGGTGGACATCAGACACTGGGATCAGTTAAAGAAGGAGGAGGACAGACTATGATGGATACTTGTAGATACTCCTACTCAGAGTGGCATAATTTCACACATCCTCGTTTAGGCGAAGTAAGTATTCTGAATATGATTTTCTTTGAAGTGTAGGTTATGGTCAGTATATACAGGCTTTTCAAGGAAGACATGTAAATGTGCTAGAAAGGTGGCTTTCTGGTTTTGGTTTCATTTCATTTTCCCTCTCCTTTGCTCCTCTGAATCCCCTTTGGAATACTGCTCTTTCAAGGAGTAATCCTTGACATATTTCAGCCATAAGTGTAAATTACTTTCTTCTCTTGGCTAAGGCTATAGGCAGTGTACTGTTTTTAATTTTGAATAATTACTGCAGCTTTTTTTAGTTTTTCTGAGGATGTCTGCTTTTAGTCTAACTGCTTACTTTGTGCTAATTTAAAGCTCATACTTAGCAATGGAGCAGGAATGAATGTACAGCATTAAAAATGTAGTCCATTTCTTGGAGATCAAAAAACTCTCACTACTTGTCTAACTAGTTATGTATAAATGTCTTTTAATTTTCAGTGAATTTTAGTTGCTTGACAGGTTATTTAAACTGGTTCTTCTTCTTTTATTCATACATATGTAATTAGTAGAAATTATTTCTTTATTAAATACTTATATTTTGTAGTCGTAATGATATAGACCAATCATGTGCATTTTTTGTATGTAGGAATCCATTAGAGGACACACTGTGATTAAAAATAATTGAATGAAAGGTAAATCAAAAAGAAATTATTTTTTTTGCAATATGTTTAGGATAACAATTTAAGAAAATGATAAGATCTGTTCTGTTCCTATCTAGAAGGTGCACCTATGCAGACAGGATGAAGAACAGAAGCATTCTGAAGATTATCTCCTTTCATATAACTATGAAGGAAAAGGATCCTTGGCTGGCTCTGTAGGCTGCTGCAGTGATCAGCATGAAGAAGAGGCACTTGACTTCTTAGATCAGTTGGAACCCAAGTTTAGGACATTAGCAGAAACATGCATCAAAAGATAAATGTGCCTTTCAGAGTGCTGAAAAAATCCTGTAAATAAATGGCTGTCATACTTTTGTGATGTTAGGTACTTTGGAGTTGAGAGGGGTAGAGGTTTGTCAAAATTGAGATAGACTGGTAAGAGTGTAAATAACTCTTGCTTTAAATTTACATTTTCTTACACTGTACACATACTATCAGAACAAAGGGATTCAAAATACTTTTTCTTTAGTTAATATAGTAATGCTAGTTTCTACTTAGATTACGTTTTGCATTCTTTGAGATTGCTCACAATGCAAAAGTTGGTGTTCTTTTAATTAATTATCCAGCTTCAAAATTTTATTGTATTTGGCTTTGGAGAAGGAAAGCTTTATAACTCACTGTTTCTTTGTTTTCGTTTATTTTTTGTAGAAATGAAGCAAACCATATTGTTGGTGGATATCAAATACCTTGTTAACTTATATGAGCTGAGATACGAAATATTTTTTCATTTTGGACATAAAAATACTCATGAATATATTAGAAAACTTTACATTTTGATTGAAAATGAAATATATATATATATTGTATATATGTAAAATAATATTCAAAAATATATTTTTCTCCTAATGGGTTACCACCCATCAAACTTGCTATCCTAAGGGATTTATGGCATCACCACATAGGGTATCAGCATTGTATGCGAGGATGTATTTTTCTTTTAAGGAAATAAGAGATCAAAAAAAAAAAATCATGCAATAGAGGAAACTATCGTACTTCAAATGAATGCAATATAATCTCATGTTTACTTCACACAAGTTTGTACCTCAGTTTCTTGTGAGTTTTGACATAGTATCATGGCAGAAATTATGACCATTGCCAAGAGTTTTGTCCAGTGTACCTACCACTACCTTTTCTACTTGCCCTGCTATGGACTTCATTAAACTGTTTCTTTTTGGAAGTAGAGCTTGTCAGAAGATGGGCTCAAATGGATTGAGAACAGTGTTAATAATGTGTTTTTGAGATAACATTTTTATCGAGATGCAGAATTACAGTGGGAGAAACCATCTGTTTTGAGTGTAATTTGGGGTAGTTGTAGAGGTCAGCGTTTACACACGTCTCTGGCAGAAACCATCTGAATCCCATTTGTAACTGTACTAGATTAAGCATACATATACACTATATATATATATATATACACACACAAAAAAAGTCTGAAATACCTTTGGCAGATGACAGTAGTGGGACTTGAATGCTGCCATAAGCAGCAGGTGGTATTCCACCTCTGCTTCCCAGGTTTTAAGTGTTTTTTTAATATTTGCACTCCTGGTTAAGTAATCTGTCTTCTGCACTCTGGGAATTCTCTTGTGCCTTAAAAGAACATCTCAGTGCCTATGAGAAACTTGTGCAATTACTTATCTCTGTAGCTATAAGTCTGCTTTTGGCATTTGCTCTGTAAACGTACGCCTTAGAGATATTTTAAAAAATTTACTATAGCTAATGATCTATAATAGGAATAATTGCTAACAAACAAAAGTCATGCTGCTCTAAATTTCAGTCACTGCTGACTTCAGTGGTTGCAGTTCATTCCATAAGAATTATGGTCAGTGAAAACCCGTAACAGTATAGAAACTTAGCAACATTATAAAATAGTACTTTTAAAACTTTATGTTTTACACTGTGAATGGGCTTCAGAATATTTCTGGTAAGAAGTAGCTCTGGTTAAGAACTTCATAGATCATTGTTAAATATATTTTCCTGTATCATTTGAAAGTGGTAATGAATTCATCCTGAAGTAAATACACTGCCGTGGCAAGAATGACAGTCATCAGCAGCAAAATACTAGATGAGAAGCAAGGTGTTACAAACTTGCTTCTTTTTAAAAAATGTGTTCTAACACTTCTCTTCTGAACAGCGCTCATCTTTATCACTAACATAAACAAAATTTTCTGTACATTTTCTGACAGTCAGATCTGTGACTGATGCAAGTCAGAATTTCTCTGCTGATGCCAGTGGAGCTATGCTGACTTTATGTCAGGTGAAGATCTGTCCCCTAGTGATTTTCTTGCTGCTTTGTCTTGCATTTTATGTTTAGTTATTGGCTATACACTTTAAAAGGTAATAGTAATGTCTCCCTCTCCCTCTCTTAATGTTTGGTGGTGTTTTTGTTTGTTTGTATCTTAAATTATATTAAAAATCCTGTGGTTCAGAAGGACCTAGGATAAATAATGACTGCACTCTTTTGAAAATTGCTTGGAGGGTGGTGTAGAGAAACCCTGGCGAGAATGGTTTCTTTCCTCATGAAATACAGTAGTAATACTTTTCTAAAAGAATCGACCAAATTTGTATGAGCTTAAATTGAAACAATGTTGGCTCTTTTAAGCAGATGGTTGTCGACTTATCATCCTAGAGTTAAAATAATACATTACTTAAATCAAAATAATACTTTTCTAGTCTAATTTACCTTAAAAATGTCTTCCTTGGTTTTGTTTTTTTGGTTTTTTTTTTTCTTTTTTTTTTACATTTCAGCAAAGATAAATATTTCTTTTTTCCCATTTATAAACAAACTAGAAGTCTGGAATCACTTCTACTTCTTTGTTTCTTTCAAAAAACTAAAATTCTAAGTTGAACCAGTGTTTCTGTAAAACCAAGACTAGAAGTGAGATGCTTTGAAAAAAGAACAGCAAAATATTTTCATTATATCTTCTAATTGTGTGAAAGGAAATTTTGTATAAAGCATTAAAGTTTACAGATACCAAGTACCAGGTAACATTTGTGTAAATCTTATAAATTGAATATTTTAAAATGCATAATTCACTTGTTGTTACTGTCTTGAATTGCCTTAAAAATTGTGAAGATTTCTTCCCTGCAACTAGGTAATCTGCAATCTACCTAGCTGTGTCAAAATTATCTTAACATCATATTTTTAAGTTTATTTTGTACAACAGTGAGTAATAAATTTTTTGCAAAATAAAAGGATGTTCTATAAAAACTCTTCATTTCTTGTGCATGAACCAGTTTATGAAGATCAGTATGCCTATTTCTGAAGGGGATTGAATTTTTAAATTTTAATGCAATGCTTTTGTGCCACTATCGTGCTGTAATGCAAGTAGTAGTTGTCCTTGCAGCATGAGCCAAGGGTGGGGCGTCTCGCTGAAGTTTGTACTTGACAAATTCAGGATATTAAGAGTACAAAGCATTACTCAGTCATCTTGCTGATAATTTGTAAAAAATACACAATGCCTTCTTTGCAAACCTCATGAAAACCATTTGAAAACCAGTAGCAGCAGATAACCCAAATTTTAATGTTTGGCATGTAAAGCTGCAGAACATCAGTATAGTGGAGGTTATGATATTATGGTGGATTTTGAGTATCTCCAAGGATGGAGGCTACAGCCTCTCTGGGAAACCTGTTCTAGTTCTCAGTCACCTTCAAAGTAAAAATGTTCTTCCTGCTCTTCAGATGGTGCTGCCTGTGTCCTGGGCACCTCTGAAAAGGGCCTGGCTCTGCCACCTGTGCACTTTCACTTCAGGTACAGGTATAAATTAATAAGATCACCCCTGAACCCTCTCCAGGCTAAACAGTTCACATTCCTCAGACTTTTCTCATCAGACAGAGGCTCCAGTCCCTTCATCGTTTTTTGTGCCTTCTTTGGACTGTCTTCAGTATGTCCATGTTTTTCTTGTACTGAGGAGCCCAGAGCTACACGCAGCAGTCCAGGTGTGGCCTTATCAGTGCTGATTAGTAGGGAAGGATCACTTTGACTGGGTGGCAACACTCCACATGCAGCCTAAAATATCATTGGGCCTCCTTTGTGGGGAAAGCACATTGACTCATGGTATCCCCCAGGAGCCCCAGGACCTCTGCTGCCAAGCTGCGCTTTCCAAGCAGCCAAGCTGCTGTTTATGTCATTCCAGCAGGTATCAGGGTGGTAAAAATGCCCCGTGATGACCAGAGTCTGTAGGTGGGAGGATGCTTCTGGATGTCTGTGGAAAGCCTCATGCACTTGTTCTTCCTGGTCAGGGGGTGCATAGCAGACACTCAGTACCTTGTCACCCACACTGTCTACTCCTTTATTCTCTCTCATAAGTTCTCAGTGATCAAGGAGCAAAATTGTCTAGAGAGCAGGTCAGACTCACAGCCGGGTCTATCTGTCCCTTGAAGCAGAGAGTCACCTGCTGCTGTCACCCACTTGCTGCTTCCTCCTGGTGCCTCTGCGTGGCTCAGGGTCAGCGGGCACAGATGCTTCTCTTGAGAGCACACCTTGCTCCTCCTTAGCTTTGAGGGCAGTGAAACTGCCTTGATACTCACTCCTTGTCAATATTTTTGCCACTGGTGTTTTTTGGTTCATACAAAGGGTGCCCCTCTTTCCAGCCCTGTGTCTTTTGGTGCTGTGGGACTGTTAGAGGAGGAGGAGGAGGAGGAGGAGTGAGGTCACACAGGCAGCATGGAGAGGGTCCGTGACACTCCATACTGCCTCATCGAGTAGCGAGCATCAGAGGGCTGAGCTCAGCATTTGTGTGCTGGCCATACTCGTGACATGGAGGGTGGTTACATCCACTGTGCTGGGGTGTCTGAACTGTGGAGAAACTGGTGGGAGGGGAAAGAAAAAAGACCTGAAACTGAGTCACCTCAACCTCAGTCAACCTCAATTTGGGGCTCTACTTAAGCATAACAATGAAAATGGGATTCAAAGTCCCTCACTGATCTTGCATTTTTCCTGGTTTTATTTATTTTCCTAGGGGGAGAGTAAGGGGGCTAAGCATTCTTTTATCAGGAGACTGCTACAAAACATGCTGTTCTTGCTCTTTTAATCCTGTTCAGAGCCTTCTGAATGAATATAAGAAGTGTTTTAGGTTAAAAGGACTATCTTATTAGAACAAGAATGTACTTGAGATGAGAAGGGCACCAAGCTTGTCTAACAGAAAATAGACTGCCATCAAATCTATCGTTGTTTGCTATGGTTTTTGTTTGGCCTTACAACTTTCGTGATTTATCTTTTTTTTAGGGTACAGTGTGTGTTTTCTCATGAATTATTGTTGATTTCCACTGAAAAATTTATTGATTATTACCCTTCAGTATATATTCAAGTGGAACAATGGGAATATTCATTCAAATGTCTAGAATATCTTCAGATAAATCTGTGACATCAAAAAAAGGGAGTTATGTATAAAAATCAGATTTGCTGGATTTAAAGTTGCTCAGGTAATATTGATGATCACCAAAGTTAAACAAGGAGATCTACAGAAGCAGTACATTGTTTTGAACAGTTTTCAAACACCTAGAGTCTTATTTTGGCTGAGGCATGTTGAAAACTCTGTGTGCAATGCTTTCCATCAGCAAATACCTTGAAGAAATCTGCAACTCCAAAGTACTAGCTTCAAATGTTATGGAGAAATGACATTATTTATTTTCAAGCAACTCCCCAAGCAATTTGTTCTGTTCTCTGATCCCGGCCTCCTCATACTATTTTGGGACTTTTTCTCTTTAGCTCTAGCCTCCAGATCCCTTTCTTATCCTAGTTTTCTCTTCCCCTTTGTTTTTGTTTTCAGCCTTGGCCTCAGGATATGTCTCTGTGTGAATGCTGGTATAATTTCTTACCTCTCAAAGGATGTGTTTTGTCTTTTTTTCTTTTTTTCCTTTTCATATGTCAAACACCTCTTTTGCAATTTGCCGTCTCTTTTGCAGTCCAGCTTCTGTATAATCTGAACCTGAGAGGGCTGTCTGCACACCAGTACAGGGTCTGTGAAGAAAAGGCATATAACTTATATAACTTACCTTTTAAAAATGTAGAAATCTACAAATGAGGTAATAATAATACAGTGAATTTCTAGTTAGCAGAGATTTAGATAATGGAGTTTTGGATCATGATTCATTCAACCTGATAAAGGTTTCTACTTGGTCAAATGAATCCCACCTCTGTATCTAATTTCAGTTAGAAAATTATGGTTACAGTGGCAATTGAAAGGAAAGCCTTGGTCAACTTTAAAGATCCTTAGACAAAGCACATTTCAGGAAGGTCATTCTTTGCATATGAGCCAACAGACTCTCACAGGCTGTCTGCAAGTTGCACATGAGACTCCTAATTTGATCAAGTGGGACAGGCATGATACCCATACGCATGTAACTGAAAACACACATACAACTAAGGATAATAACCCCATGGAAAGAGTCAAACTTCTATTAAAAAAACTAGAGACCCTGTAACTTTTGAACAGGAAGGTTGTGTGTGTGCACACATGATTTTTTTTTTCACTTTCCAAGAAAGCATTAGATTTTTGAGCTAAGGTTAAATATGCTGTTGAGAAAAAAGTCAGCTTCCACCTAATGCCAAACAACTTAGATTTTCAATGCAAATGTTCTTTATCACTTGAAATTATTAGACTGAAAGTCTTGGGCAAACAAGGAAGCATTATGCAACTCTTTAAATGCAGGTAACTTTGCTGGATCAACCTATAATTAAGGCATTCCATAACTACAACCAAACCATGACAAACTTATCACATAAATGCTAAAAATTAAATAAGCTCATAAACTCCCAACTCTTTCCTCCCTCTCTAAGGAGGCTGTAATTTGACCAGATCAAAGAGTATATGATGAGGTTTTAACGATCCCCCTGTGCTCCAGAACACAAAAGCGATTGGCACCTTTTCCTTGCCTTCCTAACACATGGTTTTGAGATCATTTATATCTTGGGGTTTGTTTTGTACACAGTTTAATCAGTCACTACATCAATAACAAAACTAAAGGGAAGAAGTTATGTATATAGCACTAACATAAAGCAAATACAGGTAGCCTTTAGGTAGTAATCAAATTATACATGATTTTCTCATGCTACTGATAAATTCTGTAGTAACATAAAAAATCTTTGCTGATGACCAGTGGATGTCTGTTACTGAAGCTAAGGTTTTAGTTGTTTTCTCTCAAATTAACCAGATATCTAGAACTCCAGACTCACAGTGCAGCCAGCAAAAATTTACACAACAGATAATCTTTTATTAACAGATAATTGATTTCAATAATTATGAAATAGCAATATTAAAAGGAAAATTTAAAGATCATACCATTATGTGGGGTAGCACTACAATTGTAACCTTTGCAGTGTTAGCTTTATTAGTTTTGATCTAACAGAAATTGTATCGGGGAAAATTTTTTGATAAATTTTGTTCTAGCTTTAGGAATTTTTTTTTTCTAAACAGTAATATTTTATATAATTTATTTCCTAGAATACCTGTCCCCTTTGTTTGCGTACTGGTGACAGTATAGCATGGATCACACTGGTCTGTAAAATGAATATCAGGAAAAAAATGGAAAAAAGCATGGTTTACTCTTACCAGAGAAATGGTGGCAGGAAGATGTTAGAAATAGCTATGCCCTCTTTATTCACTGTAAGCCTCACTTGTCTTTGGATGAAATCAGGTGTAAATACTGAGAAGATGAAACTTCATTTCCCTCATCATTATCATTAAAAGTATGTAATTTTTCCAAAACCTGCTCTGCTTTCTTTTAGTCTGATACATGAGTACTGAGATAGGGTGTCAATGCAAACATCTAAGATATAATACTCAATGTGAAGATCTCTGAGCCATCATTTTTGGAGGAGTATGCATTTCTTTCTAAGTACCCTACAGAGTGTTTAAAAAATCCGCATCATCTGCTCTCAGCACTTTTGCAGTATTCACCCCTTCAATTAAGAATGTGTGAGAGGGCAGGTCAACTGAAATGCGTACTGAAGGATGATTTGTTGGCAGGAATGAGCGTTCCTGGCAGCAATATCTGCCTCAATTTGTTCATCTTTCCCTGTAGTGAGGGTGCACATCTCTACACCCTTCCCAGCCTGTGGCCCAGCTAAGAAACCCTTGCTGCTGAGCCATGGGCAGGCATCAAAGGAGGTGCCAAGACTGGGAGACCAGGCCAGCTCTGCTCTGTATAATATTTCTGAAAATGGGTTTGCAGGGAAGAGCAGAGTGCAGCCAGCAATGTAATACACACCTGCCAAGAATGCAGCACTATATATTTTCTCAAACCCAATACAGTTATGGAAAAGCTGGAACTCCTAATACCATTTGAGGCTAGTGTCACCTATGACAGTTTACTGCTGATAAATACAAAGTTTGGAACTCATTTTCTAGCCCATTAAATGCTTTCTATATTTTTCTGGGGACATATACATGCACACAATAATCTATACAAAAAAAAAAAAAAGGAAAATACGAAGATGGGGTGAAGAGTGTCTTTGATGTCATTTTAACAGAGAGGACAAACCTGGAAAGCTGCTGGGCAGTTAATTGGAATAAAATAAACTTCTGATTTGTTGTTATTGCAGCTGAAACACCAGGTTTGATTTAAGCAGGAGATAACCTGTGCAATCAGCTGATCCTAGAAGCTGCAGTGACGTTTTCAATTGTGGACTTGTAACCAGGTGTGGGACATTTGCCATCAGTTCCACATAAATTTATGTACATAAAAATCTGTGAGTACAGAGTCTGACAGACCTGACTGACAGAAAACTGCCTTTCCTGACATCTGTGCATGAAGCTCTTCATGCTGTGCTGTTAGTGTTAACAAGGACCACAGTTATGACTGAAAGTTGTTTCCATTAAGGATGGGAACAAGAGTATGGTAGAAACAGGAACTGCAAAAGACAGGAAACAGAATATTATTCAGCTATTGGTAGAGTATAAATGATAGAGTATATATGATAGAGTATAAATGCACAATGATGTATGTGAATTCAGATAAAAAATGCAAATAATTAATTGACATTTTTGACATTACAATAACAGACACATCACATCCATCACAGGATATGCAGAGCATAGATTTCCTCTCTATGGACCATTGCAACTAAATACAGGCAAAAAATTTCAACATCTGTGACCTAATAAGCATCTATGTACAATGTATCTTAGAATGAAAACAGACCTAAATTTGAAACCTTGCTCAAACCTTTTACTGAAAGAAAACTGAAGCATTTTTGCATAATTTAATAATTGCAAGACAGGACTGAAATGGAGTAAAAATAAAATTTGTAAATGATTTGTCCTTTGCATAGAGCTGCTTGATTTAAAAGGAGCAATCACTTCCTTTTAAAATATTGTTTAAATTCCAACAGCTGGACCATTGTGTGATGGTGCTCAAAACTGATGGCATGAGGTGAGTTTTCCAGAATCATGCTGCACACTCTATGACTGAATGACCAGAACCCCAGAGGCTGATCCTACAGGGGCTGTAGGAATTCCAGATTAATTTCACATTACCGAATGATCTGTCACACCAACACTGGATCAGTAGGTTAAAGTGCTTGGTGCCAAGGCTTCTACTTACACATGTAGGATGATTAGGGCAATTTCAGATGACCTCAGCCAAGATTTAACCTGTTTCCCTGACAGGAACATTCCCTTCCTGTGATTAAAGGCCCTGTGAGGGCTGTTCACCGGTTGAAGCTTTGTATTGTCATTAGGAGTGATGAGTGTATTTAATGTACACACAGGGCAGAGATTTTGGTTGAGTTTCCTCCTAAACAAATTCAGTTTGTTGCTACCAGAACTGGTCTGAGAACTGCACCAGCATGCAGTAAGGGGGGGTGACTTGGACATTTATGTCAAAGTACTCTAGGGAGAAATGTCAGTGTAGAAACTACTCTGATGACTGGGGCACTCTTGCCCAATGCAAAGTATGTACAAGCCAGCAGTTTATCAAAAGCATGTGAGACCCGGCATCTGCTATAAACCTCTCTTCTGTCTGGCACTGTAAGAAATCGTCCCTAAATTCATATTGCATGACTTTCATCAAGGACTTCTTATCATATTTCACTAAATTTAGAGATACATGAGGATATAATATTTTTCTGGTTGCCTTCAGCAACAGCTACCACATTTATCTGGGTCACTCCACATGGAAAGACAAGTTCATTGCAATAAAAGCAGAAAGGAGACAGGTTAAATATTTTAAAATCATCAAGAGACAAATTTGTTGATATAATTTAAGTTAAGGTCATGTTCACCTCAGGCTGTGAAACTCAAACGCACAAGGAAAACAGGATTTGTTTGGCTGGATCAACTTGTAAGTCTGTAGCTGTGCAGAAACTGGTGAACATCTTGCTAGTGAAGCACAGAAAACTTTTGATGACATAGTAGGTGCAGAATCTGGGACAACTGATAGCATCATACTAAGAACGAAGAGAATATTAAAAGTAGTTAAGATCAAGGCAGAAGGCACATATCAAAACTAGTTAGATTAAGTGTAGATAACGGCTGTGTGAATATGAGTTGTTCAAAACAATTTTCAACCCAAGTTAAAAAAAAAGTTGAAGTATTGCATCAGCTACATCTTTAAGCTTATAAAAAATCATTAGCATTTTAATGCACTGAGAAAGAAATTATTCATATTTACTGGAATAATACTATCTGCTCATATTCTGAAATCAACATTTTCTATTTCTCAAAATGGTATTTCCTCTGTATTTGTCTTTGTGATTTATATAAAATACTCCTTTACCCTCCAGGTACACACAGGAAATAAATGCTATAAGATGAAATGAGCACGGAAAACATATACTCCAGCAACCTTTCAAAATGCTAAAATTATTACTTGCTCAATGAATAAAATTGATTTAAAATAAGAAAAGAAATGAGGAGAGAAGGGAAAAGTGAGAGGAGCAATAAGAAAGAAAAGCCAAATACATTTAAAAGCATTGTATCCATTGGCAGATGTAAAAATATCTAGTTTATATTGACTTGCTTCCTAGCCTATATTTTGGTCATGCAACCTGCTTTAAAAAACAAGCTGAAATTCATATATTTTTTCGTGAGGTTTGCTGCTTGATGTGATTCAACACTCTTACTGAGTAGTGTTCTGCTGCTACAAGGCAGTTCCCTTTTACTGTCCAAACATGTCTTACCAACGTGATTTGATTGGCTCCCAACAAAATTGCTATGATAATAAAAATTCTCAAAGAACAATGATTGCAAAATTTCCGTCAACAGTGACTCAATTGTGAACAAGATCAAACATAAATGCAATAGAAGAAGAGAAATATTGAGCAACTAAATCTGACTCTTGCCACATGAGACACCCAGTAAAGCTAATTTTGCCAAAAGACGTCTTGAATTTACTCTTCTGGAAAGGAACATTACAATACAATGTCCTGTGAGGCAACCGGGCCAACACAATCATCAGAAAATCATATATGAAAGGAAGATTAAACTCTAAGTAAGATTAAGCTCTTCAAAGTGAATAACCTGTTGCAGAACACCAAACCACAAACGTGATTGGTGAGTGCCTGGAAGCAAGAGTTCAGAAGCTGAAGGGTGGATCTTTAGTTTAGCTTGCTTAGGTACACGTCATCAACATAATCTCTGTTTCTTGCTTGTCAAAGTTCTTTGTTTCTCCATTGTATTTTCTTTTTCATTGTCCTGATTTTTGGCCTTCACCTTGGGCAGTGAAACACACAGGGGCACACAGCCTGTGGGATGAGAATAGCTGTAGCTGATTGTGGATTCCTCTGTCTTATAGTGTGGACATTGCCCCTCAGCAACAGGCAATTTGCTGTGCAGATCTGTTCCTATTCATCTGTATTGTGCGGTGTAGCCAGAACTGCTATATCACTTTTTTTCCCCTGTTCCTAACAAGTGCATTCCCAAATCCTCTATGATGTTCATATAAAAATAATATTGTGGTGTAGTAGCTATCAGAGGAAATGAAGACGAGAAGCAAAAGAAATTATGGCAAAAATCCCTCTTAGTGCTAACTAGTAACTCCTGGGCTTCATGGGAGAAGAGAACCAGGATGGAGTGCATGAACTTCACTACTATCTAAGATGCAAATGGCAGTTCTCTAAGTTTTGTGCTCTTTCAGATTTGTGGCATTCTTCTCTTGGGGCAATTCCCAGTGAACATGAACCAGTTAGAAGAGCAGTGGCTAAGACAAACTCTGTTGCCAAGGTATTGGCATAAACTCTTCCAGTTGCTTGAAAAACACAGAGAAGTGAACTTACACCACTGAATTGAAGGCTGAGAGTAAAATGTATAATGGTGTGACATGCTGGAGAAACAGTATTTATGCTTTTTGTGTTGCAGCAAATTTTCTTTGCCTCAATCCTTCCTTCCTGTGAGAGGGCTGGTAACAGCTTTGTAGCCAAAGACTGCAGTGTCTGAAGTTACTCCAGCTAATAGCAAGACTCATAGGTCAGAGGTATACTGTGCTTACCCTGTACAAGCTGAAAACTAACAGGAAGAGCCTACACTTCAGAGTGGGTACACTCTAAATAAGTTGTATGCACTCTACATAAGTTGCATTGGTTTTGGCTGGAGTATAGTAGCTTGAATGGTGCTGTGGTAAGGGTTTGGGATGAAATAAGCATTGATAACTTTGGGGTGTTTTTGTTATTGTTGAGCAGCACTTACACTGAATCAAGGTCTTTTCTGCTCCTCACCCCACCAAACCAGTGGGGAGGGTAGGAGAGCACAAGGAGTTGGGAGGGGGTACAGTTACGACAGTTGACCCCAGCTGACCAGAAGTGGGGGAAGAAGGCAGAAGGAGAGACATAAGGAGTTATAGAATCTGTCTTCCCAAGTAACTCTTATAGAGGCCAGTGTGATAGAGCCCAGTTTTCCTGAAGATGGCAGAGCACCTGCCTGCCAATAGGAAGTGGTGATTTAATTCCTCATTTTGCTTTGCTTTGCTGTGTGCACAGCCTTTGCTTTCCCTCTCAAACTGCCCTTATCTCAACCCATGGGTTTTCACACTTTTGCTCTTCTTATTTTCTCCCCTACCCTTCTGCAGGGGAGTGAGCAAGCAGCTGTGTTAGCTGCCTCTCGAGGTTAAACCATGACAGAAGTGAATCAAAGAACTTTGATTGAAAGTTAAAGGACAGCATTATCAGATGTACAACACTGCCTAACAGAGTTGGGTGCTTCTCCAGTCAACAGATGTAGCAGCACCTCAGTATTCCATCTTGATTTTATCATACGGTGCTGCTTTTTACACTGTTCTTCTCATGTACTCATAGGAGTATAAATATTTTCATTCATCTTACAATGGGAAACATGACTTTTTTTTCCTGATATGATAATTATAGTTTATGTAAAACACTTATTCACACACTTCATGTTTCTCTATTTCGCGTTACTACAAAGGAAAAGATTTGCTCTCTATTTCAGTTGAGGTGAGATGGGCTTCTCCTCTTATCCTAATATTCATATATGACAACTGAGTGTCTCTACTGCATTGATTTTCATAATTATCCAAGTTTCAACAAGCCATGAATATTTTAATTATAATATTCTCACTAATGTGTTACGAGCTGATTTTCTCCAAGCTCAATTCTCAATTTATTACCTAAGAAATCTTCTATATGCAAGAATTAAATTATATCACAAGTTTGCTTTAAAGAAAAAAAAACCAAACAATGAAAATTAATGCAAATCTAGCCACATGTACTTACAAAGATAAGAAATACTTGTACCAATTCATGCTTAAAGGGGATTTAGTAGCTCCAGAACTGACTTCCACTAGATCTAGGACTTCAAGTTTTCTGAAAGAAACCCCTGCAGAAAAGAACATTATAATTCCATATTTAATGTATTTTTGTTTGCAGAAGTTTTAGAAAGGGCATTTAGCTACAGGCTGTATGTATTCTTGGTTTAACTTAGGATCACAGGAAAAAGATCCTGAATCAGTTTTACAGCTTAATGTACTCCAAAACAGTAAGTTGAGAAACTGAGAACTTGGAAGTTCTCTTTCTTTTGTCCTACAACTTTCTACTGCTACATTTCCATTTCTTCTGCGGCCAGATGTCAGGAAAGAAGCTTATCTGAGTTTTTTTTCAATGTTTTTTGAAGATCCTGATGGCAGTTATTGATTGAAAGAGAACCTGGGAAACTTGGATCCTCCTACAGAAGCTCTATCCTGTTCTTGTCAGTAAAGCTCCACCCTGAAAAAAATCCACTGATCCTAAATAGGAAAATATTTAAAATTAAATATTGTAGTGAGCCACATGGAGACAGGCTATATCTTATGCAAATAGTTCAAAAGAATTAATGTTTTACACAAAGAAGGAAACACTGCAGCTACATTGGGGAGGATTTTAGAGACAACAGTTAAAGGAACTGAGTTTCATTTTAGAAGATCAACCTTAGTTTAAAACAAACAATTTTATTACTAATAACTAACTAGTTTTATGGTTTGTCATTTAAAATGTCTGCAATTGATTTTAGAAACACAATACAGGACTACATTAACTACTAGTTCAGTCTCTAGCAGGACTCAGTTTACATTTTGACACTCATCCTTCCTACTGGGGCCAAAGCAGATGATTTCCCTGACACAGAGGAACCCACAGTAGAACAGAGAAGTAAATGCCACTTTGAACCCAATCTTTTTTACCCATTCTGTCATTGTGAACTGTAATAGAAACTTGTGGGGCTTATTTGTTAAGGAAATTTTCAAGTCTGACCATTCACAAGCCTCTCCGGCATTTGCACTCCTGATGACAGAGATTTTCAGGGCTGGGACTGAAGCCCCTTCACAGCAGGAGGCTCCAATGACCCAATGGGTCCCCACCTGACTCATCACACATCCCACTCACAGTCAGATCAGGTGTCCTCACCAGTTTGACCCCAGGTTTCCCATGGCAAAGTCTCAGATGTCTTGTTCCATAAAGCCATTTATTTATGGTGCAGTAACACAGAAACAGCCAGAGCTGGTGCCTCTGAGGAGGATCCCCAGCCAAGGAACCCCTGGGCTTTTATGCCCTCACAGTCTCTCCATGTGCCAGTCTTGCAACAGGCTCACTCTTGCTTCTGAGTCTTTGTCTCCTGCCTCCTTCTCCACGCCGACCCACATAGCTGGCATCATGACATTTGTTATCCTAATGGTTACAATTCCCAGTTCCTGCTGCATCTCTCAACTTCCATTTACCTGGCTGGCCTCACTCATCTTCATGTTGTTATCCCAAAGCTTGGCAACATCCAGTTTCATTTCAGGGCTTTTTCCTATGATCAAAACATACACTAGAAACAGTGCGCAGCTGTGAAGGTGACATATTCATCCTCCCAAATTCTAGGACAGTGTTTAGGACCCAAAGATAACCATTGATGAGTTATACACCACTTGCACACAGAATCACAGAATCACAGAATCACAGAATGACTGGGTTGGAAGAGACCTTCAAGATCATCCAACCTGTGCCCTAAACACCTTAACTAAACCATGGTACCAAGTGCCATCTCCAGTCTTTTTTTTTAACTTACCCAGGGATGGTGACTCCATCACCTCCACAGGCAGGCCATTACAATATTTTATCACTCTTTCTGTGAAAAACTTCTTCCTAATATACAATCTATATTTCCCCTGATCCAGCTTGAGACTGTGTCCTCTTGTTCTGACAGTTGTTGCTTGGAGAAAGAGACCAACCCCCACCTGACTACAATCACCTTTCAGGAAGTTGTAGAGAGCAGTAAGATCACCTCTGAGTGTCCTTTTCTCCAGGCTAAACAACCCCAGCTCCCTCAGTGATTCTTCACAGGACTTGTGTTCCAAGCCCCTCACCAGCCTTGTCGCTCTTCTTTGGATGCACTCAAGCGTCTCAATGTCCTTCCTAAACTGAGGGGCCAGAACTGGACACAGCACTCAAGGCGTGGCCTCACCAGTGCCAAGTACAGGGGAAGAATGACCTCCCTGCTCCTGCTGGTCACACTATTCCTGATACAGGCCAGGATGCCATTGGCCTTCTTGGCCACCAGGGCACACTGCTGGCTCAGGTTCAGTCTATTGTGGACCAGTACATCCACTTCCTTTTCTGCCTGGGCACTGTCCAGCCACATCATCCGCAGCCTATAACGCTGCAAGGTGTTATTGTGGCCAAGACAATACAGACAGATAATCTAGAATCCAGAAAAGGCAATAAATGATTGTGCCTGGCATAATTATATTAGTCAAGTGAAGAATTACATCAATTTAACCTTCAGTTGTAAAAATAGCAATTGCATGGTTTCAGACTGAAAAATATGAACTAAAAGTACAAAACAAACTTGAGTACTAAACATTTAATTAAATTTAATTTAACGCCTTGGAATGAAAATAGAAAATTATCCTGAACTACCTCTGAAGCTGCAATGATTCTGAATAGACTCAAACTTTGATCTGGGGTGGTCTCTCAGCAGGCAGGGATGCACAGTGCTTGTGCATCCCGGCACAGCTGGCCCGCAGCGTGCGCGGCTCCAGGCACTGCGGGAACTGGCCTCAGGATGGCAGCATGCGATGGCAGAAAAGCAAGAGCTTCTAATAATCAGTTCCAACCCAAACTGCATCCTGGGCTGCTGCGGACAAGTGATATGCAGACTAAAGGCTGCAGTAATAAACCACAAAATCATGTTAGGGTGAAATAGAATTAAAAGGTGTCATAATCCCCCATCAAGACAAAGCGATGTTTCCAGTTTTGTTTCTAGATGGCAATTTCTTGTTTGTAAGTGTTAAGATTTTTGTATTTTCATTTGTGTGTTTTTGTCTGCTAGATAGCACCTAATCACCAACAGATGAAAAAGGGGCACAAAGTCAGATGTCCAGGATTTCTGTGACAGAAAGGTAGTAAAATAACCAAAGGGGAAGTTAAAAAGGCAGCCGAGAAGGGCTCTTTGTTCCGCTTTCAAACCCAGCCCTTCTTCATCACAGCTTCCAAGCCTGCCTTCAATCAGTTTTCAAAATTACAGCGTATTTTCCTTCCTGAGGTTCATATTGCCTTTCCTTTTGAGACATGAAATCTTTGAAATGGTGCCAGAGACAGATGTATGTGGAAAGCAAAGATTTCTGCTAGAACCACTCTCCACCTTCAAGAATGCCCTGTCCTGCTAGGCTGTAACCTTCACCTTGTGGAGGTGGAGCAGGTCACAGAGTGCAGCAGTGCTTCCTGAGATGAAGGCATTACTTCTGCTTAAAGAAAGCACAGAAAATTTGGGGCAGTGGGAAAGTAAAAGGTCACTAGAGACCATAAAGTCCTTATAATTCCTAGAAGAAATACCTATACCATCTCAAAAAGACAGTCTTTGCTGGAAAAGTGATCTCTACAGACGTGACTTGTGTACAGAAAACCTCACTTTGCAGCCGGTTATGTTCAGTGATACCCTACCTCTCAGAAGTATTTGCAAGACAGGAGCTTCAACCTTAAATCGTCTCTGTTTGTCCCCTTTTTTTTTGTGTACAGCAACTCCTCTGCATTTTGCAGCCTGTGCTGCCATCGTGTGGCGTGTTACCTGTTCATGCACTGAAAATTAATAGAAAAAACAAAGGCATGTTTTCCATTGTTTCTCTCTTTCATTTGCTGCTGGCCTGGCACTGACTGTCAGGAGAGAGATGGAAGACTCGAACCCCCCGTAGCACTCGAGAGTTTTCTTCTTCTGATTATTTCCTGTTTTTGTCCTTTGTTCACAAAACCATCAGAAAATCCAGCCTGTCATCACAGTAAAGTCTTCCCAAACAGTAAAAGGCACAGAAGCTGCTGAGCTTTTTGTATTGTGAGTCATTTTCAGCTTCACTGGAAAGCCTTACTCCAGTCAGAAGCTGGTGAACAGAAGGTTTAAGACTTTTACCCCAAACCTTCTTTTTTTTTTTTTTTTTATTTTTTTATTTTTTATTTTTTACCCATGATGAAGAAAAATTATGTCTTTATTTTCTCTGTTATCATAAAAGTAACTGGAAAACGTTTTCCTCTTGACCATTTCTCTTCCTACCCAAACCCCAGGAGGATTGCTTGCAGTATTTTGTTTCATTCCTCAGTAGTATTATTTAAAGGACTTAATATTTGTTGAAAAAATGCCACTTAAAAAGAAATTTCTAGAGGATTTTAGTAATTAATTCCATCTCTGACCACCTGAATTAATACATCTCCACCATCTGTTTGCATCCTACCATGTTCCATGCATATTGCTAAGTGCAAAATTTAATGCAAATCCTACTAAATGCATGGAGAAGATAACATAAATTACAGTAAGCTTTGGATCATATCTCTGGTGGTCAGGCAGTTTCTTTGCTGGTTAGACAGCAGAAGTTGCTAAAATTAATTCCTAAAAAGGAAAAAGAGAACACCCCAATCATACATGGAGCATAGTCTGTGATCAAAATGCCAAAAGTCATATAAACAAACAGCTTTTGCCTCTCTGCTGAAGCAATGACTAAACAGCCAAAATTAAATAGCCAAACACTGTTCATTAAACCCACTGAGTTTCTAAGCAGCAACAAGAACCCAGCTTCAGAACAAAACCCTGCTTTATTTTGTACAGTTTTATAAATATGATGACATATGGTTCCACTTTACATCTAGAGCCTGCAGAGCCTTCCAAGTGCTCAGTGAACTGGCTCTTCTGGCATTCTGGTTAGAAGCATGCAATATTTTCACTTACATATTTTCTTTTCACCTAACACAGATAAAAGAACATATGTTTTTCATGGAAGGAAAAAAAGCAAAACAAAATCTAAAAAATTCTACTGTCCTTGCAGATCATTTAAAGGAGCTGTTGGTATTTTACAATTTTTTTTTTCTTCTCAGCTATCCATTATCAGGTAAGTGACACTTGGCTCCAGTGAACTATATCTCTCCAGGTAAACTTTGTTTTTGCTGTCAACAAGGCTACTTGCTACTTCCTCTAAAATGACTTTCATGTCATGGTTTAATTAAAATTAATTTTATCAATTGGAAATCAGCTTCAGTAAAGAACTAAGACTCCTTTGAAAGCAGAAATTACAGTGGACTTCTATCTGCCTTATTTATCTGCCTAATTGTCCAAAAGAAAACAAAAAAAGAAAAAAAAGAAGTTTCTAGATAATACCTTCATTGTCTTTATTAAGGAATTATGGGAAATTCTCATGTATATCTTAATGGATGTCAGCAAGAAGAAATTATGGCCCCAGAAGTTATTTGCTAGTTGTTAGAAAGTTTCAGCTGAGCAGAAGTGACTATCTATGTTATACACTGGAACAGGTGAATTGGCCCTATCAAAGGTCTTTCTTGACTTTGCATATTATCTCCTGTCAAATTTTCTCATCTTTCCAGTAAACATCATGTCAACAGCCTGAGTGTTAAACTATGGTGACCCTATCAATTACAAATATTTAGTTAGGAGCATCATTACAAAGTGTGTTTCATTTCCTTCTGCAGGAAAACTATACTATCTGCATAACAAAATCAAAGTGAAATGGAAGGAGTAAACAACAGCTTGCAAAATAAATATCATGAAGTATTCCCCACCAAAGCTTCAGTAATTACTCCATGGAATAGACTGCCCTTAATACAACAATTAATTAATTTTTCCAAATGAATTATGCAAGCCAATATTTTTTCTTCATTAATGTTTTGTTGAAGTCATTAAGTTCCATTAATGAATAACAAAGAAGCAATTGGAATTTTATTCTAGCTGATGTGTGCTAATGTGCTTAACTTGAACTAAATGTGTTTCCAGTATGTAATCAAATTTGAATCAATCAAATCAATTTACCACTTAAAGTCCTTTTGGAGCTGCAGCTGTTTTATATGGATGTCTCTTCTCAGAGAAGAATACAGACAAAACCCAAAAGACTACATGACTCTGGAACATATAACATTGTAATTAGGAACCAATCTGTCTGAGTTTTGTTAGGAGGGTACTGTTTTCCCTGCTCCAAGCTCCATTATAAGTCAAAGTAGCTAAATTATTTCTGAGGAATGAATTATCTAATGAATTTAGATTTCATAAAGCTTTGCAAGCTTTATGAATTCTAGCTGATTTCTTACTCTTTTAAAATTCATTTTTCACAAAACAGAGTGAATAAATAAGCTAATGGAATAATTGGGACTTATGCAGACTATATATTTTTGCCTACACATAATTGTTTTCAGGGATAGTCAATTAAAAAAATTGATGAACAATGAACAGTGCATATAATTGTTACCGACAATTTTCATGAAAGCCTTCATGCAGCACTAAGAAAAGACATTATAATTACATAATAAGAGCATATAGATGAGGTTTCCAGACTTTTATTGGAGGTGCACAGAGATAAAACATGATGAAATGGGAACAAATTAGAAAATAGGAAATTCTGATTATTTTATTATTATTATTGCTCTTTTAAACATACCAAAAAACCTGCCACCGACAAAACAGCTCTTGAATGTGGTTGAACATAAGGATGACCAGAGAGGCTGGTAATCTTAGAGGTGCCTAAGATGCAACTGGACATCACTCTAAACAACTTGACCTGATTTGACCAGCTTTGAACATGGTTTGGAACAGATGGCTTTCAGAGATCCTATCCTACTTAATTATTCAGTGATTATGAAATTTGTTAAAACAAACATGTATTCCCCAGCAATCTAATGCAAACAACGTGGAACTGATAATATTGATACTGCAGATTTGTCTTTGTCAATAATAAGCTAATTTGACAACCCTGTAGACTAGAAGTTTCAAAAGTATAGAAATACCTGAACTTTATAACCTTTTCTGTGATACCTTATTTTTACTAAAGGAACACCTACAGATACAGCAAAAATATGACATTTGTTAGGCATCTCTGAAGAAAAGGTGAAAAATCTTCTCAAAATCTGTCATACTATATTTTTATAATTACCATTGTAGGGAAAAAAGTGTCTCCATCTTACTCTAAATTTTCTTGTGACCAGGCTTCATAATAGGAGTCTATCTGAGGTCTTCAGTTATACCTCCAAAATGTAAACATTGCTATCAAACATTATTTGAATAAGCTTGTCACAGTCATACTGGTTCTGTAAAAGGATTTCCAGTATAGACCTTGTTAAAGGGTACACTGTACTGTAAGTGCGGGACAAGAAGACACAGCCCCAAGGTCTGTCAGAGGAAGTTCAGGCTGGACTGATGTCCAGCCTGATTCATAAAGAATTTCATAAAGAATTTCTTTATAGAAGGGGTAGTCAGGCATTTGAACAGATTGTCCAGGGAGGTAATGGAATCACCCTCTCAGAAGGTGTTCAGGAAATGACTGGATGTGGCACCTAGAGCCATGATCTAGTTGATAAAGTGGTGTTGAGAGGTTGTACTTAGTGATCTTGGAGGTCTTTTCCAGCCTTAATGATTCTGTGATTCTGGAAGTATTTCTACTTACAAAACATATAAAACCACACAAACACAGTTGATAAATAATTGATTTGAAACTGGCCAGTGTACTTTTGAATTTCAAAAGAGATCTTATCTAAATAAAACTGCTTTTGAGATCTTCCCATACTGCGTGGTAAGAAATATTGTAATAAACCTCAAAAAGCACCCCCAAAATGTTAATCTCCAGTGTTGTCATATACTATGTGAGTGTAAAAATTATACTGTTAATGGTGTACAGCATTCCTTCACTGGCTGTGTTGGACTGTTATGGAAAGCTGAGACAAAGGTCTTTGCAAGCATCTCCTAAAACAGCTTGTGAAGAGACTTTGCACAATTCTTTGGTATCTGTATGAAGAGAGAAAAAGAAAACCCTTTTTCAGAATTGCTGCAATGCTTCATAGCACTGTTAGTATTTGCAGCTTTTAGAGAGACATATGAAGAGAACCAAACATAGTCAGTTTAGCTTCCTATAACAATTCCAGGCATAATCAGGTTAAAAGGAAAGACTAGGGAATACGGTAAAAATGAAAGTGCTTTTTCTTTTTTTTTTTTCTATGCCTGAAAGTATTGGTGTTGTCTTTTCCACAATCTGATGCTATTTATTTATAGCACTCAGAAGGATAAAGTATCACATTTCTTTCCCCTGGAGTTATAAGAAGATCCTAAACAATTGATTGTATCTATGTCTTGAAAGGGAGAAAACAATTATATAGAGCAGAGTTTTACAGATTAATGGCAGACTGGCAAATGAGAAATGAAAAAAATAACTGAGAGCAAAAATAGTGTATTGAAGAACACTATAAATAACATCCTTTTTTTCCTGAATTTGCCTTATGTTCAGAAACAAGGTTTTAGCATTGTATGCTATTAAAATACTTAATATTAAGAAAAAAGGTTTATACTCTCACAGCCTTAGATGATTTTACCTTAAACCAAGGTAAAAAAGCTTTTTTCACTTACTTCACATACTTGGAACTAATCAAGCAGTATTACTGCATTTATTGTTGCATAATTGTGACTATATATGCCAGATATTTTTCTATAATATCTATTGCTAATAGTCATATGTCAGATTTTGAAATTAGTTCTAATCCTAAAACAGTGATAAGGAAAATGAGGTTTTCTAATAAATTATTCCTTGGCATAAGTTTATGAATGATTACTAGGCAGTCATCATAGCAAACTGAATCAGTGCTATAATCTGAACCTTGAATTACTGTTTGAGATAGAATTTGACCAACCAAGCTCCATCAGCATAAGTGGACTTGCAAAGTAGTCTAGACTGACCAGGCTCTGGCCAATCAATCATTTGATTGATTCAAAGAATGGAGAGAAAAATCTGCATTCTTCCTGCTAAAATATGTTCAAGCATTAACAAAAGCTTTGGGTTGCCTTGGATGAAATACACTGCACAGAGAGTATAAAGTACAATATACTCACCCTATAAAAAATTAATTGATGTTCTAAGAAGAAAATTTCTGCCCCAACTCAGTCCCTTGTACTAGGATATAACACTTGAGTGTAGTTTTCATAAATACGAATAATTTCTTGCCATTAAGTGGGAAAGTATCCCTCAGAGATATAAAGTGGTTTGGATTCACTTCGTCTGTCAGCAGAAACCACATTACTGAACCTTTAGGGAGAGTCCCCTTCAAAGCCTACAGTTTCCCCACTATGAGCAAGCTCTAGAGCAAGCTGAATATATTTTCTTTTCTTTTTTGCCTGTCTCAAGAACCTTTTGGGAACATTTCTCTCACCCAAGTCCATTAGATACAAGTCAAAGAAGTTGACTTGTTGAAAAAGATTTTTAAGCACTTTCTCTTTTTGAAATTTAGTGACTGCAACTCTCTAATCTTAGTGGAAAAGTAAACTGCGCAAAGTAAAGGTGTTGCATTCGAAACTGTGAACAGAACCCTCATTCGTTCACTGGAAAGAAACAAAGTAGTTACTCAAGTGCTACTCTAGAACTGCTGCAAGAGTGTGAAGAGTAGATCAAATGTGTAAGAGAGTGAGCGTATTTCCCATTCTATCCATTGCCTGTCTCTGCTTGAAGCAAATGATCATCAATTCTGACAAGTGATCATTTTGCTATTCAAACTGAAAGAACTTTATTCAAAACTCTTAATAGATTTACTGATAACTTGAAAGTCTCCCTCTGTGTGAAGGTAATGCTGCAGGGGAAAAAAAAGGAATTTAAACTTATACAAAAATTCGCATTGCATAGATGATTGTGGAAAACAAGACTATTTGTATGCCTGTGAAGGTAGAGAACAAAAAAACACAGGCTTTTTACATGCTTCCCAAATCAACAGTCCACAAAACAACATGAGTAGGAAAGAGTTCATGTGAATCTCAGTGAGTCGATGTAGGTCCCGGGAAGAGATGATTCATCATAGAAATGTCTAAGAGTAATGAGGAAAATATGACTTGAAGTCAAAAAAGACAACTGTTTTTTCATTATGGGGGGGGGGGAGGGGGAACTATCCAAGGCAAATGAAGAGTAGGAAGGGTTGAGGGAGTATAAGTAAACAAAGTTTCCTTGTATCATTCCATCAAACACCAATTACTTTGGGAACCTCCTTTCAGAGAGGTGGCAAAAGCACAGAGAAAGTCACAAAATTTCTCAGGCTTTCCAATGCAATATTTGCTGTTTCCCATAGATGTGAAGCTCTCACTATGCAGCCAATTTGGACATCAAATTTGGACATCACTTCTTACATGAGGGAGAAGTTTGTACAAGAACCAAGAACTAACTGCAGTACCTTTTTCAAAATTGACTAAGAGAGTGCCTTCCTAAAGCAAGAAAAATACAAATATGAATGATTTGTTGATTGAATTTTTCCACTGATCACTTACTCAGATGCTGAAAAGTAAATAGAGCAGGGAAGCATTTTAACAATTTGAAACATCAAAAAAGCAAAAAACCCTAAAAACCCAACAAAACCCAATAAAGAAAGGATGATTTTGCAGGAGAAAAATAACTCCTTTCACAGGATTTGAATTAAATACTCACTATGTGTAAAGGGACTGTATAGTCTTTACAATACTAGGTCAGATTGCTTACAAATACCTGAATAATCTTTGCACTTCCAGATGAGACTCAAGCAAACAGACACTGACAACATGCAAAAGCTGGCTATGAATATATGACCTGCTGGATGGTGAGGTCACCTGGACTTTTGGGATTCTGATTTGACACCAGCTTGTGCCCTGGGAGGCATTCACAGTTTTGAAAGTGGCCTAGATTTGGAAATTAGTCCTCTGCTCAATAGAGACAGAGAGCTCCAGAGGACAACTCAGAGTGGGATTTCACCTCTGGTGCTCTACAAAAGCCTCTCTCTTCACAGAGAACAGAAGAGCTTGGGTCAACTTCAGATACCTGTAGTTTCCCTTGTGAGTACTGCTACCTTTTCTTGTGACCTACCCCCTGTGCTATGCAGAAGCACATCAAGGAAAGAAGACCCAGGGAAGAATGAGAGCAGAAACACAGCATGAGTTTGAGGCCATGTCCTGAATTTTACTCCTGTATTTTAAAGTAGCAGTTGATCAAAACCCTCAAGAAGCTTGTGAATAAAATATACTGATTCCTCAGGACTATGGGAGAAACAAAACAAAAAAAAAATCTGTATGTGGCTCTTCTTCACTGTCTTGCCAAGACTTACTTTGAATTGTGCTTGGAATGAGTAGCCTGATGTAAGTTAAAAGCTGCCCCTGCTTTGACTGAAGGTCCCTTATAACCTAATTTTTCTGTGATTTCAATGAAAGTGTTAGTTTCACAATTCAGGCTACTTCTTCCTTTTTATCACATGCTATTAATGCTGAATCCTGTGCTACACTCACTTTCACAGTTTCCACTCCTATTAAACAAATGGCTGCCTAGACTTCTCTCCATCTGTTCCATTTGAAAATATACCATTACCAACATTACATTTAAGAAGATTGGCTTAATTAGAGAACAAGGTGCTGGGTAGAAACAAGCTTTAATCTTCAGGAAGTCTGAAGTCTCCTGCACTTCGTTTACTGACTAGAGTCAGCATATGGACTCAAGCTGTGGTGAATCATTGAACTTGTTCTGATGGTGACAAGTGTTTCAACTGCTGCAAACCCACTGTGGTGCTCCCATTTACTACTAGGACCTTATTTGATTTTGTTGCTCTTCATACAGCAAAGTAAATCACAGTGAAGGATAATCCTATTTTTCAGCTTTTAGCTCACTGGGAATATAAAAATCTGTTCAGTCACTCAAAACATCTGAGTTCTGCTGTATAACTGAAGAGACATATCACACATTCATCCATCAGTTATCCATCTGATACAGAATGCATACAATTCTCTGTGCATCTCTGTTTTGTAGCTCTTCTCCCACTGCTGCTGGTGAAGTTAAACAACAGCAATAACAGCCCTAGAAAACAATAATGCCTTGCCTCAAAAAGAATTTGAAATATAAGATTTTTTTTTATGGCTAGCCTCTTCCTTCCACCTTCTCAGACACAGGAGAACAAAATCTTTGTCCATGTCCTACTTTTCAATAGAATTTTAAAGCTGCCTGACAGCTTCCCATCTGGATTAAATTTGTGGGTTACTTGATGAAAAACTTCCCAGAAAACCAGAATTTCTGGAGTACTTCTTTAATGGCTTTCATTGTAAGAGCATTTATAGATTTTAAAAAGCAAACCCAGAAAATACTCCTTATATTGACAGACTTAGGAAAGTTATTGTGTTCCTATGTACTCTCACAGTACAAAAAAGTATTTAATCTTGGCTCTGTACCTCAAGGGCTGCCAAATGTTTTTAGGAAAAAAACCATCTGGACCATTAGATTGTTTTATGCTCAGGAGTCAAGGAATTGCAGTCTGTGGCATTTAGAGAGTTTGGACGGCCCACCCTCTGGATATATATAACTTCTGAAAAATCTCAGGGTTGAATACAATCCCAGGAGGGAAAACTAGATGTACAAATTGTTTTAAAGGCGCTCCTCAGGTTCACTTCGAAGTTGAAAACTTTGTGTGATTAAAACTTTTGCAAGCATTCCCTAAAAAGATTCAGATCACCTTGTGCCAGAGACTTTCCTTATGAACACCATCACAGAGAATTTCATGGGTGAAGGAAAGAGGGAAGAATCAAAAAGAGATGCTGCTCACATCCTCTGGAGTGCAGAGAATTTTTCAGTAAATATGTTTAAAATTTGAGGGGTCTGGTTTTATTTGTACCATGTATTGTGACATACTGGAAAGGCAGATAACTATGGTGGTTTAAGAATGGCATTCCCCAATGCATTGTTCCCACTGAAATCATGCCAGCACTAGCTTCCCTTCTCCCTCCAGCTGTAAGCACAAAAGGCAAATATCACAGCCTGAGATAAGAGCAATTTACTGAAAACAGCAATGAAATGAAAAAAAAAACAGTAATAACTTTTGATGTACAAAGAGAGGACATTTTACTTTGCACAGTGTTCACCAAGATTGGGACCATGGAAAACAATGGCAGACACCTCCAGCCACCACATTTTTCCAAGTTCCAGAAAGGAACACCCTTCTTCCCAGAAAAGACAGATGCCCCTCCTCCCATCCCCAATAATATGTAAGATGTTCTTGAATAATACCAGGATCTTGGTTGCTCCCACATGGCTCCAATCCCTCAAGGCTACTTCAAAAATTTAACCCTTTCCTTGGCCAAAAGAGGGACAATAAGAGCAGTAAAAGAATATCACAAAATCAGGTACTAGATCCTTGATCCAGCTAGCATACTGTTCATTGAATAACTTAGTGAAGTATCACCATTCCTTGGGAGGCACACACTAGTCCTCAGGATACTGTTCAGAGTGTGAATTAATCTCTCCTCTGCCCTGTGGGTAAGTTGAATGCTCTGAGCTTATTTCACTACACACAAACTAGCCCTAGTCTAAAAAGCTTGGTTGGAAGTCATAGGCTGGAGACACTCCATGAAGAACAATTTTTGAATACCTGCCTCTTCCCTTGTCCTGTTGTACCTATTGTATTTTCTAGTGTCCAGTGTGGACAGTATGACAGGTTTCAAGCTCTCCATACACACAGGTTAGATTCTTAACAAAAAATACCATAACACCTCAGCCAATCATATTCTTGTGTGGAATTGCTTTGGGTTTGCTTTGGATTTTAGATTTTTATTTTTTAAGAGGTGAAATATCTCCTGCTGCACCTGTAGCTTAGCTGACTATTTTCCCATCAGCTTTTAAGGATTGTTATAGTCATTCCCAAGAACTGACCCTGCAGTGTCACAGGGAGTCCAAGAGAAGCACTAAATTCTGTTCAGCTTTGCAGGAAACCCATCTCAGAGGTTATTTGATACCCAATAAAGAGAATCCTCCTCTTAACAGCGCACACTCAGTCTCTCTTCAGGAATTGCTCAGACTATGTTCACAGATTTTATTTTGCAAGTTTTATGCACTGATCTAGCATTGTTGATGCATGTTACCTATGAAGGCCTTTGAACTGCAGTCTGGTTCCCCTTGTGGCCTTAGTTAATCTACTGAAGATGAGAACTTCTTGTTAAAAGTTCTCATTTTACTCATGTAAAATAATTAGGAAAAGAAAACCAAAATGAATAAATATTTCTAAAATCATAGCACTCAATAGACAAGAAACTTGAAATTCTTTCAGTTCATTGTCATGAAACACAGATTACTCTTAAACCTATTCTCCTGACAATTCTTACACATCTTCCTTGAGATCTGTGAACATAGAACAGCAAGTTAGACAATAAACTGATGTATGAATAGGAACTCTTATTTACTCATTTTAGTAAAATGCTAGTAAACTATTGGCCACATCACTATTGATGACTGGCTCACAGAATAACAGATGAACAGTACAAGCATAGTATATCATCTTTACTCATGTTTTTCTATTTTTCTAGTGGTCTAATTTCCCTTGCTTTCCACTGGAAAGTACACAGTACACATTTAAAAAAAAAAAAACTGCCTCCACACACTCCCTGAACTTTGCCTAATCACTTCTAAAAAAATAAGAATGCAGTTTAAAATGCAGCATTCTTAAGAACTTTACTAATTTATGGGCAGCTAAATATTAATTCTCTATATAATTTAACAGTAGACATCCATATTAGGAGTCTATTACAAGTCAGTTGAAAACTCGAAGCATGTAATCGTATAACAGAATAAGAGTGTTGATTTGTCATGACCTCAGAAAACAAGACTTAAAGCTCTGTAGGAAGAATATTCAATGATATCTGCATTTTACAGGTATTAAAAACACAAAATGAAGAAGCACTGCATACCATGCAATTTAACATGACTGAAATGCCTCCTCAGGAAAAGCACAGCCATCACATTCCCTCCAGGAACAATGAGACTCTTGGTGGAAATGTTTAAAGAAACTCAGAGGAAAAATATCTGCATGATACCTAACCAATGATTAAAATTGAAAGCTGAAGCTCACGAGTGAATACGATTCATTGTGCTACATCATTAATCTTTATGAGCAAAATTATTGCAAAATTCTGTGGGGAGTGGAAAGCAATTACTTAATGATGTACAAAAATATTCCAATAGATGTTTCAGAAAGCACTGCGCATAAAACTGTCTGCAAAAAGCCCTTGAATGGTACAAACAGCCCAGCCCATGGCATACTTGTAAACTCTACAAGTTATTTTTTAATTTTTAACTCTGTCCCAGTCACTGTTTAACATTCCATGTTCACACACTATCTACATTGTTAAATTACCCGCAACTCCAGAGCAGTCAGGCAGTACTCAAATTAAGCCAAAGTAATTAGTTTTCAATCACTGAATATTCACAGCTCAATTAAATTATTTACAGAGGTTTAGACAATTCTGCAGCAAAGACAAGCATTTCTACTGACACTCCCCCAAAAGTGCAAAATAAATATAGCCTGTTGTGAAGATAAAACAGAACTTAGATGTCTTTTCTGTAAAGAAGCTTTTCCTGCCTTTCCTATTCTACTTTAGAGGTCAATTCTCTAAAGTTTGGTTATGCCTACTCATACCTTTAAAATAAAAGGGGTGTTTTTAGGGTGGCAAGGTGAAAGGAGGAACCACCAAAAAACCTGAAACCATCAATGCCTTTAAAGAGGAATTGTTTTTCCAATCTGACATTTTGGTCCTTGTTAAACAAATCTGGTAGCAAAAATAAGACACACACCTCACATGTATAATTGGCATAACTGATTAGTGTCACTAAATTCAATCTGCTGAACAAGACAGAAAATAGAGAAATATTGCCCAATTGGGCTAAATTATTTTATTTGATTGTAGCACCCAAACTCAAAGGAAAATAAGAAAAAAATTGGCAAAAGAGCAATACTAAGGTCAATGCATGTATGTTGTTTTTCACTTTGTTGCTGCTGAAAAGCACAAGGAACATGTGAGTGAGGTATTCAGAACTATTTAAAGCAGTACTGATGTTGTGGTTTAAAAGAGCAGAGTTTTACTTGTTTTTTTGTTTTTTTTTTTTCTGAGGCCAGCAAAAATATGTTTCACACAAGTAAGAAGGTGTAGGCAGCAGAGGAATCAGGCTTATTCCAGTTCAAGTTCACCAGCAGTAATGAAGGTAGAGCAAATAAAGTAGGAAGTCCGTCAGGTGTTTGTTTTTATTTTCTTGCTTTATGGACTTACACAATGTTGCCAGAGATCTCTTCTCATTAGAGAAAGGCAACTGCAGCTCAGTTCTTCAGAGCTGCCTGGCAGCTATCGGCTATATCAATACATGGGGCACTCTGCAGAGGGTTACAGTGTAGAGATATCCAAATTAGCAGAGATCTGAGCCCATCAGTCTACAAGGCAGCGTGTGTGTATGAGGAGCAGTGACACCTCAGCTGAATTGTCCAGGAGTAATTCAGGATTTGTGTCCCATTGTCCACTGACCACCTGGTGTCATGCAGCAGCCCAAGGGAGACATTCCTTGATGGTAGTTAATACAGGAATAGTTTTAAAACCACATGGCAAGCAACTAGTGACACCGAGCAGTTATGAAAGAGAAGAAAAAAACACACAAAATGAAGCAACATTCAGGAGGCTTTCTAGAGCTTTGGACTATTAGGGGACTCCCTGGGGAAAGCAAGGAGTGCTGTTACATACCAGTTTGTCTTTGACAACACCTTAGATGTCACAAATAAAGAAATACAATGGCATAATCAGCCTGGATGGAGACTTACAGACTGAAATGAGGGTATTACCCCTATACATAGGCCTAATCACAATAGCTGTGCCCATGGAAATTTGTGTGTAATCTATGTCAGTCAGATTGTCAGATGCACAGAGTGAAACTAACCTTTAGTCTCCATCTTACCATTAGAAGACACATCAGTCAGACCAACTCAAAATATGCTTTTGGTTTTCATTGTACTTAAATCAAGTGATAGCATAGGACCCCAACACAGTGTGTGATAGGTTATGCTCCAAAAGCACAGCAGCAACCATGCTGAAGACTATCATATGTTAGCTGAATTATTAACAGCCCAAAAGATAAATAAGATAGTCCACAATCTGTGAATGGGAATTAAAGCTGTCTGGTTTTCTTCCCTTTTCCTTCATGACAACAATTTCATCTCTTTGAAAGACGGTATGTTTTTTTTTTGCTGCTGTACCTTTCTGCTGACACAGGGAATCTGTGGCACAGCAGAGACTTCACCACTGCTCCACATCACCAAATTAGACCCAGTTTTTTCTATCCATTTCTTCTATTTTCAGGCATTTAGGTGGAAAGTGCATAGAGAAAATGATGGCAAATAATTTCTTTCTGAAAATATCTAAGCTGTCCTGAGAACATTTTGGACTGCTTTATTTCATCATTAGCTGAGGAGTAAGTCCTTAACATTTCTTCATGTAAGAACTAGATGAATGGTAGAAAGCCCTCTACTCTTTGATCCTTTGTTAAACAAAAACCTTCACTATTTTAGAAAAGAGATTCTCAATATTTGAGAGACTAGAATTCAGCTCTATTTCTTGTTAAGAAACAAAATATCTCAGAAAATAGTATGGGTTTGGACACCTGAATATATCAGGTCAGTAAGTACTGTTACCTGGAGTTAAAACCACAGCCACAAAACACTGGCAAACAACAGCCCAGTTCAACAGTTATCAATTATGGTTGAATATAAGATATGTTGCTTTACACAGTTTAATGTTTAGTCTCAAAATGAGAATTACTGCTGAGGTAAAGGATGTGAAGAAAATTAATGGGAGTTTCAGCTGATGAGTAAGCCATTATTATTATTATCTGAACACTCAGTATTAAAAAAAAAGGTAACCAGAAGTACAGAAAACAAATGCCCAGCTAATAGCAGACATATATGCCTGTTTACATAATAAAGAAAGAAGTAAGACAGTAGTGAGGTTAACAGGTTATTATAGACTAAACTTTGCTTTGTACTATTTTTGTTTCAAATACATATCAGATCATTTCATAAATTTAGAGTCACTGGACAAATATGACCATAACTGCTCAACACAAATAGGAAGTAGTCCTGAAGTGAAAATCTATTTTACAGAGAGAAAGTATGGGTAGACTTATGGAATGAGGTTTGCTTTTTGCAGAAAATATCCAAAATTTGCCTTTTGGTGAAGTGAGGAGAGAGAGAAAAGAGAGCAGACTCTATGCACTGCATTGAAGAGACTGCTCCTTTTCAGCACTAGTCCTACTACAGGATATGTGCTAGATCCAAAATCTCTGCGGGGAACTTCAATGCGTGTTCTCTCATCCCTCAGGCATTTAGCACTACATCCTACCTAACTGTACTCTACTGTAGCTATAATCTCTTGCTGTCACAGTTTACTGACTCTGCCAAGACTGTTTGTAATCTGCTAGTCAAAGCACAGCAGCTCTTGTACCAGCAACAAAACTGTTGCTTTTGCTGACGTGTGTGTCAACAGCAGAAACGACATCTCTCCAAGACTAAAAGCCATGTTCTCCTCCTTTCTCCCTTAAATTAAATTAAGAAAAGAACATGTTATATTTTTTCTTGTAGTAAGACTGAGAATTTATTTGCAAAGGAAGTAAAATAGAGCAGATGACGCAAACAGAAGTGACAGATTTGGGAAATTACAACATTGCCCTTTCAGGCTGGACAAGTGAAATAACTTTTTAGGAATAACTTAGTATTAAGTATCTGGGCTTTCACAGAATTTAAAAGACAGGGTGCAAGTCATCTCTTTTCCAGCTGCAGTCAAAATAGTGTATTCCAACATCATGCTGTTGACTCACATGTACACCAAGTCACATAGTTTGAAGACCCAAAATTGACACTCAATTTGAAATTCTATTTGTTTGCTTTCTTCCTGTTTCACAAGTTCTGGTTAAAATTCAAGGCCAAGAAACACAAGTTATTTCAGTAATTTAATGGATGAAGACAGAATCACTTACTCTGGGACTCAGTGGGCACATTAATGTGCGTAAAGCATATTTTGCTGTTAATTAACTGCAAGGAAAGATGAGAGAAAATGACCCAGCAGCACAGATTTGACTTTTACTTATTTTTGCCTTGGTACATTCCTTTACTTCTGTTTTTTTCTCTCTTGCCCACCACCATATGCTGCCATTTTTCACTACCATTTCTTTGTAAACAGCTAACCAAAGGAAATGAAGAAAAGGGCATGGAAATATAGTCGTTAGCACCTCTCAGGGAATAATTATAGATCTGTTATTTCTGCTCTTATTCTGATTAAAAAAACCCAAAAACAAAAACCCAAACAAACAGTGCCCTGCTTCTTTTGTTTCAGGGTGAAAAGTGCTGCTCCTACATCAGTACTCTTGCTCCTACAGGGGTGGTTTCTTCTGACTGGCAACTCTAATGTGTTAATTACCACTCAAACAGGCAGTTAAAGGCCAACATGCTGGAACACTCACTGGCTCAGGCTTAATTGAAAAGAAATAATTTAAACAGAAGGTATTAAAAAATGAGGTTAGGTGTTTTCATAAACAAACATTGAATTGTTCCTAAGTAATTAAATGTGTGCACAGATATGATGAAGACAACACATCTACAGGCTACTGATAAGCAAGAACTAGCACAGTAGGCATCTTCCAAAAGGTGAACTTCTGCTTTTATCCTTCAAAGGGCCTGAAGATTTCTGTTCTTTTTTTGCTCTTGTCTGTCCCTTATTAAGTATGCAACTCAGGGCAAATAATGTATTCCCAGGGAAAGAAAATTATCATACAGAAAGCATCACTTCAGGGGATAAAGCAAAATGTGAACTAAGGCCAGTGTATAGAACCTTTTAATTTACAAAAAAAGTAAGTGCACATCACTTATTTTCAAAGACCAGTGAAGGAGAACAATTATTAAGCTTTTTTTAGTATTGAATGTCTTCTGTTCTGCTTATTAACATTCCTACCAGCTTCTAAAATCCTATATTTGCCAAAGAAGGAAGGAAGGAAGGAAGGAAGGAAGGAAGGAAGGAAGGAAGGAAGGAAGGAAGGAAGGAAGGAAGGAAGGAAGGAAGGAAAGAAAGAAAGAAAGAAAAAGAAAGAAAGAAAGAAAGAAAGAAAGAAAGAAAGAAAGAAAGAAAGAAAGAAAGGCAGCTAGAGGCATTTGTTGACTACTCTCTATCAAGTTCTAGGATCTGTAATATGAGCAAATGCAAGTATCTAGTGCCTGCTTTGAGGATTTTCTGGAAGAAGGACTTCAGCTGGGTTACCACCATTGCTCTTTAATTTGCTGCAGCATTCAGTCATTAATCAACCAGTCACAGATTTTTTTCTCTCTCACCATTGTGTACAACAATATAAAGAGCAAAAATCATCTAGGTCGGAAACTCATCTAGGTTGGAAAAATCTTTAGGATCATCAAGTCCAGCCATAAACCCAACACTGCCAATTCCACTGCTAAACCATGTCCCCAGGTGCCACAGCTCCATGTCTTTTATCTGCCCCTCCAGGGCTGGCAACTCTACCACTTCCCTGGGCAGCCAATTACAATGCTCAGCAACCCTTTTGGTGACTAGATATTTTTTTTAATATTCAATCGGAGCTTCTGGTGGCACAACTTGAGCCATTTGTCCTGCCACTTGTTAGCGTGTAAAAGCTTCTGAACAAAGATTTTTAAAAAACTGGTCAATAAGTAAATAAAAAATAAGTGAATGAATGAATGAATGAAGAATGAATGGATGTAATAGAAACACCCTTGATGGAGGCACTCAGGAAGAGCCTTGACAGACTGATTCAGGGTATCTGTCCTACTGAAGAATATGTGCTACTTGATAAAAGGCTAAAAGCCTGTTATTTAGAAGAGCTGGATACAGTTTTTTTCATAAATAGAATGGTCTTTGTAAAAAAACTGCATGCAGGCCTAGTTCATAGATTTTTAAAAACACATTTTCTAAAGGGTTTATTGCTTAAGAGAAATAGAACAGCCAAGAGCCCCGTTGGGAAGCTGAGGCAGAATATACTTCTACAAATTTCTCTTAGGAAATCAAGTTCAATAGCTTTCACTTTGCCAGAAGCCTTCATTTCCCTCTGTCTCTGAATACTGACCCTCCCCTCACAACAAGAAGCAGGGACAAAATTCACTGTATTTCCTTTCATGTATCTTGCTAATTAAGAGTTCCAAACACTTAAAGTAAGTCCTTCTTTGGCTTGCTCTCCAGTAAACATGCCTTTTAACTGTAAGGGCATAAAATCTTGCTTTTTGCTACAGCTGTGCTTTACACACAGAGCAAGACACAAAATTTTTTTTTTTTGAGGTTTCCCTGCTCTGCTTCATTAAAGCTTCCTCTACCAGGATCCAGCCCTAACCAGCAACAAACTCTTTATAATCCAGATGCTCACTATCTTCTGTGGAGTCTTCTGGGCAACAACTAACAAGGGTCTGCCACAGAGTTATGAAAGAAAGCTTTTATAGACCTTGACTCCCCTTAAGGAAACCTGCTTCCCCCTGCAAACCTGTAAAAGAAGTCAGGTAATGTTTTACTCTTCATGAATGCTTTCCTATAGGAAAAGAATAAGAACATCTGTTGTAGGAGACACTGCCAGACTTCAGCAGGATTTAATTATTATGGCAGATGTTACCAGGTAATGCTATCTAACATATGTCTGCTCAGCCACTTATTGGCAGACTTGTGCCCTGAGTCTACCAGAAGCCATATAGCCACGTACATATGGCACACAGGCGCTAGACTGGACTTTTTATCACAGATTATTGGCCAATTCAGGGCTATACTGTCTATAGTCACAGGGCTGCTAGCTACTGAGAGAGTAAGCAGGAAAAGGTTCTTTCTGTTTGCATCCTTTCCTCTCCAAAACAGCAAAAAACCAAAGAGGACAAACAAAAAGAAGAACCTGTTCTCCATTGTCTTTCATAATTACTTTTGTTCTGAGTGAGACCTAAGGTTGTTGATAGATAATTTCAATTATGCAGGATTTGGAGTAGGGAATTCTATACAAGCAGAATAAGAGTTTAATCTCTATAATTGGAAGGGATTTTTGTTTTGTTTTGTTTTAGCTAAATAACAAGACTCTTGAAAGAGAAGATTCTTGCTGTACTATTTAACAGCCTTTGTGGCTGGTGTACTGGTGGCTGGGAAATGAAAACAGGCAGTGCTTTGAAAATACACAGATGTCACATTACTTAACTCTCCCACAGAAGCCAGGTTGTGTGTGCTTTTTCAGGCCTAAAAGAAGAATAATCATTTTAATATTGTTCACGTGCATTGTCACTGAGGGCATGTGCCTGTGCCAGGCTGGGGTGCATATTATCCTGACTGCTCTCAGGTTTCCATGGTTTACATGTGCTGATTTTGCATTTTCAAAAAAGGAAAAAGCATTGATTACTGAAGATAGTTATTCAACTGTGAATGAATTAGCCTACAAACTTGCATATGTATTTTCTCTTGAAATGGACTACTACAAACAAGGCTTTAGGTATTGTTTTGAAAATATGAAAGCTTCTGCATCTCGGCATTGATATCTCTGTTTAATATAGCTTCTACTACTTACTCCTGATTAAAATCAGCTTGTTAAAAAGGCTATGAACAGTATAATAGGATACAGGAGATGTGCAGTGCTATTGTTTGTTCAAATCCTCCTACTGTAACTTGGAGGCTGGATACGTACCTAAATCTGTTTTCCATGTTTTAATAAAAATTCTTACCCCAAAAAACTGTTCCTTTCATTAGGGTTTATATCAAACATGGGCCTTCTAATCTAAATTTAGCCCAGTGCTTTAGCAATAAATAAGCAGCTGAACACATTTTTATTTTTTTAATCTTAGTTGAAATACAATATATTTCATCGATTTACCACACCTCATATTTTTCTACATCAACAGGTGCAAAAAGCACAGTCACGTACTCTTGAAATCTAGCCAATTTATACACTTCTAAAACTATTTTTTTCATAATAGTTAACATAGGATATGCTGTAAAAAGGAGCAATTGGTCAGAATGATCCTGTTACTCCTGTACTCAGTGCTCTTCAGCTGATCCGCTAAGGTCTGCTCCCAGATCTCATTGGGTTAGCAGTTGCTGGTGTTTCTCTTTAGTGTGTCACTGCCTAGGTCTTAAAGCTGAAGTCCAAGGAATGGAAACCAGCTTTCTAGAGCCACCAACAACAGTTCCCTGGTAGCTGGTTTAATGAAATACTTACAGGAAATACAGGGAACCTGATGATCTAAATTTCCTCAAGTAAGGATCAAGGGCAGTTTGATGAAGGTATAGTAGTTGGAAAAGCTGGTAGAAGTGGGCAAGCTAAACTTAGGGATAGCTTTACCTTCTTTACCTTCATTGCAGGGATTTATGTTGTGACATAAAAAATTATTTGGAGTCTGAGTTTGGAGTTTATTTGGCGTCATCCTTTAAATCTTAGACTTGTTCTTGAACACCCATATGTCCTCAATCCTTTAATACAATGAAGTTAGTCTTAAGGTCTTAGTCTTAGCCTGTTCAGGTCTTGAGCAAAAAAAATTATATATTTTTTACCTCCACACTCAAGTAATAGAACACATCTGCTCACCTTAGAGAACAATGATAATATGACTAATTCAGGAAATGATAGTATGTCATCTAAGTAATAGACCATGCTGCAGGCTCTCAGGGTTGCACTTCCTCATATGCCCTTTAGGCAAAGATAACCTTTCTGTTCCAAGAGCTTCAGTGAAGGTATTTTCTATTTCTGCTTCCCTTTCTTAAAATGCTCCATCAATTTCTGAAATTATGCAATTGGCAGTAATTATAGATGGGCTGGAAGAATGAAGAGAGGTTTTTAGATGATTGTCTTAAATTTTGCTCTTCTAAATGACAACAGATCAACAGATTTGCCTCATATAAAGAAGGATACAGAAAAACAGAAACAGTTGTTGAACTGTTTCTGTTGAACAACTTGTTGAACAACAGGAACAACTTTCTAGAAACAGTTCATTTATAATTTTAGGAAACTGATAGAAGTAAAGAGAATAAAAGAAAAAAAAATGAAAAATTATTTTTCTTCTAGTCATATTTATAATAGAGAGAGAAGGTAAATTAGCTATTATGACTTATTTTTGTTAACATTATCCCCATGCATGGTGAGTAAAACATAAATATCACTAAGGCAAATATCCAAGTTTTCCATCTAGCCAGCTGAAAAGAAGTGTTTGTGCAATTTTAAAATATATGTTCATAGTTTAAAAGTTTTAAAATGTATTTTGAAGCCTTAGAGGTAGGCTCTCATTGAATGATAATTGCTGACTGTTTGTTTTTTTCTCTCTAAGAGAGACACAATACTCTCTTCACATAAAGCAGCAATAGAGAGATTTCTAACTACATATACTGAACCCAAGTTCAGTATACAATCTTTTGATATTTTCAGTGAAATTTTACATGTGAATATTAAACATATACATAAATGTCTATTCCTAAATAGAAGGCGACACTCAGCATCCAGGCACCCTGTCTTCAGCCAGAATCAGTAGTGCAGACAGAATGCCACACAGATTATTGATGTGATTCTCCCAAATCACTTCATCTTTGATGGAGCCAAGGAGTGGCACGACTCTTGGCTGCACTCAAAAGGCATTTGCAGGATTGGCTGTTGCTGCCATATGCCCCTGTCCCCAAGTGTCCTTGGCAGTCCACCAGAACTGTTGCATCAGTCATGATCCTGTATCTGCTATCAGCAGTTGGGTGAGCTGCTATATGCTCATCATTCCTACTGCCTCAATAAAGCTTTGTTTTATGATTTGTGCTGTCAGATTCTTTTACCATTCAGCCCACAGAAGGCCATGTATTTCAATATTCTTTGTGCTATGTAAGAAATTCATAGATGTGGTGGGTACAAGATTGTTAGAAAATTCTTATTTCAAAATCAAGTACAGTTTCCTTTCTGACATCTAGCTTCCATGTATTCTGAGTTCCTAGTACAGGGCCTGAGGCAGTGAAAAGCTCTGTAGTCATGTTCATTACTTCATACAAACTGTTAGAACATATGAAGGTGAGTGGTTCACTCTGTGGTTTTGTTACCCTGCTGGGGATATATCATCCTGCTCTAAGCCCTCTCTTGTATTAAAAGAAAAAGAGCAGCAGCATGTCCATGAGACAAAACAGTCCTCTGCACTTTTTATGGACAAGTTCATTACTGGGTGCAATTTTCATGTAGATGTAGGGAATGTCTTTTCAGCTACTAAGCCCTTAAAAACAACACAGCTTATACTCTCAAAATGCTCATTTAAACAGTAAAGATCTTGAATACAGCATTGCTATAAACTTTTCACTGAATGACATTAACAGAGATCAGGTTAATTGTAAGTGTTTTGATAAAAAACCCAACCTTTTCTCAACAGCTATTTTGTGATAAAAATTATCACAGGTCTGATAGGTATGCAAATATATACTTTATTCAATTGCAGAATAAAGACACAGCTATCAAGTACTGGAAACTTTATTACTGGTACTTTATTTATAAATAAGGCAAAATGGAAGGGGGTTTGAGAGCCTCTAGAAATACTAATGTTCTTCATGTTCCAGAGTCATGACCCAGCATTTGGCATGTTACATATATATGCCACTGAAAGATCTCATTGACAAAGATTCATCTGAAGTAGAATTTGGTGTTGTTCAATTACCATTGAGCTGAATTTCTCAGATGCTTAGACCTTGCTAGAAAAGGAAAAGAGACTTTTCTGTGCTATGAAGTCCCTTTTTCGGAGGAAAATGTTCTAGCCAGAATAGTTTGCAGACTACTGGTTTGGGTTTTGTGCTGGAAGAAGGGATATAGCTTCAATAATTGCTGTCAGACTTCAGAGGGCAGGGAGTCAGATGAAAAAATCTGGAAAGTACTTCACTGAGCAATGACCGTATAATTGTCAATAAAATAACTTGGATCGAAGCTGCTTCCTAGCCAGGGACCTGATGTTGCACAAGTGGCTGCTTTTTCGTATTAGGCTTATAAAGCTTTGAGGTTTCAAGACATACCCTGTCCTGTGCTGCCTAGCAGTGAGCTGATGTTTACCTCTTTCCATCATGTTGCCATACAGAGTGACAGAAGATGGGTCTCCTTCATCTGAAGATCTTGTAGATATGAAATATGTCCCTGGCTCACACAAAACCAAGAAATATTCCAAGGTTTTTCAGGTCAGGTTAACCTAACTATTCTCTTGAATAGTATAGTCCTTTAGAAGTAGTTTTAAATCAACTATGTGACAAATAAACAGACCTTACATACTTAGGAAACCCCAAGACAGACTTTTACATTTACCAATAGGTGTTTGACATATAGTAGCTGCACCCTCTAATCTAATTAAAGGATTATCTGACATACTAATTGCCTTGTTACCTAGCTCAAGAATTCCTGACGCAGCTCTCCAGAAGTAAACAAAGTCAATATTTTATAGAGCTGTTGGATTTCAGCTACTTCACAGTAAATTAAAATATTTGCAATGCATGAAAATGTCTCCTGTAAGGTTCCCTAGACTCCATAAAATCATCAGTTATGATGACTTCCGAGGCTCTCAAGAAACTGCTAAAAGGAATTGAATGAAGTAATCAAGCATTCAGAAAACTGATTTACTAACAAATTTGGTTCAATGACATAAGGAGATTATTGGAGATCAGCTATATTCTGAACCAGTCTTGGGATTTTTTATTTTGGTTTTTTAAACTGTTTTTTAATTTTTTTAAATTTAGTGGTACCAGTTCTTGACACAAGGGTGTGTTACAGCTACTAAGTCACTGTGGGTTGGATTGTCTCTGAGTTCATTCAGCTCTTAGTCATTTTCTTTTCTCATGGCTTTTGGTCCCAAGGCCAAGAAGTAACAGCAGTCACAAATTTTAAGGGGCAGTCCCTTTGGAAATAAATCAGTCTTGAGGAGTGCTATCTGGAGCATGTTGCAGTGGGGTCAGGGAACTGAGTTGTAAGTGAAGCAGATAATGAGAGGTTCAGGTTCAGGCTTGGTTCCTAGATCACTTCTAGGAAAGAAGAGATCTGTGTACCTATGCTCTTTGGCATTCACTGCTAGCCACAAAACTTGGCTATTGAGTCCTGAAACCACTCTCTGAGGCCTTTGCTTCCCAGAGTCCTGTCTAGACTCTTCTCAGCCTAAGCTTCTTGGGTAACAGTGAAGTGAGGAAAGTGAAGCACAAGGACAGCCATAGTATTCAAGGAAGTAGTTCTACAGATTTCTGAAAATCATGTTTAGTGGACTGTTTAACTTTGACCTCATAGCTACTGTGAGTCCAAAATCAACCAGAATTTCTGTCAAGGCACTCTTCTATTTTCCCTCTAGTTCCGTGTACACAGGGTACTTAAAGGTAATAAGAGATTACTGCCATTTCTTTCTTCACACTGCTTGCTCCAGTCTATCCTTTTCTCCGGAATGCACATTGTACCTTGGGAATGCAAACCGGTAAGGCAGAACAGATAACCTCGGAAAGTAGCACTAGGGGCTTTGCTGTGTGTCTTGGTTTGAACTGGAATAGAGTTAATCTGCTTCTTAGTAGCTGGTAAAGCTCTGTTTTAGATTGAGTATGGGAATACTGTTAATAAAACACTGAGAGTTTTGGTTGTTAAGTAGTGCTTACCCTAAGTAAAGGACTTTTCAGTTTTCCTTGCACTGCCTGTGAACAGGTGCTCGAGAGATTGTGGAGGAGCACAGCCAGGACAGCTGACCTGAACCGGCTAAAGGAATATTCCATACCACAGAGCACCATACTCTGTGTAAACTGATAGGAATTGGCTGAGGGATGGGTTGGGAATTGGTACACTGGTACACTTTATTGGTACACTTTACACAGTACACTGGTGAGCAGTTTACTGTGCATGACTTGTTTATCTTGGGTATTATTATCATTAATATTATTGTTACTACTACTACTACTACTACTACTACTACTACTACTACTACTACTACTACTACTACTACTACTACTATTATTGTTTTAAACTGTGATTATCTCAACCTGCAAGTTTTAACTTTTTTCACTTCTCATCCCACCTGCAGGGATTAGGAGGTTGTGTGGTACTTAGTTCCGGATTGGGATTAAACCACATAGTCCTTTATCAAGAGTTCTATCCAGAGTTTCAGAGTTCCAGTCCCAGAACTCTATCCTGGTCAAAACCAGGACTTTGTGATTATAATTCAATGACATATTAAGCCTTGGACTTCACGAAAGCAGGTACTTTGAACACCTTAGTGAAATAATATGTGAACCCAAAATATAAAACATGATGGCATTGTGGAACATAAAAGGGAGCTTGCAGCCTGATAAAGACATATTTTGTTCTGTCAAATTTCAGTGCACAAAAGGAAGGATCATGTTAGGCTAGCTATCATCAAATGTGGTTATTAACTTTATCTGATCAATATCTTTACATAGAGTGGACTGCAAAAGTCTTTTTGCCCAGTCTAACACACTGATGCTATTGGCATAATCCAGAATTATGTAATTCTTCAGTGAAATTACTCCAGTAATTTTAGAGCAGATGCATTTTTTCTCGATGCAAATCTACCTCAGGTTTTCCTTCACTGTTGATGGCTTGCAATCACTTCCATATGGTATGAGATTAAAATGGGCTGCTCAAGGGAATGAAAATAAGAGATATGGCAATTATGTCCAATAATGAGTGTTTAAAGAAGATAAATCAAGACATCCTCTGTAGTCATTTACCATTGAACAAAGGAAGGTCAAATATGTTATGCACAGTTTTTAGGTACAACACAGCTTAGCGGAAAGCCAGACCCATCCTAAAATTCACAGAGAAGTTTTCTCTATATATCATGCATGAGGAGGAAAAAAAAAAGTGCACTGCACAGAGAACTACAAAGCTCAGCTGAAAAATCAAAGTAGAGGTGAGGTTATCGCCTGAGTATTCTTTCAAAGTCACTTGTGAGACAAACATCAGCCACAAACAATATAGAGAAAACCTCACATTTCTGTGTAAAGATACCTCTGATGTCGGGTTGATGCAGCAAAAATTAGGATAGGAATCCTATCTATTTCCTCTGTCATCAGCCTGATAATATCTAAGAAAAAACTGATTTAGGCAGCTGGGGTGATGACTTCCAACAGAGCTCATCTGATACTGCTTCAAGAATAGTCTGGAGACTTTGGTCTTTGGATTTATGTCATTAAATTCCATCTTGAGGTTTATTATCTAAGTCGAGCTGACTCATTGCTCATGAAAATAAACATCAAAGAAGAACAGAGAAAAAAACCACACATTTGATTGATTAGTCCAGTGGTTTATTTTTTAGTACATAAATTATTCAGATTCACTTCCATTCTCTGGCCCTTTTGGGCAGAATTTCTCCTTGTAGAAGAAAGATCCTGATGACAAGGTAATTGAGTATTCCAGGATAGGTCTCTCTGAGTCTCTTTTGTGAAAAATGTTATGGTTTTCAGAAATAAGTGAGAGCTTTATCCTCTGGCATAACTTTTCAAGTGTTATGATATGGTTGTTTGCTCTCATTGCCTCCACAGCCATGCAGAGCATAAGTTTCTCTATGGGTTTCGTTGCACTACCTGCAAACACAGGTGTAGCCTTCCAACACATGAGTCAGGTCCTTTGTATGGAACTATGCCACTGGACACCTGATGTGAAATCCAGCATCACCTACCATTTCAGCACCCAGATTAGCTGGATGAGTCTGCCAGAACTGGTTGCTTATGGCAATCACCTGGCATTGAAAAAGAATTAGCTTTCAGTGTTCAGTATAAAATCACCCTTGGGGCATGATCCCACTGAAAAGCATTATTTTTTTATAAAGAAAGACACTTTTATGTTTCACCCCTTTACAAATGGTAGGTGATTCTGCCTCTAAGCCAACAGTCCTTCTACAAGAGAAATTAAATCTAAAGGATTGTGACAACATGTGAAAGTTGAAAATTAATGAAGGATTTAAGGAATTCTTCAGCTGTATGTGGCAAATAGAGTAGCTGAGAGAACGTCAAAGAAAAAGCATATGTGCCTCAAGTGCTCAAAGACATTTAAAAGTTTAAATGGACTATTAATCTAAACCATTGTCTGTGACAGCCTCAAATTTCTATTAATTCCATTGAATTTTGCCTTTGAAATGATTAAATTTTAGGCAGTCCAGAGAGGAAAGAAAGCAAGGTTTTTATATGTAACATTAAGTCTGTGAAAGGAGTGCTGGTGTGGATAAGGTAAAACATTGATACTAATTTTACCATTTGGAACAGAAGTGGGTTTTGTTTACCAGAAACAGGCAAAGCAAGGGCTTAATGTTTCATATAAACAATACATCAATCATGATCAGTGCCAAAAGCTAGTAAACCTTATGGGAAAGAGAAGTGACATGCACTGAAAGTGATGTTTAATCTGCAGAAAGAGATGTTAATGTTTGATCAGTCATAACATTATAAACTGGTTCATTTTTATTAAGAGATTCTCTATGAAATATATCACTTCAGTAAAATGCAATTTGTTGTTTCCTTAGTGTTGATATGGCTGTCCTTTCTTCGTTACCCAATACACCGAGAGGAGAAAAAAGAATTGCTGCTGGTAAAAAGGAAGAGGGCAGTGGAAAGAAATAAAGTTCAAAATATCCATGTTAACTTTTGTATAGAAAAATCTTGAGCCTCTGGATCTTCATCAGACGTGAACAGTACTGTACTGCTGCCACAGAGTAAGAGCAAAGCTGGAAAGGAGAGGGGAGAGAAGATACCAAGCACATATCATCCTGAGTATAAGTTGCAAATTATGTCAGACTTTTAAGACACCAATGTCTACCTAAAGATAATTTTCTCACAAAGTTAGCTTCTTCTTTAGGTGTCAAATATATAAAGAAAAAAAAAAAACAAAAAAGATAACCTCCTGAACTTTCTACTCTAAGTCTACCCTCTTCTATGTTCGATATCTGTGATGATTGTTGGTACCTGTCTTTCTTAATATGGGAAGGGCTACGCATTTGTAAATGTTGAATGAGATAAGGAGAAAATTGAGCGAAAATCAGTGGTTTGCTGGGCTTTATTATTCAAGAAAAGACATCTCAGAAGTTTCTTATCATCTTTATTATTCCAAGAAGGATGACACAGGATTATGAGTCAAGTAGAAATGAATGTGAATCACTGTACATGAGAAACAACTGCTGTTTCTGGTCTCCAGAAGATGCAGGTGGCTCAATGGCCACTAATATAAAACCAGGATGTGAACAAATTTTTTCTTGCTAGTCATACATTTAATGCATGCAAAATCCATTATTTATTTCAAATAAGTGAATCAGGGTAACTGGAAAAGGATGGAGGTAGCTGTTGTTTCCAAGATGATAAATAAAATCAGTAGAAAAACCATTGAAGGGGGCTGTCACTGACTGAGCCTGCAGCATGGCTCTCAGGGCCAAGCTTTACAGGGTACTTAGGCACCTAAAGATGCAAAGAGGTGCCTAATGGTTAAAACTTTGCCAGCTACTTATCTACATCTTTAGGTGCCTAAACACCTTTAAAAATGCATCTGTAGCTCCTAGGGATACAAGCCATGCCAGGATTCAAGTCACTTGTTAATGAATCACCATTAGGAGCCAGTTGGAAGCACTTGCATGCTTGCTTGGTTTATTTTAGATGTTGAGTATGCAGTTCCAGCCAAATAAATGATTAGGTTTGGAATAGATAACACTGAAGTCTTAAAAAAGTATTTTTCATGAGATTTTCTGTGTGGGATTATGATTCAAGAAGATGTCCCAAACAGTTAACATGATTGCATTCTGAAATTATGTTCCATTTCTCAAGGGATAGCCTTAACAGTTTATCAGGCATTATGGAAACAGATTATTTCAGCCTCTTTCAAACCTGTTTCCACTTTGTATAAATAATTAATTGTTCCCTGAAGCAGGACCTTGAACTAACTCTCCAACTTCCTAGGTGTATTCCCAGCAGTTGAATTTGCTTTACCTTATATAAATAATGAATACATCAACTATTACTGTATATTTTAGTATATATTTAGTATATTTTAGGCAAGTCTCTTAGCAGAGGATATGCTTGCAGAGAATTTTTGATATTTTTGTCCAAAAGCCAAGGTTTTGAAAACTTTCTGGCTGTACTTGAGCTACAACTAGAAGACCTGCTGCTTTTCACATGGAACCAAAGCAACAGGGACCTATCTGATGATTCAAAAATTAATCTATTTAAATTTGAAATAGTTTTAGGTTCAGAATTCTGCTTTTAAAATATAAATGTTGCAGTCATATTTTTATTTTTAGTAACAATGTTTCTTGCTACCACAAGCCTCTATTTTTTCTGCTTAATTCATAATTATCCATTGTATGTTTTGTTTTGTTTTGTTTTGTTGCACATCTTGCTTCTGTCAAAGCTGTAAGCTAAATTAAAAAAATGACCATAAACCTCTGACTATTTTTTGCATTAGGAATCCTGACTGTGAGTCAGTTTTGCAGAGGCTTGGAAATCATGTCATTAGAGAAAAAAAAAAAGAAGTTCTGTCCTTATAGAAAATAAAATGGAAATGTTTATGAATAATAGACATAGTCCTAGAAGGAAGCAAGGAGTCTGTAGGCTCTGTCTCTTGTTAGCTCCAAATGAGGTAATCTACTAACATTTATGTCTGAAGTCATTACAGGAAACCATGTCTGGTCCAAAGGCTGTATCTTAGTTTAAAAGCACATAATATAGATGAGAGAAGTCATTGTCACTGAAATAATGTGGTTGTAAAATCTGATTTTTCATGATCCATCAACACTAACATCTCTCTGTCCCCCAGCCTTGAACTCTTCGATATTTCTGAGTTACTGTGTTTTATAACACTGCTGCTTAGTGAGAACAGCATGCTTTGGATGATCATTGAGTTAGTAAATGACTTATGAGTTTCAATACCTTGTTTATATGCAGTTTGTGTCTGAGCAGAGGCCACCACAGCTCAATCAGACTAATCACCAGGGTTACGACTGCACAGCTAAAAAGATGGCGCAGGATGATTCCTGAGCTTTGAGATGAACTCTTACAAACTAGTTTGTGCTTGCAGAGTCTTTAGAGATAGTCCCTCCTAGAGAGGTTTGTTTTGGATTGGGAAAGAAACAGATAGAGAAGTGAAATGACCTAACATTTAGAGAAGTGTTGAGAAATGACCTAAAATAGAGCAGTGAGATGATGTAACAATCAAGAGATGCTGATATTTCTTAGCTCTTCATTGTTCCCCAGAGTTAGGTTGCTAAGTCAGACATGCCTTTCTCATAGAAAACACCAACGAGGATCACTTACATCTGGTGTAAGGTGTACTTACACTTACCCACTAGTCAGTGTGGAAGCCACTTAGGAGATGGAAAAACCTTTTCACATATCCAGTCTGTGTGCTCTGAACTGGTTCCCCCTGGGGCCTGAACCACAAGCCTGGTGGATATGCTAGGGTGGGTAAAGTGCCTTTTAAATTATCCCAACCGTATAGTCTTTGAGATAAAGAATAAGTGTAGAGTCAAGAAACCATCTCTTCTGATAGATACTTTATAGGATCCTGGATAGCTGAATGGGATCTGATGCGGTTACCTCTGATGTGCTGGTGTTGCAAGTGATGCTTCATATCCTGTGGTGAGAGGCCATTTACTCCTGAGGGTGCCTTCATCATGGCACAGCAGGGTATGATGGACACAGAAAGATGTACAACTGCTCATGTCAGAAAGATTTGTTCCCATTTTGGGTCCACAGTTGGACTACAGAATCGTGCTCCACACGCAAGATAGGCTTAGGCGGCAGCTAAGGGGCTGGTGGAGGCATCAAAATTTGAAAGACTTTCTACTAGAAAGGTAACACCCATAGTCACATTTCAGCTGAATGGGACTGCTGAAAATTTCAACAAAGTAAAAATCTTGGACTTCAGTTTCTAACATTGCAGTTACATTCCTAAATATGTTTACAACTATGTATCAGTCAGACATGCCCAAAGTATAAAAAATGTCTTTTAAAAAAATTTCCTCTCTGTACACTGGGATTCATTGCTTTCCTAGTCTAAATAATCCTTATGGACAGATCTACAGCAGGTATAAATACCTCTTTTCTAAATAACTCATTTCCTCTTTCCTTTGTGCTTGGGAATCCGTCTCATCTCCTCCTGCTGGATAATCTTTTAATAGCCTCAGTAATTTTCTTTTTTTTTTTTCTTATCAAAACCTATGCAATAAATGAACTCATATGATGTTCCTGTCTAGCACTGTGGCTAAGTGCTCCCAACCACCCTCCATTTAAAGGCAGGTTTTCATTTTGCCAAGCATTTTGCTGATATCTGTAATCATCAAGATTTTGCTTTCCCTATATTTAGCAGGAAACATTTTCTCAGCTTTTGTCACTTCTAAGCAGTTTGGGCCACATGTGCAGCTAAGAAGTTCGCAAATCTTTAGTTGCTCAGACTGGGGAAGTTAAGATATTTCCTGCTGGAACAGGATCAATAGAGGTTTTAGGCACTTGCCAATGGCCTCTTAAGGAAATTATCTTAAACAGCCTTCTGGACAATGATCCTTTCAGAATGCAGGGGAGTTCAGGCACATTTAGAGGTCATCCATTCCCCCATTAATTCTACCTTGCTGAGAAAAATGCTGAGGGAGGTACAACATAGCAAATACCTTTTACTCCATCAATAATTTCCCTTTTTGCTACCAGCAAATATTGCTGCAATTAAGCCACAGTTGGATGCAAGAGTACAATTATGTACTCTACACTGCTGTAGAAAAGAAATAATTACTTCAAAATAAATGTAATTGAAATACCCTAGCAACTTGAGTGGTTTTAGATGCATATACTTTGAGACAATTTCAGATGAGCATTCTGCTGTCTGAACACACCTTAGAATATATTGCAATGTAAAAGTTACACATTGGGTCTTTCAAAGATTAAGAACTGACTTTGATTGATAGGCTTAAAAAAGTACATTTTTGAAAGCATTTTTTTTTTCTGCTATCTTTTTTTGAACGGGATCTTCAGACAAACAATTGACCTACAGCCCTGTTTTCACAGAAATTTGCAACTGGGCTAGTTATGGTTTCAAGTCCTTGAGATAAGTTCTGTAGATGGGGAAAAAATCCCTCCTGTTGTCCTCACAAGACTCTGGAGCAAATATTTTCATTTCTCAGGACCTTGATTTAAGGCAGGATTTCTAAGGCATAAATGAGATGAAGTATTTTGTAAACTTTTCTCACATTCCCTTGTTCTACAATGAAAAGATCTCTGCTACAAGTTTTAAAGTAAGTATTTCTGATCAGAAATGCATTGACTGAGTGTGGAGACTCCTTTTGTATCTCTAAGACCTCCAGTATGAAGCAGCTGAATGTGAAGAACTGTATAACCTCTTTAATTTAGAACAGTCTGGTACCTCCCAAACAGGGCTAGAAAGGCCTAATTATGTGCCAAAATTTTCCTGTATTTTGTTGTTGCTGTGCTGGAGACCAGCTGAGAGGGTCCCTGCTGATACACAACATTCCTTGGATGGTGGAATACAGAACAACTAGTGGGCTGTTTTTAAATTTTCATGGGAAGTGAGTATAGTGCCCAGGTATCCGCCAAAGAAGGTAATAAAAGTAAATCAATATGCTAACAACTTGTTATATTCTTAAATATTTAAAATGATAATATGAAATCCGGAGTTTCTGCATTCATCATTGCTGTCCTTTAGAGTGCCTGTTATGTTCATTATTATTGCCCTTGTTAAACAAAACCAAACCAAAAGAACACACATGCCACAAAAAGACAAACCTCTCTGTGTTTACCACTCAATGGTTGTTTTGGATTGGCTGACTGTTTATGCATTAACCCAAATAACTGGAAAAATCCCTAAGAGAATACCAGCTTCACAAAACTCATATTGTTTTAATACAGTTGTTTCTGTAGGTTACCTAGTTTCAAAGTGACCCTGGGTTTTCAAAGGCACTGTTAGGAAAATCTTGTCACTCTCCATTGCATGAGTGATCATTTATGCTATTAGGGTAATAAGTAGAATAGATTTAACATGATACAAACACTAAATTTGAGTAAGCTTCTGGGAAACCTCTGCAAATTCACAAAGTTAATGGCTTAACTTCGCAATTCTCAAATGGAAAATAAATTTTAATGGTTTTATAGACTCAATCCACATTTCAAGATGTGAATCTCCCCTAACTCCACACTACTTGACTCCTGTTAAATGTTGAACTTAAATAAATAAAAACTTATTTTCCCACATGGTTCATAGAGTTATATTTACATGGTTTCCTCCTCTGTGAAAGAAGAATAGAATATTATTCTTCAGGTATTCATGGCAAAGAGGCTGGAAATCATAACATAAGAAGGGAAATAAAAGTGCTAGTAAATATATGTGAATGGTAAAACAATGTGGGGACACAGAAAATGCATATGACACATAGCAGATTAAAAACAGGATTTGAAGGTATTAACAAACATAATGAATGGTTAAGGCCTGGAGAACAGGAGAAAAAAGAAGTTTGGATTTCTCCTTTGAAAGTGTTGAAATTCTGCATGAACAGAAGACTTTTGCACACCTTTGCTAGGCTACAGAAGCCAAAATTGTGGATACAGTCTCAAAAGAGCTGTTGCCTGCTTCTCAGCCAAAGCTCCTACAAGCTCTCGTCAGCCCAAGAGTGGCAATGTTTACCCTGCTGCAAGATGCCTCCAAGAATTTTGTGCAGCAGTATTTTGTTTTGGAGATTAGAGAACTAGAAGTGAGAAAAGTTTTCTTAGGAGATAGGAGGTTTTTAGCAGGCTTTAGTAGCATCCTAGACTTTAATTATTACTAGGAAAAACAGCCTATGAAATTCCAGGAAGCAAAGACTACTGTATGTGCTAACACAGCCACGATTTGTGATAAGAATTCGCTCTGAGGCAACAGAGAAAAATTCTGATTTTGACACTCTGGTTTGCTAGTAATGAAACAAGTCTCTGGGTTTTAGCTGCTCGGCTGCAGCACAAAAGTGTTTTCCAGCCAATCAGTGCACAGGACACGCTTTCGTGGGTTTCTAATCTTGTTCTTTTTTTGCCTTGTTCTGACTTTGCTAAACAACACACATTGTATTAGCACAGCAATGCATATTGATGTTTCCGAATATTACAGTGAAAGGAGAATACTGATCTCCTTGCTCCCATTATATGTTAGCATTATCTCCCTTCAATGGATTACTTGGAGTTTATAGGCATGCCCCAGAGTGATTTGTAATCACCATCTTTAGCTCCTCTGTCCTTGCAAAGAAAATACTAAATAGTTCACTTGCGTGTCTTTGCCATTCACTGAAATGACATTAAATATAATGATGAAGGGCCATATTCTGCTATCCCTTGTTGTGTTAAAAATCCTGGGAATGACTGAAAATCATAGTGTAATTTGTATGTGTAGCAAAACAGAACACAGCCTGAAAACAATCAGAAAATGTCTGAAAACATACTAGGAGACCTTTTACTCCATCAAGCAGTAATTTCAAGCTAGGATGTTCCCTGTTCACCTCCTTCTCATGGATCTGAAAGCTGTGGCATGTTTGGGTGTTAACACCCCCATCTCCTTTGTCAGCTTAGGTGAAGGAGGCAGGTGCTGGTGTGTGTGAAGACATTATTGATAAATGAGCCATATTCAGCTGGAAAACAAAACCTCTGGAAGCCTGTAGGAAGAGGCCACGCTGATGGGAAGGGCTTTACTTGGCTTTGCAGAGGTAAGATGGTATTTGCTTTTGTTTCTGGACTTTCATGCATGGTGCTTTTCCCTAAAAGCAAAAGTCTTTAAGAAAATTTGTAAGGCTGTCTTTCTGTTTTTCTTGTCTTGCTGGAGCTGGTTATTGCCATCCCTCATTTCTGTGGATTTGTGGGTTCATCATTGCAGTGCCTGATTAAAGTCCTGTTAGATGAAAATTAGAAGTTTTGAATCACATTTTTCAATCTCAAACCAGACCTGTCACTTGTTTGATCCTTTGCCTTATGTATTTTCTTGCAGGGAAGAGAGCCTCCAAGGTCTGGGATTCATGGTACAAAGCATTAAGTTAGAGACTGAAAGAGAAGCTTCAATAAACTGCCACAGTCCACAGTAATGCTACATAGCAGAAATCAGGATGTGCTGCTGAAAGGTTTGCTTTAATGTCTAGACTATAGATGTTTTTGCTGGATAGCACTTGTTCAGATATTGATTGTGGGGAGAAAAGCCTCTCTTTTCCCAGCCAGCTTTTATGTGGGAAGCAGACGATGTGAGAGCATCCTGGATATTCGAAAATATAAAGTCCTGATAAAATAATACACCTCCACTTCTATTAATGTTGCTATTGAAAGCCAGAAAACAGAAAGTGGCAATGAATATAAGAAATGCTTCAGTTAATGTAAGGGGAGAGATGAGAAACAATTCCATTATCCACTATATTCTAGGGAATTTATGGTGAGAGCTGAATGCAGTATGTGACAGATTTCAAAAGACATAAGTCATTCCATGCACACTAATGCCTCTACCAGAGAAATGCATATGAAACAGTTTTATGACTGAATTTCAATACGCAGTTATAAACAACATTGCCAGTGGAAGGTTCTGCTTGGTGGTTATCAGACTATGGAGTTCTTTGAACTTTCCTTCTCCAGAGAACGCAGTGAAGTGCTTAGCACTAAAGTTCAGTTATGATACTTCAGCCTCATACATATGTCATTCTTGTGCTGTATTGATTTTACACTATTTAAGAAAATAAAATAAAAAATACTTATTTTCATCCTTCTCTGTCTGTCTCTGTCTGCAGCATATTTTTAAAACTTTGTTAGATATTCAACTAGATATTCAATGTGTGTGTATGTGTCTATATATACATATATATATATATACGCACATAAGGGTGGCATTATTTGCACCTTATTTCCTTACTTTAGAGATGCTTAAATGTATAATAATAACAACATTTTAAAAGCAGTTTTGGGGGTTTATCTAGGAACATTAGATTTCTGCACCATTTCATTTGCTGCCAGCGAAAGAGTGAGAAGTTGAGGTCAGAAATAGCTAAGAAGAATACTTAAAATACAAATTTCAGCGTATGTTTTCTGCCTAAACAGAACGAGGCAGCGAAGACAGTGGCTCCGGCGGCTCCCCTCGGTGCCGTGCTGCTCGCCGGGCAGGAGATGGAGCTGTTGATCAGCGCTGCTGATTGCTCCCAACAAAGGGATGATGCACCTGCCACCGCCTCAGCCCTCCTTCGCCAAACTTAAAAGAAGCAGCCACCTGGAACTTATTCCAGGATTTGAATTCAGTCACTTTACTGCTAAACAGTGACCTGCCGAACAGTTGAACCATGTTACTCTCCCCCCTTTTATGCAAATCAGAGAAAACAGACAGAGAGATTAAGAGGTATAAAGTGATAGGTAAAATTTTGTTACCTGTGTTCAAGCATAGCATGATCTGTGAAAAGGGCGGGGGGGGGGGGGGGGGAAGCAGGATCAAAATATCATTTGAGGAAGTCAGAGAAACGGTGTTATAGAATAAGTGAGAAATAGATTCAGATATTTTTTTATCCAGATGTTCCTAGACTTATAAAGGTATCCATTCAGTATAGATTTCATATGGGAAAAAAATCTTCCTTCTGCAGTAAAGTTCTGTGTTGTAGTAAAAAATTTTAGTAGCTTTAGGGCTTGTGAAACACTGGAGACATAAGGCCAGTGCTCAAAAAAAATATTCATAGAACAAGAACCTGCATTGTGATTCCCTTCCTCCTGGTGTTCTCATTATATAGGAAAATAACCCTTGAGATCAGAGCTAAAAGACTACTCGTAGGCAGCATGGACATTTCTAGTCATAGCCTTAGTCAGGACTCACACTGCAGTGGTACCCTTTCTTGTCTTGTTCTCTAAAGCTAGCTTCACTTTTAGCCAACTTCTCCGACACCATTATATCCACTAGGAACTTCAGGCTTGCTTTTCCATGTGACTAAATGGATTCAAGGAGCACTGATTTTTGTCTAGAGGGTATTAGGATGTTATTAAAGGACTAGACCATAATTAGTTTGTTAGGATGTTAGGTTACCCAGATGACGGGTTGGTCCAGTTGTGTGCTACTTCCTCCTCATTCATTCAGAGTCTGTAGGGACTTCCTCTTCTGCACCAGTCTCTCAGCCACCTCACATCCCATTTTTCCTTTTCCAGAAGCATTGCTGAGCTGGCTTGAGACCTGCAATTACAAGCAGTCATGTCCTTTTTCTCATTATTTTTTCTTTCTTCCACTATGAAGGGGAAAGAGGGAAAGTGCTGTGGTTCTCATTCCCAGTGGGAGCTAATCCTGCAGTGTGAGGATATAAGAATTGCTCAACTAGATGAGAGCCAAGGGTCACCTTGCATAGGATCACATGTCCACTTGGCAGGGGCAGAGCAAAAAAAGTTTAAGAAAGAGCATAAGTGTAAGGCAGGCTTTCTCCAGACAGCAAAATCTCATTTTGAGGCAGTCAGCAGTTTATGCTCTGCCTAAGCAAATGACTGTCTTCTTTAAAATTCCTACCTCTCTTTAATACAAATTATCTTCAAATTCCTTTCTACTTTTGATTTTCACAGCGCATTGCAGTGGTGGGTCATAGTTCACCATTTAATGGGATGATGTCTTATTCTTCTTTTTGCATTTAATTCCTAATTATTCATTGCCTACCTCTTCCACACATCACTTTTCTCAACTCTATAGCCCTTTTTCATACTGCCTTCAAAACTGGGTTATCTACAAAAGAATCCTGCTCCATGTTGACTCTACGTCCTGTTCAGGACTCTCATGCACAGAGTGACTGGAATGTACCAAAGGAGAAAAATAAAACCACATCTTGGAATATCAAAACATCAATGCTAGTATCCCCAAAAATATTATCTTCAAAACTGTGTGTATGTAGTGATTGAACATCTTAAAAACTCTTTGGCACCAAAAGTGTGCTAGTTCGCTATTTAGAGAAGACAAAAAAGAAATTACAAGTAAGTCAGGCTGCTTACCCAAAGTCACAGTGCCACAGGCGAGATAATTTACAAGTTCTGAACCCATTAAATGGCACTACCTGCTGGTGCTCCTCACCCTTCTGGAGGTACTTTTCCTGCTGCACGTCTTCATAACAAAATTGTTACACTTGGGTTTGGCATTTTGGGTGGCAATAACAGAAAAGTGCTGACTCCAATCCACAGGGTACTGGATGCCCATGAAGAAAATCCTGTTCAAGGTGACAAGGTTTACTCTTTCAGGTGCAAAAAGTTTAACTGCTTAGTTGCTGTGAGATCCCCAGGTTCTTAGCTGTCCATCCACTAGAGAGATTAGAGATGAGGAAAGGTGACAGTTCAAGTTGCTGCTTGTATTTGAGAAATTTCAGTGCAAATTATTAAATATGAGACTTCTCCAACAGGAATCCTTGGAGACCATTGTTATTTTCCAAAGTGTTTTCAAGTGCTTTCAGAAAATAGGCCTATGATATTTCTCTATGCAACTACTCCTTCTGTCTATTTGCTCCTCACCTGTTTTTCCTGTGACCTGTACTTTCACGTTCCAAATTGATTTCACAATTTTTCTTCAGAAAGAATAAAACCTTTAAAACTGTTTGTTTCTTTTCTTGGGCTTCTTCTTTCCAGGAGACTTGTTCAGTTCTGTGGTGTAAAATAAATTTTCCAGTAGACTTCCTACTTCTGCTGTTCTACTTAGTCTCATGGTATTTAACATAATCAGTAGAATATACGCTGTGTTTTTGACTATTTGGTCTTGTGCCCACAAAACTCATGACTACATGTATATATACATGAACAGAACACATGTATGTCCACTGAGGGCAACAATACCAGTGGTTTCAGGATTAAAATCTTTCTGTATGAATCTTTGACTCAGTGGTTAAATTAGACTGCATTAGACAAAGATGTGTTTAAAACCAAACCCTCTTTTTTGGGCACAGCCCTTCTTCTGAGAAAGAGCAGTAGTGAACCCTTGCCTCTCAAACAAAGATTTCAATAATATTAATTGCAAGCTGAGAACCTTCAAAACATCAGGAAGCTGCACGAAAAATGTAAAGGTGCACAGTAATGTAACTGAGAGGTGCTATGTAGAAAGCTTTGGTGTTTGGAAGCCTACATTCACTCCCAGTTATGCATAACTAGGTCTGCCCTACCAGTCTCCCATTCCTTGCACGTGGCTGAGAGATATCCCCATATCGTGGCATGGACTAGGTGGCCTTGATAGCAAAGCATTTTCCATGACTGACTTAGGCATGCTGATTTTAACTTGCAGACCTGGTAAACTGGAGTGCAGAATGCTGCAAGTTTGGTGGAGCCATTGTCATTTTTTACATCCTTGCCACTCTTATGTGATTGGCTGTGAGGAGAGTAACAGAAGGTATGCACTAAAGCTTGATGCTTTCTGCCTTTGAATATCATACAATTTTCATTATACCATTTTCCCTCAACAATGAGATAATTGCCATTAGAATAATATGAAGGACAAAAATAAAAGGATTAACACTTTTTAAAAGCACATTCAGATTGAAAATGGCCTTTTCGGTATAGATTAACTAGGCTTTTGGAAGCAGTTCACATAGGAATTATCATTGCAGATATTCTTGTTCTGAGTTTGGCAAATTGCTAGAGAATAGTCACATTTTTGAGATATAGTGGCAGGCAAAACAATTATTTTAATTTGTAACAGGAAAATTATTTTTCTCTTATCCATGTCTCTGTATGTTGCATGAGAGAAAGAGAGAGAGAGAAAGAAAGAGATGTGTGGCTACTACAACTGGGAGAAACTGATACACAAATTTTATTAGTAATTCACAACTACAAATGGGATTTTTAAAGGAGTGCTTCAAAAACCCCAGTATTTTATTCACAATTTACTGTATACAACATTATTGATGGCTATTCTGCGTAGCTCAGCAAAATCTCAAAATATTTTTGGGCTTGGTCTGAGATTATCCTGAAGAAAAATGTTATCTATGTTTTGTGCAAAATATTGTAAAGCTGTTTAGCACCTGCCATGCAGAAATGGAATGGCAGTGTGTGCCTCAATAAATCCTTTTGACCTGCTGAAACCAAGCTGTCTGTTGGCTTTTACTAAGGATGTCAATTCATGAGGTATCTGTAGAAAAAATGAAATACTTAATATTTTGATTCTGTGGTTTTAGATTTTGATTTATCAGCTGATATTTTCTTTTGGGAAAGGGGAAGAACATCATTGCTTTTATAATTTTTCCTAGCATTTGGCAGTTTACAAAGATCTATTCATTGTTATGTAGAGGTTCACACTGTTATTAGAAAAGGTTGTGCATGAGTGAATAAGAACATCCAAAATGGTACCTGAACTGAAGAGTTCTATACATGTCTTAATTTCAATTATTACTATATCTTTAAGCAGTGTTTAAATTTTCTCCATGAAATTGCAGTGATGTGGCATGATGTTTCAAATCTTTGAACAACTGTTGAATTCCTGGAACAGTTTTCATTAGATGTCTTCCAAAAGTGCAGGTGTTGCTTGTATCAGAAATACTGATATGTACAGGTTACTGATTTGACCTGCTATTATTTTTAACATTCCTTCACAATATTTTTGGGGAAAACCAGTAGTTATTGAATTTCTTTTCAAAATTTAGGAATGATTTCTCACAAAAGCTTTGCTTTCATCTGTTGACTATATACTTCTTTAAAGCACACTTTCATGGTAAGTTACTTTAGTACTTGCTGCTTACGACATAAATAGAAAATGTTTCTAGACTCTAAATATTAATCTCCTTATTGCCACTCTTTGAACAGAAAAAGAATGTGCACTGCCACAGATTCAGCCTGGATGCTGTATTTTCCCATGATAAATATCTTTTCCATTTCTTCAGCCCTGCAAAGTACTTTTGTCCTTTATTTTCCACTAATGCTTATGATAAAAAATTAAATTACTGTTCATCATTTCAATAAGTTTCCCTCAGAGAATCTCTGTTAAAGAACAAACATTTAAAAGGAATGCAGAAGCTTTAGTTTTATACACAGCCCTACTATATTATTCATTGCAATGCATTTTTAATGTCACAGAAAGAAAAGTAAAATATATTTTAATTTCTGGGACTAGGCAGCCAAGTGATCCAGGGAATCACAAATTCACAAAGGCTGAAGACAAATGCATATAGTGCAAAATAAACCCCACACCAAGTCCAAACCTTTCTAGCCACCGGTAACCCAAAGGTTTTCATGAGAGATTTGTGAAAACTCTTGCTGGTTGAAAATCTCCTGAGACTGTCACCCTGGTGCACAGACGCTGGGAACCTCTGACCTAGAAGCATTCAATGTGTTTCAGACACTCTTTTTTCAGTGAAGAAATAGGTCAGCAAGAAGATAATAAAAGAAAAAAGGCTGAAAACAAAGCTATAGCTATTAACATAGCTGTTGGGATTACGATGAAGTTTTCTTCTGCCTCTTCTCCCTCTTTTTACCTCTTATAAAGAAATCAGTCTTTTTTCTCTTTTGGTACATTTGTGCATAAACAAACTCATTTTGACTAAATAATTGCAATGATTTAAGTAAGCTTCCTTTATATTGTTTGAAACCTGGGTATTATTTTACAAGAACAAGGAGTGAATAATATTCTTTACTTTGTTTATGAATTGTCAGGGCTAATGGTTTTCTTTGTGTTGCATTCTCTTGGAATTCAGCCATTTATCTTCAATCGACAAGAGTTACAGCATCTAGTGAATAATCGATTTACAAACCCCTCTGAACATAAGACTGCAGATTAAACCTTATGGACACTATGTTCTTCAAACATGAACACACCTTTTATGCTCTACAATGGTGGAATAACATCATTGTTTGATATAATAAATGAAAAGCAGAGCGGGATTTTCAGCTTTTGTTCTGTGATTCACAACAAAGCATCTAATCAACTGTAATTTTCAAGCATGCATTTTGAAGTTTGGAAATGTGTATGGTTAATGGGTATTTCCAAAGACTAAAAAACTTAATTTGCATTGTAGTCTGCCAAACATCTGATAGCAACCCACCCATTACATGAGACAAAACTGATCAGAAATTCAAGAACAACAGACACAGTTTACTTTTAAATAGTGACTGTGAGGGCTAATAATTTAAAAAACGTAATTATTTTAATGGTGAAATCATCATATTACAATAGCAATTCTTGCAAAATAGTAGCTTATTATTATTATTTCAATTGTCCCTTACGGATTATTAAGATCTTATTTTAATAGAAGAAAGGAATGTTTGTCAGTGCAGGTAGTTGAAAAATCTCAAAAGGGGCCGTTACTTTTTAAAAAAAAGATGTTCTGTTGCTTGACAAAAATACTAAAACCAATTTAATTCTTGGTAACATTACTGCATCCCTGCTCAGTCATTTCTTGCTCTCATATTGTCAAGGGCAAAGTTCAGAATTGCCTTGAGATGCACAGTTTGATAACAGGCTGCAGGTGGGTTTCTCCTGAAGACATTGGAATGTTTTATGGAATTCACCATTTACCCACACTAAAAGTAAGAGAGAGCACTTTATTATTAGTAAAGGCATTGGATGTTGAAAATAGGAGAGTAGAAAATGCTGTTGTTCATGAATGCCCTGTGGGAAAGAGGGTTAAGTGGAAAAAAACCCCAACTTTGAGATTCTAAAATTGGTTGTAGTTGAAACCAAATTCAATTTTGATGAAAGTTCTATGGGGAAGGCATTCAAAGTACCATTTAGACATTTTTCAGTACATTAATTTGTGTTGATGAAGAAATCTCATTACAGACTGGACAAGAAATATTCAGGGAAGCAAAACTAAATGCAGGAAAGAAAATTTTAGAAGATATAAGGACAGAAATAGCTGGATAAGCTTTAAAAAGATTAAGATACAGAAAGAAATCATAGTTCTGGGAAAAGCTGCAAGTATGATGACATCATTGTAAGGAATGGAGGCATTTCTAGGATGAGACTCGTAAATAGAAAGAAAACTCAATTTAAAGAGATCAGGAGTATAGAACTTTAAACTAGATTTAAAGGGGGATGAGGACAAGGCCAGAAGAGACAAAGTGTGGGAAGGGGAGAACTCATAGCAAGGGAAAGCCTTGAGCAACTGGAAGCAGCCAAAGACATAACCACAAGACAGGACTATGGAGTATCCTTATGAAGCCCTACTGGGATATTGACACAATTAATGGTGAAATTCTTCTATAAAGTGCTTATACTTTAAGAGGGGTCCAAGAGAGATGGTTGATATTCAAGGGCCACACAGACAAAGATGGTTAAGGGACTGGAGCATCTCTCTTATAAGGAAAGGTTAGGAGACTTGGGCCTTTTTAGGCTTGGGAAGAGACAACTGGAAGGGTACCTCATTATTGTGTATAAATATGTAAAGGGACGATGTCAATGGATGCAGGTTCTTCTCAGTGGTCTCAAGCAATAGGACAGGAGGTAATGGAGGCTCAGGCAGAAACTGATGCTCATGTTCAGGAAGTTCCACCTGAACATGAGGAAGAACATTCTTACAGTGCAGTGACCAAGCACTGAAACATGTTGCCCAGAGAGGAGTCTCCCTCAGTGGAGATATTCTAGAACTGTCTGGACGCAATCCTGTGCCACGTGCTTGAGTGATCCTGCTTGGGCAGAGAGATTGGACCAGATGAACCACTGTGGTTCCTTCCAACCTGATCCATTCTGTGATTTTGTGAATAATGAAAAATTGAAAGAATGAACAGAACGGTTAAGCTGAGAATAATCACTGTGGCTAAAGAAAAATCTGATGCTAAAGAAACTGTTAATCAATTTTGGTGGAATAATGGATGAGAGGAAGAAGAAATATGAGAGAAAGGACAACATTAATAGTTGAACTGACTTGGTAAAAAGATTCTGCTGAGATGCAAATCAGGAAAGCAAATCAGGTGAGCAAAATCATTTGCAGACAGAAGGCATTTTAAAGAGTAAAAGGGGAGGACAGCTAAGGCAACTTCAAACCAGACTGAAGCTGCAGTGATTGCGTATGTATGCTCTGCTGGCTGCTCAAGAAAGCAAGAAGCCAACAATGGCGTTTGTCCTTTTCATTGACTTTTGTTTCGGCTTGATTGGAAACAATGTGGAAAGCTGCAAAGTCACATGGTATTCAGATAAAATAATTGCAAGTATGAAAGTTTTGTTTGAAGACTCTTGCAGCACTGAAAAAAAAAAAAAAAGAAAAATTTAACAGATCCAAATCCTAATATATATAATACAAGGAGGCATAGAATCACTACAGCTTTTCATCATATTCTTCAACTAGACAGTAAGAATGATAAATAAGGTAGAGGGCATGACTTGAGATAATCTAAAGTTAAGGTCCTTAACTAACGCAGATGACATCACATAGCTGAAAAAAATGCTTGAATTATTGATGAATCAAATTAATAATTAACCTTGGAAGATTGGTTTGGTCAACTTTGACTCATAAAAAATGCCAAGAAGATGAATTGGCTGCAACATGAAAAACAAGAAATAGGAAGGGCAAGTGAAATGTGGCATCTGTGAAGTCAAAGAATATGCAAGAATCCTTGTGCACAGAGGAGCCTTGACCACTGCTGAGATTTCCTTACAAATGAGAATAAAAGAAAATGTTCTTCCCAGGAGCGGAGGAAACTACAAGCTGACAAAAACTTTACTTCTCTAAGTGCAAAAATACCAGATCTATGCACTGCTAGGCACCATTACTCTATGGGACAGAAGCACTTATGTCACTTGAGAGAAACAACTTAGGCATTTGGCATTAGAACAATTTGAAACACGCTGAGCATTCACAGAATCATAGAATGCTTTGGATTGGAAAGGACCTTCAAGATCAACTACTTCCACACACACCCCCCCCCCCCCCCCCCCCCCCGCCGTCATGGAGAGGGACAACTTCCATTAGAATTTGCTCAGAGCCTCTTCCAACTTGGCCTTGTATCATTTTAAGGTGAAATTTCAAAAGATTAGTGTTAAGTGAGAAAACGTGAATATTAAGTGAAAAGATTTTCTATGAAGAAGATTAAAGGAAAATTCTATATGAAGCCAAGGAAACCCATTGGATATATTGAAACCACATAACTATACAAGAGGCTACACTAAATAGAAATCCACCAAAGAGCCTAGCGCTCAACTGCCTGTTACCTGATATTAGGTGAGCGATTTATAAAAGAAGGTGGCCTGTGCAGGAGTGACCTATCCAACCACTTTTGTCTGAAAAGATATTCTGTAATGAAAGCATGAGAAATGGACAAAACCAATGGATAACCTCATTTTCTGGAAAAATGATTTAACTGCTCAACACAAAGGAAGGGGAATAGTATCCTCTGAGATATTTTCCTTCTTCAGACATACTGTATGAGACAGTATTTGAATTAACTTCATTACCTTTTTTATGCTTCAAGTGGAGTGCAATTTGGCAAGAGGAGCCTTTTTCTTCACCTTAGTGGGTTTTAAACAGTGAAAACATAAAACATCTCCTTCTGGTGAATCTCATATAGGGGAATTTGAAAGACACTTGTTGTGTACCGGATGGATTAGGATACCATGCATCACTTGCAGGATTTACCCTGGTTCTGACATTTGCTGGTTTTACAGAACAGACAAATGCTGCTTCACTCTTTGGGGATGGACTTGGAATGTAATCAATTTACTGTAGATATGAGATAAAAAGAAAATATTTTCTCATTTTCACCAGCCCTGCATATCTGTTCATATGGCATTAGTTGTCTACATAATACAGGTCTTTTTAGACTTGTGCTTTTTGATATATTTTCTTTTCTGGAAAAGAGTCACATGTGGAAGTGGGGAAAAAAGAAAAAAATAGAGAAAAAAGAAAGAAAGAAAGGACCATGTACTAATTTCTTTCCAGAATATGAGTATTCTATGGATGTTGCAAGGGACACCCACATATCTGGGCCTCAAGAGCATGGTGACCTTTGAGGCAGGGTGTTTCATATGCAGCAGTGATCCTTCTCCCATTCCTTATGTCAGGGTAAGTCATAGCAGGTAATTTAGTAGATGTCCTGCAACAGAGTTGGTCCCTCAGGCCCTATTATTCAATGCATAATCTTGTTTTAAATATGCTGATTAGTTTGTGAAAAAAGTTGGTCAAGTGGTCTCAGGATTGAAATTTTTTTTTATTATTCCTTTTGTTGCATACTGTCTGTAAATAAACAGGTGTAATTTCACACATGATTTATTCAGAATTTAAGTGTGATGCATGGCTTCACAACAAGTCTGCTCTGATTGCCCAGCATTTTTTCTATTTGATTGCACAAATTCCCTTTTTCTAACTCTGCCCCATGAAGCATTTCTAAACAGAAAGGACAAAAGTCGAGTTACAAGAGAACAGAGAAAGTATTTCGGACGCAAAATTTTTGGCACATCATGAACATGTGACATTCCCTGTCAGTATGCATTTTTCTAAAAAGAAAAATGGTCTGCCAAATATGGAGCTCAAGAGTCAGAGAAACCTGAGCTTTAATTTAATGTTCCTAAACTCTTTTGTTGATGACAAGCATTCATTGCAAACTTTTCATATTCTTTTGTCACTGAACAAATTTAGGAAGACTATAAGCTTTCTAAAGAAAAGCATTTTTAGTTTCCCAAACAAGTCATCACTGCTTCCAACAGCAGTCTGACACTTTTTGCTTTAAATGGGCAATGAATAGACTACGTAGTTTATACTGGTAGCAGCAGGTTTTTCTTAAATATTCTGTTCATAGAATGTAACAACCATTAAAAATATAATTTTAAATGTTTAAAAACCTGCTCTTCGTTACCAGTCAGCTAAAAAGGGTAAGTAGTCCTTCATGAAAAACAATATTGCAAAATGAAACATGATTTTATTTGCTTTACCCCAAATATTTTTGATAAAAAAGAGATACAATAAATAAACAAATAAATAAATAAAAATTAACAAAATAAAACCAAAAACAACCATGTTTTAAACCACCAGAGTACAAGTTTGAGACTTCTGACAAGAACATTATGCTCTCTGTCTTTCATACCAAGCTTCCTGACCTGAAGAGGTTGCTTGACCTTCAGTCTTTTGTGGTGCTGAATGCCATTAAAAATGTGTCTGGGAGTTAAAGAAAGGGAAGATCTCTTAGTAGCTCATGGTAGTTGAATGGACAAGTTGTCAGCAGGCTAATTGAACTTCTATCCCAGCTCTATTAGTCACTTACCCCTAGGACTAAAATCACTTGTCTTCCATGTATTCTGCCTTCCTCTCCAAGTTTCAGTCTGGAATGTCTGATAAAGCTAAAATAATTTTGGAAATATGTATTTGTAGAGAGCTTGACATGCTGAGAGGTTGATCCATTTTGGATGCTTATGTACAGGACAAAAATCATAAAAGGCATTTTGAGGATAATTAAATTTTTTGTTCTTTGCAAAAAAAATTTGCTTATTGCATACCCACTTCACCTTATTCCAGACCCCTGCCTTGCAGTTACTGACGTCTCTTGTTGTGTCAATGCCAACTTTTACGGTAGGGAAAAAAAAAAATTACGTGAAAAAGTTCACATTAATCTGCTCCATGGACACAAAAGCATTTCTTTAGATGATTCAGAGAGACTGAAGGATGGAGTAGGAAGCTGAATTCTGAGTGTATGCTGTTACTCTGGTGTCTATGAGAAAATGCATGAACCTTGAAATGAAAACTTTGTAGATTTATGTCTCTGTATAAGCTGTTGGCTCACCACAGCAGGCAGCTAAACACCACAAAACTGCTTGCACACTCCCTCCCCCCACCCTCTCTCTCCCAGCATGGGGAAGAGGAAATGGAAAATAAAAGCAAGAAAACTTGGGGAGTAAAGACAACAACAACATTATTATTATTACTATTATTGTTATTATCAATCATTTCTACTACTACTTCTACTACTACTACTACTACTACTACTGCTACTACTACTAGTTATAGTAAGATAAAATAAATGAAGAATATGTGGAAGAAGAGAGAAGAAAACAAACCAAGTGATGCTAAGTCAACCACTCACCACCTGCCGTGAGTGGACTGATGCCCAGCCAGTTCCCAAGAAAACATGGTTAAGCCTCCTCAGCCCTCCTGTTAGTGGGGTGATCTGCCCACTGTTGTCTCCTCTCCCAGCCTATTGCAGATCATTCCAGTCTATTCACCAGGGGAGACAGAGTGAAAAACAGAGGGGGACCTGACACTCTGCAAGCACTGATCAGCAGCAGCCTGAAAGTTTGTGTTCTATCAAAATTGTTTTGGTCAAAACTCTAAGCCCCATATGAGCTGCTCTGAAGAAAATTAACTGTCTAGAGGTCCAGTACAATTTATATAATACAGAATTAGTAATTTTTTTTTTCCTTCTGGCAAGACCAAAGTCAGAGTTATGGCATATCTTTCCTCCATAATAGCTGATAAGCAATTAAAAGTAATCTAGAGACTGCAGTTCCCTTACTCTTCTCAAGGTGATTGCAGAAGAAACACAGAATCTCAAATTAAAGACTTTGCATGGAAAAGTTTACCCTTTTCAAGGACAAGAAGCATCTCTCAAGCTGTTGTATGAAGTGATTACCCATATGGTTCCACAGAAGTTACATTATACCTCAGGTCTTAAAAATATATATTTATGTTAGCTGCAGTGTACTAAACTATCTGTTTATACAGCTGGGTGATAATCTCTGCTCAGATACTGTGTTTGAAAAATCAGGTTCTTTTATTTTGTGAAAATGATTTGCAAATATGGAATTTGCATTGATGGAAGGGATTTTTTTTTTTGTTTCAAGTGATATCTATCCAAAACCCTTTAAAGTACATTCAGGTTCAAAGTGTTTTGTTTCAGTAATATAGATTTAAAAAACAACTGTATGTTGGAAGTCTTCTTGGAGACCAGCTGAAAATCAAGCTCATAGGGACTTTTTATCCCATTACCAGCAAGTTTCAACCACCCTAACCCTCTTTTTAATGCACAATTTTTCCATAACATCACATTTTCTCAGCATCCTGTAATGTGTTTTGAATCTAAAGCCTACAAACTTGACATATTCTGAAAATAATATTTCTATCTCCTTTCCTTTTCTTTCCCAATGGATACACGTCTGAGCTCCCACTGCTCACAGCAGCTTGTAAAGCTTTGTGTCTGCTGACAGATGTTATACAGAAGTCAGCAAAATGTGGTGTCTACCCAGCACTGTGGGATCTTGAATCACCTCATGCAGATAAGCTCATTTGTGTTATATGATTATATCAATAATGTCTGGGAAGATGGTTGAGAGGCACAAAATTGTTAACAGTACCTCTGACAATGCACCCTGAAAATATGATTCATGGAATACATCACTGCTGTTCAAAACTGAGGAGCACAGCCGTTAAAAAAAAAAGAACCAAAACTTCTTACATCTGAAAGAAAGATTATTGGGGCAAATAGACATTTTAAATATTTGAAAAGCTCACAAATTAGTTCAGCTATACCAAACAAATTACTGGGGTTATGATCAAATAAATATAAGTGTTAAATCCAGCAGCAACTTTCAGAAAAATCAGTTTTCATGTATTTGTTTTCTTAGGCAAATAAAACTGTCCCAGAGGAAACTCACAGTGGTTTCAAGTTCTTCATTTCCTTGGGCCACTTCTACCACATGCTCTGTCTTCCTAAAGGAAGATCACGCCATTCTGAAGGTGTGATCAAAGTTTTTTCTATTAGGCACTGAAACAGAGGGACAGGTGTAATTGTGTTGGGAGAGACAATTCACTTTTATGTAGACTTTCTAAAGAAACTTCCTTGTGAGCAAGTAAAGGTTTTTTTTCAGTAACAGTATTGATTCCTGTCAGAAATTATTGCATCTTCTAATGTGCTGCCAGGTAGAAATTATATTTATGCCCTTGTGGGAATTGGAATAAAAGCAGGTGATTCAGATGGCTGTGTACATTGGACTAAAAGTGTATAAGAGTAATCATGGTTTATTATTATGCAGTGATAGTATATATAAACAGCAAGGGTAGCTTCTGCATTGTCTATGGACCATATTCTTGTGATATTTATAAATGATGGGAAATAAGTGACAAACTGGCTAAAGTGAATATTTTAACAATTGATACGTTTATGGCATTTTATTTGGCAAAGTGTTTGAATCTTCTGCACTCTTGATGCCTGGGATGATGGAACACAGAATTTGACTGTGATAAAAATTCTACTAATTAACAACATACAAAAAAAGTTTTGCATTGACTAAATACTGGGCTGAAAATGTCTAATTCAGCTATTATACTTTGAAACTTACTTTGGTTCTTCTTTCAGCTTTTCTACCTTTCAGCTTTTCTGCATAAAACAGTTTCATACTTAACAGTCACCAAGACTTCTGAAGCCAATCAATTTGTATTGCTATTTATTTAAAGAGAAGGAAGGACCTTTGGTTTCTGGCTGACTTACAATGCATCCTTGGTTAAAGAAAGAACGTGAAAGTAAACAGGGTTTAACAAATTTTTCAAACTGTGCATTGAATATTCAGCATGTTGTAACTGTGAGTAACATAGACGTTTTATATCACAATCCTCCATGCTAACATAACTCAAAGATAAATGCCCTTGATAAACCCTATCATATTCACACTTTGAGCATAAAGTGTTGAAATAAAAAGCTGATGAAGCATAAAGTGTCGAAGTAGCATGTTATTTTCAACATTTTATCTGTCGTTTGCCATTTATTTCAACACTTCATAAAGTACGTTAAATACTCATCTACCAAGTAAATGTTTGAGGGCCTGAGGACATAGAGATTCCTCTGAGCAGCAGCACTCACTGGGCAACACCAGTGGGTCAGAGGAGAGGAAGACAGAATTAGCTGTGGATGTTACAGGGCTAAAGGCTGCAGGGGAACCTGTGGATATCCTAGGGCAGTGGAGGTGTGAAACAGCACTGAGGGGATTCCAGACAGAAAGGTCTTCAGGAACAACATGAGGATAGCTGAGGATAGCAGGACACAGCCATGCACCTGTCACACAACAGTGTGAACATGCAATGGTGAGGTGTCACTGCCTGCTCACAGCAGCAGGTAAATGTGGGAGCCTGGGTTGCAAGATATGTTGCACTGACCCCAGCAATCCTGGATATGCTGTGGGCAACCCACCCAGTTCTGTGCAATGGAATATCCCTTAGACTGTGCCACCCACGCTTCTGAGGCCCCTTGTTAACTTTTGTGCAATGCCACAACAATTTCAGAAAAAAAAAGAGGGTTTAAAGGATTTTATGGCCAATTAAGAACTTGTCTACCTGGTAATTGAATTTATTTGAGGTCTGAATTTAAAGTGTATTAGTTAAAGTACATTGAATCCTCATGTGGGCATCTTTTGAAGTGAACTAAGTGAAATACTGCTACTATATTTCTAAGGCTGCCTACATGACTGTTTAATGTTCTCCAAATACTTCAGCTTCAGTCTTGTAGCTAATTCAAGCTTATACATCTTGGTGTCTTTGATTCAACACCCTTGGAAACTAGATTTTCAACTTTTTTTTTTTTTTTTGGTGAGGCATTTTAGAGAAAAAAGGTAGCAGTAGATGGGAAAGTATTTTCCATTTTTTCATCTCACAGAATTACATCAATTCTTGTGTGTGCAGGAAGGCAGGGAAGTCAAATGAGTTCTCCTTGGCTATTTTCTTTTTACTTCCTTAACACTATTAGTTCCAGGACCCATTCCAGGAGCTGCAGTACTGTGGTGTGTGTACCTATGTGGTACCTATGATGTTTTGGAATGGCTACCTGAAACAGAGGCTAGACAAGATTAAGAGAGCAAAAGTAGGTATTTATTAAAGGTGTTCAAACAGGTACTTCTTGGGTGGTCAGAAGCCTCCCAGAGGCTACACCCAACATGGATAATGGTCAGGAGTTTTTCAGAAAAATGTTTGGTCCATTTACCTATCAGGGGTTAATCCTCAAATTCCCACTTCAGGTAATGAAATCACATACCCCCAATTTGCTCCTCCCAATTCACTTTTGCTTGTACTTTTTGGGGCCTGAGACTGTGGAGTGTCCTTGAACTTCAGGCCTAGAAGAATTGTTTAGTCTAACCAAAATGTGAAAACAGTAAACTAACACTCTATATGAAGTTTAGGGTTATACACTAATGCGCTACAGGATTTGAAAAATATAAAAGCTAAAATCCTACATCACCTCAGTGTCTAAAGCATGAAAGAGTTCAGCAGGGTCCTAAAAAGGCCATGGCTCACAGTCTTTGTGACGAGGTGTGTTCCAATGACAGCAGTACATACAAGAGACAGCAGTATTTTCGCAGGATTCACTGTGGAACATCCTGTATTTGGATTAGGCTAGAGTACTTCAATAGGAGTTCGTACTCTTTTCCTGGCAGGACAAGCAGGACTGAGAAACACCCCCATCCCACTCCCTGGAGCAAAGTTTCATGAGCAAATTGAATAGGAATGAAGAGTTCCTTTACCTTAAATGTGGATGTGTCTCCATTGACTGGTACTAAAAATATACATTCATTCCATGGATTGAATGTGGTGAGCTCCTGGCACAGGAAAAGAATAATTAAAACAGCATATGCTCTAAAAAAGTTGCTTGAGCACACTTTGATGTTTTTCATATTTGTATGGAAATTCAGTGCCAAAATACTATTACTCACTACTTCAGAGGGTGAACAAAATTAAAGAGCATAAACAAGCCTAATTTAAGTCTAATATTGCAAATAAGGCACTAAATGAGGCAACTTTGTTCTGGAAAAAATGTTTTTTCAATATATTTTAAGACCCAAGAGCTACATTTCACAAAACAAATATATTTTTGCACAACATTGAAGTATAAACCCACTGCAACTAAGATATACATTCACTTCTTCTTCTTTTTTTTGACAAGGCCCTTTAAGACAAAAAATTCATTCTGTTGTCCGACCTGTGTGACTTCATTTCAGGAAGGAGAACATAAGCTGAAATGTTTAAAAATTGTTCCAAACATTGCAGTTATCTCTTCATTAACTGCTGGGAAATTGAATTTTGCAGGGGTACAAATTGAGATGAAACCCCTTTGTGCCGATTGATGTTTGGTGACATCATATGACATTGCATTCTACAATGATCAGGCACATCATATCATATACATTGTATTATTTAGCACACTTTAAATCAGGGAGCAAAAATTATCCTGTCCTAATTCTGCTCACCTGTGTAAAATTGCTCTAAGGAGGATTTTTTACCCTCCCAGCTTAATCTAGCCTTTTCTCCCTCTTTTTGGGATAGTGCAGTGGAGGTTTTGGTAGGAAGCAGTGTTCAGCTTCCATTTTGCAAGCCTTATATGTCTTCTGCATAGCTTTAAGAAGCAGGTTCCCTGGAGCAGTATGAATAGATCCCTCTGCTCATCCCAGCCAATGTATGATGATGGCACCCCACTCTCTCTTTTTTCTCATTTTTCCTTCCTGCTCCTGACCACATGCTGCTGCTGCTGCACACTTTGCATCAGTTTTGGACTTCACTGTGAGCTAATCCAATCCACTTACCTTGCAAAAAACAGAGAAACAAAAATGAAGGTTTTTTCCTGCACTGTGAATTGAAGGAGCTTCAGAAAGCTTTACTGAGTCCTGGAGTTGGTGAAAAGGAGGAGAGGAACTGTGAAATGGAGCTAAAATACATGTGGAGAAGGGGAGACCTGTTTGGGTGGCAAGGATATCTTAGACTGACTAAGCTTTGCAAGGAAACATAGTTTACCTTTAAAACTAATTCCTTCCTTGGTTATCACACATCTGCAGTCTGTACTGGGAAAATTAGTTCACTGTTGTAGACTGCTCCTACTTGAACAGAAAATTATCCAAGTTACTGATTCTGAATTATACTCTCTTGTTGCTTTTTTACTAATAAGAAATGATACAGCCTTTTGGTATTTCATTGATAATTTCCAAAATATAAGGAAATAAAAAGGTAAAATTAAAAGGTAAAATTAAATACAAAAAACACTGATGCTGTCAAACAATATTTATTTTAGAGACTGATGTGGATATGTGTAGACAAATGTATTAGTCCCATCACAAAGGATTCTATTCTACCATCAAAATGAGACTCTTTGGGTTAATGAGACTCTTTGGATTAAATGTTTGGTCCCAGGAAAAACATAGAAGAAGTGGTTTGATTGTAACCAAAGAGAAGCTTCTGACATACTCTCAGGCTGCAGCCTGAAAACTGAAAGGACTGATGAAAACTACCTGATGCTACTGAGGATCAGTATAACCCAAGACAAAGCATTCTGTTTCATAACTTTGTCTTTCCTCAGAAGAAATTCCTGGTTTCTCTGGTGCAGTAGAGCAGGTTCTGAGAGGCTTAGTGATATAAGATTCCGTATTAATAGTTGCCTGACACTGATTTTTATATCCTGCATTTAAAGATACTAATTTCAGAGGAAGGTATTTCTACTCTGCTGATTGCAAGGAGGCGTTTGCTGTGGAGACTGTTTCAAATAGCATAATTAAATGATTTTCAATTGATTTTCAATCATTCTTATGCCACAACACTCATAGATTTACACCTACTTTCACTAGTTTGAGAAGATTATCTAAACTTTATTGAAGATAAATGACTCAATGCAAAAGAGGAGATTCCACAGGTGAAAATCATCCTTACTGCCAAAATGAATAGTGCTGGAGCTTGAACGTAGCAGCACCTCCTCTTTTCCCTTGTGACAGGGAGCACAGGCTCTATCTGCCCCACACCAATGTTGTCTACAGAAGCACCAGAGCATCCCCAGACCTTCCTCATGCTGCACAAAGTCTATCTGTTCTAAAGGAAGTTAGGTCATGGAAATCCAAAAATCCAAAAATTTTTGGATGGTTTGCCACATAAATGTTGTATCACTTAGCCATTATTTTCTTTCCTAGGGGCTGATGTGGCTCCCACACTATGGCATTAGAAACTGTGGACACAGAAATGAAGAGGTGAGGCCCAGAGCTGACTGCATAAGGGGAGCTGATGCTTCCTTTAAAACATGAGAGAAAAAGCTTTGTGTGAATCGAAAAGCACATATTGAAGACAGCAATTGGCTTACCCCTAGGTAAGGTATTCCAGCCTTTGCTGGAATAGTTCTAAAATGCTTTAAGGACTTAGCCAAGTTTTCAAATTTCTTTATTTTTTAGAGCTGGGACAGCTTTAACTTCTACAGATCCACCTACTGCTAATTCTTCTCCCCAACCACTTTAAAAACCTCATTCTATCTTTATTGTCACCAATGACAACTGTGAAAGAGGTAGTTGCCACAAAATGCAGATGCTGTGAAAGCTAATGATATTGGTTTCAACTTGTACAGCCTCTCAGGGCTAGGATAGGGTTTCTGCTTAAACTGAAGACACTGATACTTGGACTAGTTTTATTCAGTGGATGCTTTCCAAGCTTATACTCTTGACTTCTCGACAGCTCTTGCACTAAAGGAACATTTTCAAAAGAATGCAAATTTTCTGGTACGCTGTAAACTGGAAAGGCCTTTTGTAACAAGAAGAGCTAGACAGGAGATTTCTGAAAGACCTGGTGAAAACTATTTAGCAATCTATTTATTACTTTCTGAGTGTGGGTTTTACTAAGGACTGAAGAAGGGAGGAAGAAAACCACGAAACAGAAAGAGAAGTACAACTTGCTGATCAAGTAAGATATAGGTAATTATAAAGGAGGTAGAGCAAAGATCATTTGTTCAAAGTGAAGAAAAATTATGTGGAGGTAAACTTCTCCAAGGATGATGTTTTTCTAATACTCCTCTTTTTGTTTTCTGCCTCAAGAGAGAAATAAAAAGGTCAGCCTTTTGCGTATGATGAATGTGTTGGAGATGCTAAAACAAAAGGCTATTTTTTGAATACTATTAGGACAGATTAACATTTACTTGTTTAGCAAAAACCAAAATTTTATTTTTTTTCTTTAACACAGGGATACTGAACTTCATATTATCTATTTCTTGCTGAGTGTCCTACAGAATATACAAAAATGTTAGCACAAGTTGGGACAGCAAACCATCAGGTGATACCTGGTCAGTTTTCCCTGTCAAAGCTGTTCCAGTTGGCATAAATTCCTTCAGTATGAATTGAGACTAAAGGAGAGAGATATAGAACATCTCGATGGCTGTGAAATGCTGCTAGTGCTTTTTAGGTGATAAAGTAACTAGATTACTGTCTGAAGAAATTTACTCATGGTCAGTCAAAATATAAACACTTTATCATACTTCTTTGAAAAAAAAAAAAAAAAGAAGGGATATGATGTTTGGGTAAGATTTCAGTGTCCATAAATCCAAAGGTTATCACTAAAAAGAGCATATATGTGACTTCACTGCATAGCTACTCTTGTTTTTTGTTTCCTTGCTTTTTCCTATGCTGAAAGTGAACCCTTTTGTCTGAATTAGGAGAGGTTTTATTTATTTATAGCTGTATTTCTCAGCTAGACATGTAACTGAAGAAGTACTGTGATGATTCTTTGCCAGCTAACTGGAAAATAATGTGTTTCCACACAGGCTTGTGGAGAAACAGCAACCATTTGATATGTTTGGACATTGTGTTTTGCTTACAGTCCAGATTAAACTAATATGGGCTTTCAGAAGTGGGTTCTGGTTACTAAGACGATCCACAGGCTGGGCACACTCTCTGCACCTTTATTTTCTCTGAGTTGATTATTTCAGTACATAGAACATCTGAACATCTGACACCAAATTGAAATAAGATTGATAGCACAATGTTACAAATGGGTATGTAACAGCATGTTACATTTTGGAGATAGCTTGCTCATGGGATTTTAACTTGCATTATTTTCTCTAGTTTAAAAAAAAAAGGTTACCAAGCTGCAAGTTTGCAGCTATTACAGATGCATTTGAAAACAAAACAAAACAAAACAAAGGTAAAAACATTGGAGATTCAAAAATTTAGGCTAAAATATGGAGAACTTTAACAAAATGTTCATGAATGAGTTCTGTAAGAAACATAAGTCACATACTGAATCAGCTTATTAGGTAGAAAATGCATATTCAACAAATTGTAGATAATCCCTGCACATTTAATGGACCCAAATGATCTAGCAGGCTTCCAATGGATTCAAATCCCAACTTCTAAAAGATTGAACTGAATCAATATGCATGTTAGACAAAAACTGACAAAGACTAATTAAGTTGTTTTATCTAGCATAACCTTCTCTAGATTATTCATACATTACCTTCAACATGTCTCATGTGGTAAGAATGATTCAAGTTTTCTTTTTCCTTGTGCTTGTCATTCTGTCATATTTTAATGCCAACATTGTGTTTATTAGGGAAATTTTGCCTAAAGGGTGGTGTGCTCATTTTTTGCCTTTCATTCAGTGAAGAGAGAAAACATCCCTGTGTCCTTGTGTTTTTTGCATAGCCTCATACCAACAGAGTAAGCCATGTAAGTGTGACTTACTGTGCTGTCATAATAAGCATCAATGATTTATAAAATGTATTTTTTTAGAACTTCTAACTCTGTTATTTTTCATTTTTTAGTGACTTTTCTATTCCCATGTTGCTTCCTATGGTGCAACTAAAAGTCAGCAAGGAAGGAGTAGGCTCAGTGAACCAGTAAATTATTATGGTAGCCAAAGGTTCACGAAAAATTGTATTTCTTTAGGGGAGGATATTCTCTTAATATCAGAAAAATAAGCCCATGGACTTAGATGACAGTCATGAAGAAGACTCAAATCAGATGGACATGTTATATAAAAACACACTCATAAATACTGAAAAAGGGTCTCAGAAATTGTGGCCATGAATCCACTTTACTGAGGCTTAACTTAATCAAGATCTCTAGGTATGATTGCTGTATCACTGCTGCATCACTGTATCATAGTCAGCCTTTCTTCCTTACCCCTTTGCCACAGCTGGATTTCCAGCTTTTCACCCAAGTAGTCTACATTTTAACATGAACATTCTTGAAAATCAAAGAAAAAACTTGAAAAATACAAAACCCATGAGTACCTTGTGAACCTGTAAGCTAGTTTGTGGCACCAAACAGATGTTTTTATCTTTCATATACTTGGAGAGGATGTTTTCTAGGATGTTATTTACATCCAGGTTGAGTCTGGGAATAAAACATTTTTATAAGAGTTTTACAAAACTGAATCCATAGGCAGCAGAACTCCATGGAGTCGTTCATCCTAATAAAAACAAAGTAGTCTTTCTAAAATTGGATCCTTTATTCTTTAAAAGTTGTTCTGCTGACTTGATTGCAAGCTCTAGCAAAAATATAAACCACCCATTTTTTGCCCCTTCAGCCACAGATACTGGCTATATTAAATTTTTAAACTTTTTTTTTGTATTTTATTGACTTTGAGAACACACAATATATAGGAACTTTTTGGAGTACAAATCACTCATGTTGCCAAGACAAGGATGGGAAAGGAACTACAATTTAAACAAATGAACAAAATAATCATTGGGCATTCAGTTGTGTGGAAAGAATTTCAGGCTCAAGCTATGAAAGGAGTGGAAGAAGCCCATCTTTGACATTATTTACCCAGTTATTTATTTGGAGGAGCAACTTTAAGTGACTTTATATTGTTAAAAGATGACATTGGAAGAATTTTAGAGCCAAAATTCAGTATTGTGACAAAAACTTCACTTGCAGTGCCTGCCATCCATGGGACCCTGGGGGTTTTGTCTCATCTCAGCTCTGATGTTCTGGCCTAAGTAAAGACAGGCTGCTGGCCCCATGTAGGAGCACTTTATTTCAGGATTTGGGCATTAATACCTTAACTCTGCTCCAGAAGCTCTTAGGGACTAGACCAATACATGCTGTGTACTTAATGAGGAAATAAGATTATGAGATTTATTTGCAGCAATACCAGTAATGAGAAACAGGCTAAAACTTAAACTAGAAGAAAGAGCAGACTAGACCTAAAAAAAAAAAAATCAAGTCATGGAGAGGCCAGAGATCCCTGAGGAGAAGAGCTAAGAATTAAGAACCTTTCATAAGAAATAAATTAAAGATTTTCCAAGTCCTGTCAGCTAGATTTGTGGGTGAAAGGCATATTGCTCTTTGCATTCTCTCATGTGAAATATTGCCGTCTTTTTAAGCAGTCCGTAGGACTTATGCATGCTTCCAGCTCATCAAAATCAAGTGGCCATAGAGCAGGAAAGACTAAGTTGTAAAGTTGATGTATTTGAATCTAACATTAAAATTCAACAATAATCCTTCACTCCTTGAGTGTGCCTCTATTTTATTAAGTATTTCAATGCAATATAATTAATTTATTAGTAGCAATTAACGTACTGGTAGCAATATTCTTGAACAAGAGCTGTAACTCAAGAAATCGTGCTTAATAAAGCAACCTACTGTGCTTCTAGTGACTCTTACATAATGAGAGACCTGATACCCAAATATCTGGAAGTCAATATGAAGTAAAAATTTTATTTATCAGGAACTAGAACAGGATTAACTAAGTATAACACTATATTATACACTATGTTTTAAAGAGCTGCTATATCATATGCACAGTATAAGGTGATGAGAACATTTATAGAGTCTTTTATATATTTATTTATTAATTTTAATAAAGCCCTTACAGGCATGCACAGTCCCTTTGTCGTCTTTGTGACTATCTGGCACATCTTAGTAAAGCAAGTTCACAGTTCAAGAAATACCCTCCAGAGTCCTTTAAAAATTTTTTGTGTATTCCAGCTGGGAAAAAGCAGTCTAAATGTTTTCCTTAGCCTCAGACTTCAATTCTGATGTATTGTCATTACCAGTACTGCAGAAAAAAAAAATTGTATTTCTTATTGTACTGCCTTCTAAAGCAGTGTCACCAGGGAAATATCACAGCCTTCTTTATAGGCAGCTGTCCTATTTTATATGTAGGTATGTCATAAAGAACTTTGTATCTGACAGTTTTTCTCAGAGTACAATACTTTCTATCAGGTCAGAGTCTGCTTTTATTTCCCTTATATGATAAAGGGTATCACCAGGGTATCACCTATTTACCATTCCTTTTTGGTCCATTTATAATTTAATAATGTTTTTTACTCTCTTGAGCTTTGAGAAATTGAACATCTTCTTGTCAGTGTGCTGGTCATTGTTCTTCACTCTTTTTTTACTTTAAAACCTGCACAATTAACTTCCATCACCTTAAAAGCCTTTCTCACAACACATTGCTCCAGTTGTTGAAGCATATGTAATTACATCCAACAGAACCTGTCCTGGGGCAAGCTGATTTCATGCAATTTTTATAACACCTTTTTTCATTATTTAAGCAGAGTGAAATCTTTAGGACAGTGTGATTAAAATGAAATTGGAATATTAAAGGTAAGATATTCTGAGAAAAGGCAGACTCCTGCCATCTTTATGACAAATAGAAATTTATATCTTTATTTTTTGTAAGTAAGGAAGGGTCCAATCCACTTGGCACATATATTGGTCACATATCTAGTACCATCATCATTATGATTTTTCATGAGCCTATATTACAGTTTATTAGTACTTTATGGTTTGGGCTGTAGCTTAATTCAGTAGAAATAGAGCCAGTGATTAATATGACATTACAAGCCTGTCTAAAAATCTTTCCTGACTTTGCAAGAGAAAATCTGTACAAAGCAATCTGAGAAGTTAAAACAAGTCAGGCACATGTTATGCAAGCATTTCCAGCGAGGTGTTTCTTCAGTCTTAAGAAGTCTAAATTGCCATGTACTGAATACATGGATAAATGTTGTAAACTGATTACTAAAGCTTGCTGGGATGGGAATTTCTGCTTCATGGGACATTCCAGATTGGATGAGAACAAAACGTCAACACTGCAGTCTCCTGCTTTGCAGAACAAACTATTTTGGGCCCATAACCTCACCCATGATCAGGCAAACAGGGCAGGCAGCCTGCCAGGCATCTGGGGAGCTGGGCAGCAGGTAAATCAGCCATCAGGCAGAAGCAGGGCTAGGCAGGCAGCCAGCCAGGCAGCTTGCAAGCCCATCTGCCACTCAGACAGCCAAGAAGCTGGCAAGCTAACACATTGGTTGTCTCCCTGGCTGCCCAGAGGGACAGACTGGGAGCTGGTCAGCCAAGCAAGCCACCTGCCTGCCAGGGCAACAACCAGGATAGTCCTGCTGCCTGCTGCTTTCTGTCAATGGCTCTGAAGGAATGCATGTATTCCCATGCATGCCAATTCTAATCTCTTGGCACCCAGCTGTTGCCGGAGAATGTATTTATCCAGCTTCACTTCTTACAAGAAATGTATGTATTTAATATATTGAGTTACAGACAGCTGCATTGAGAGACTTGCTTGTCTACAGGAAGACTCAGGCACAATTTAGGATTGAAACTATGAAATGTAATCTTCCTGCTGATCAGTTGCCTTTACATCACTACTCAAATCTGGGTTTTCAAGGTGCTGTGCATTTGGAGGAGCATGTCGTGTTCAGCAGCTTGCCACCTTCTGCCATTTAATTTCACGAGGGTACAAAGAATAAGAAATTTTCTCTGCCTCAATTTCTGATTAAATTTTATCTGGTGTATATTATTTTTTACCTAGATGCTCCTATAATATATTAAGTAGGTGGTACAATGATGTGAAAAAAGCACTTGTGGTTCAGAAAAGGAGTTATTCCATTTACCAAGGGCAAGCCAGACCTGTGCCCTCCTTCTGCCTGAAGTATTTGAAACTCAGCTGATTTTCTGGGAGAACATCCCAAATAAAATGTTTGAAGGAAGTAGACAGTAGAAAATTTTGTCTGCCTAGTAGTGATGGTGCTATGATACAAATTACTCAAGATCAGAGAGACGCCATGGAAAGATTATGGCTTTCATATCTGCTGGGAGGCTGGTATTCTGGTTCTTACTTTAGGGATGTTTCTGCATGTATTATTATGGGTTCTCCGCATTAAAATGAAGAATGAAATAAGAGCAGGGCTGGAACTCCCATCTGCCTATTTGCAGATAAATTCTCACCACTAGGGGTATATAATTATTAATGTTTATCTTTTTTCCCCTGAAATTCTTTATTTCCTTGAATGTTCCAACTTCAGTAGCCAAGGTAGAAAGAACACCCAGTCCACTCTGATTTACAGTCTCAGGTAAGGACACTCTCTTCAGTCACTTATGTGGGTTTTAACACCGGCCTCTCTCACAGATGATCTGTTCACATAAAATTTGGGAAATGCAGATCCTGCTTGGTGTACCTTAAAAGATCGATCTCTCAGAAAGAAGTTTTGCAGGCTTGAGTTTAGAAGAGGACTCCTGCGCCCTGAGTAAAAAGCTTCAGCTCCAGAAAATGCCTTTCTGTCACACCCCAAATTTCTGTGTAGCTTTTCGGGCCCTAGCCAAAGTCAAGAGGGTGCAACAGGAACGTCCTCAGCTGCTGAATTTCTTCTATGTGACTAAATGTCTGCATTGGTGGGGGCAGGATGATACAATAGTTCCTATTTCAGGACAATGAGAAAAGCACTGTTTACTGTAGAACTCAGGGTTTATTAGCACTCTTAACTAGTCTCATATCAGCATAACAGAAGCTCAATTCAGTAGCAGACTGTGAGGGTGCATGACCTGGAGCCTTGCTCACGTTGTTATTTGCAGCATCTGTGATCTAGATGTGTGTTGACTAACCCAGACTGGATCTCATATCTGCTCATGAAAGGCTCAATATATTTTGAATTAAACATAAGGTCAAAATCAGAAATAAGTGGGATGAAGAAGGAGGAATCCTGCTGGTTTTGACTTCAAATAGGAAAAGTAACAGAGCCAAGGGACTGACATATAAGAAAAAAGATTTAGGAAGACAAAAGAAGAGGAAACAAGCAAGAAGTAAACAGAATAAAAACATAAAAGGAGGTTCTTTTTACAAAGAAGAAAGTATAAGAAATATGGCAGTCATACATGTGAGAAATATCTTTCCATTTCTTGTGTCTTAGAAAATGAAATGCCATATAACATTATCAAAAGGAAAATATAAGCAAGCTTGCTATAAAATAGCTAATAAACCAACCATATATAGTTTTAGATTATTATTAGAAAGCAACCTCAGTACTGACTGGAAAAATGATCAAAAGTTTTGGAGAAAAGAGGAAAGCTTTTGCATAAACTTAGAATATAACTTTCTTCACACATTACTTAAATGTCATTGCTTGATAAACTTGTTCATCCCCCAGTGCTGTTATGCTCAGTCTTTTGAGGGTTCAGCATACTACTGCGACTTTAGGAAATCATACTCAGTATTTCAAGATAACAGCTCTAATTTTCTAAGCTTTTTCTGGTGGGTAATGAATATGAAACTTTTTTCTTAAAAATGCATTGAAATGTCACAACAACATAAAGATTTCCCATGCTTTCAAGTGCTGGACAAGTAGTTGAGTAGCATTTTGGGAAGCACAGGTAGGAGTGTGTTTTTTTTTCCTTATTACTGCCTGCTACCCAGCTGACTGATGGGAGTGCCAGGGGGCCTTGGGACTCATCCTTGGACAGAATGTTCTAAACTTGGCCAGCTTTAGGTGAATACATTAAAAAAAATATGCAAACTTTCATTAAAGTCCTAAGAAAACAGCAATTGGATTGGAACTTTCCTTGTTTTGGAGGATGGAGTCTGGGGCAGCTCTGGGACACAGGGAAGCCATTCCTCTCCTCCCCAGACACACAGAAGGCAGAAACACTTTTCCTAGCCTCTGTGACTTCTGTCCCATGACACACACATTTCCAATTAATTCATAAAGGTGTGGATTAAGAGGAAATATTTCTCCTTTACCCCAGTGTTTTACTGCAAATGAAAGAGGCAAAGGACCAGACCAGGCCCTAATCAAAGAGAGTAATGAAGATAACATAATAATGCCATGGCATAATTATGTGGTGTTTTGGGTTTGGTTTCTTTAGAGTCACCACATTACCATAACATCATACATTGCGAATTAATTCTTTGTAGCATTTATATAGTGAAAAGGACCTAATATTTTAAATAATTTTGCAACATATTCATAAAAGTGAAAATGGGGAGGTTGTTTTTAAATGCTGATGGTATGGAGATATGTAAAAGACCGCTGCAAAACTGAACACAACAGAGATGACATTTTTGGACAAATTTTCCTTTCTTACAATAGCAGTCTTGGTGTAAGTGCTTTCTAGTTTAAAGGCTGAATCTGGTTTTGTATTTCTAAAGCCCTAATAATGGCTTTCATGAGTTTTATGGAGCAAAATGACCTTTCTTCTACCTTCTAAGTTTCTTCTTTTGTTCGTTGAGAATTTTGTTCACAAGATTTTTCTTGCAGTTAATTAAACATTTTTATTCTTACAGACTTGTTTTTTTACCTCCTATTTCATGAGGAGAACAATCATTATTTTGAAGATAACACCTCTCTTTCAGCAATGGTTGTGGTGTTAGATACTGCAGCACTCAAACAGGATGTGATATAGATATTTCACCATTATTTGGGACAAACAATTATAGCTCCTTTTTGCTTGCATTGCTCATTAACATTACAGGTTCTGACAGCTGCATGAGCACCTCAGAAGAAACAAAGAAACTTGTGAGAATATTGCTCCAATCAAGTTTTGTGAAGTATTGCATTTTTTTATATCTTGCTTTGCAGCGAAGTCTCGCTCACTAAGGAAATTCCCATCTCAGCTTATTTACAAATCAGTAATATTCTACTTACATATACCAGATCTAAATATAAATTATAATCTCCTGCTGAAATTTGAAAAGGAATGGAAGAACTATTTAGAAAACAGGTGAGAGGCTCAAAAGACTGGAAACAGAAAGCTTATAGTCTTTTTCTTTCTGCCACTACCTTATTTCTTGAACCTGAGAAAATATTTTCCTTTTCAGCTATATTTTCTCTGTAGTCCTTTCTTTACTTTATCTAGTTAGAGTGCAGACTTCTGAGATAGAGACTGTGGCCTTCTTTCCCGGAGAGGATTTGGTATCAAATTGGTTTGATAGTCTCAAGTGACACATTGATATGTATAAAATTAATGGGTATTTCTACTAATACATTTAATGATACAACTTATTCTGAATTGGGAAGGTTTATGATTCATGAGAGGACTCAGACTTCAGAAAACTGAGGTTTAAAGATGAAACATCAACTTTACAACAACAGAGTAGAGAACTTGACCCAGGAGTGCTTTTTTATAGCATATGTTGTGCAATATTTTCAATAGTTATCCTTTTTCTCTTGAAATGAATTGTGCCAGTTTAAAGGAATCAGAAAGGTCTTAGGTCCCAGGACACACATGCAGGCTTAAATCAGTGTCAATACATTCATAGTTCTGTAATGTCATAGGAACTTATAGTGTTTTTGAAACAATAAGCATGGCTGTACTGTGTTTCCTCGGTCTGGCATTAAATGAGTCCCATATATTTGAATAAAAGAATGAAAAATTTCCTCCAGCGTTCATTGTTACAGGCACTGATGTCACAAAACCTGCTTGGACATACACCCATGACTTTCCTCTCTGAGATCATACCACTAATGAATTCTGATGTGATAGTGTCACTTAAACTCTCATTCTATTCCTCCATTTACAAAATGATTAAGACTTAACTGCAGCACCTGACAGAATATTTTAATAATTAATTAGAAAAAACACACAGATCACTGAATGAAGCTATTGTTAAAAGAACTCCAGAACACAGCTATTGTATTGTTACTGCAGATGCATAAATGAGGATCTGTCTTTTGAAGGTGGCTATTATTAAAGATTTACATGCAGTTCAGCTTCACAGACAAAACAAAAAACTGACTGTTGTATATTAGAAACTAGGTTCCATTGTTATTATCCCAAACATTTTACCAATTTTCCTTTTTTTTATTTTAATAATTTATTTTATAGTCTTTTTCTATTTAAGTAGAAGCTGAACTGAAAAGAAAAAACAGATTTTATTCCTTTATCTTCTTTGTTGCATGCATTTATTTATCTAATCCTATAGTGTTTTCTTCCTGATTCACAATTCATGGATTAAGGGACTGAACCTTCAGGTGATCACTCAAGGCTGGGGAAGTGGCAGAGGCATGGGTATTACCATATTTAAATTATAAATTATGCTGCACAAAGAAGCAATGGTTGAACAAAATTAAAGTCATATTGGTCTTGCTTGATTCCAGTAAAGGAACATCTGCAATGTGAGAAACTTAACAAATGGTGAAGAAATAGAATAAAGATAAAATACCTCAATTAACATTCATATTATAAAATTCAAGATTTCTGACATGACAATGTATCTTGGAGTAGCTAGCAATAAATCTTTATTTTTTGACAAGCACTCCACTGACTTGATGGCTTCTCTTTGTCTGAAATGGTTCTATGCAAACATAATAAATGAAGCTTAGATTTTATAGAAAGTAAAAATATTTACCCATTATAGAACCTTCTTCTTTTTCCTATGGCTGCAGATATAGTGCTTCAGTTAGCTATTGACTAACCTTGAGAGAAGATCATAGAAAGCCTTTCACATCATGCTGAATTATGATCATACTGGCTCCCTCCTGCACCATGTTAAACAAATTAAATTAGGTGAGCCATCATAGATGTCAAAGTTTAAATCAACAACTTCTAATTTTTTTTTTCCTGGGAAAAATATTAAATTATTGCTTGCTTATTTTTGGAGATGTATTTTAGAGACAAAAAAACCCCATGTTCCTGTGTTAAAGTACTTTTGATAAAAGAAGAAAGGAAATGCAGGAAGTTGTGCACTTACAGAAGTATTGCAACAAGATAATGGGATATCTGCTGACATGATAAGATAAAGAAAAATAAGGAAGACATAGATGAAATAGAAGAAGGTGTTGGTTTGCTTTGATCTTTTCTGTGTGGTATTTATTTCTTGAGACATAACTTAGATAACGTTTCTAGCCTTTTTTGCGCCTTTTTAATTTGAACTGGATTTTAGCTTGCATTATCTTTTCTATATCGGTCCATCAGAAGAACACCTTCTAAAGCCACTGAATTTGCAAAGCACTTGAAAACTCATCTAGTTCATCCTTGGATGAAGGCAGGGTTAACTGTACCTATGTTATTCCCAATAGAAGTTTTTTCTAACCTCCAATGAGAGTTTACAGCTGATCTGGACGATTCTTTCATAGGGTTTAAGAGGTAAACAATTAACATTATGTTTATTTATGTTTACTCTGAAGCGGAAACTCTAATAATCAACTGCTTCTCTGAATACTTAGAGATGAAATTCAGATAATGAGTTCCAACGGATTCGAAGAAGTGTATCCATGCAAGTACTTTCAGCCTGCTTCAGTAGTAGGCAGGGGCCATAACCCTGCCATTTATACCTGATATTCACAAAGTGTCATTTTATTATAAGAAGAGATGAAGTCTATGCAATAACATTTACCTCTGGAATGCAGTTGTCCCATTAGTTTCCAGTCTGAGCACTACCTGAGTTCCACCTGTATTCTCAGACCTCAAGGGTCACATCTGATATTGCATTTCCTGTTGCATTGTTAGTATCTCATTACTTACTTTATCTATTTACAAAAAATAATGAAAGAGGTAGACTTGAAACTCTGAGCATTTCTGCAGCAGGAAATTATTCCTTAGGAAGTTCTATATATCTATAAGATGTTCATTTCTTCTTTTTAATAGTCCACCAGATGGTTGCAGTTCTATGACAACAGTTTGTGGTTTATTGCTAATTGAAACATCAACACTTACGTACAGGGAATGTAAGCCTTGGATTTACATGCTAGTGTACTATGTGCTAATGTTCTCTTTCCTATGAAAAACACCCCAAGCACATAAAACCAGAAAAAGCAATGCTGGCAGATCTTCCTAGAAATTGTTCTTTAGCCAAAGTGGATTGTCTTAAAAAAAAAATAAATATATATATATATATAGGCAATAGGCATAGTCAGGCAACAATTTTGTCATTAAGCATAGAAGGACAGAAGCCTTGCTTTTAGGTAAAGGACATGTACTTTGTCAATTCTGCTGTTCTGTTGCATCTCTATTTGTTAAAGAAAATATCTAGTTTGGAGAAAGCCTAGTAAAAATGTTAATTTCAGAGGGCTCCTTTGCATGGGAAGTCTTACATTATATACAATATGAAAGATTACTTTAAGGTCGTTTTTTACATGAGTAAGCTCTGTTGTTATCATGTTCTTTCTGATCAAAAACCTAAATTTCTTATTTAATTTTCTCCTCCCAAGACACTTGGCAGGTGTGCTTTGTCCGTTGCATCTTGGTCAAAAGGCACTGCCACTACTGTTCACCAGTTTAATCTATAAACAACTTTCCATACTGTCCCTCTGCTTCTTCACATTCCCTTCCCTGTGCATGAAGAGGAAGATTGATTTTCAATTCCTTCTCCCAATTTTTCAGATCATCTAACTCAATGGAGCTGGCCCTTTGTATGTTTAAGATCTGCTCTTGGAGTCTGAAGCTGAAAGACACACACCACATAAATTTTTTGTATCCCATGGTCATGTCTTACCTCAAATAACTGAACTCCTACAATGGTGGATCCTGAAACTCATTAAATTTTGTCCTGTCTCACTTCCAAAGAGCATTTTACAGTCCCATTTCAGCCATGCCCCTCCTGCAAAAAACAAAGCAATTTTCATAATGGCTGTTGATAGCCTTTGTGTTCATTACCTCCTTTCTGTGTACCTTCCTAGCTTTGTTTTTGTGTTCCTATTTTACAGATATTCTGTCATGTCTATATTCATCCTCTTCATTTTTGGTAGTTTGGATTGGCCCAAAAATCAAGAAAAAAAATGTTGAAGGAAATGGAAAAGCCCTTTGTGAATCTGAAAGACAACATAAACTACTTTTGCTGAACTGCAGATCATTACAAATTTTCTTTAATAGGAAACACTGAATCATATTCCTAGAAAAAGTTTTTCATTATCCTTTTATGCTTACTATATGATTACCCAAGCTTAACTGTCATCCATCAACTTCTTTTGGACAAAATAGATGTGTATGGATATTAATTTAAAAATAAATTCCGAACCTCAGTTTACCTATCAGGTATTACACTGATTAAGCGCATGGTGATAAATCAAAAGGCAAGGACAAGGAAAGAAATTCTCCAGGAAATGAAATAGAAGCAAAGTAAAAATAGTTCCACACAGGAGAAGGAAAAATTTTTTTAGGAAATCTATTGACTGCAGACTGCCGACTGCCTGGCAATGCAAAGTCTGGCAAAAAGTGTATTTCTCAACTCACATTTAGACTCAAAACATGCCTGTCCCTTAAGCATGCTGGTTTGAAAAGGTTAGTGGTGTTGGATATGCATAGTGAATCAGGAAATAATGACACAGGGCAATGATTCCTTCTAGTTGGGTTTGGAACAGAAAATTTCCCTCAGCCACCTCTGAACAGGCAAGCCTGAAAAGCTGATGGAGCTAGTAGAGGGAAAAAAACACATGGCCCTTTATTGGTTTCATTCATTACTTTGCACACTATTTAATTTTAAATGAATAAATAATGCCCTGTTTTGAAGAAGATATTTTTAATTCAGTGTAATCACTTTATGTTGCAGGGTGCCATAGTCCAGAATGAGAAGATGTATAGGTACCAAATTTACTTGCTGGGGCATGACCTCTACAGATCCTGTAATCAGGTCTTATGAGTATGAATAAAAAAATAATAAACCATCTACATAAATCACCACAGAAAACAATAAATATTTCTTGTTAGGCAATATCTTGGTGGGTCAAAAGAAGGTTAAAGCTGTGCAAAATCTTGTGTCACAGCTAACCTGCCTCTGCAGCAAATTTAAATAGTAATGTGTGATTTAGAAAAATATAACCATTGAATAATTACTGTGCAATTATTCTTGTTTCTCATCAAAACTCTGCAGATCCTGTACAAAATCATGAACTATATGTAATTAAATAATATATCAGTGTCTAGAGAAAGATCTATGCAATGACTGTCTCTTCTCTTCCTGATGGAAATGCAAATGTAACCATAGTTTATAAATGAATCTTAGCAGGAAGTGGGGTAATGTACATCTTGCTTTAAGCTAAATAAAAGAAGAATTGTTCCATAAAATTCATTGACATTAAATCTAAAATAATTTTTTTTGGAAATGTACCTTTAAATATTCATCTTTCTCTGGGCTTTCTCTCAAAAAAGAGCATTTCTTTATAACCTACTATTATGACAACTCAAAAAACCCAAACAAAAAGTTAGAGAAATTGGTGGTTTACTTTTTTCTATCCCTTCAGAATCCTGAAGTTAAGCAGTGAAATGAAAATTCACATATCACAGCCTAAACTTTTATCTCAGAAACAGAATGCGACTTAAAAAGGATATTGAATATTACTGCAATGCAGAACCACATATTTAGATTCAATGCAGGACAAATACTTCTGCTGCAAGACCATGTGATGGAAAAAAAATAATGCTTGTATTTCTCATAGCCTGCAAAGTGAATATAAACCCCAGAGTCTGCAGTTTGCTTAGTGTATTAACCTATGGACCTCAATATTGCAAACTGAAAATATGGATCAACTCTGACACTTCATTTTCATAGGACAAATAGGGTTTGGATTAAATATTTCTGAGGAATCTGTGGGAAATCGATAGTGTTTACAGAACTAGTAAAGCTTAGTTTGGATGCTGAATCTTAAACCTTTTGTTTATAAGTTCTTATCAGTAAAGCCTTCATGGTAAGCTTTGTTCCTGGAGTTTTGATCTTGTCTATGTGACTTCAATTTTGAGGGTAACAAGACTTAAGAAAAAAAAAAAGTGGTACTGAAACTGGCTTAATGTGTTTTATGGATTTTCTGACATCAAATTATTATTACTGGTCCCCTGTTGACACTATTGCACAAAGATGTTTTAAATGCAGCTTCAAACCATTTGATTGAGATTTTTCTATAACAAAGTAAAACCTCCAGGTATTTGTCAATAACCTCCCTGGAATTTTGAGAGACTCTAAGAGACAAGAAAACACAAATATTTAATAATCTGAACTGAAAATAGATCTCTGCACTGAGATAGTCAAACAGAACCCTGCAAACATTTGCATGTACAGGAGGATTCATATGAAATAATGACTCAATATTTAAGATAGATGGGTAATATATAAAGATAATGGACAGTCTTAAAATTAAATTTTAGAGAGGAATTTGTGATTGATAGTGTCGCATAAATAACAGAATTAAGCATGTCTGCTTTACATGGTGCTAGGTGATTATTTTCTTTTGAAATTTCTTCCTCTGAACCACTCACTTGGAAGGAAAGAGGAGAACTGAAATGAGAAATGACTTCATTTACATGCTTGCAGAGCTGCTTCTCTATATTGTGATAGTGCTGTACACAGTAATCAACAGCAAAATCAGAGACTATAAAACAGCTTTAAAGGTCATGCAAATTCTCAAAAATTGCAACACTATTTCCATCTCTGAAAATGTGGTAGATTACTTGATACTGAACAGTGAGTTAGGATAGCAGCAGATGTGAGGGATTATTTGAACGAATAAAAATCTTATTAACTAATTATTTGAGAGACTGGTTTTGAGCTAGGAGATCTCAAGATCTCCTAAAGTTTTATCCAGCTCTAAAGTTTTATCAACTTATTTAAGCTGATAAAACTTTAGGACTGGATTGTAGATTATAACTCAGTTTTTTCAAACTAATACCTCACATAGACGTGTCAACCTTATATATGTGAGTGTGCTTTTATCCCAGAAGAAAATTTTTAGTTTATTTTCTGTGAATATGTCATACAGATGATATTCTGCTTTTGAACTTTAAGTTGTGCTTCTGCATTACTTCATTTCCTGCAATACCCTGATGACAATCCCCTCATACCTCTGAACAGAATGAACTACTCTGTGAACACCTTTGTTTCTTTTCCTTGTTGTTAAAAGGAGCCTGAAACAAACAGGGCACGCTAGGTACCTAGTTTTTAGGCAATCACAGTTACAGAAGGAGAAATTCTTTGTATATGCAAAGAATTTAACCCTCCACCAAATCAACTGATTTTCTTCAGGATAGCTTTTGTATTTTTTGTACTTTTTGTAAAACATCTTTACCTCTGGTTACGTTTGTATCTATATCTATCTATCTATATCTATCTATCTATCATCTATCTATCTATCTATCTATCTATCTATCTATCTATCTATCTATCTATCTATCTATCTATATATCCTGTGTGCATCTGCATTGGCATTCCCAAATTGGAGTCAAACCAGAGCCTTTTTTCCCTGTCACTTTTTGTCATCACTTCTTTTGTGCTCTCTATGAACAAAGAAAAAGGAAAGGCTTAGTTAATTTTGTTCATGTTATTTCACAATGATGTGAAGATAAAAAGACAGTGCAATGGCTAAGACATGGATGGGAAGTTAGCTAGATTTTTCCCAGGAAAAGACAGGGCAGCAAGACAGCATCTGAGAAAGTCTGCTTCAGTTCCATCAGGACCTCTGCTAGCAGGAAAGAGAAGCTGTGTAGGAGGAGTTAAGGGTAAATTAAGGCAGTAAAAAATATTCTGTTCTGCTAGTGTAGCCAAAAGAATGCTATTTAAAAAAAGCCCAAACCCTCAGTGAGATCATGCCAGTATCAGCTGACAGGAAACCCGATAAATGAGATGATCATCTATGTTGCCACCTCTTCCCCAGCTTCTAAAGCAATTGATTTACTAAGGAATTTCTATCTGTTTTGGAGATGCTGTCCTGAATGTAGAAGACAGTTATCCAGTCTTGGGAACTGCCTAGATGCCTATTACCTGATCACTTTTAGGGAAGAGTTTACAAGTCTAGGGTTTTGAAGCGTCAATTTTGTCTGTTAACAAAGAGGACAAAACAGTCAAGGAAGAAAAAATACCAGTTATCAGTAAACTTAAGACAAATCAACAGAGAGATGTACTTGAAGAATATTTATGAGGTGTGTAAACCTATGTCTGAATCTGTTCCACTTTCTTTGGGCTTCACAGCTGAAGTTCATATGGTCTACTTTTAGATATTCTGTAACTTTAGAAAGCTAAAATGTGCACATCATTCAAATTAGTCACTGTGGGCTCCCTTTATAGTTAGAAAAGAGAAGTATAACATTTTTGTTAGGATTTTGTGGTTTACTCAGATCATGCATATTATGAACAAATCATCCTCTAGAAGTACAGGTCTCTCTCCACTGGTAACAGTTGATGACATTTGGGTAGAGCATGTTTGGAGAGCTACAGGTGGCCAAATGAATCATGAATCATAGCTCCAAATCCCCTTTGTGTCCGGAATTACCATGAAATATTATTTTGTTTGCTGGTGCTCAAACTTTGTTCATTGGAAAGATCATAAAATATTCCATGCTATAAAGAATGTATGTGTTATTTGGTATGTCTTTTGAAGAAAATGACTTGTGAGTACATACCAGTCTATTGTCTTAGTAGTTCAGCTAATCCTCTCTTATTTTACTACAGTGTAAGAAGATTTCTGTCTATAAATTAAATTACCTTCTCAAATAGTTACATTCCACAAAGACAAAATGGAGAGAAAAACTATTTTTTTTTTCATCCTAACTCCAGCTAGATTTATCTAGCTGTGTGATCTTCTGAGCTCAATTTTTTGTTGTTGTGAAGGATAAGTGGCAGATATGAAATTATTTTGTTCGTAGCTGTAACCTGTGGAGTATGTAACACTTTACTGATTTAGAATTTTCCCATGGCAGGCTCTACCAACCAATTGAAGCCAACAGCTTGCCAACAGAGAAAACTTAAAGGAGATGAGTATCACTTTTTGGGCTTTTTTACCTGTCACTACCAAAAATCAAAGATATCATCTGAGGCACAACTATACAAAAGCACTGGCTTAATTTATAAGAACTCATTCTGTGAAATAATTGAAATGGACTTTTGCAGTCAGAGGGGGAAACAAGGCATAAGTGATTAATAATTCTTTAATAAGAAAAAAATCCTGATTTACTAATAGCTTTTGTGTGGTTAATTAAAGCTCTGGTTCACAAAAACCAGTAACCTTTTAGAAATTGGATTCCATTTTGTATAATGAAAGCAGGATTGGGAAACAGTGAAGTAATCATGTCTTCCCAGATAGGAATAGGCAGTGGAGATTGTACAGGCTGTAAAAGTCATTGCTCCTATGATGTGATACCTTAGTAGCTCTACACAAGCTTTCAAGACTTTTTGGTCCGTTAAAAGGGAAGTACTTACAGACATAATCAAGAAAAACATCAGACTTTTAAAAACTCCTAGCGAAGTTCTCAGCAGCAGGCTCTGGATAGCAGACATAAAGAGGAGGAGTTCTAGGTCGCAATATCCAGAATGTTCCAAACAAAAAATTTATTTATTTTTTCCCTTCCCAAAATATTAGTCCATTTTACAAAATGTTTACTCTCTATATATGAACTATAGAATTACTTAAATCACTCAGATGGGCACTTGCTTTTACCTGGCCAGCTCCTCAAAACTCTGTTTATGGCCAAGTAATACTTCTTAGTGAGCAACCTACATAAATAGCAAAGGACTATAATAATTTAAGTGCTTTTCTGGTTACCATAATTTAACCATGTCTGTACACTTTATCTCGACTGCAGTTTCTGTTACACTGAAGCCAACAGTACCATTTTAATCCAGGTCTAAGAGAGTTCCAGTGGTGCAAGTGCCAACTACAGAGCAGCTGAGCCAAGAGAAGAGCAGTTGTGATAAAATACATGGTGAAGAGCACACGAATTTGGAGGCCATTGGAAAAGAAAACAGAAGAGACAAAACACTACAGTTCCCAAATAATAAAGAAAATCAGGAAAACACGCTGGCAATTGAAAATAAAATTTCCATATATCTGGAAATATCCATATTTTCTGTATATATCTGTATCTATGTATCTCTATATATCAAGACACACACACAGATAAATCACATAGCAGTGTATATATATATGCCATACATAGAGATAAATCTAATCCACATACTCTATATAGATTGTGCACATATGTAAACTCTCCCTGTGTCCCGTGTGTGTATGTGTGTGTGTATATATATGTATACACATATGTATAAAGAGAGAGAAAATGGGCTACTGCACCAAGCAAGCTCACACTGATTTACATAATGGAGCTCTGCAGGATTCCCATTTCTAGGAATTCAGAAGTTTGAAACTCCACCACTCCAGATTCATGTATGACAGCCTGCACTTCTGTCAAATAATACCTAAGATGCACAGAAGGTCAGCTCTCCCTGCTTTTGGAGGGGACCTTGCCCTGCAGTGGAGTCATGTGCTACTGTTTTTGTTCCTACAGAAGCCTTAATCCCAGCCAACAAGGACAGGAGAGGAAGAAACTCTTTGTGCATCAAAGGAAACTGCTTTAAACATGTTCTACTCTCCTGCTGCATAGTCACGGTTTGGATTAGGAAATAATAGGCTGTAGGCAGCCAGAAGTCAGAGCTGAGTAAATTTTTAAAATCTTTAAAAGGAAAGAAGAAAGCTTAGAAGCTGTGCATAATTTATACCCATCTATCATTTCCCATCTCTTGATAACCCAGAACTGTGAACCCAGGAACTAAAGTGATTGCTTAGGAACATCATAGCAGATCTGTGTCTGATAGCTGTTACTGATTTAAACAATTTCAATTTGTTTGGTTCTAATCTCACATATAAAACAATGGCACCCAAAAGGCTTTTGTATAACTTTTCAGTGAAATAAACACTTTTCACAATTTCTAAATGCAACATTAATCTTGTTGCAGGATATTCCTAAGGCTGACAACTTTTCGTTATTATTCTTATCACAGAGTATACAGTGAACTAAGCTTTAAATTAACTACAGGCAGACCTGAGTCACAAGAATGAAGTCAGAAATTTGCTAAAGTTTCTTGCTGCCTGGATACAGGGATTTTGTTCTTATTCTTTAATGGAATAAGAAGGAGTAGAAATAACTCATTATTTCCATGGAAAAAAAAGCTTAAGAGTCATGTTTTATTTCAATTCCCATGTGTTTAAAATCTTTGCACTGTTTCTTACAGTTAATTTTTCTTCTTATCTGTGAAACTAGCATGGACTAAACAAAAATGAATAGAACAAATTGTATTCAGTATAATTTTAATTTCCTACTTAGTTTATTTTATTGCATTACACTTATTTTATAAAAGTCAGTGATTTAAATGTTAATAAAATTTTAGGTGTATATTAAAGGTAAATTTGACACGTAAAATATAAAATTTGAAAGTCCATAATACATGAAATTACCAAGTTCTGTCATATGATGAAACAAGTTCTCCAAATGACAATAAAAAGGAAACCCAAGAACCACATTACTATTTATGTTGTTCTTTGCACCAAGTTTAATTTTCACTAAAATTACTTTTACCATTTCAGAATATGTATTTGTGTCTAGGGAGAGTTTAAATTCAATGCTTATTTTGAAATTACGTGTTTGAAAAAAAGTATGAAAAATCATTAGCATAAAGCAAAATTTTCCCTTCCAAATCGCTATTTGCAACCAGTCTCATTTGTAGATAAGCTTACATGGTCTTAGAAATGGACTTTTGTAATGTTGAATTTCTAAAAGAGACCTCATCAAAGGCTGTGTACAGATGCACAGATATGGAATGTAGAGGAAATGCCCACATGCAGAGGACAATTTAGAGGTGACAGCATGTTCTTATGTCATGGAGATAGAATTTATTTTTCAACAGTTCACTTAATAAAAAGCTAGCTTGCTTTTACCACTGAAGCTTTCTGTGTTACTATGCAGCGTAGAATATGGAAAGACTTTTCTCTGAATCGTAATTAACAATAGAAAAGACTCTTTTTTACTTAAAATAATACTTATGTACTTAACAGATTATACTTTTCAGACATTTCAAGGAAATATTGTTTATTTTTAAGCTATACACCTACCTCATATAAGGAGAAAAAAAAGATAATTCAAAAGTAGAATTGTCTTGATTTTTTTATTAATGCTACAACTAAGGTACAGTAAAAATAATAATTAAAAAAGTGCAATCTTAACTGTAATAATGTCACTCCACCTCTTTGCCAAAGACGGCACCCACCAAAGAGATGGTTCATAAAAGCTGTTTAGGACTGACATTATCACACCACTCATGATACAAGATCTTTGTCTTTGTTGTTTTAAGGGTATAACAATATTTTACATTTCTTTTTTGTGGTTCCACTCACATGAAAGTTTTGAGTTATTTTTGGAGGACTGGATTCAAAATGTACCCATTCTAATTGCACCAGATCACCAAAAACATTACCACACAAAATTGCCTCGGAACTCAAAAGTGTAGTTTGGACAGTGCTTCCTATTGTGACAGGCACTTGCTAATCATGTCTTGCTGGTTTGTGTGCAATAGAGTTCCTACTGCTAACAAGTTCAACTACTGAGCAGTTCAGCTGAAATCCATTTGACAGCAAAGTCTGCCAAAGGAGCAATTTTAGAACAATGAGTTGCCAAATGACAGCAGGCAAAAAAAGGATATTAAAAAAAATGCATTTTTATTAAATAAATATCAACTGAAGGACAAATCTAAGATTAAAAAAATAGCTTAGGTGACTAGAAAATGTTTCAACAAATGTATATAACCTTATGTGTTTTATAACATGCTAGCAACCCTAGAATCAGCATGTTGATACATCAAGAAGACCCAGAAGTTTCAGAACGAAGCCAGTTCTCTTCCTATTTTCCTTTAGTTTGACAATCTGACTTTTAGTTTTCTGTTCTATCTTTGGTTTCTTATTAGACTTCAATGTATTACCTTTACCATTCCACACTGGTAGCTGAAGTGATGCAATTCTGCTAATTAGTTGTAATGATGGCCTGCCTCTTGTGGTGCCAGCATGGTCTCTGCTGATGCCTCTGCTGTACTCTGGGATGTAACTTCTGCTGACACAAAAGCTGTTTGCTCTCCATGCAGATAATGAACCTGGAAATGTGCTCTCAGGTGAGAGCCTGCCTGAGTCTGCCTACCAGAATGCCTGGGATCCTGCTTGCCAAAGCTCATCTTTGGCATCTCTGTGCTAGCCCATCAGTTCTGGCCCAAAGCCCTGCAGAGGGTAAACAAGACAACTGCGTGGAAAGTAAAAGGTAGAGATTATTCATGTCTATGCTCAGAACTGGTCTTTAAAAGACTGAGTTTTCATATTCAAACTCATTTTTTCAGAAGTAGTTATGTTCCTAAATGGTGCAAGAGTTGAAATTTTCTGGTCCCCAAACACTGGGGATTCATGACTGCTTAGTGAAAATACCAGGAAAAAGCTAAAAACTAATGACTGACTTTGACAAACCTAGGCAATTCATAGAATGTATTTTGTTTGTGGCAATACCCTCTGAAGAGATGAACCTCCTTATGCCTTGCCCAAGAGCCCTGAAACACAGACGGTAACAGCACCGAGTGGCAAAAAAATCATGTTAATCTGGGGAATATGTGAAAAGAAGTAATGGAGACTTTCAAGTTGGCAGATGTGGGAAAGAAAAAAAAAAAACACAACAGTTTAATAGCATTATCACTTAACCAGGATTAGAGGCCAATCTGGCTGCAGTCTCAGAGTTCACATTCACATCATAGCTCATCTGGGCCCTATAAGGGAGCATGAAGTTAGTTTTCGGACAAGTAATTCTCGTATTCCCCATAGTATCCCTTTTATTAAGTTTCAGCCATCTGTTTTGTACCCAAGGAGACAAGACCTTATGAAAAGCTACATATGATGACTGTTAAAGAGCAAACACACAGACCTCCCATTTACCAAAAAGGACATTTTGGAATTTGTTTTGTCCTCTGCCAGTCATACAACACAGGACACATTCAAGTTCAGCAGAAAAACGATCAGGAAAGGTTAGTTCCAGTGACTTATGAGATTCAGTATAAGAATTATCAGCCAACATTAATATTCATTTCTGTGTTACTTGCTAAGATTTCAGGACAGAACTGTATCTAGCGTTTCTACATTTTTAATGTTTCTTTTAATGAGGAAAAGAAGATGAAGATAAAACCAATCTGAAAAGCTTGCCTTAATTGCTTCAGAAGCAATGGACAATTCTATGATGATAGCAGGACTACACATGATTTTGAATGATCTTCAACAATCTCTTCATAGCCCCAGGCATTGCTCTGCTGGGCTTATTGAACAATGAGCCATGGGAAAGCAGTGATCTCACAGAGGGCTCTATTTTTTCTGCTGGATATCAAATATTTGGACAGTGTCTTAATTCTAGAAATGACAATGGAGTCACCTTTTAATCTGTGACTTTTACTCAGAAATAGTTAATTTATGCAGCTTATTGAAACATGGCTAAAATTGGTGTTGACCTTTGTAAAACATGACTTTATGTCATGGTGAAAATAAGCCCCTAATTCTATAAATTGTTATTATGAGCAGGCTATAAATAAGAAGCAAGATGAAAATTGTGCTATTTTTGGGATGTGCTAATTTACAGTGACTGAAGTTCAAGCCATCAAAAAATAATTAACAAATACATGGAATTTCAAGTTCCATAGGAACATCAACATTTCATACTACAGGAATAAGCATGCTGACAGGTTTTTGTTAAACTATAATTTTAGAACAGCATAAAGAATGAATGAGCCTCTACAAAGCAGAGCTAAATCTTAATGGAGGTGTGCTTATGTTAGCATGAAAGGCGTTCATCTTTTCTAAGCATAGTTTGTTCCTGGAAGAAGAGTTGACTACTCATATCAGAATACTTTCATTCTCAAAGTACCATCCCTTAACTAGAATTGTTGGTAGCTTTAAAGTTGGCCAAAAATTCTGTTTAGAGCAGGAAAATAAATGCCACTTGTATGCTGATAAGATGGATCTGCTGTCCTTTCCTAAACTGACTGTTAAATTTTCTATTTATGGACTTAATAAACTCCAATGCTGTGTTCTTTTTTTCCTATAGAAATCATGAAACCTAAATTTGGACACAAACATTATAAAAGAAGCCAACACCTAAAGGTACTCCCAAAATCTTATGAAATAAGTAGTGCACTGAATAATCTATTTTTTTAATTACAATGCTCAGTAGTGAAAAGTTAATGACATTCTGTGCAGGAATAAAGCCATATAAATTTAAAGAAAAAGCAAAGCTGTTTATACAGCCCATCCACAAGGAACTATGAAGGTGACATTGTTTACCTCCATCCATCAGTAGGTAATAAGGCAGTTTCACAGAAGCATAAAACACAATAAGCACTGTAAATCTCCATGTTAGATTTTACACATATATTAAGTGTTGATTAGTGATTCAGAATTATTTGCTGACAATATTTAATCATTCATGGCCTGTGATTATGAACTTTTAAACTTAATATCTTTGAAACTCAAGTGAGTAAATCTGTTATTCTGACGTTAAAATATTATATGAAGTTAATATTTCAAACTCCTAGTATTAACATCTGAGCTTTTAAACCTTTTGAATATTCCTAGGACATAAGGAAAGTGAGCTTAAAGCTAACAGTGAAAATATTCAGCATGCTAAGCGACTGTTAAGTGCCTTCACTGCAGTTCACTGAATCTCCTGATTAAATAAAGCAATGTTGCCCCATATGAAATGTACTGTAGAAAGGCAGTGTCAGAATGATGGAGGCATGAGTGGCAGTAGCCAGATCTGAATTTAGAAGAAATAAATTCTCATTTCTCTGCAGGCAAAGAAAGCTCAATGAGGCAGTAGCTTTTACTCATGTTTCCAACAGCAAACAGAAGCCCAGTTTTGTTAGCCCTCTTAATCAGTGATAAGCACAGACCTCCAGACAGGGAACTTGCTATTTTATCTTGCAGTTTTCACTGTGTGATGTTGCTCTGACACTAATGTAGACTCCCATCTCCCCTCTGTTTAGTAACCAAGTGATGAAGCTGCAGTTCCAGTGGCAGCAGTGCTGCAATCTTGACCCACCACAGATGCTGAAGCTCAACACCCCTTCTCATCTCCACCTCACCCTACACGCAGTAGTCACAACTTCGGAAGGACAGACAGGCTTGTGACCCCTTATACAACACCAGTCAAGGTAAAAAGAACTATTTAAGCCCTGAGCTTGCTCCACAGAGGAAGACAAGGGTCTTATAAGCACGCTGTAGTCACAAAAGCCAGTTTGCCAATGAGCCACTGTGCCTTCCTTGTCACCTGTCTCCCGGAAAGCTGACGAGTCTCATGTTACCACAGGGATTTCCCCAATGAAACCACTACATTCATTTTTCCATCAGGACACAAGTTTGTTCACACAAGTGCCCTCTCTAGGAATACATCTTTTAAAAATTACACTTTAAAAGTAGCAGTGCTGGTTCGTCTTTTTAAGTAAGAGTAAAGGCATGTTTGAAGCTTTTTCTGTTCATGTACCACTGGGATTGTAGAAAGAGGATAGAAAGTAATAAATAGTGAGAGCTTCAAATTGCTGTGGCATGAGAGACATACCTTGTAGTTAAATAGAACTGAACATAGACCACAGATAATCAGGTGTCTCATGCATAATACTGAATATCATGCTAACAATTCTGTTCTACAATGATATGTAGATCTGGATTTTTCCAGATTTTTCCTATTTTTAACATATATTTCTCCATGGTATGCACTGGACTGCCATCTGCAGATTTTCTTCTGGGAAAGAGCATAAGAACGGATCATACTTTCTTTCTTCAATTGCTTTCTTCAATTATTCCTGCTTTTACTGATTACAGCCACTTCTCAGTGTCTCACCCCAAAATAAGAGATGCTTTTTTCTAGTACCACTTTTTCTGACATTTTGCTATCTTACAGATAGATTTTTGACACTTCTGGGAATTACAACCCATGCAAAGGGAAGCAGTTACAGACCATGAGGGATGAAGATATATTTCAGATGTGTCAGACCCTTCAATTTTTGCAGTTTGGAAATAAATCATCTGTGTTTGAAAAAAAGAAATGAATGCTGAGATAAGCATAAATATGATTCTCCATAAATAACAAAATCATTGTAGAAAAGTGTCAGGAAAGTAAGAGTACAAGAGTAAAAGTCTGTCTTGTGAACACTCATGTTTTGCAACATTTTCACCAAAGCATGAAATGAAGTTAATTCCATTCCATTATGTCAGATTTGTAGCCCGAATCTCAAAAGGTGAATCCACAGTCCATTTGTGCTTTCCCATTTTTGCATAAGATTGTCAACATGTACATGCACTGGGGAATTTCATTGCATATCTGTTTTGGAAAACCTCAGGTATATCATTTCACACTAGCTTGGACTCGAATTTTTAGCTCTGAAAGCCAGTGCTTGATTGCCTGGGTGTGTCAGCCTGTCTTTGTAACACACATCAAGACTTTTTCTGCTGTAAATGTTCTGCATTACCAGTGAAAGTGTTCATTAGCACTAGAAGTGTACATTACTATTAGAGGCAATTAAAATGTTTTGGAATTAACTGTGAATCTGTCGTTACATGTACTGATGTATCTAGAGATAATATGACATATCTAGAAATGACTGCACTTGAAATATTGATGGAATAATCTCCACAGCTGGTCTCATGGACTTGTAGAATAGATAAAAATATGGGAAAGATCTTTGGGCAATGACTAAGGAAGTTTAGATGTATCCTTTTCTGCCTATATATTATTTAGTTGACCCTTTTTATCTATATGCTCATAACTGTGTCACTACACTGCCAGAACCACGGTACCATGATTTCTTCCCTGTCTTACATTCATTAGCTAGGATTTGCTTGATTTTCTTTTACAACAAATTGTTGTTCACTTTTTCTGCTTTTGATCTCCCCCCCCACCTTTTCCCTCCATTCACTTGCTCTTTTCTTGGGTCTTTCTGATCTTCTGCCTTTCGAGCTTTTCACATTGCTATTTTTTCCATGTCTCTTCCTATGTTTAGAAACATTTCTCATTCCTTGCTCATAAAAGCCTTGTCTCCTTCTTCTAAAAATCAATTTATTTTATCAAGGCTACAATATTTTTAATATTAAAGACATTTTTAGTATCAGATGATAAAATTTATTAATTTATACAAAATAAATCTGCAAAGGATGTATTTTATTTATTTTTCTGGAGAAGTAAGTGTCATAAGGCTTTGATGTACCTAAAAAAGAAGGTTCATGTATAAAACTTCATAGGAAGATGGTGATTTATCTCAGTTCTTCTCAGCACACATTGGAGAAAAATGAAGATATATTTAAATGGAGAGGAAAGGGTGCAGAGAGATACAAGTCTCTGATTCACTTGGAATAAAGTTGATTGTCAGCTTCATTCTGCAACATTATTTTAAAGCCCATCAAGATGACTTTACGCTCAGAATTGCAGCAAAATATTTATTATTTCAGAGATGTTTACTAGATAGTTACAGTATCTGTTGCTCATAAGGCAAAAAAGGATAAAATTCATATTTTTTGAGGAAGCATCAGAAGAAGTAAATTAAATCTGGATGTGTAAGGATTGAAAAAAGAGTCAGTTAAGCAAACAGACTGATGTATGAATAGTGATTCTGCCGATATAAGCATTACAGATTATTTCAGAATGACTATATGGGAGCCCTACAAAAGGAAAAAAACAACATTGAGAAGAAAAGACTGGAAAAGTATAAGAAAAAGCATGAAAGAAAGCCTGAAAATATCAGGAAGATATAAGCAATATCACAGTGTGAAAAAATGCCAGGTGATTCTTGGAAGACAAGTTTTTAAATGATCCTTAGAAGCAAGTCACTTTAACTTTCAATTTAAAAACTGTATGGTTGCTTAATCCACATGAATGTAGGTTGGTAAGAAACACAGGAAAAATATTATGGCTTCAAAGTATTGCTTTGTATTCAGAAAAGGAGATTAAAGGCTAGAGAGTATCACTAGGTTTTCCTGCAAGCAGATTTTACTTATGAAAAAGACAGTTTTAGTGATTGTCCAAATCCCTGTATATATGACTTGATTTTTTTTTTTAAGTGAAGAATCCTATATTTTACTATTATCCATACTCCTAGTTTGTCAATAATTATAACAATTATAGTGGAGGGATGCAGAATTGATGTTTGAGGTCAAAACTATATCTAGGCTTATGAAGAATGTTTATAAGATACAAACTTTCTTATTTATACCTACAGCTGAAACTCCGAATCAGATGCTGCCATTTTTCCTCATGCTTATTACAGCTGCCTTTTTTTTATATCATCTTAAGTATATGTGGTTCTATGAAAATGTGGTTCTGTAGAATACTTCTGAAGGATCATGTTGCTGGGATGTTAAGATCACAGCCAATGAAATTGAATAATACTAAGACCTCTGGGGCCTGTATTTTGATTTTGCATGTTTAGTGTAAAACTAGTAAAGTCTTTGCAATTTTTTTCTCTTTTTGTTTAATCTTTGTTCACCACCATGATTTGAGTGCACAAATACTACAAAGGATGAGAAATGAAAAAAGGAGGTATGGTATCATGCATGCTATACATATCCTAGCTTTTTTTTTTTTTTAATTAGAAACCATGTTTACATGAAACATGAAGGAAACATTAGACTAGAAGAAGAAAAAACAACAGGCAAATTAGAAGTTTTGACCCAGATATTTCAAACACCACCTACTTTTAGATTGCAAAAATAATATCCATGCCTTCCTTGGTGCTGCTACAGCAACCTTCTTCTACAGGAAAAATAAATCAGAAATATAAGAATATAATATTTTTATTTAGATTTTTCTTTGTCAAGTTTCTGTCCGGGAGATGAGTAAAAATGCCATAGAAAATTGTAGAACCCAACAACCACATGAAAATATTTGCATATAATTTCTTTTTTGGAAAGTGACAAGTCTACAGTTAGTGTTTCCAATGGATTGTCCTAAACAGTATTCTAAAGCCTTATATAGTTTGCAGTCTAGCCACTACTTCTATTACTTCAAAGAGAGCAGCATTTGACACTTTATAATTTTATTATTAAATTGATCATAAGAACAATGCAGCCCCTGACTGACAAGGACAATACTTGTGGAATAAAATACCTTCACAAAATGAAATTTCCTAATACACTGTTCAAAGTCCTTTTTTGGCTTTCCTTTAATATTCAGTTCTTCAATCACCTATATGTGGATAGCTGAGCTAGAATTCATCTCAGTTTACTGCACTCATATAAAATCTAGGAACTATGAGACACCCAGCCATGTCGATTCTGCTGTAATTAACAAAATGGCAGATGTATCTCTAGAGAACAATTTATTATGCCCACCTTGGAATTGGATCAGTCATTCTCCAGACATGTTTATTTCTTTATATTGACTACTGAGAGGTTCTGAGCTGGTGTACGTGGTTAGAATTAGGAGAAATGGTAAAATGCATTGTTTAAATACACAACATCTCAGGGCAACATGTTTCAGCACTTAGTCACCCTCACAGTAAGCAAGTGTTAACTGATTTTCTGATGGAACATTCAGTTCTTGAGTTCTTGTTTATTGCCTCCTGTCCCATCACTAAACACCACTGAAAAAAAGTCTGGCTGCATCTTCTCTCCCATCTGGAATTAATATACATTAACAAGATCTCTCTTGAGCCTTCGCTTCTCTAGGCTTAATAGTCCCAGTACTCTCAACCTTTCCTCATAGGTGAGATGGTCCATAATCAATTTAGAGGACCTTCATTCACTCCTTTCCATGTCTGTCTTGTGCCAAGGAGCTCAGAGATGGACACAGAACTCCAGATGTGGCCTTAGCAGTGCTAAAAGAGGAAAGGGATGCTGTCCCTCAACCTGCTGGCTAGATTTTGTATAATACAGCCCAGGACACTACTCACTTTCTTTGCCAAAAGGACACACTGCTAGCTCATGATCAAACTGCTCACCAGGACATTTTCTGAAAACTGTTTTCTAGTTGTGTCACAGCCATCATGTGTTGTTGCGTGGAGCTGTTCCTCCCCAGGCTTCTTCTTGTGGAAATTTATGAGTGATGTGCAAATATTTGGGCCTGAGGTGGGTCTAGCAGCTTCTCAGGAGCATATCTTGGTGTTCTGCTCCCAGGTATCTGGGGTATTTTTTGGAGATGATTAGGGAGAGTCAAGCACTCTTTTACCCAGTGCTAAGGACAGACCTTTGTGAGAATCAGGATTAGAGCAGAGCTTCCTAAGTTTGCCATGGTGCCATGGCTTCTCATTTGTGCTTTGGGAGTTTCTGACCTTCTTGGAAAGAAGTCTTCCTGGTAAAGAGGCCCATGTTCTGAGAATACAATAAACAGAAGTGTTCAGTGTTTTTCTCCCTCAGTTCTTTAGGCTTGTGTTAGCTTTAATGCAAAGCACAGGAATAATGCCCCAGTGGTTCTGGCATCATATTTCTTTCTTTTTTCAAAATTTCCTAAGTTAAGACTTTCCATGACTTCTAAAATAGTTCAGTCTCTCCATGCTGTGGCTGATCTGCCTCACTGTTGTATACAAGTCATCAGATCTCTCTGGGACTTTCCAGAATCACTGTTTTAAACTTCCCTAAATCCACTCTTTCAAACTTACCCAGCACAATAATTTCACCCTCATTCTTGTCCCTGAAAGATTCTCCTTCATTCCATGTTCATTGGGCAGCATACTCAGACAGTAATTGGGTTGAAATGCTCATTCCTACTGTGTACACATAGAACATTAACTACAGCCTGCAATGGCCATTTTCAGTTCTATGTTACTATTAATTATGTGAACACTGAGTATTTTCCTGATGGTACTTTCCTGATGGTCTAAAGAGATAGTCTTTTTTTCAGACAATATTCCTATTTAGTGCAAATAAACCACTAAAAGCCATTTCCTTTGCTGAATTGATAAAGACTTAGTTAACATAGAAAAAAAAGCAATGACCATTTTACATTAATGATATTGCTTAATTTTGAAGGCTTTTTTATAGTTCAGATTTCACATTTTCACAGTGCAAGAGATTTTAGAAAAAAATACAATTTCTGTTTTAAACAATGATAGTGCAGAGATGTTCAGTCATTCACAGTGTTAAATTACCGTAATTTGATGAGTATTGGATCTGTTTTGAAGATGAGTAAACTGAAATATTTTCAATCCAAATACTAATATTTTCAAGCAGAAGTAATATATAATCGAAACAACAAAGGTCTTTAAAATTCTATGTAGACCAGAGGTAGCTCTTCCTATGACTAATTTAGTTGTCATAGAATCCTAGAGCCATAGAATAAGCTGAAGGAAAAAAAACTTTATTATCATATAACTACAATAAAATGAACACACAGAGCAAAATGGAAATCTTTCAAACATTTCTCCTCCCCCCACTCAATTTCCCACAGCATAAAACAAAACCTTAGATTTTTACCAGTCCATCACCCTTCAAATAATCAACTCAGTCCATCTCCACCCTTCCGACAATCACCTCTCATTTCATCAAGGAGAGAGGAGTCCCTCTTGCGCCACAGGTTTCCCCTGGAAACACAGCCGAGTCCAGTTGTGTTTCCACGTCACTCAGCAACCACCTTCGTGACTTCTTCCTTCCATGTTCAGTGCTCTCACCACTGCACATGGACCAGAGCTGCTTTTAGGGTTCCCTTGTCAAGGATGCTTCGCCCAGTTCCAGGAGAAAACGACAGTCTCTCACCTTTTTGGGACACCAGTCCCCCCCAATATTTCACCCCCTGGGGCCGAGGGGTCTCACCATCACTTCATCACCTGTCGTCTCCGCTCACATCACTCCTTTGGCACCAAGCCATCGCCTCCCCCTAAAATGCAGTCTCTGTATTACAGGAAAGGTTCTGTCCATGGCCATACAAGAAAAGTCCAGCCAAAAGCCACTCCATCATCTCCTCCCACCTAAAATTCTTCTCAACTTCTCTCGGTCCTTCTTCACTTGCACAGCTTACACCACACTTGCGCATTTCCTCCTACTTTATCCCCGTCTCTCTTCTCCTTCAACTACCGGAGGATCAGCATTTGCAAGGTTTCCATCATCCCACAGAAGGGTTAAAATCACAGTCTCTACTCGTCCAGAACTCCCATGCTGGCTCCGCCGGGCACTCTTCTCGCTGCCCCCCCTTCTCCTTCTCGGCCAGGCCAGTGCTATCGAATTTCAAGGTAGCACTGGCACCTCTCTCTCTCTCTCTCCCTTCTGAGAAAGGGGGGCTGCCCGATGCCTCTCAGAGTTCTTCCACCCTTCCATCTCTGTGGGGAACTCACTCTTATCCTACAGGGGCGTTGAAAGAGAACCAGCAGGATCACCAATTCCATGTCTTGGCCTTTAGCAGGGCACCCCAACAATCACACTGTATGCTCAAGAGCATTTCTCGAAAGCTTCTTGAAATCTGTCAGGCTTTGTGCTGTGATCATTTTCTTCGGGAGACTGTTCCAATGTTCAAAAATTGTCTGGGTGAAAAAACTTCTCCTGATATCCAACCTAAACCTCCCCTGATTCAGCTTCATGTTTTTCCCCTGAATCCTGTTACTGGTTATGAGAGTGAAAAAATTGGCACCTACCCCTCTTCTTCCCCTCATGAGGAAGTTGTAACTGAAGTGAGGTCTCCCCTCAGTCTCCTCCAGGCTGAATAGAACAAGTGATCTCAGCCATTTCTCATAAGGCTTCCCCTCAGATTCTTCACCATCCTCTTGGCCCTCCTGACTGAGGTGGGAATCTACATTTCTAGATCCCACTAAGATTACAGCTGTACTAGTAAACTAACTAAACATGCTTACCACCTCACTCTGGCACTTGAGAGGAAACTGCACAGGAGACTCATCTCTTTAATGTTGACTTTTCTTATTCTCCAGATTAGAATTTTATATTCAGTCTGACTTTGGAACAGTGTCTGCTTTGTGCTAAATCCCAAGGCAAAAGAGTTGTTTAGAAGAATGCTAACTGGTCCAGAACAAAACCATGCCAAAGACCATCCAGTCAGATTAACCATAGAGAAGCATTGCAATGCACTGCTTAAATTTTAATACAGATACATCATCTTAGATACTCAGAGAGAGCTGAAACTTTATTACAGTATTGCCACTACTTCCTTCCAATTTTCTTATTTTGATGATACAAATTCGGTGCTTGTAAACTGCACCACACTGACAACCACAGAAAAAAATTATCATCTGCATTTAAATAGAGAAATGGTCTTAAAGAGTTTGAAAATGGAAATAAATTTCCAGTTTCAGTCTGGCATGCATTTGAATAAATGATATGTGAAAGACTGCCTGCATGATCTACAAAATTTTATAATTTATAAAATATTGCAATTTGTAACAGTTCAGTTTGCTACCTCAGCTCAGTTTGCTATCTCTGTGTCTCATACACACACACACACACACACACACACACACATACACACACAAACCTCCAAGACTAAAGGTGTAAGTTATTTTAAAGTGATCCTGGTACAATTACTCAAGCTATGCTGAAGGTACTTCTCAAAAATAAATTATTTTAGTAAGTGAAAGAAAAGCTATGAAAATGCTTACATTTTACATGATTCAGATTACTTACAAAGCATCCTGACTTAAGTTATTTTACAGATAAAATAACTCTTTCTTCTTGCTTTTATATATTATATTATAATAATAAATTTTGAGTACAAAACAATAATAAATATAAACTGAGAGAGAACCACCAGACAGCTCTTCTTTTTCAGATGACTGTTTTTCAGTCTGATATTTTAGGCAAATAAAACAAATGCTATCTAAAGGCTTTCAATGAGAAAAAAACCCAATATTATAAAAATTTTAATGTTTAATATAAACATACAATATTGACTCAGTGATCTGAATCTTACGAATCATCAGAATTTCAACCTTCTGAATAGCATTTTAAAGTGTGAAGAATGAATACGTCATACCATTGATATTTTCCTTAGTAGTAATTTAGTTCAAATAACATGTGCTAAGCACTCAGATGTGCATATAAGAGGAAAATATGGAATTTTTCATAGAAATCCATTAAAGAGTTACACTTCAAATACTGAATCATATATTCATTTACATTGGAAAAGACCCTTAACGTCTTCAAGTCCAATCATTCACCCAACATTACCAAATCCACCACTAAACTGTGTCCCTAAATGCCTCATCTACACATATTTTAATTACCTCCAGAGATGGTGACTTCCCTGGGCAGCCTGTTCCTATGCTTAACTCAGTTGATGAAGAAATTTTTCTTCATATTCAACCTAAACCTCCCTAGAAAAATTTGAGGCCATTTTTTTTTGATGGGCAGAAGAGACTGACACCCACCTGGCAACAACCTCCTTTCAGGCAGTTGTAGAGAATGACGCCACCCCGGAGTCTCCTTTTTTCCAGGCTTAACATCCCCAACACCCTCAGCTGCACCTCATCAGACTTGTTCTCCAGACCCTTCTGCTGGGATTTTTCAATCCTTTGTTGCTCTTCTTTAGACACACTCCACCACCTCAATGTCTCACTCGTAATGAGGGACCCAAAACTGAACACAATACTTGAAATGTGACCACACCAGTTTTGAGTACAAGGCGACTTCCCTAATTCTGTGGTCTATATTAATTTTGGTATTTCAATTGCATCATATTTTTAATTTGAAGGATCTAAATAGCCAGTGTTTTCCTCTAGCATTTTTTGATATATTTAAATGCTTTAAATCACATGCTATTTGACTCCTACTAGATGTAACATACAAAATGCTTCCTCTTCCCCAATCATATAAAAATCAATAAAATAGCAGTATTTAGTTGTTACAGCTTCCTGTTATCAGTGCAATGTTCAAGTGAACTGCTAAGAAAACTAATTCACTTGGACAAGAACAGACAGGTACTAGTATAATACTGCAGGTACAGGATTCATTAAAGCCATAGAAGTAAAATGCTTGTTATGGTAACTAAAATGTATGGAAGTTCAACTCAGGACCGAAATATATAGAAATAATTGGTAATTCTGAGTTTCTCAATGCTATGATTCACATAAAAACTTGTCAAACTAACAAAGTAAATTTGAAAAATACAATTTCCATCTTCAAGGTGTTTGCTTTTCCAACAAACACATCCTGAATATTGTGTAGATTTCTTTCCACCCCTTGTTTAATGCCGTTCCAGCTCTAGAATGGCATGCAGATGCCATGAATGCTCAATATTAACCTCATGTAGAGTAGTAAATTGTACTCAGTGTTGCTGATTTTTTAGCTTGAGACATCATTTAACTACCTTCTCTCTCTCCCTTTGGAGGCAAACTAAAACCATGAGTTTGTATGGGACTGTCTTGAAAAATGAGTTACTAATCTTTATAGTTTGCATGAATAGAAGCTATTTGGAGCCCATTATGTTGCATTTGGCTTCACTTTCTGAGGGATATTTAATGGCAGACCACAAAAATGAGATCAATACCCAGCAACATGCCTCCTCCCCAAGGATCCTACCTACCTATGGCTTCTATTGTCCTTATCCCCATCCATGCTACAGTGCCCAAATGAAGTTTTGGCTTTGCTATTACTTAACAAGCAAGTAATGAAAAAAAAAATTCCATTTAGTGACAATTTAATTGTCCCATCAGTCAAATTCTTGTCTGTCAGACCAAAACTAGTTTTTTTCCATTAATTCATACACTTAAGAAAAAGCTTTCTTCTATAGAAATACCTGTGAAAAGTAAGAGTAAAAATATCAAAAGTTCTCGAAATATTAATGAATAATTATTGTCACTAGATACTGCAGACTACACACGTGCACTCTCTAATCACATTTTTTATATATTCTTTCTAAATAATATGTAAATAATAGAACATTTCTAAACCCTATGAATATTTTATACTCTGTACTGCAAAGCACAATCTTCAAATACTGGTACATATTCAGCATGTGATTTAGATATAGATAACATGATTGTGTTATTATCAACTAGGAATATAGGCAGGAGGATAACATTTCTTAGGGGTAAGTTCTTCAACAATGATACAGGACATGCACATATGCAGAAATCTTGATAAATAAAATAATATGTATATTATGTAATAATACTATGTATATTATTCCATATATAATATGAATCTGGGGTTATGATGGGGACGTCTACTTTGCTAATATATTGTATCCTGTGGTAAGTTTTTTTTTAATTTAAAACATTCTAAAATTCCCAGGCAGAAAACAAGATCCTTTCTTATGGAGATCTTAGATGTGAGCTATTCTTTGTCTTAGAGATGACACAGTTTTGTAAGGTTTGCATTCCTATTTTAGATTCAGTTTTCTAAGAGGTACATTAAATTACTAAACATCAATTGCATAATTGACACTGATGGCTCTATGATGACTATCAATCTGTTTGCATCAAATTAACCTGGCTCATACCGGTCATTGCATCTGTCACAGTGAAGTGAAACAGAGAGGGCTTTCTTTGAAGGAAGGAGCAGTATTTTTTAGTGCGCACAGTGGATTATTTTTGTGCATGCATGTTTTCCTGTTTTTCTGGTTTTAAAATATTTGATGCTGGCCCTTCAAACTGTCTAACTTGATGTTTCATATAATACTCTTATACACCTATTTTCTGCAAAAGGAACTGTTAGAAAATTACCATGTTTAAATGCCATTAACCTTGCAGATCATGTTTACTTTAACCTCATTGCTAGAAATTATTTTCATTATTGTCTCTTCAATTTTTTTTTTCCCCTGCTCCAAGGTACTGTATCATAAGCAAAATTAGTCTGTGTTAACAAGATCTGCTTGAAATATTCACGTTCCTCTTCTGTGTGAATTGAAATTATAAAAGGAGGATACAATCTGGAGAAAAAGTCTGAAGAGATCAAACTCTTTTCAGTTATGCAAAGGCTAGGGCTATATTTGAAAAACCCATACAAAATTATTAAGCCTTTTGATAGCTCTTCTGTAAGAAAATGTTATTCTAACTTGGATGGGATCAAACACACCAATAAAATGGAAATGTTTTCCTACATGGATATATAACCACATAGTAAAATATGTAAGTCATACAAGGAGTGGCTGAAGGAGCTGGGGATGTTGAGCCTCAAGAAAAGGGGTCTCAGAGGAGACCTTATCACTCTGTGCAACTACCTGAAAGGAGGGTGTAGCCAAGTGGGGATCAGCCTCTTCTCCCAGGAAATCAGTGACAGGACGAGAGGACGTGGCATCAAGCTATGACAGAGGAGGTTCAGATTCGGGTTCATCAGGACAAGCAATCCAACAGGAGTTTCAGGACATCAGGAAAAAATTCTTCACTGAAAGAGTGGTCAGGCATTGGAATGAACTGCCCAGGGAGGTGGTGAGGTACTGTTCCTGGAGGAGCTTAAGAATAAACTGGACATTGCATTTAGTCTTAGTTTAGTCAAAGGCTGGAATCAATCTCAGAGGCCTTCTCCAGCCTTAATGATTCTATGATTCTATATACTTATAGCAGAATATTTTATATGTGAAGATATCCTTGAATCCTCAGTTCCCAAATTTACAGAGAATTTTTTTTTAATAAAATACCTCAAGTTAAATGAAATTTGCCTACCTTTAGATGCAAAAATTGGGCTAAACCCATGTAAAGAGGATGTGTAGGCACCCTCAGTAATCTGTAGAGATTCCACAAGCATCTCTAGAGACACAGCAACCGTAGACTAGTCTTAACTAGCCTAACCAGCTTGGCCTACATCTAAATGTCTTCAGTTAGGTGACTGGAATTCTCTCCCATTTTTCAGTCCTTATATTTGCTAGTGAGAGCCTCGTATGTCTTGTGAGGATGTTCTGAAGTCACAGAGAAAAAAACAACTAAAATAAAGAGTCTTGAGTCAGAAAAGTGTTGTACTTTCTGTCTAACTGATATGGCTCACTGCAGCTAAGGCCATCAGGGTGATTTTATGAGCAATGAACACTGGCTGTGGATACTGTGTGTCTCTTCCTATGTCAAACAGAAAAGTGATTTTACTTTTGCTTTTGAATGTGACCCAACATGCCTTATTACTAGTTTAAAATTATTCCAATGTGCTGATAGTAAGTGTTGGAGAATATTAAGCAGAACGTGAACAAAAAGAAAATTTCTATTAAAAAACTCTTGACATTTTAATCAAGTGCTTATTTATTACAAAGAAAGAGTGAGAGAAGTAAGACTGAAGCTGGTAAGATATAAAATCATCATGTCTCATGAATAAGCTACCATTTTTTATGGTATTTGCTATGATACATTTGACTCATACATATTGGCTTTGCTACACTCAGAAAAGGTGATTCATTGCAGTAGTTAACTTCTAGTATTTGTTGAGAAAAGGGAAAAAATCTCTCTCTACTGGCTTGAGAATATCATTATACTCTACTAGTATTGTAAAATACCAGTTATTGAGGCCATACTTATTCTACTAAATTCCTATAGGATTTCACTCAACAGAGTGAAACAATATTTCTTTACTTCAAAAAAATGAACAGGAATGAGAAAAACCACAAACCGCCTGAAAAACAAATGGCTATGTATATATGGATTTTATTAAATTTGTGATTATAGTATAGCAGGTTTCTAGTTGTCACATTCTCAGATGTAGTTTCTTTTTCGTTCTAGTGCTGTTTAGTATCCAGTAAAATCACATGAACATTAGGTTAAAAATATAGGTTTTTTTTCATCAATGCTCTAAAGTAGGGGATAGCATTTATATGTTGTACAGACATAAAATTCAAACTTCTGCCTTTGGATTCTACCTACATGTCTTTGAAAACACTTAAAAAGAATGTCTATTATGATGAAGTCATATTAGAAGTCTATTATGATTAAATTAGTTTCATGACATTAGAATCTTTTACACAGCCCTCATCTAAATTTTGCACACCAAAGTAATGAGACCTAAACACAACTTTCAAGAGGAAGTTCCATATCTTAGTAATTCTCTTTGAGCCAAGAAGGTGTTCCAGACCTTTGGCTTGGACTTCTTTATTGCTTCCTGCGTTGCATAGCTTTGTTTGATGTTAACCAGGGCTTTTGATGGTTTTAAACAGTCATCACACCTTGCTTTACCTTTCTTCAGACAAACCATCCAGGTGAAAGTTTTATTAATTATTTCCTGCAGTTGTTCTCTCCTGATTATATGTGGGAAAATAAAAGAAAAAGTATACTTCAGCAGCTTTCAAGTAGCATATAGGAAAAGGTTTTTTTAAAAATGATTCACAAAGTAGGCGCTATGAAAGCACATAGCTTATTGTCCATCTTAATCTCAAAGTTTCTGTTACTACTTCTGATTTCAGAGTACTGTTTCATAGTAGATTTCAGAATACTAACAGTTCATTTTTCAGATTATTTTTGCAGATGTTCTGTTTTTCTAATAATTTTTAAATCATTTTTGGTGTGTTTGCATGCCAATCTGGATTTGTTTTTCTAATTAAGTATTTGCATAATAATAAAACCTTTATTAAATCTGTTTCTAAATTACTACAATTCCCTGTCTTATTTATATTCTTTAAATTTGAGTACATTTTCTCTACCCTGATTGCTCAATAAATACATGATTTTAATAAACATCAAAAGCAAATTGCTGAGAAATAAAAGAAAAAAATCCATTTCAATGAACAAAACTGATGTGTCTAAATCATGTCTATTTGAATCTCATGAGCTCTGGTTTAGCAGTTGCCTGATTTTATATTATAACCAAAAGCAAAAGGTAGTCAGGCCATGCAGAAGTGACATAGAAACCTTCCTTAACTTAGTTTTTCTCATCCCTTAGGCTTCAAAACTTACCACTCCTTTTAATATTTCCCCCCAGTATTCTGCCTTTATAAATTAATTGATGTGATTTAGTCTTTCTGAGCCTGTCTGCATCTGTCTGTCCACCTGTTTTTTGTGGGGGGAGGTAGAATAGTAGTGTATGGTTTTGTGCTATGCTGCCTTAGGAATAATTTGACTGTTCTGTACAGACACCCAAGTTGACTCTAAAAAATGGAAGTAATGCTGCCATGGTTTTCTTTTGGACAAATTATTTCTCTTTATGCCAACAACATGCAGCACTTACAACAATGTTTAAAACACTGATATGAAAGAATGTAGTTCACATTTTCAAATATCTGTGCACAACGATACTACGCGTGCATTGTGGATCACTGATCTAATTACCTAAAGAACAAGAAAGTTGCACAGCAGAAGTGCATCTTATATACATTTGTTGCTTTTCAATAGCTTTTAAATTGTTTAGATTCCCTCTAGAGCTGATGGAGAGAGCCAGGACACTTCAGAAGGCAACTTGTCCCATCTGAAAAGGTTTTCTGAAGTAAAAAGATGGTTATTATTGGGAATGTCCAGTAAGATGCTGCATTCACTACAGAGAAAGCCTAGATAAACAGAACAGGTAAAAAAAAATCCAGCTTTTAACAATCAAAACCAGGGAATATAAATCTTATATGTGGAATTTTATTTTTTTCACAATGAATTCTTTTGTGTTTGGTCACATAACAGCAGATTTTGTTTGCTTTTGGGCAGAGGGAAGCTGGTTTGTTTGTGTTGTTTTTGTTTTTTTCTCATTTTTGTGATATATAGTTATGACCAAGAAAAACAACAAACACAGGTGAAAAATTCAGAAACACTACCCCATACACTATCTGCCAATGTCATATCCAATCAAACTAATTTTAAAAATTTTTAAATACATATTTTTATATATGACCATCTGAGGTCAGTTGATCTCCAAGTTGTTATCATGGTGAATATATTTTAAATAATAGTGATAAATATATGCTAGTCAACTGTAGAAGTATCCTGTTAATTTTCATATGTTGCTTTTGAAAGAACCCCCTGCCAGCATTTGAAGCACAGTCATCTCCTAGATATTCAAGTTTTATCAGGTTAATGAGAAATAGGAATATTTCTCACTCTTTATATATGTTTGGTGTGGTGAAATCCTGTAAACAAACAGCTTCTTCAGACAAAATGGTTTGGAATGGAAAGAAAATTTTGAATTATTCATTTGAACCTATTTTCCAGATTTTTAGAACTAAGGTTTTTTCCTACAAATAAATCCCCAGAAAGTTTGGAAAAGACAGACCTCTTGTGTTTCCTATTTAAATCCACTGCAACTACATCTATTCCATAACTCCTGGGATATTATGTAAGATTACATTCAGCATGAGATGTGTAAAGCACAAAGCTAAATGATAAATCTGCTTCTGAGTTCCTGGATATTTTTAAGCTTCCACTATACAACTATACATGAAACTACACTAGGTAAAAATGTAAAAATAAACTTTCATATAATCAATGAAATAGGCAAAATTAACATCTCTCCAAAACATATATACTACAATCTACAATTTAGAGATGGAGATCTAGAAACCAGTCACTTCCAGGTAAAAATGAAAAAGAAAGGTTTAGGTATTGAATACAAACTGCTACTAAAACATGAATTCAAACAATTTTATTTCTGAAGTATGTCAATGTCAGCTTTTGAGGCAAGAGTACATGATGTTTTGGGGTTTTGCAAAAGGAGTCACCAATACCACCAATAATAGACAAAAAATAACTAAAACAACAACTAAAGAAAACCCTAATACCCCTCACCACCCCTTCTTCAATGAGGAACTCTTTTCTCTAAAAAGAAAAGAATAACAAGAGTTTGCTCATCCTGTTCAGGTGATGTTCTCTGTGGTTTCCACATACCTGCTTGTGTACCCAAATTATTGCTGTTATAATAATTTCTTTTTTCTAATACTAGACAGTACCTCCTAGAACCTCACTTTTATTTTAAAACTTCAAAAGCAATTTGAACTTTTAAATGTTGGCCACTGATTTGAAAAGATGTGATATGTACTTTCACATTGTCTAAATTATCTCTGTGTCTGTGTACTTCATCAAGGATTTTGTGCTTCATTCCCAAACGGATTTGAAAGTTATATTGCCATAACTTATATAATGGAAATGTTCACATATGTCAATATGGCAAACACTATGCAAATGATAAAATTTAATGTGACATGCTTCGTGTCAAGATCTTTATGGGAAAGGAAATAAAGCTACTTTCCTATGTGACTGCTTTATTTGCTAATCATTCTTTCCTCTACCTTATAGCTATATTAAGGTATCTATGCTTAGGCAGCAGACTTGAAAGGTTTCCATTAGAGATAAAGATACTTTAGACAGGTTGCAGCTCCATAAGCTGCAAATCTTTATTGATTATTGGTTGGGAAGATCTAAGTAACTATTGAACCCATTTTCTTTAGTCCCTCCTCAGAAGGCTAGTAAAGTTTCCTTCTATTGCAGGCATCAAATATAACTGAAACCCCCACAAGTAAGCAGTTAAATAGGATTATTAGAGATTTATTTAATTTGTCTTTTTTTTTTTCTTTCCTCACATCTAGTTTCCTTTTCTACATTAGTATTTTAACGTAGACACAGTACTGAAAGGTTGGGATTTAATATTGATAACAAAGGTGTCAGTTTTTGCCTATAGCCCTCCTTTCTCTCTAGAGACTTCTTTAAGGTAGGTCTTCCTAGTCTCAGCTACCCAAAACAGTCTAGCCTTGTTCATTCCTCTCTGAGGATGCTTTGCCTGCCAGACATGCTCAAGGACTTGCAGCCTTCAGATTTCCCCACTCCAGAATGTAAAGGAGGCTGCTTTTGGATAAGACTGTATAGGCTTGGTCAGACCCTAAGGGAAACAAGTGGTTCTTCTGCAAAATTTGCAGATTACCCTGCAGATATGGTGTAACTGAAATCAGATTTTCATGCCTTAGAGTTGCTTACTATCTCTTCCACAGGATACATAAATATTACATGCACAGTGACTAACAGAAGCAATCAGATTGAATCTGGAACAGTGTTGCATTAATACAGGATTCTGTTATCCTTAAGTATCTCAAATACTATTCCAGCATCAATAGCATCCTCTAAGATAAAAGTCACTGCTCAAAGTGAATAGCAACTGGCAGCAGAATCTGTCACGCACTGCCTATATACCCTATGAACTTGAAGTATATTGACATTGCTTTTGATCTAGAGGTTCATTAAAGGAAGAGAACAAATCAGGGATGCTTTATCACTTCACTCTTTCTTTTATAATGTTTTATAAATAAATGGACTCTCTCATCACATTATCCTAAGCTAACCCGCCAGGGGGTGTATCTTCTTGTAGTTCTGATGCTCCTGAAGGAGGTGGCAGCATGTGTTGCTCTCTGAACCTCTGCACTGGGGAACTAACAGAAATTAAAACCTGATGCAGTGCAAACTGAGACAGTGTCTGCACATCACTTCAACCTAATGCTGAGAAAAAGCACCAGGAAAGTGCCATAGTCATTATGGAGCTTGCTTTCTTCATGGTCCAAATGAGAGCGTGCCATGGCAGAGATAGTGACTTTTGGTGATTTACGTACTCCTGTTTATGGCTTGTGTCAAAAGGTAGTGTCTCTGTTGTTTAATATTTATGTCCTAGTCACAGTATTTCACTTATATTAAGACTTCAAATACTCTAGAGAATATCCTGAATATCATCTCCTAGTGAATTTATCTGTGTTTTGTAATGGTAGCACATGCAGAAACCTCCATCTCTGTTCAAATAAATTAAGAAAGCAAAGAAGAAAAACAAAACAAAACTAATGCCTCTGTAGAAAGCTCTTCTTTTGAGAAAAATTATCATCCTCCATAGCATGAGAATTTAAAGAGAATAGGCTATAATTAATCATAAATGTTGTATATATAGTTACTTTAGTATTTTTTGGCTTAGTGCTTTTTGAATTCTTAATTAAGGAGACTTTTCAGTGTAGACATAGGCTAGAAAAAGCTTAAGTTAGCACAAAGTGTAAATAGACAAGCATAATCGACAAGGTATTGGTGGGGGGAAAAGTCTAGCATAGGAGAAAAAAAGGGAAACAAGTCTTCTCTTAAATTTGAGCTGAAGGTTTCCAAATTTTGAAACAGTTAAATGAATATGCTTTACAATCTCACCTATTCCAGGGGCTCTTTCCAGGAAATTGGTCAGAAATTTTTCCAGGAAATGGGTCAGATAGTATTCCTTAGGTGTAGCACTTTCCCTGCAGCAATTAAGCATCCAAGACCCTTGTCTCAAGGAAAGAAAACTTTCTTCAAAACTTGTGTATTGAACAAGATTTTTTTTTCCCTAGAGAAAGGTAGTCATATGTCAAAAGCAGAGGTCCCAGTGGGAGTTAATTGGTTCACAAATCAATGTACCTTTCCTATATAGTGCAGGGATTGCATGATTTTAGAACCTCCACTGAAATGAATGAGGCTGAGAGACTCAATTAGTTCTGTGTGTCTATTTTATTTAATAATTTCATCAGAATTGTTTATTCCCTTGATGCTAGCATAAATGGAAGAGAAAACTATGCATATTCTTTTCTTGCTTGGTGATTGTATTATCCACAGAAGAAGCCATATGACTTCATTTAAATAGCATGGAGATTGCTAATCACATCAATTGTAACATATTTCATGACAGTTCTGGACCTATATTATTTCATTGCTTTAAACAATCTCATTACTTGTTTTACAACAAACAAGGGCTAAGGCTTAGCCATATAGACATACCAGAAGAGTAATTTTTAAAAGGTCAATTATATTTAGCAATCTCAGCATTCTACAAGGCTATTCTAGTTAAATCTAAAGATAAGCCAACACATAGTAACAAACATTGGGTTAAAACCAGCATATTGATAGAAGAACTTGAAACCAGATTTTCTTCTAGAAGGGAAAAAAATCCACCCAAAAATAATTTAAAATTTGAAAGTGAAAGAAACTGTGTGTGCAGTCATTAACCTCTTGAAATGAAATCTTGAATTTTGAAAGAATGGCAGTTGAAAATTTTCTGTTTCAATTAAGACATTACAGAATAATCTTTTAATTGCTTTGATAGAATTTTTTTCACACTGTGTGATCATATTTGATTCTGTGTAGGTTACTTAAAAACCAAAAAGAAGATGAATTTTACAAGAGGGTTTAAAAACTGCAAAAGAAGTTTTAAAAAAACCAATATTTTTCTCAGAAGAAAAATAATCAACATTGAAAATCGGAAAAAGTGTAGAAGTACCCAGCTTCATGTTCCTGTTTCAAACACCAAGAATGTACTTTAGAATTCAGGTAAGTTATTTTACTGAATGTCTTTCAAACTACTGTAGCAACATAGCTCAACTAGAAAATCAGAAAAGTTCCTGCCTCAAAATTCACCGCATTCATCTTTCACTAGAAGGTAAACATTGTCATTACAGATAAACAGAAACAGGTTTTTCTTTAAAACTTGAGGACACAGTACTGCAAAGTACAAATCTTCCAACCACTGGTACAAAAATGTCTTGTTAATGGAGTATTTATTCTTTTTTTGCTCTGTAGATGTTTCCTTCCCGTCTAAAGAAAACATCCTCCCTCCCTGTATAAATGATACGAAGTGACACTATAAAGACCTTTTTTTCTTACCCTGATAAACCTATTTTTAAAAATTTTCCCCTTAGCAGAAGTAGTAGAAGATTTTTATGATTTCTTATATTTATTGCCTGCATCTTCATTCTATGAAGGTATAATACCCATTAATTATATTGTCATGAGACCCTATTTTTATTTTCCAGTAAATGTTTTTGCACTTACATGACTTCTGAGGTATGATGCCTGTTCTGCCAAATAACCTGAGTGTTAAATGGTGACACAGTATTAACCAGTATCGAGAAGTAAGATTGAAAATTCATAAATTCACAGGAGAAGACTGTTTTCAGGACAATTTACTATTCAGACCTCATATTCACACTGTGAATGATTGTAATTACCTGCTGTGACAATAACACATTCATAATACAGTACAGAAATGAACTCATATTTTTAGTTCATTATTTAGGGCAGCAATTCACAACCAGACATAGAAATAGGACAATACACAGGAAGCGATTTTACCATTCACTGCCAGATAGCAGTGGAGAAAAGCAATTCCATAAAGTTTCTGACCCTCATTCTTGGAAAAACTGCTAGTTTTGTTGAAAGTCTTTTTAACAATCAATGTGATTTTTAATCACCCTATTAATATTATTGAGGCTTGCAGACTACTTGTAGTCTCCTCACATTCCAGAGTAATCTTCCAACAGCATAGCATTATAGGCAGGGATGTGAAAAACATGTGCCTCCTTTCATCTTGGCAGGTTTGTAAAATTTTTCAATTTTTTTTAACAGGATACATCTTCTGTTTATTAGAATTTATTGCATAAATCCAGATTAATAAGCACAGACTCTTGTTTTGTGTTTGGGTACCTTAAACTGATTTGGAATTGATTTAAAATACAGAGAAACAACTTTTGGAATTTTAGGGGATGAACACTTAATATAGGTTATTATTCTAAACAGTGTAATGAGTAATTACAGCTGCTATATTTTTTTCTAAGGCTGAATGCTCTGCCAAGTTTACCTGAGGAACAGAAAAAAAAATCCTTACATAGCAAGCTCTCTAACAGCATAGCTAACTTGATTTGTAAGACAGGATAGTTTTAGCGTTAAAATGCTATTTATAAAATTCAAATTATTTAATGAAAGGTTATGTAATGCAGCAATGTGTAAGCTGATCAATTAAACCAAATATTGCAGTCTTGATATTTTTACAGTAATGTAGCCTGAGAATCAGGGATTTAAGTCCAAGAAAAGCTACAGGACTATGGCAGAAACTCTGTATTAAGTGAAAAAAGAAAATTGGGAGTTCATATGAGTAGACAGACTGTCAAATGACCATATGTGTGTCTAAATGTGACACCACATTTAGAAGTGTCATAACCAGACAATATGAAGGGAATGATGTCCACTGACACACTTCAGAGGTGTCCCAAACCTAACAAATGCTACTAAGGCTTACAGAAGCTAGTAGACCCAGGATCATATAGGACTGAAAAGACTTGGATTTTCACGTAGATAATGGTTTGAAAACAGTTCCACAGCCACAGGGTTGTCTCTCCTATTCAATTTCACCTTCACTGAAGGTAACCAGCATGGGCAGAACCAGATGTCACAGAAACTTCCAGTTTTGGGGTTCATGTTAATAAATGAACATACATTTAGAGCACGCATTTGGGAAGTGTGCCAAGATCTTAGTGTGGCATGTTGGAAGACGCAGAAGGACTACAATCTGAAGTGCTAAGGGTGAGTGTGCTTTGGGATTGTTCTCTTACAGTGGAGAAACTAAGTCCTACTGTAAGGAACATAGTGGGAAAGGAGAATACCTCTGCAGATGCAGACAACTTACCTCCAGCCAATTCCTTCCCCCCCAAACCTGTAAATACTTTTTTTCTGGACATACCGTGTTGATACTATAATAGAGATTAGTTGGTTCATGCCAGCTGGCAGTCTACCTGGTAGTTCTGTCATACTTTGGGAGATGAGGTATTCAAATAATTTATCCTTTCCCATAGGTTTTTTTTTTTGCCTCAGGTCCATTTCAGACCCGTGGACTTAAATTTTTGTGAATGTTCTCAAGAATGTTTAATTTGTCAACATAGGCAGAAGCTAAAATAATGAACAAACACTCTCACTAAAATAATAGTCAAACCGGCGTGCCAAAACCAGGAAATAGCAGTAAGATTAATCAAAAGACTAGATATTCGTGCAAGTCCTACTGAAATTTTTCAATTAAACACAGGCTGCTACATTATCTCTCCAAAATCAATCTGTTTTTCACTGTTCACATTCCCCTTGTTTTTACATTTTGTAAACCAGGGACATTACTCTTGCATTTATTTTTTATTGATCTCAGTAAACTTTTGGTGCTTCATAATAATTACATGTTCATGAGATAGAAACTGCATGCTTGTTGCTTCTGTGATCAATTTGTACTCCTGAGCAGAGACCCTTCAACTCAGCAGAAAGAATTCAGATTCCTTGAGCTAGGTTTACAGTAGGCCTTCTAAAATATTTCTGAAACAGTTATGAAACAGCACAGACACTGCCTTAGTAAAGCCACATTCATTCTTAACACAGTTGTCAGAAGACAGTCAAAAACTTTCATAGAGGGCATTCTAGTTCTTACCAGCTTTATAGTACTGCAGTACAACCCACTATAATATCCTATCCTTACCTACTATTCAGTTATTCTGATTTGTATAACAACTCTGTCAAGGCAGTATGAATTCTTGAGTGTCTATAGAAGACTCCCATATCAGGAACTTTTTGCGCCTGCCTCTGCTAGGCTGATGAGCCTTGTTTCCAGGAGGTTTACATTTAGATTAACTTCAAGAAGGTCATTGTGATATAATAGCGTTATTTAGATATCATGGATCAAGGTTGATCTGTGGAAAGCCAGCTGGCTGCCCAGAATTGGTTTCTATTATCCAGATGAAAAACTGAATTAAATGCCTCTAAATCTTCCTTTCCATATAAAATTACTCCCTTTACTCCATCCATGAATGTTGAAAGACTGTGAATTTGTGGACCATGTGATTTGTTGCATCAATAAGGCAGTGGATCTTTTCAGATTTGTTATTTCTTGAAAAAATGAGGACTTGTATTAAGGGAAAAAGTTATAAGCTTGTGTTAATGATTTGGGAAAAACAATTCAGAGGCAAAGCATGAGGATCAACACTAGAATCCATTTGAATAACATGGAGCATAATAGATAGCTCTGGAGTAAACACAAGGCTGTATTTCACTCAAGAACTCAGCTGCAGTCATAAACTGTGAGAGTTTTATGAATGGCATCAGAGCCTCAGGAATTAATTCATCCTTATACTCACAGTGGTGCCATATGTTGTTATTTATAATATCCACTTTGTAATTACTACTCTTAAACAATTTAATATTTGTAGCTATAATATTTCAAAGATTAAATCATTAATTTGAAATGCTGAACTTTCCTTGAGGTAACATCTTTAAACCATACTCAGTTTCTTTATCAAATGAGATATTTAGGGGTACTATATTTACTACAAACTGATGCCTGCTGAATAACTTTTAACACCACAAGAAACTATTCTCTTTAATAAGGCTGTGGAGAGCAGTGGGACTCAGCATAAGAGCTATGGTTTCATTTTTTGCTTGAGAACTTGCAGATTTATAATGGGTCCATTAGATAGCTATAAGGTGTAAGATGGCCAAGAAGAAAAAATCCATTTGCTCTGGTATGTGATCTTCTGTGAAATTAAAAGTCTTAAATACCTACCTATGGTCTGCAAGTGAAATGGAGACAATCAAAATATTCCAAATAAGTGATTCAAATTAAAAATTCATTTATTTGAAGAATCTGTTCCTGATTTCTACATACTGTCTAAAATAAACGTTGAAGATCATGCTATTCTTGGAAGTTAACTGTCATTTTTCTTGCCATGATAATATGCTTCACGACACTAATTCTTGGCCTCTTCCCACATATGTAACATTTTGGCAGTACGGCCAGCACAAGAAATGAAACATGACTATGGGAAAAGTATTCCTGCTCTCTGAAGCAGCTTGCAGGTAGATTATTTGAGTAAACAACTGAAAAACAACTGTATGGAATCAGAAAAATCTCACAAAAATATTTCACCCCCATCTCTACAATTTCCCCCGCTTTTATTCTCTTTTTTTTTTTTGCTTGTTTGTTTGTTATTTGCCTTTCTTTTTAAATTTTTTCTTCTGTATGCCTTGTACTTAGATAAAAATAAATGCAAACAAAAAGAGGGCTTCAATCAATAGATGCTGCTTCAATCAATAGATACTGTTTGTAAAAGGGCTTCATGTCACTTAAACTCAAGGTCTCTATTATTGCACTATATACAAAAAGTCTTCTTATGGAAGACTGCATAGCTTGCCTGAATCATGTCCTTGTATCTCACAAGTTCCACTGTACTGGAAAAAAACTTTATGCTATAAGGTATTAGGTATTCTTGTTATGCTTTGACCCTTGATAGTATGACATACAGGGAATAAGAGCTAGATTGAAGCAAGGTAAGGATGACAGTAATGCAGTTTAATCCAGTTCAGACCTGAGACCACCTAAACTATGATCTGAATATAGCTTAACAGAGTCCTTTCAAGCACCTTTGTGGACAGATTTTTCAAGATTCCATTGTCCAGGACCACCAGGTCCTGCTCCAGCTTTGAGAAGTTTTTACAAAATATAACTATCTTCCAGTGCATACAGATTGAGGTCAAAAGAATTAAATTTTTCATCATAGTCATGGAAAAAAGACCAAAACCCTGTCAATTCTTGATTGCACTAATACTTTGATGAAAACTGCTAATTGACTATTGGTATGTGTTCTTTTAGAGTGCCAGTTTACTATGGCATTTATTGTGACTACTTTGAGTGACACTTTCAAAGTAAGAGCATTACTTGGTCAAAAACACTGCAGCAAAATGATCAAAATTTTCTTCTGATTTTCAGAAATTTTTTTCATTGCCATATAACAGGCAATTTATGTGGGTTTTAATGATAACTAGAGTAGAAATTTATAGTCTACATGAAGAAGCAAAGCTGAGCTTCTAAATCTTATATGTTAGCATGCTGATCTGGGGAACACTGAATATCAGATAAGTTGTATTAATTACATATACAGCTCCTACTTAAGAAAATGCTTTATTTTATTTTAATTTCCACATTCAAAGTTAAGTTCAACACATACATCATCTTCCTGTTAAAGCATGGTAAACTTATGAAGACAAATATTTCTTGGACCACTTACAGAGCCTCACTGTGATTATCTCCCCTCATACCTCTAGTATTAATTAATGATATCTTCATATTTTACAACTTCAAGTTAAAGAGAAATGTACCTGAAGAAGCTGTAGAAATGAACTTTGATTAAGATCTGACAAAAAAAATCGTCTATTTTGGTGACAGCCATATTCACAGGAACAAATATCCAAACCTCTTTTCCTGGTATACAGCAAAAATGATGTGCTTCCTTTTAATTTAATAATTTGTCCATCTTTATAAGAAGGAAAAAAAATGTAATTCACAATTGGAATAACTTATACCATAAATTTGACTTTAACCACTGAAGTTATGTACATGAAGGGAAATGGCTTGAAAATGAAAATTGGAGCTTAGTCTTAACTGAGCAGCACATATCAATTAACTGGAAAGTAGAAGTGCAATATAAAGTACTCCAACTATTTATGAAGATCCTTCAGGGGTCTTCAGGTCCTAGAGGGCAGAAACAATGCATTTTAATAAAGGAAACACAAACTTTTGCTAGCTTTTCAAACTTTCTGCTGTTGGAAAACACTGTCCTCTAGGCCTGTTTTTAAGAGCAGGGAAGTCTCAGGAGAGCAGTGCCTTAGACAGAGATGGAGTAAAAATAATGGCCCCTCTTTATTCTTCAAAGGAAGAGATTGATGGCTTTTCATAAGTTGCTGATCTGTAAAGGATTATATTTTTAAACTACTATTTTTTAATGTATCACAGAATCACAGAATGTTTGAGAGACCCTGGAGGTCATCTGGATAAGCAGCAGGGTGCAGGGATAGCTGGGATCACTCTTAAGCAAGGTAACTTGGATACCCAGAGTCAAGTAGAGTAATGTCAATTCATATATCAAGTGTGACATGGGCTCTTGTGTGACTTCTGGTGACTAAGCTGGATTTTTCAAATAAAAGCTGTGGTTTTGCTAAAGAGTTTCCAATATCTTTAGTCGATCAGTCATGCATTTGATAATTTAGCATCAGATTTAGAAACGTGTGATGATTTCTGGACCTGGATTTACAGCATAGTCTGGGTAAAGACTGTTGGAGAGAGGAATCCTAAGGAGGTTCAGTTCCACCAGGAACTAAATCCCCTTATCAGGCAGCCAGCAGTGCCATTACATGCTGACCAGCCCTTTGGGCTCAACGGCCTTAGGGGGTTTCATGGGGCTGCATGGCCTTGGCCTCCTGTGCCAGGTGGCCTGAGGTGGCTGCAGGCAGGCAACTCCCACAGGAACAGGACCAGGAGCTGAGGGGGGTCACCCCACAGAACATGGCAGGACAGGGCGGGGTCATAATATCTATTGGCTCTGCTGGCCCCATGAGCAACAGGGAGATGGAAGCAGTAGATCTGGGTCATCCAAAGAGATGAAAGCAATGACACAGTGACATTGGCCACCTGGAGATATCTCTGGGGCGTGGAGTGATGGTGCTGGGCTCAGCTGAAATGAGATCCTTGGCTATTTGGAAAGGGAAAGGGTGTGGGAGGTATTTAGGAGACTAGGCAGGGTCACAAAGGGCCTGTTGGAACCCTCAGGTTCCTGAGTCAGTTTTAATTCCTCCTAATTTTAATTTAATTGAGTCAACTCCTGTCTTGTGCTCTGAGACATAGAAAAAGGGTAATTTTTCAGTCACACCACTGTCCTTTAGACACTTGAAGTACTTCAGACATTTTGATGATGTCCTCTCTTCTTTATTTCCAAGGTAAACAGTCCTAATCTTCTCAATCTCTCCTAATCTCTGAGATGCCCTTGATGATTCATCACTCCTCTCTGAGCAGTCTCTGCCTCTGCCTTCACAATATGTTTCCTAAGACAAGGTGACCAGTACTGTAGCCAGGATGAGATTACAGCACCCCAAGATTTATAGAAAGATAATATAATGTTATTTTTACATGCAGCCTCTTATGCCCTCTCTAATGTGGTGCCTCATTAGTGTTTCTTAATAGCTGCTGAGTGGCACTGGCAGTGGCACTGTGAGCTCTGCTGTTCATCTGAGGTCTCCTTGCTGTGTTGCCATAGATATTAGATGCTGTGCTGTCAGTGTTGCATGTTGGTCTGTGGAAGCTGGGATGGCTGTGCTGCTACAGATACTGTAAGATGTAGGAATTCCTACATGTGGACATTTTCTGTATGCATTTGCATTGAAATGCCTTTGTTATTACATTGTCATTTTCCACTGCACAAATGCATTGTCACAGAGTATGGGAATGTATGTGCCAAGTTAGCTGATGTTGGTGTTGGCAACAGAGGCCCTCTGTCCTCCGACAGTTCACCCGTGCCTGCTTTTCTCCTGGACAAAGGCATCTGCCTTGTGAAGAAGGCATGATGCCTCCAGCCACTTGGCATACAGACCAGCAGTTATGGGGTAATCACAAAAGTATCATTGCATTAGTGGATGAAGTAGGACTCATTGTTTTTAGAACAGAAGGGCTCTCTAGTACACATACTGGACAATTACACCAGTTTATCTCACTGTTTTCAGACTGGAGCAAGCTGAGCTCCTTTCCTTTTCTACCCACAAGCATGTGCCAAGGTAGAGATGAAAAGAAGATGAACAATCAAAAAAGAAAAGAAAACCCAAGAAAACCCCTAACATAAAAACACCAACCCCTGCCCCCCCCAAAACCCAAAATCAGTTAGTTATATCAGAAGAATCAGAAGATGAGACAAGGGTCAAGAATCTCAGATATTTGCTTGGGAGATTCATCTGAATTGCCAATTTTTTGGGCAAATTCTTTGTGTATGTGCAAATTCAGTTATTATATATTGGCAACATTTTAGGGTTTTTTTAGGAAATTTGTTTTTGAAATAGCCTGACTTTACCACTGAATAGCTGATGTGCTGTGGATGAATAATGGGTTTTGGCACCATCCTAACTCTGCCTTTTTGGATCCAAAGGTGGTTGGTAGGAACTGACATCTGCATAAATGAAAATATGGTGAAATTCTGATAAGTTTCACATTTTTTTGTTTTCTGAACTGCAATTTTTTTTATGACCTCTGAAAATTTCATGACTTATGTAAAGGGACTCTCATATAAGGGCAGTAATTTCTCCTTGGTACATCTGTTACAACCTGCCCCTGAAGGCAAGAACTAAGGTTTTTGTAAATAGATCCCTTGAGGCAGATTAGAGTGAAATGACACTGAATGAACAGTTTGTATATATAAATATATATATATGTGTGTAGGGTTCATTTTAGAACAATTTGGTTGCAATGGAAATAAGGCATGAAGCCAATTTGATTTTCATCTGTAGAAATGTAGGAATATAAAAGCATAAAAAATGTTTAAGAAAACGTATAAGGAAAATAAAGAAAGAGAAAGGAAGGATAAGAGTAGAAAGACATTACCACTCATGGATCCAGTGATGAGACCAAGCTTGATCTGTGGAGGACTGTGGAAGCCCACGAAACGTAAGTGTTCAACAAGTTAATATCTGTTCAGGTTTAGGTGGAATGCCAAGGTACCTCCCCTGGAGGTGGGAATTTTACAGTGTCTGATGCAGCATTGTGGATCTGTTGCAACAGTGTGGATCATGGACACTTCTCTGGTGGAAGGCCCCAGAAATTAGCCACTTTAGGGGTCTTTAATGGTTTATGACACCTTGTAAGATGTGACAGCTACCTCTGATGACAGTGTTATTGAGCTAGTTATGTCCCATCAGAAGGAATGAATACTTTTAGGCCTACCAGAGGGGAGGGAAGAGTTTTAAAATGGAGCCAGTTGTGTAAGGGGTGGATATTGGCATGATAAAAAGCACTACCCTGCCAATCCATTATTTGGCTCAAACACCACATTGTGGCCTCTGGTGGTGGTTCTGCACCCCTTCTGTCTTATGAGCTCCAGTACACACTGAAAACTCTCCTTCTCCATATTGGTTGGTGTGCAAACCTTGCCTCAGCAAATGGCCAATTGTTTGAGTCATTAGCCATTAAAATTTCAGTCTCTCACAACATCCAAGCTTTGTCCAGGTGAACAGAGATCTAAGATTATAGTGTATAAGTATTTGTGAAAGCCTCTCTGCTCATCTCAAGTTCCATCTAAATACTCCAGATACTCCAGATACATTAAAAACTGCTGGAATTCCTGGGGTCTACCAGTGGAATTAGGCCCCTTAATTTTTCATGAAGATACCAGTGTTATTGAAAAATGTTTTCAGGATTTCACAAAATCACAGAATAAGCTGAGTTGGAAGGGAGCCTCAATGATCATTGAGTCCAGCTCCTGGCTCTGCACAGCACCATCCCCAAGAGTCACACCATGTGCCCAAGAGCATTGTCCAAACACCTCTTGAGCTCAATCAGGCTTGGTGCTGTGACCACTTCCCTGGGGAGCCTGTTCCAGTGCCCAAACACCCTCTGGGTAAAAAACCTTTTTGTAATATCCAGCCTAGACCTCCCCTGACATGACTTTCTTTCTGCCTGTAGCAGACTTTTTGTGCAAGGTTATCACATCCTTCAGTTTTGTGTCATTCACTAAAAAAGAGCCTGAATGTGTCTTTCCAAATATGTGTGTGACTGTCTGAATTGAAAAACTCCAGTATGATTAGAGCAAATGGTATTTTCCCCACAAACTCCTTTTTGCATCTATTGCATTTATTTAATAATGTAATGAGAAGATTTGGATTTTGTGTGCTCATCTTGAAAAAGTCCTGTGCTCTTAATTTTTTTCGTCAAAAATGTTGCAAATGAGAAAATTAAATCTTAAGTTTGAAAATGGATTGTTTTCATTACAAATCTGGCATTAGTGCTTAATGAGCTTGCATACACATGGCTACATGTCAGACCATAGCAGTAAACATCATAAACCACAAAATAATTAGGTGACCTTTCCCCAGACTATCTTCAGTGGCAGCACTATGACCTTCTTAAACTGTGTTCTGAACTTCTGGCTTGCTATTGATTGCAAAATCAGTGAATGCAATGAAAGCAAGCCTTAGGATGCCATAAACTGTTTCACAAGGCAGAGATGGAAGCATTTGAAATGTGTTGAAAGCTCTAATGTAAATTATTTATACTGCTTGCATGATGCAAACCTCTCTGCTTGAAGAGACTAATCAATTCTTCCATTTGATAGGAATTTTAATTAGATGGAACAGCTAGGGGTGCAAATATTGTTCAGCTACCTAATTCATTGGCTATTTAATTGAGGCTAGCCTAATGTTTTCATTGTTGCTACATATATTAGAGCAAAAAGACATTAAGATGATTTAATTTTGGATGTTGCAACAGGAAAACCTTAAACCTTAAGCAGCATGTTGAAAATATAACATCCATGTTGCAGAGGTAATTATATAGTCTTGAAACCTTATGCCATGAGGTAAGCTCCTATCCATCACTAGTGGTGGAACATACCTTCCAATAGTACAATCAATAAAACAGACACTTCAAATTGAAGCAAATCTCTGTACAAGTCATACTTAATTGATTTGTCAATTGTCTGATTCTTATTAGTTTCTTAAACCTTTATACTTAATAAACATAAGTGTAAATATGTCTTTATTTGGTTCATTTTAGCTTCTGGAAATTATATTTTCTCTCAAAAAAAAGGACTGTAAGGACTGTAAAGGCCAAGTGTTTAAAAACTTATCTATACAAATATACAGCAAGCTGTGTTAAACACACATCAAGGTACAATTTCTGCTGAAATATATCCCAAAACATTTTTGCAAGCAGCGTGCTAGAAATAAGCCTTTAAGATAAATTAGGAAAATGTTTCAGTTGTCTTTAAAAAGGTACATGTTTTGAAGTTAATGCATTTGGGAAAATAAAGTGAAGAGAAAATGTTCAGAAAGAAAGACACATGCTCTTGAGTCAAGGTCACATTTGCCTGGTATGAAATATATTTTAATGTCACAGAAGCTGAAGTCCTGTCCTTCCTTACAGCCCAAGAAATTGGGAGTGGTGATTATTCTAACCTAGCTATTATCTCTAGAAATAATGTTTTTGCAGAAGCTAAGTTAATGAGGAAAGGGCTGGTGATCTGCTAATTAAAAATCTAAAAATAGTGCTAGTGATAAATGGGGTGTCAAAATATTCTAGCTAAGGAAGAATCTTTAAGTTAGCATTGATCAATGTACAGCTCTGATTCCATGACACTGCATATTCATTTAATAAACCTCCCCTTTTATCTGTTAATTACTACAACACTCTCTGGATTAAGACTACAGCACATTCTTCAGAGAATCTGTGCATTGTCTAGTTCAAGTTTATTTATGAATATTTATTAGTTTGCTTGCATACCAGAATTTTCTTAGTAGCTAACACATTACCTCACACTAATAAGGGCTTTTGTTTGACATGGAAAGCAATTGCTTTACATTGGAAAAGCTGTTAGAGCTTAGTGTATGTCTTTCAGAAAAGCAAAGAAAATTGAGAAGCTAAGTATACAGACTGGGATTTTCAAACAGGCCCATCTGAATTATATAACCCATTTGCATCGTACTACATTGAGAGTAGCACACAAACCCAACTTAATTCCTAATAGAAGCATCTGGCCAGTAGTTCTATGGAACTAATGTTAATGCTAAATCATTAAATCAAAACTATCAGTCTCTGGAAAGCTTTACTAATAACAACACTGAAACTTGTGCCATCAACATCAAGGATCCCGTAAACAAACTCATCCACACTCTGTCCACACAAGGTGTCCTTACAGAAGTTAACAATGTCACACCTATTGATTTTGGCCCTATTTAAGTTATCAATTGTCAGAGCTCAAGAGATCTGTAAAAATATTGCTCCAGAATACAACAAAAGGTATAGTTCTTACTTTTAAGCATGGTCAGACCTTTTTGCAGAAGAACAAGTTTTCATAATGCTTTTTTGAGACACAATCAGGAGTAGCCACAATGAAGCCACAGTTTCACAGTTTGAATATGATGTGTTATAGACATTAAAGTGTCAGAATCCTTATTCTCTGGTTATTTCAAATAGGAATGGGATCAAAGTCCTTATGATACTTGGGTATTGTCCCAGTTCTGGGTCCCTCACTTAATGAAAGACATTTGAAGTGCTGGAGTGTGTCCAGAGAAGGATGAAGTTGGTGAAGGATGTAGAGATTGAGTCCTCTAAAGAGGGGTTATTTAGCCCGGAGAAAAGTGAGCTCAAGGGAGAACTTATTGCTCTCTACCACTGCCTGTAAGGAGGCTGCAGCAAAGTCGGTGTTGGCCTCTTCTCCTAAGAAACTTGTTCCAGGACAAGAAGATACGTCCTCAAGCTGTGCCAGGACAGGTTCAGGCTGGACATTAGGAAGAATTTTTTTCACTCAAGGGATGGTTCAGCATTGGAATGGACTGCTCAGGGAAGTGGTGGAATCGCCATTCCTGGAAGTGCTGAAGAAGTGACTGGACCTGTCGCTTAGTGCTATTGTTTAGTTTACAAGGTAGTTGGTCAAAGATTGGACTTGATCATCAAGCTATTTTCCAATATAAATGCATCTGTGATTCTATGAATGTTCATTTCTTATGAGAGGAAAACCTTGGATGAACTGGGGGTAAGGAGGACTCATTGTTTGGCACATGCCAAACACTCCTACACCATCAACCTTTAAGCATGTCCTTGCATCAGCTGTTTCACAAATTTTCACAAATCTTTAGACAAAACAGACTTATAGACAACTCAATCTCCTGTACGACAGGGTAACTGTTGTACCAATCCCAATAATTTGCACTTGACTAAGGTTCCTTTTGTGCTGTGCTAAAGCATACTAATTGATACATAATGCAGTAGTGGAAAGAAGCCAGATCCCATAGCAATGAAGATTATGTAGAGTACACAGAGATGGTAAAGCACACTAAAATGCTGTGAAGGAAGAAGCCATAGCACAGTCTGGATATATCGGTATGGAGGGCGAAACTGAGTGTTAGAAAAGTTGCAAGAATTGGTCCCTGTGATTGAAATCACTTATTTATAGGCAAAAATTCTAAATATAGAAATATAGGGAAACAACTACAACTTCCTTGTTAACAGATTTGCGCAGAAAACTTTTAATCCAAATATGCAGTTAATTAATAAGTAGGTATTTCTACTATTCTTAATGTTTGTCAGGGTTTTGCTAACAACCGTGTAATTTTCCACTCTGTGAATCATCTTGGCTGCAGTATGCTTGTCTTTCTAATTGTATCTCTTCTTTGATTTGACCTAAGCGTAAGATGATTTACCACCTGTACTCTTAACTTAAACTGTGCCAGCCTAATTGGCTCGGTATTTAATGAAGCATTCACAATGTCAGTGTTTCATTTTCACCTTTGCTTATTCTATGTGAAACGACATTGATCACTAGTCAAGTGATGAGCTGAGATTGTGTGACTTTGTCTGTGCTGTTACAGATATTATCTGACTTTTGTTTTATTTATCAGTGGTTACTCCGTTACACAACTATTGTCATGAGAGATTTGGATTCATAACTTATGTATTTTTACTGGTGTTCTGGGACGATAAAGAAATGCAGGCTCTCTCTTTTATATTCACATCCAACCTTAATGTGTCTGCCATCTGTCGAAGGTGTAGGTATGTTGCTTGCGTGCTTTGTGGTTTATTCATACATCTGACATTTCCCTTCTGAGCTTTGAGTTACCCCCTCACCACATTATACTTCTCTCCATTGACTGTACAGGAGGACAGATTTTTTTAACTATCATCTACAAACATGTACCAAAATTGTTTTCTGGAGAAAATTGTGCAAATAACCAAATAACCACATTCTATGCATTTCACAGGCTGATTGGAAAAAAAAAAGGTCTATTTTCTTCTGCTACAGTACATTGATATTTTTTCAGTAGTCATAAAAATTGCATTATGAAGAAAACCCTGAAATTTTTACAGCAACTGTAATTATGCTCTTGGGACCTCAGAGTTTTATTAATACTTTAGGCAATTTTTCGTGGCATATGCCTGAGTGAAATTCCTCTCCTGTTAAATCTACCCTCTGGAGTGTACATACACATATGGATACATAAAACATAAAAATCAATATACGATGTACAGTGTACAGATACTACCCATTCAACAGTATGATATGAGTGATTTTTAGGAAAGTAGGGGGGTATTAATCCTGAGATCCAGCAGTCAGTCTCAAGGAATTAGTGGGACTGGGATTTTACCACTGGGACTAAAATTTTACCTTTGTTTGGAAGAGTCCTTTTCCAGCCTCTGGGCATTAAAAAAGAAATTATGTCCCACAAGCACTTGCATGTTAGTTAAAAGAGCTCATTGATTTATTTCATAAGTGATTAATTTTTTAATTCAGTGACAGAAATTAAGAACAAAATTAGTAAAAAAAACATCCAGCTAGATAAATCACAAAATAAAATGTATAACTGTCACCCAAAAACCACTAAATTCTGTTCATGCAAGATGTCTCAAAAGTTAATTTATGGCATGTGCAATAGAAAGAAAGAGAGCAAACAAAGGAATGCTGAGGATGATGAGGATGATGCTGCTTTTTTTTTCTTTTTTTCTTAATGATTAGACAAATACTTAAAATGAGAATATTTGAACTCTCAACCTTTGACAAGTAGTTTAGCCATCAATCTAACAGGTAAATTTGGTAATAGGTAAAATTCTCATGAAGTTGTTCTATCATATATCAATTTCAACTAAGATAACCCCTCTTATATCAGTGCTTAACAACTGGACCAGAAGAATCCTTTGTTTTTCTCTGGGACAATTAATATTTAATTGGGACACACAACAGAAAATCAGCCCAAGAAAAACTAAGGTTTTAACAACAGCTAATCCACAGTAATTGTCCAGGTGAACTGATTTATCTAAGTAATTGCAAGGTAATTTCAATTAGTTTAGCCCTCTTTTCATTACACTCTGAACTAACACTGATTACCCTGTGTTTGCTACATAGGTAGGACATGCAAACGTACACATATATACACACCAGGGATAGGTTCAAGTGCACCAGGTTCAAAATTCTGTTATGCAGTACTGCATCTTTGTCCTCTTTCCTCCTTTAATTTATCTGAGTACTTGGCCCTCTCTCAAACATGGCATTGAGAAAGAACTTTGTTCAGTCATACTTGAGCAGCTTTGGTGATCCCAAATGTGCAAAGCTGTATTCAAATTTGAATCTGTATTCCTTTAGTTTCAGAAGCCGCAAACTAGAAGTATCGTATATCGATTGGAAATGACTTTTGGAATACTCAGTTCAGAATGTTACAGATACTAAAATTAGGATCCAAATCACAAGTTTTCTGATTTCAAGTTAACAGCTATAGAGTAAAAATACAAAGTTCAACAGGTGTCTTGAATTCTATTATCTCAATCTATTTTCTAATGAGATAAGAACTGAATTAAATTCTTAACACAAGGTAATAGATATTAAATATCAGAAAATATCAATAGCTACTATAGGTAGTTTACAATACAGTAAAAATGGTCTTTTCTTTAATGGATACATTAATTTTGCAAAACTCCAGAAACCCCTATGAATACTTTTTGAAAAAAGCCCTAGGTTTTGTTTCGTACCATTTATTTATATATTTTATTCTAAATGTATCCTTATCTTCTTTGTGTTCTATACTTTTCCAGTTGCAATAGAAAAAAATTAGCAAGAGATTATTAAAAGGAAATTTTCTTAACTGCTTACTATGTTATGAGAGAAATTGAGTGATTCATGATTTTCTGCTAAGTCAACTCCACAGGGGAAAAATATGTGAAAGGTGCATAATCTTGGCCCTCTGGAATATTTATTCATATTAATGCAGTGCACAATTAGAAATGCCTTTGTGCATGTCTATTTCAAACCAGTCATAACAAAAAGGAATGAAGAAGGTAATCATAAATAATTTAATGGAGCTCTGTCAATCGAAATAGGAAATTTTGTATGCATGTAAAGGTGTTAAACTTTGCCAGGAGGGCTTCCCATATACACAAAGGAACTGTGTAAACAAATATTCTGCATATGCTTGTGAATAATTAAATGCATTTAAACAAGAAACCACTGTTCTAATATATGTACCCATAATGATCATTTACTATAGCTATTGAAATTGTAGTTTACTGTTCACTGAGTGTGTGGGTACAACATCAGGATTAGGGTTTGTATCATTCTCCAAAGTCACATATGTGATCTTCTAACATAAAGACAACTTGAAGAAGAAAAAGGTGATTGGGATAATTAATGAGTTCTTTTCAGGTGATTATAATCTTTAATTCATTATATTGAGGATAGTGCTAGTAAGAAAGGTCACTGCTGATATCCAAGGGTGATAACCAGGGGCAGTATTTGTTCTTACAGATGTGTCCATAGCTTCTGAATACAGTAATACTGAAGTGCTTATCTAACTGCTTACCATTTTTACAAAAGTTTGAAGATAAAAGACAAGAAAAATTATTATGTCAATGGTTTCTGTGCCAGCAGAAAGCCTGACACAATTATCTACAGGGTATAAATTGTACCAAGTATCTTAAAAGAACGCTACTAGAAAGACCCACTGGTAAGGATCATTCCCAACAGTAATTCAAGGACAATCCATTTGTAGGAAAAAATGGGAACTATGGCAGGCTCAGTCATATCCACCATGGTTAATACTGTTTTTATGCTTCCACTTAAGGGATCAACTATAAAAAGGAAGACTGAAAGCTGCAAAGTATGCTGTCTTTGGAGCAAATGTATAAACAGAATCAAAAAGAGTGAAGCTGAGAGATTTCCTGTGGCAGACTTCATAGAACAGCTTGCCTGAGCATGACAGTAACAAAAAATATTAATAAAATGTCAAACTTGGTCTAGTTGCTCAAAATGCATAACTTCTACTACAAAGGATAAATAACAGTATTCGCTTTCATTCCAGTTCTGTATAAAACTACAAGATTACCAAGCTTCAATTCAAAGAAAATAATATGGGAATGGTATACTCTACTGATGGCAAATAGACATCCAAAGTTCTAATGCAGCAGAAATACTTGTGCAAAAATGTTAATGGAAACTTACAGGAAAGATGGGGCAGGATTATTTACAAGAGCGCATTGTGATAAGACATGGAAGAATGGGTTCAAATTGAAAGGTAATAGGTTTGGATTAGACAGTAGGAAAAAAGTCTTTACTGTGAGGGTGTTCAGGGAAGTGGTGGATGCCCCATTCCTGGAGGTGTTCAAGGCCAGGGCTGGGCGGAGCTCTGAGCAACCTAGTCTAGTGAAAGGGGTCCCAGACCATGGAACAAGATGATCTTCAAGGTTCTCTTCCAAAGCAAACCATTCTATGATTCCATTACATTGTATTTTGTCAGGATCTTTCTTTCACCACTATTATTTTAGTCTACTAAGAAAATATGTAGTTTACCTATGAGTGTGTGTTTCTTTCTTCATTGTTCCTCACCTTAATATAGATGAGAGTTTTACAGAAATGCAACAGGCATTTTGTTCTCCATAATTATTAAAGTTTTGGCTTCAATGGTGTTCGTGAAAGATAGATGGTGATTCATGGATGGAATTTTAGGCAGTGATAAAACTAAGAATTCACTAAGAATTGTAATAATTTCTCATACTTGTTCTTACCTACTGTGCAAAGCACTTTTTCTTGAGTAACCAAACTATATTGCTCTGAAGTGCACTAACTAGTTCATAAAATATAAATAGATCAGATTTCCTATTGAAATTCCTTAAAGATTCACTAGCATACAGAAAAGCAACATAAATGTCTTTCAAACATTATTTGCTCCTACAACAAGTTTTCCACTGTGTTTATCTGTATTTTAAGATCACTTTGCTGCATTGATTTAACATTAGTCTTCCAAAATATTAAGAAAGACACTAATTTAATATCTGTGTTCCTAAATTTTTAACACACTGAAAGGAAATCAGGTAAGATTATAGTGACTAACATTCCAAAGTACTGTATAGTGAAGCAAATGCCATTTAGTTTTAATCAAGAATGGCTTGTATCCCCAACATTTGGATATTTTGTCTATTGAAATAAATTTAATCAGTAATATTTGCTGTGTTAAACCCCCTATTTTCAAATTATCATGGCAGATTTGAAAAATCTCTTCACATTTATATAGCTGGGGTGAGGTCTATGGAGTCTGTAAGCTTCACAAAATTACATGAAATGTTCCGATAAGCCTGTGAAACCTAGGAACATCTAGAAAGGGGGCACAACCAGGTCAGTGGAAGAGATCAACACTAGAAATCCTCTTGTGGAAGTTGGTTATAGAATATGTCAGGCAAAAGGAGGAAGATCTACATAAATATTTCATTCAGCCTGGAGAGAGGTACTTCTTGATTTACTTCACTAAGAAAGAGAGGACAAGATAGAATGAAAAGCAGATGGAAGGATTTTCTTGAGAACTGTCAAAAGTAAGCTTTTCTGACTAGTCTTTTGTTAAGTCTCACTACCCTAGAGTTATTCCTTGTTATATTTCTACTATTTGCCATTTAAGAGTAGTCCCTTTGGCATTACTTACCTCATGTGGGAGAGTATCTAACATTCAGTAAAATCTCCCTCATGTCTACCCTTTCCCAGTCCTTGTGCCTTTCATCCTGAACAGAGTCCTACACCACTGAAGAACACATTGCCTTGTGTGTGGGCTTTCTCTCTATTCCAGGCACTTAAAATAAAAGGTTAGTTCTATCCCACTCAGAGTTCTTCTGCAGTTCATCTTTCCCCTTAAGGATCCACACCTGGAGCTAATCACAGTTCCTATCTTTTGGTTCTTCTCATTTTCCTCAGTGACAGATCCTTTTTCAGCCTCTCCTGATTTGTGTGAGGCTGTCTTTCTCCCTATCCTCTCTTAGGATGGTACTGAAAACACAACCATCCTAAACATCTTTATAATCTGCCTTAGATTCTTCTTTTTAATCTCATTTTGTCATCATGACCATGGCCTCTTCAGGTGTCAGCAACAATTGTACATTTAAACTAATTTTTTCACACTTTTTTTTCAGAGTTAACCTTGTCACAGAGCAACAGATGCTAATGGTCGGCTGCTATCTCATAGCAGCCAACAGATGTCATTAATGCCATTATCTTTGGGAAGGACTAACTGTCTGGCAACATGAAAGAAAATAAAGGATGCAAGAACATTAAGGGCTTATTACGCATTTCTGCATTTCAGAATACTGTGCATGGGATGGAAACCATGCCTACAAAGGATGCAATCATCAAGCCAGACTTGAGTAAAAGTGAAGCTTTTTTTTTCAAGTTTGGTACATTTGCCTTGGCACATGTATCAAATTTGAATGGAAAATAAAATAATTGTGTTCTAAAATAGCTCAGAACTGTAGTACTTTCTTGGTACTGGGGAAAAAAAAAAGGAACTAGTCACTTCTGTTTTCATCTAGAACACTGCAACTGTATGCTGTCCTTACTCAGACATACTGTAATTATGGACCTAACCTTTATGCTGCTGTAATTGTGTGCCCCCAGCAGGCTGAGGTATTGTGCTATGAGTGTCACAGTAGAGATAAGTGTCCCTTCACAGTTACACCTGCTCTTGTTAGTCTTGTCACTGAAACAGAGATGGAGTTGAGTTCAGTGGCCAAATTACATCAATAGGTTTACTTTGTAATGTTCTGCATATATTCATAGCTAATTCAAATTGAATCCACAGTGCATTCTAAATACTTCACAACATTGGTTTGACCCCCAATTAGGTGATGCGTGTCCACAAGTAAATGTGAAATACAACATGTTTTCAGTGTTTCATTATCTTCTCTTTTCTTCAGTGAGTCTCTCCACTACCTGCTCAACAGACAGATGAGTCTCTTATCAGAAGTAGCAGATGGCAGAGCCAGTCTGTTTGAATTTTCCGACATGCACTTGTAGAACATTTCTGCAAATTTTGTTAAAATGCATTATATTACAGCACAATTGGGCATATAAGCAGGGGGATAGCACAACTTCTGTTCAGAAGTATATTTTTAAACCTTGTCAAAGAGTTCTGCAATGCAAAGGCTGCATTTTTTTAGCTGAAAGAAAGCAGACTGACTCTTAAGCAACATTGGCTTCAGCCCCTCCCCCATTTCAATGTCAAAAAGGAGGTTCAGAGGATGAACCGAGGAATTGTCTGCAGTTTGTGAGCTGGGGGAAAACACGCCCATGGATTTAACTGAGAACTAAATGACACTTAAATGAATAAGATTATTGTATAATACTGAATACTGCAGAATTTCACACTTCTCATGGCCAAGAAATGGACCAAATGGTTAATCTCTACAGTTAATAAAAATGTGCCAATATTGCTTCGTGATTTACATACATACATACACACACATATATATGTTTACATCAGACCTGTCCTTTTATCTAGGTTTTGGATAAAGTAATGTAATTATTCTCTAGGTGCCTCATTTCATAGAACAAGAGAGTGAGAAAAGAAAAGAAAAGAAAAGAAAAGAAAAGAAAAGAAAAGAAAAGAAAAGAAAAGAAAAGAAAAGAAAAGAAAAGAAAAGAAAAGAAAAGAAAAGAAAAGAAAAGAAAAGGAATTGGTAGAACTCTTTCATTTAGTTGACCAAAGTCAATATGAGATATAGGGCACACCTAGTTAATCTGTATTCTCAAACTTCCTAAGGAAACATGAGGACCATATGATCCTCTTCCACATCCCTTTTACCTCCTGAAGTTGACAGACATGAAATCTAAGCATGCCTTGCAGATGAGAGATAGACTCTCAAAAAACTATTCTTCTAGTGAAGACTGACAAATATTTTACAATGTTCCCTATTTCTTTCTTATCTTCAGTGTCTCTCTATATTGCAAGGGAAAACAAATGGGTTTGAAATGAGTTATCCCAGATGCTATTCATAGTTTCAAGGCAAATCATAAGCCTTTTTTTTTTAATTATGAGGGTGCACCATGCACACACACACAATGAATAAAATAAAAGTAAAGACCTCTAGAAGCTGTGAATTTATGCATTGTAAAATCCAGAAATCTTTCAGAATAAAATTGAAGTTGATGCCCGTAAATGTTCTGCTTTATTGCTTTTATATTATTTCCATGTTCTGTCATACCAGTGAGATGGATATAGGTAAGCTTTATTTTAATATCTATTCATAAATTCTTTTGATTCATATTCTGAGGTCACATGCATTTTAAATCTAAAACAGTTAAACTGAGGCCACCACACTTGACCTGAATCAGTATTCTAGACCCAGCTTCCCAAAACTTGGTGGTGTTTGTGTTAGTGCCCCTGTGAAGTCTTATAAGGTGAAGACTCAAATCTGAAAAAACCACAATGTTTAGAATTTTGGAACATTCACTCTAATGGGATTAAAAAAAAAAATTAAACTTTTAAACAAATGCATCTATTAGGATTTAAAATGCAGTGGGCAAACTGCACAGTGAGACAGCTTAACTGTTCATGATCTGACAGAGCCAGAAGTTCTACGTACAAAAGAAGCAAATAAACAAAGACAGGAGAAGCTCAAGGACAGACAGGGAAGTAGAATTTTTTTTTCTCCTACTTAATGGTAAAGATTGTGATCTGCATTTTTTTCCCCATTTTATGTATCCATGAAGATATTGTCTAGATTCTGCCCTTTCAAGAAAGAAAACACTGTAGAATATTTTGGTGCACTTCTCTCTCAGCTGGAGGAAAACTGAATGCATATTTCCAAACTATTATTGCCATTCTTGCTGGGAAAAATGACATTTCTTTTGTGAACTGAAAAATCAATTGCTAGTACAACCCTCAAGAAAGACAGCTGTGGTATGAACCTGGAAGTTAGGTAATGTGAGGAGGAAGGGTGAATGATAAGAAGAACATACTGACAAATACTGCCTCAGTATTTGTATTCTTATATTCAGCTAACAGGACATAACAGTAAAGAAAATTATAGAACACAAATGCTTACTTGTTTCCTTAGCTTCTACTAATAACAGTTGCAGCTGTGTTATTTTAAGAATTGGTATATATTAATTTTGAAAAAATCAGCCAACTGTTAAACCTAAAATAAGTGATTAACAATCAGCTATATACATTACTAGAACACCTGGTCTTAAGACTTGATAATTTAATTTCATCTATTTGATTTATAATGGATTGTTGGTTAATGAGTTTTTATTAAATGATCAGATTTTCTTTTCAGCAATAAATATTGCTGATGTGAGACATGTCTCACATCAGAGACACATGTCTATGCAGTACACATTAAGAGGAAGAATTTAGCTGTGGACATGTCCAAATGAAACTCAGTCACTGAGTTTCACAGATGAATCCCATGACAGGGGTGTGACTATCAAGTGCTACTGACTGTTGAGATGAGACAGGGGAGGAATGAGGGACAGAGATGTTGCCCTGCACCTCAAGAGGTGAATTAAATGTGAAGAGTTGCATCTGAAGAACAGTCCTGAGCAGGTTGAAAGCATGTGGGTAAGAATCAGAGACTGAGGCCACAAAGGGAAACTCGTGGTTGGCATCTGCTACAGGCCCCTGATCAAGGAGAACCTTTTGACTCTCGACATGAACAGCTGGGGGATTCAACCACCCCAGAATCTGCTGGGAAAGAGGCACAGCAAGCTGCAGGCAACGCAAGAAACTCCTGGAATGCAGGGAGGATGACTTCCTAAGTGATGTAATAGCCAGTACTACCAGTGGGGATGAAGTACTGGATCTGTTGGCCACCAATGGAGACCAAGTAATTGAAGTCACCTGGAGCAGAGTCAGCCTGCGCTGCAGAGATTACCCACTGGACTTTGCAGTCCTGAGGGATGTGGCCAGGTAAGGAATAAAGTCAGGCCCCTAAACTTTAGGAAAGAAACTTCTACCCCTTCAGGGAAGTAGTCAGAGTGCTTTCCTGGGAGACTGCTGTCAGGGACAAGGCAGAAAACAGAGCTGGCGGATCTTTTAAGGGAGATGCCATGGAGTGCAAGAGTTAGAGATCCCCAGGAGCAAGAAATTGGGCAAAGATAGCAAGATATAGCCAGGCTGAGTAGGAACCTGCTGCTCAAACTAAAGGGAAAGAAGCAAATTCATAGGCAGTGGAGCCAAGGACAGGTAACCTGGGAAGAGTATGGGATGAAGTTCACTTGTATAGGGATAGTATGAGGAAGATCAAGGTGAAGCTGGAACTAAACTTACTAAGGGATGCAACAAATAACAAGAAGGGCTTTGACAAAAATAGCTCGGACAGATATATTAACCAGAAAAGAAAAGTTAAATAAGGTGTAAGTTCCTCCTCCCCCAATAAATGAGGCTGGAAAACTGGTAGCAAAAAATGAGAGGGAGACTGAAGTACTCAACAATATTTTTTGCCTCAGTCTTCAAAGGTTTATTTCTATCCTAACCAAGAGAACAGTTTTGTATCAATTCTCATTTCAATGTAAATGTATGAAACTCTGCTATACTTCTTAAGTGCAGATAGATTGACATAAAGCATACTTACATTTTTTAAATACATGTTTTTCCTCACATTTTCCAGTTTCTGTCAGTTTTTCTTTTTTTTTTTCTTTGAGCTAGAAATAGTTGTGAAACTTGAACCACATGGATAAAGATTTACATTTTTTTAATGTCTCATTTAATGATATGATAGACACATGATACAGAATTATCATTAGCTCTATGATTTGGATGTTCACTTCAGAGAAAGTATATTTTCTCATATAAATGTATATTATGTATACATTTATATGAGAACATGTATATATTTATAAATACATCTTGCATTAATACTATGCATCTAGCATAGAGAAGAAATCTTAAAAATATCTATTCCGTATTTATTTTGTGCTCCATAGTCACTAGGCTATGGATGACAGCCCAGTCACTAGTCCATCTATGTGTCTTTACTCTTAAATATATTAGATATGTTACTATTATTTTACAGATCATTATCAAAGGGGATTGAGAATAAATTACACAGGAATTTAGAAAAATCCTCCAATTTAAAAGATACTAGTATAATTTAACGAAGTCAAAAAATGAACATGAGTGAACATTGATAAATGAGTTATTCTAACATAGCACTCATTTTAATATCAAATGTTATTCTAAGCTCATCTTTTTAGCACACTTATAAGGAGTTTGAGTCACAAGCACAAAAAAATTACTATCAATCATCGAGCAATAATTAACTGAGAAATATCCAGCTTTCTACATAGTTTTCTACTGATGGCAGATTTTTGTCTGTGGAAGAAAAATAGAGAAAAATAGTATTATTCAGAGGCTCTGAAATTTTGTTGCTATTTTTAGAACATAGCCAAATTTACTGTCTTCTTAATGGGCTATGAGTTGAGCACAATGAGAGTTAGTATCTGAAAATAAACAGACATTTAATTATTCCTACTCTTTACTAAGAAGACATTTTTAGTCAATAAAGCATAGATATGTTATCAGATGCAAAAATATAAATTAAGTGTTTTCAAAGCTTTTTGAACAAGGGGATATGGGTTTTTATACGATAACTTCCTGAAAGTTGAGAAAGACTGATGTGAAATGGAAAGATATCAGTGAAATAGACTACAACAGAATACTTTTTTGTTCATTAAAGTATTTAGCAGAAAACATTCCCTGATATATTGTTGATGGAAATTAATTTGGAATAACCAATATGGGTTTTAAAAAAACAGTGTTAATACATAAACTTCACGTTGCATGATTGCTCTAGCACCTACAGGGCTCAGTAATGGTCAGCTTGAAATACAGAAGAATCACAAGTGGCCTGGTCTCAAGAGATATATACACATGCAGACTCTGAGGTACTTTTGAGACCTCAGAGTTTAAATGTCAATATGTTTAAATTAATATTTCTTTTGCAATGGAGAGAGATAGTAATAAAAACAGGATCATTCATATTTGTATGGACTATTTTGTCATAAACATTGCAAAAATACTCCAAAATAAACTGAGAGACAATATTGGTAAAATGGATAATATAACTGTGGCATCACACCAAGTCGAATCAGTAGTAAATTAACACTGTCTCACTGTGGGGCATTTGGAGGTTTTACCTACAATTCATATAGTGACTCTATGCAAGTGTAAATTTGTGCTTTGACCAAGCCTTTTTGTTAGATCAGAAAATAGCACGTTATACTGGAAGAATGAAATTTTTTAGCTTCTTTTGATCCACTCAAACTTCTCTGTGGAAAAAAATATTATGAATAATTTAGGTTATGAATACTCCTGGCTTTCTTCATCTTCACTCTCAGAGAAGGATAAGGTACTTTGTCAGAAGTTTGTTAAAAATTCAAATCTGAGATGGGAAAAATTCCCAAACATAGATGGGAATCAGTTTCCACCCAAAAGGTAAAAATGAAATAAAATGTAAACCTGCTGAGATGAGGGTCTTTATCAGACATCAACAAGGTATGGTTGAGCTTTTAAGGCTTCAAAAATTGTTCAAATGCTGCCATAAAATAAGGCTTTCTAAGTTTTCTGTCGGATGTCTACTTAACATCTGTAGAAGGTGAGGCTGTAAAGCCTATGACTGTCTGATTTGACTCATATGGTTTTAACAGTGAAACTTTTTTTTAGAAAAGAAGCTTCAAACTGAAGAAGACAGAAGGAGACAATCTTAACCCCTGGTGTGGCTGTCCATATTCATGAAGTGAACTTGGCAGTGCTATTTTCACAGTCTTATTACATACAAACATAGGTTTGTTTTTTTTTTTTATCAGTTTTTTATGGCCTTTCCAAAATGTATCTAAATCCCAGTAAAATTGCTTTCTTTTCTTATCAACACTGGGAAAATATTGAGTGAAGTGTTATCTGCGTGTATGTGATTTTAAGCTATGTGTTTCAGTGCTGATAAGAAGAGATGTGTTGACTATGATAAAAGAAGAAATACTGGAAAAGGTGCTGCTTGCCCAAACATTTCTGAAAAAAAATCCTAGCTTTCAGGGTAAGATCTTCAACGATAGTGTTTCATAGTAATTGAAGAAATTGAAATTATGCCTTTCTTAGAAACATGTGAAGCCAATTACATCAGGTTGGATAAATTCACTGTGCTCATAGATGACATTTATAGCTAAAGTGAGACATAATTTATACAAGTTAGGTTTACCTAATTTGTTAGCAGTTAGATATATGTTAACACAGCAAGTATTTATTTTTGCAGGCAAGACAAGATTGGCTATGGTGTAAGTATTATTATCATGCTAAGAAATAGCAAACCCAACAATTTCTGAGGTTACTTGGGCTGTAAAAATGAGTATTTTGGAAGCCCTCTGGAACAGCATCTAAACATCATACATTCTAAAGTCTGAGATATTATCCCCTTAAAGCAGATGTTAATAAAATTTATATCTAGGATTGCTGTCATTATACTTTAAATATTTGGAAAGCTACTCCTGCATCCAGTGACTTATCAGGTTCTTCTAAAGCTACCTAAATAGGCACTTTGCTAAAATAAACGGTAGGAATTTTGTATCCTGTAATTATTGATCAGAGAACTGAATTTGTGGACTCTCCTTGCCACAGTGTGTACAGTGTCAAAAGTTTCAATGACTACTTGGTTATTTCAGAAAGACCTCAGATCCTGTTGCACATGAAAAACTAGGCTTCTGAAAGTTAAGAAAATATTCAACACAGTTGATAATGCATGAGAATTCTGTTATGCAAGCCTGATCAAAAATTAACAGGGATAAAATCCTGGTAAGAAAAAAATATGGGGAGAAAGTATAGCTTGGTGATACTGGAGACCATCAGCATAGATACAGCTAAAGCTGTTGAAATGTCAGGGAAATCAGCATACTTTATTCCACCATTTGACATACAGATTAAATATTCTAGTCCTTAGTCAAAATTTCAATTTCAAGTGAATGAGAGTTCTGCTGAAACAAAGAGAGTGAAATGTGACTGAAACAGGCAAGCTCCCGGCATGTGCTTCTATGTGTCTGAAGACTGGCTTATTTAGCCTACTCTTTTTCAGCTGCACACTGGGTAAAAAAACAAAAGAGTCTTAAAATAAACTTTTTATTAACAGGAGAAAATAACATGGAATTGTACAAACAAAAACCCCTTTTCAAGACATAGTTTATTAGATTTTGGACATTTCATTGCCAGTCTAAGTGTGAGATCAAAATCTCTCCTACTTTGAAAAACTAGGAAAAAGGAAAAAAAAAATACAGCGAAGAGACACTGCTACAGATGTTGAATAGATATACATAGATATACTGTTATGATGATTTGTGTCTTACAGCATATGATGGGAAAGTTTGCTTTGACCAGCATTACAATTGCTTTACCTCATACGAAAGGATGCAATTGGAATTGCAGAAATGCTAACATGTGAAAGGTGATCATTTGTTTCATTTTGGGATGGTTCTACTGCATTAATTCAGAAGATGTGCATTAATGCACATGGCTGTTACCGAATGCTGTTCCCAATATTTAGATGCATTAATTTTGCTGACCAGTTTGTTTTAGCTATATCAGGAGCTGAATTGCTGTAGGATTTTATCTCCAAATTAGTGTCTAAATTTCATCATTATGGAAGTTGTCTATTACCTTCTTTCTTAATTTTAATACTAAATATTTTTTGTAGAAAATATTAATAGTTTAAAGTAATTCCTTACTTTTTGAACTCATGACTTCAAGAATTCTGAGAATAGCTGAAGAAAATTATTGCTGATTGTTAGTTATCAGTATTTAGTTTCCCCAGTTAAATAGATCATTAAATAAGACTATTGCAAAAAGCTTTTTCTGAGTACCAAATAAAGAAAAGTAATTGGAATATCTGTGACTTCTGCAGAACTCTGAATGCAAAGACTTATTTTTAGCTGCAAACTTTGGCTTCTCTGAAGTCAGCTTTTACCTCCAACATCTGAGTGCTTTTTCTCTGTAAGTGGGGCTGGTGACACACAGATAGAACTCATTACCTGCAATGCCACATGCTGCTGAAGAGAAAGTTTAACAAGGGTGAGAAAAGTGGCTCTGACTTTTACCCATTGTCTTCTATCACCAGTCATCACGACAGCTTCAGGAAATGTGACAGCTAATGCTGCTTCTGCAAGTGGATTTGCATGCAGGGATTGCACTACATATTTCCCCAAAAAGACGAAGCTATCAAAGCAAGTTTGCCTGTCGCACATATTAGATAGTCAAGCATTCCAACAGAATTAGCAATTTCTCTAAAATATAAAACCACTGATTGTCTTGAGAATATTTGTTAATAAGAATTGAAAATATTATTTAAACATGGCCATCTGAATATAAATTATGTATTCACAAAAATTCTAAACAGCTGTATTGAAAGGTAACAGAACAATATTTATAAAAGTTACCAATTAGATGAAAAAAAAAATCTAGTTTCCACTGCATTAGCTTTAAAAATAATGATCAAATATACTTCAGAAAAAATATTTTTCTTTAGACAGAGGGGAGACTTGCAGTAGTTGCAGGCTATAACATGCTGACCTGCTCCAGGTTAATTAACTGGAGCATTCCTCAATATGTCCATGTTTTGACCTTGTGGCAGTATTCTTTATTCTCTCATAACTGACAGCAATGGCCTGGCAAGGCACCTTCTCACACTACTGCTGGGCCATCCTTCTTCCAAACTTTAAAACCCTGTTTCAGCAAACCCAGCCAAACAGGGTTGAGTTTTCTTAGGTGTGTTGTCCTTAGGTGTTTTCTCTTTGACACAGAAGCCTTTTTTTTTTTCTTTCATCTTTTCTTTCAATGCAAAAAAGAGTGCACTCTTTTTATGTTCAGTTTGGTTCTGTAAAAGTATTGGCCTTTGCTGAATCAGTTGTGTGGACCTTTTTTACAGCTGAGAACTGATGGAATCAGATGTCCACCATAAACCAGAAATCCAAGAATTTAAGAGTTCAGAGCTAGAAAGGTGGGTACCTGGCCAGAATGAGGTATTACTGCCCTGTTACTATTTCAGCAGAAGCTGTAAGGCAGGTAAGCTGGTCTTTCTCAGAGACAAGACGTTGCTGACCAGCATGAGCAGGCAGCATCCTTTCATGTAAGCGAGGAGTCAGCTCCCCCAGCCTGTTGCAAGGTATGCAGTCAGTCTGACCAGCAGCGGCTCTGCAATTGCCTCTGCCTTGTACCTACAGAGCCCAAGGTCTTAGCTGTAGAGCTCTAGTCCAGATTTCCAGACAGGGTTGAACTTCTTCTTTCCAGCTCTAATTAAATGAGTGCAATAGATCTCTGATTGCAAGGCCTGAAGAGGCAGCTCAGAGGGTTTGATGGTGGACTGTCTGTATAAACATCTTCGTAATCTGCCTTAAGTGTTGAGATAATTACTGAAAGGAAGAAAAAGGAAGGGAACAAAATGCCTAATTAAAGAGCTGAAATGAACATAAGGAAACTAATAGCAAGGTACTTGTTGTAAACTTTCAATTTGTACAGATGAGCCACTTCTTGTGTAATTTTAAATTATTTATGAAACAATAATCTCTGCAAACTTGGAACATGTCCCACCAAAATCTCCTTAGAATGACTTGCATCAGATATGTGAATGACTTGCATTAGATATGTGGTAACTAACTGTGTGCAAGTCCAGCTCCAGTGACTGGTAAGATACCAGCTTCCTAAAAATAAAAGTGAGCTGGAAGAGAGTCCATTAAAAAAAATCATCTATTATTAAACCAGATTTTGGTTTTTCTTTTCAAGTTTGGGTTTTTTATGTAATTCTCTTTCCGTTTGGGCTGCATGGAGCTACATCTCTTTTAAAGTTTGAGGTCCTTGACATTGTACAAGGTTTGACCTCAGCTTCTTTTGTTCAAATCTTTCCCTGTATAGATCTATTTTCCATCCTGCTGGCAAACAGAATCTGGACCATGTCAACATGCTGTGAAAAGAAAGAAGTTTTATCTCTTCACTCTTTTATTTTGGGATAGGGGCTCAATGTAAATTTTCCTAAATTTGTGTGTTCATTTCATGTGTTTCTGTGATCAAATTGGTATGTCTCAGAATGCTCTGAGGAGCAGAACAACAACATATTTGCTAAGACTCTTGTCCTATTTTTTATTCACTCTGATGGAGAGAAGATAGAAAAAAAAGGAATTGCTACCATTAGTGGCTGTGTTCAGCAGAGCAGGATACTTTGGAGGATGCCTGAACAGACTTCCACCAAGAATAGCACTATAGAAGGAGGAGAAATAAAAATGAGAGTAGAGGGGAAAGGGTGTAAAAGCAGGAAGTAGATAGAGAATAAACAAAGAACAGACAGGCAGAGGAAGAGAGTTATGGTCTTTCTGAATGTAGGATGGACAGGAAAGAGTTTCATGCATGGAAAATTCTTGGTTGAACAGTTTGTTATTTAGTACAAAGTGTGTGATTTTCAGAAATTTTCAGCATTCCCAAGCATTCAATAGAGATGTAATTATTGACTCGGGCTTGGAAAAAATATTCTTGTGTGTCTGTTCTTATTCAATAGCTTTGTAAAAATTAGCCTAGGAATTGTAACAGGAGTGCTTTTTTCTTGTTTTTAAAATGTTTTGGAAAAGGAAAATTATTGGTGTGAGACAGCCTGAAGTTCAGCTGCAAGATTCCCAGTGCTTTGTGACTCAGGACAATCTGATGAAGCATCATCATCTACACTATGCTGATCTGAACTAAGAAATAAAAGTACTTTTTCCTAATAAAATGAAATTTTAAAAAAGAGGGGAATTCTAAGAACTTTACACTTTAATTGCCTTGCAATTAAGTCCCACAGGACCTACAGAACTCAGTGAAACCTTCAATATTAGACACTGTAGTTCTTTTATTTGAATGTTAAGATCTTATTTCTTTCCATCTCCCAATCCATCAGGAAAAATAAAATAAAAAATAACAAAGACTACATATTGTCATCTTACGCTGCCCATAAGCTTAGTCGCACACATTCAGCAAACATTTAATGAGAGCTTCTGTTTAAGTGAATTGGACAGGAGGTTCTCCAGCTTTTCTATATTCAGACTGCTTTCATGGTCTTTGGCTCTGCATATGTACCCTATTTCTAAATGCATTTTTGTTTTGATTGATACAGCTTTAGAGAGTGCCTTGGAGAGAAACCCTGAATTATTAAGCCTTGAATATTGCTGGCTTTCATCCACTACGGTACCTTTGTCACTGCTCCATACTTCAAAGCTAATATTTGATAACAAGCTTTTTCTTTCTTTCTTTCTGTCTATGCTTAATGCAATTTCTGCTGTTAAAATTATAGCCCACATGTCTTTAAGAAATTATTTTCCAAATCCCCACATTTATGCTTTTTTGATGTCCACATCTACTGAGAACTTTTTTGTCTCTTTCTTTCTTTTTTTCTTTTTTTTTTAACATTTACTGACATGCTTCACATCCCACTCTTTTTTTTTTTTTTTTTGAGGCGCCAGCTGTACTATTTCCTATTTTTAATTTGTCTCTTTTAATTAGTAATCCTGTTCCAATCTGATTTTGAAAATGACATCCTGTCTTTGAATATCATTTTTACATTTTGGAAACTGGTTTAAAAAGCTTCTTTCTAAGTCACTACCATGAAAGAATTAAGCTGATTTTTTTCTTTTGCTAACATGAAGGTAAAGCTTCAAGCTTCTTCTGGAACTTTATGTGACCTTTTATGCTTCTGATGTTTTTTATATTCTTAAGGTTAGCAGCTTTATATCTCTGTTTCCTTAGGGAGCATAAATCTTTGAAAATTAGTGGGGGATTAATTGCTCTCTAGTGATTTTTCTTTTGGAAACACTGATTATATTTTCGCCACTAAAGTGTTTTCTGTGTTATATCCCAGATTTCTTAGTATACGTCTTGTTTTTCAGGAATGTTCTTTTTTCACTTTTTTTTTTAATATGAAGCTGATCTGTTCTTCTCATTGTTCATATGTACTCCTCATTTGTTGCCTGTTCAGGATAAAGCTGTTCACAATTTGGGTTTTTCTGTTGAGCATCATTTATTGCAGCAGTTGCATAGAGAGTGACCTCTCTTCTCATTTAACTATTCAGATTTAAATCCACCACAATTTCCTGAATGCTTGGAAGCCTCTGTTGGATTAATAGTCTGAGGCTTTGCTCTCATAGAGAACAGTTAGTCTCAGCCAAAGTCTAAATCTTTAACAATGTCTTTTACATGGGAAATGTCTGAAATATCTTCAAATTTTGTGGAAAGCTTTAAATCTGGGTCACACTCTGGCTTTCTCTGGGTGAGTAAAACCTGCTGAACTCAGCAGGTATGGAAGGCTGTGCAGAAGAAAAAAGATTTTGCTTTTTATGCCTATATTTCTAGTGACTGTTGATTTTTTTTACAAATTATATTTAAAATGTATATTTTGAGTCAGTTTCTATAAGTTTTTTAGGACTGACATGGGAAGAGATCCATCAGAAAAACCTAAGCTGGCATCACAACTGCTTTGGGGGCAGATGCATCATGCATCTCTCCCTGCTGTTCTGGTTTTTATTGTTGTTCTTTGTTTTTTTTTTTTTTTTTTTTTTTTTTTTTTGGTTTTTTTTTTTTTTTTTTTTTATCTTGGTGGGGTTTTTTTTAATGTGAAAAAAAACAGGGAGAAAAACCAGATTATTCTTTTGTCCTGACTGAAAGTCTCTCTCATAACTTCCACTAACTTTCACAATTGATTCTGGGTTATATGCATGTGGTCCAACCAGTTGACTTACCTTAGGGGGACTATCTTAGAGTAAAAAGTGTGTTTAAGTATGGAGAATCTACTCTTTCTGTTGCAACAGAAAGAGGAGCTGGGTTGAGCTAATCTGATTTGATCCACAGAACAAAGTGACCTTGCTGTTTCTGATCAACAATACTGGAAATAGAGGTTGGAGCCCAGTTGTCAACAAACACCAATTGCTGAAGCAAGATGATGGTACAATGCAAGAGAGTCTCTGGTGTACTGTGGTGTGCATGAAGTTGTGGAGGAGACATTAATGGGAAAAATGCTTTTGTAGCCCTCAGCAGACATATACAGTACACACAGAAGTCCCATTTATTTAATTAAAACAATGGACAAGCACAAGATTAATGTAGGTCTCTGGTCTAAGGTCCCAGCTTTCCTTTGCCATAAGGGTAGTGACACAAATTTTTTCATTAAATGCCCCAGTGAGCATCTTCCAGGTGAAAAGCTAAATAAAATATTAAAACATGAAGAATTACTATGACTCTGACATAAATAATACAGTTATTACTATTTTAAAGCTGAGAATAGTATGATACAGATGTGATATGCCCAAAAATGCAAACAAAACATATGGCAAAACAGAACTGAAATTATTATCACTTGAGACCCTGGATTTTAAGCAGAGTTAAAAATAAGCATACTGCTGATACGATATTAGTAGTGTGGTTGTATTATTTTTGTATTTCCTAATTTTTGAATGGTAACTCTTTGAAAAACTACGCTGGAATGTCTGCTTTATGATTATTATTTTATAATTAATTGATAATAAAATAATAATTCTAGTAAATAATTAAATTATTACATAGTAATGCTCTTTCCTTTCTCTTACTGCTGCATATTTTTTATCCTTGTAGTATTAGGTGGAGCCAAGGACTGGCCAAATTTGAAAAATGGTTTTGCTGCTGATAAACCTCCAGAAAACAACTGTTAGTTTGGGAAATACAAAATAATTTAATTAAGCTGATTGTCAGCAATATTGTCATGTTTTTTGTTATGAAAAATATAATCAGTTAAAGCTACATGTTCTACACTACATGAAAAACTTTGGTTGCAAATTAATCTCCTGTCTGCGTCAGTAGTCCAAATCTGGCTGAAATCAACAAACACTAAACTCATTATTGTAGCTGTTAGATCCTCTATAAAATTAATACTGTAAGTCTACTTGACTGCATATTTCTAAATTGTGAGATCTACTATTTAGATAAGTTTTTGTTTGGATTTCAAAAAAAGAAAAAGAAAAAAAAAATGTTTATAGTCTGAATCTCTTCTTCCACCCATATTATTTCCCACATCTCAGGGATGTAATTATAGGGAAGTTTATACTGCTGGTCCTCACACTATATTTGTTTCTTGAGCATAGAGGTTGTGCCAGTTTTGAGTAACATGAATTTGACAAATATTCCCTATATGCCTACAGTCTTGATTACTTTCTTGCTTTCAGCAGCTGCACAGGTCCCTAAAAATTTTTAGCTGCACTATATTCCTTCCAGAAGTCTTCAACCTCTTGAAAAACAAATTATGCCTGACCTTGTGTGCTTATCCAGATGTATTTACATAAAGTTGAAATTCTGTAAATAGTTATGACTATGTGTTTCTATTTACTGAAAAAACAGCTGTGTTAGTTGCATGGATCTTAACTTTTCCTAGGTTGGTTTTGTTTATATTCTTCCTTTCTTTCATGGAGGCCTAAAATCCAAAAGTATGGTAGCAATGATATGAGAATAAAAAGAAATAATTCTTTAACAACTAAAGTAATTTTCTATTCAAATACAGTTGCTCTAGCCAAAAGCCAAGCTGATCATGTATGAAATCACAGACAGAAGTCCATTGGTATTTTGCTGATTTAGGTCTTCTATAGTTATATATGTGCCATGACACTGTAAATATAGCTTCACATATCACATCTTATCTAGTGTTATGTCACCTAAATGTTCTCTCTCTCCTCTTAAAAATTTCACCTTTGACCTCATACTTTCTCCCAAAACTTTTTCTCACTATTTCTCTCTATTGCTAAGTCCTTCAGAAACAACATGGTTTTCACAGACTGACACAGAATATTTTGAGTTGGAAGTGACTCACAATAATCCTCAAGTCCAACTCCTGGCTGTGCACAGCACCACTCCCAAGAGTCCCACTGTGTGGACAACAGGATTGTCCAAACACTTTTGGAACTCTGTCCTGCTGGTGCTGTGACCACTTCCCTGGGGAGCCTGCTCCAGTGTCCAACATCATAAACTCACAATCTCTTCATCCTTTCCAATATAAAAAGCCATCCCTATAGCTCAGATTTTCCCTCACTGTTAGTCTGTTAGTAGGTTTTCCAGCAGGATTTCAGGCATTCTCTAAACCTTGTCTTCATCCTATCGTTTCTCATTCTGAGGGCTCCACATGCCATAGGTATTTTTTAAGTCTTATCTTTCTCTGAATTGTATTTTATACCTTTCTGAATCTATTCTTGCATCTTTCATGGTTCCTCTCATTAGATAAGTGCCTCCTTTCTTCTTCTTTGGCTACCTAACAGAAGAGCTCCATACTATGCTTCTAATTTCTATCTTCTGGGTGCTCAGCACCTTGTATCTCTTCTGTGCTAACAGTACACAAAGTTGTTTCCACTCTTGACTTTTCTTGATTTCTTTCATATTTGCATTTTAACATATGTTTTCTATATTCCCTGGGACAACCTCTTTAATTTAAAAATGAACACATTTCTAGGTGCAGGATAAGGCCATTTTAAAGGAATGATGCGAAGAACTGCATTCACAGCACACTCAATACAAATCTGGGAAACATCCAATGTCAGAAGGAAACTGGAAGTATCTAACTCTCATGTAAGTTTTCTTTTCCCCTTACTCAGAATGCTCTCCTAGCCTAAATAAAAGCCTTCTCTTCCAAGGAATCTGCAGCAAAATACCCTTTTTAAAGAAATGGTTGCCTAAGGAGGCATTTAGTCCTTCTAGTGAATCTAGTCCTTAGTGTATATTATTCTTGCCTCTTTAATTGAATTTAGAGGACTTAAGTATAAAAACCCTTTATCAGCAACATTTTCCATTTTTGCTTTTCATTACTCTGCGTAATATGGCTGAAGAAGTTTAGGCCCATTATTAGAGCTTCATTTCATAATTTGGGGCGCATTTTTCAATTGTTCCCTAAGGGATTGTTCCTAAAGTGCTTATTTACTGAAGTGCCAATAATATAGTGAAAATCATACCATTCGCTTGCTTGTTTTCATTGCTGACAGAGCACATGCCTCATAATTTCTTTTATTTATCATCTCTGGTTGCTGTCCTAGCATGAACAATTATTTTTAGACTTTCAGATTACAAATTTAAAACTGTTGTAATGAACTTTTTCAGTGAGACATGTTAGGATTCTTGACAAAATGTTGTACTATATTTGGGGAAAGGTTATACAAATGAAAAGCTCTGTGCTAGTTTACGGCTCCAGTTCAGTAAGAGCATATCACAGAGAACGAATATGAAGAGAACAGAGAAACACACTGGAATGTAAAGATTTATGAGTCAGAAGACTGGAGTTGTAGTCCATTCTCTGCTATGTAAACTGGATGTTGAGATGTCATCCAATTTTTAGAGGATATTTTGCTCATCCGTGCTTCAGATACTTCTATCTGTGTAAATAGGATATGCTGTTCTTCCTTTTTGAGATCATCAAATGACAAATTTCTATGGAACCTTCTTTGAATATGGTAGAAGAGTCATAACAGGAGGGCTAATGTGTTTTTAACATGAAAATAAATATGATTACATTTCAACCCATACAAATGCAAATGCTTTAGTCCAATCTGTTCAGTGTCCATGTTTTATTATATTTCTTTTGTGTACTTCCCTCCAGAAAAACACTCTGGGATGCAAGTGCAAGCATCCTGTTCTCTAAGCCTTTGGATGGCATTTGCACCATGCTGCCTGCTGCTGCTTCAGCAAACTTGCTCAGGAAACAAGGTGGGACTTAAAAGCCACAAAGACTTTTTAATTCGGTATGACCTAATGCTAATTAGCACTGGACTCTGATGGTGATGCCTTTCTGTCCCTTTGTGGTCACCAGAGAACTGATACAATGAGAGGGTACCTGGAACAGAGGCTAGACAGCGTTAAAGGAATAAAGTGGGTATTTATTAAAAGCCTTCAAAGGATACACCTTGGGCAGTACAAGAGCCGGGCTGTGACTCTGTCCAAGATGGACTCCTGGTCATGGGTTTTCACACTTCTATAAATTTTGGTGCATTTACATATTTGGGTTAATTGTCCAATTACAGCTTCAGGTAATGAAGTCCCATCCTCCCAGTTTGCTCTCTTCAATTCGCTGTTTGTATTTTGGGCCTGAAGCTGCGACAGTGTCCTTGGTTCTCAGGCTGGAAAAGGATTGTTTTGTCTAAATAAACTGTGAAGAGAACTTGCTAACACTTTACATGAAGTTCAGAGTCACACACAAGGAAGTACAGAATTTGGAAAATTTGAAAGCTAAAACTTAAGGCATCAGTGATGGTTTGTTAGGTCAGACATAGAGTTATGGCTTCATGTTGATCCTTATTGTTTTATATTCCTGAACCCTCCTCTGTATCCTTTTGTCCTTGGAGTTTTGATGATAAGCACAGAAAAAGTAATTCAGAGCATTGAACATTTACCCTGGAATGAAAAATGATTACCATGGTAGGAGTAAAATTTTAAATGGGACAAGCTAGCAACTACCTTGGGTATTCCAAAAGTTCCATCAAGTTATTCACCTTAGTCCAAGAACTTAAATTTTCTGGACACATTTTGGAAACTGAGACCAGGACATAGTAAAAGCTGATTTCCAGTCTAACCCAGACAAAACTGCTGCTGCATCCAGAACCCTGAATGTTATTTACAAGGTCGGGAGGCCAAGAAGAGCCTCTCAATAGTGTGTTCACTTTTACTGTTTTCTGCTAATTTCAGAGTAGGATAATGTGGCTAAATGAGAAATTCTGGGTTTAACTCTTAACCAATACTGTCTCTGCAATTCCCATTGGTGCCTTCAGATTTTACGGCCACATACACTATTTCCTAAGGCAACATTTTGACAAAATACTGTTGAAAGGTGTAATGGCACAATTTCCACATTCTCTTTTGTTACTGTGTTTTGAGAGAACACACACTATGTTAGGTTAGAACTATCAATACAAGGAAAAAAAGAAACAACAACCAAACCAAAACAAACACCACAAGGATCAGTCTTCATTCCATTGCATCCACATGTCACCATAAAAAATAGCCAAAATGCCTCCTTATTTCATTTTCTTATTTATTCTCAACAGTGTCCTAAGTCACACTCTCACACTCTGATGGAACTACTTTAAATTAATTTAGTATTAAATTGAACATATTTCCACCCAAAAAATAACAAAATACAGACATGAACTGTGAGCAGAAACCTAATAACAGGAGCACAATAGCCACAGTTCACATTTTGTACATAAAACTGGCTTCAGAGAAATTAGCTTTAGAAAGTAACCACTTACATATCAATTTTTTATATGGCAGAAGTCTGACTACAGCACATTTTCTGAGTAACAAAATCATTCAGCCTCACAATCTGTTGTGCCTGTTGCTTTTTGATATGACTTACTGAGTGCATGAGATTCCTCTATGTCCCGTAATTTTTTTTAAAGATTCCTAGAGTACTTTTATAATGAAATCAAATTTAAAACCTGGTTTATCACTTCCCTAAGTGAGCAAGTTGGTTTTCAGCTGTTTGGAGACATTTCATTTATTTTTTTCTCCAAGAACTGCATGGTCTCCAGTCAGTTTCTAGCTGATCAAAGATTTGGATTACTGAAAGCATCCTTTCTGGTGGGTGAAATACAAAATTTAATCAGATACCTTTTCTTTCAGCAAAAAATTGAGATGGGAGAGTTCCTTTCTGTCTTGAAATAAATTATTTAACTGCTTTGCTTTAATTTATTTTCATTAAAATATTTTTATCATGTAAATTTCTTTGGTAGGAAATATTGGAAAGCCAAACATATTCAAGAAAGGCTTGCCAAGATCAAAAGCAGAATATTTTTTACTACTTTAATTTTAGTACGGACAAAATTCTTTGGATTTGAACATTGCCCTACCTCATTCATGATCAAAATTCTACAGCACTTCACAACCACATTCAAAAGAGAATTGAAAATTAGTGTAAAGAATTAGATATACTATAAATACCTATATTTTCTGTATAGAGAGTAAATTTTTATTTTCACCTATCAAAATAAGTGAACTGCAAAAATGCTGTTGATTTTAAGTGACTTCAAGTACTTCAGTTTTAACAAGAAACAAAAGAGAGGGTTCTTATTTGGAAACTGTAGCTTTGTTATTTTTGTTTTGGTTTTATTGTGTAGGTGGTTTGGGTTTTTTCCCCCACGGTTTCAAATATATTTATTTATTGTAGATATTTTGCTTTTTTTTTCTTTTTCATTTTTTTTGCAAAGGAAGTGGGGAGGTTGGTTTGGGAGAATTTGTGGGAATTGTTTTTATTTTTTGATGTACTTCTCTCAGACCCTCTGAATTATAAGTATCCACCACTGTGAATGGAATGTATCCACCACTGGGCCTCATCTGTGCATTGTAATGTTAGTCTGAAAGTGATTTATAGGATTAAGAGATTGTTTAGATTCTTTAGCATTCAGATTACCACAAATGTATTGAAGTGATCTTGACTTTATGAAACATGCATCGGGAGGTCAGCCTTTAGGTATTAGTTAACACATATGGAAGGAATACCTCACAATACAGGTTCACCAATATTCCTTTTCCACTGGACAATGTGAACAGGCTACAAAAATATCATGGCAGAATATGAATTGGTAATTCTTTACATTTAATTTCCAGGAATTCTTGTGTTGACTCTAATTCTTAGGTATAATCACAGCTGAGGACCACTCTGGTGTATCCAGCAGAAGAAAAAAATTGTGAGATGGGATATAGTGGTCTCATAAACTATTATTTCCCCATCATTTTCTCGTCACTGTGTTTTGGTTTTTGTTCATGGAACTAACAAAACTTAAGCCAGAAACAGTTTGACGTTAGGAAACATACTTGGTAGAAAGTATGTTTCTAATCACTCTTGTGAGATAAATGGTCTTTGCTTCAACACTAATAATCAGACTAAAATCACCAAGATAAATTTGTTGGGCTGCAACAGTATTTAACTCCTAGAACCAGAGCTACAGCATGAATATTAAAAATCCGTGAGGGAGAGGGAGTGGAACACTTTGCAATAATTGGAATTTGCTGTAAAGTGCCATTTGCTTTCAGTGCCTTGAGGAAATTAATTTTAGATGAAATACAGTCCGTGTTGCTGATAGTGTAACTTTATTTTTTTTTACTAAGATGATGGAAGAATATATAGTTTTTTCTTGTATAGCCAGGAAATGAATTGACATACATAGTAAGGAAGAGTCTGCTAAAATCCATAACCATAGATGCCAGTGCAGCCTAAGGCAATACAGATATGGGATTAAAAAAAAAAAAGAAAAAAAAAAAAAAGGAGATTTCTGAACAATTTGGTGCAGGAGGAACAGAAATTTGCAATTTGTTCCCAGGTGCCTCATTCCATGCAATTGTTTCAGAAAGATGGTTGCATGTGAGCTGCCTTCCTCTAGTAGCCAATGCTCCTGGGACCCAGAGCCTAGCATGGCATGGAGTCACAGGGGAGACAAAATCGAGCAAGAGCAAAGGTGGATTTCTATTAATGCTTCATTGGAAATGACTCTGCTATATCTGGTCTCTCTAAAAAAGACTGCCCAAACCATCATGCAGTAATGAGATTTTGCAGATTACATTACCTACAAAAATCTGACCTTTTTTTAGTTCTGCTACCTAAAGCTGAGATTAAAGTTCAGTTTTAATGAAAAGTGAAATGGAGGATAGTCTTATTTCGTTTAGTTCCTGTTCTTGCATTTGTTCACCTAAATGATTCAAAAAGTATGTTTAATCCATTCTTAACTGCTAATTTCAAAAGTGGAACATGATATATTTGCAAAAAAGAACTCTCTTCATGCTTCTCAGTGATTCTATGTTATTTATGAATGTTTCTGTATGACTAGATTGACTTTTTCAGTCATCTCTTTCCTACTTAGGATATTTTCTACTGAACCACATTATATATTAAATTATCCAACTTGAACTATAGCAATTAACCATTTTGGCACGCTGGTAGCCAGTGATTTGTCTTCTTAGTCATCAGAAAACCACATGTAAAGAAACTGACATGTGAAAAACAGAATCACAAACGGTAGATGTTGTCTTGTGCAATTTCACTGTTGAGTGTAAGTGTGCATTTTAGGGTGATAACTCCAGGTGATTTCCTGACTTCATGTTGGGATTTTTTTCCCATCATTCAAAAGTTAATCCATCCCCCCAAAGAGTACACACACACACACACACACACACACACACAAATATGCTGACACATGTCTACATTTCCTCTTTTGGTCAATACTTGTATTATGAATTCTTGGCAGTTAGCATGCCCAGTCTAGCAGTGTGTTGTGTTTGTGCCAAGGTATTGATCTGTATGTGCAAAAACTAATTATGCATAAAAGAATTCCGACTGAAGCCATGTTGAGAAACAGAAAAGCAATATGTAGGCATAAATATAAGTTCTTATAAAAGACCATTTAGTACAAATAACTAGTGTGTTATTGTTTCTATTCTAACTGGAAATTAAGCTGCTTAGTTTCAAAAGAAAAATACATCAATTATTGATGTATGAATATTTTTTTAAACAGAATTATTTCCTATTCATTAGCATTTATCCAAAAGTCATTAATTTTAATATGCATTTGGGTGATGGTATTTGAATTGTAAATAATTTTGTATTCTCCACAATTTAACCACATTTTGCATATTCATGAGAAAATTTAGTCATAAGATGTGGCAGGGCATGCATTGCTTTAGGATGTAGTCACATTAGGTAATTCTGTGGTACTGTGTAGCCTAAGGTTTCACCTAATTCATTTAGCACCCAATAATATGAAAGATCCCATGCACCAGTGTCTCATGTAATTGAGATGAAGAGGCTCCAGTGAAAGCATTTCATGAACATATTCCAGTAAGGGTTTTCACATATGTTAATACAATCTTTATGCAAAATTATCAATCATAGAGAAACATAACAAAACCATGACTGAGTGAAAAAAATCAAAACATCTTTGTTTCCTGATTTTTGATTTTTAAACTGAAGTAATAATTTCTATATGCTAGATGACATAGCTCATGATGCTGGAGATAATTAGTCTTTGAAAAGGGGAAGTAATGATCTCTGCAGGCGTCTGTGTGGTAGACTGTCATGAGTCCTCCAGGATATCACAGGTAATTAAAGGCTGTAACCCACTAACCGATACTTGTACCACCTGCTTCAGATCTGAGTCTCTTAGAGCATGATTTAAAAGACAAGTTGGGCGTGGAGGGGGCAGAGGAGGATCTTTAACATTAATTGATTGATCAATGGTACCGCGCTGGCATGATATATTTTTCTCTTTGGTACATACAAGTTCTGAATCAAAAAAAATCTAAAAATATATCTGACAGTTGAAATGACATATTTCAAATCATACCCATGAAAAAACAGTTCCACAGAAAAGGTGGACAAATTGTTTTGTGAAGTCTATCACTTGCTATAGCAGAACAGTCTCCACCCAGAGACATCAAAAGACAAAGAATATGACAACAACCATACTTGAGAAATACTTCTCAAGAAAGAGAAAAGCAGGCTGTCTGAACAATGGATATGACATAAGAAGAAAGTGTATGCAAAATAGTGTAAATATTGCAAAAAGAATTTTTTTTAAATGCTAGTGAATATGGCAGTCAAGTAAACCACACTGAAGTTGTAATAGTGCATCATGAAGGTTGTCTGATATAAGTGAAAAAGTTTGAGGATATCACCTAGGCTTTAATGAAGCTTTTGACACTGGCTCCCACAACATTCTTGTGGAAGAAATGGCTACTCATAGCTTGGATGGGTGTGGTCTTTTCTGAATGCCAACATCAAAAAAATTACGGTAGAAGGAATTCAGTCTGTGCACAAGCGCTGTGCCCTGGGGCTCAGTATGGGGCCAGTTCTTTTTAATAACTTCATCAATGATGTGGAGAGTTAATACACTCTCAGTCAGTTCACAGACAACACCATGCTGGTTGGGAGTGTTGATCTGCTGGAGGGCAGGAAGGTTCTGAAGAGAGATCTGGAGAGTATCACTGGACAGACCAAGGAAAATTCTATGAGGTTCAACAAGGTGAAGTTCTGGGTCCTGCCCCTGGGTCACAATAAACCCGTGCAGTGTTACAGGCTTGGGGCAGAGTGTCTGGAAAGCTACCTGGTAGAAAAGGATCCGGAGATGCTAGTCAGCATCTGGCTGAAATGAGCCAATGGTGTGCCCACATGGCCAAGAAGGCCTGTATCATTAATATCGCGGCCAGCAGAATCAGGGAAATTATTATGCCTCTGTGCTCAGCACAGATGAGGCTGCACCTTGAATCCTCTGTTCAGTTTTGGGCCCATCACTACAAGAAGGACACTGAGGTGATGGAGCACATCCAGAGAAGAGCAACAAAGCTGGTGAGGTAATACAAGTCTTAGGAGGAGCACCTGAGGAAGCTGAGGGTGTTTATTCTGGAGAAACAGAGGTTTGGGGAAAACTTATTGCATTTTACACCTATCTGAAAGGAAGTTGTAGAGATGAGATGGTACTCTTCTCCCAGACAACAAATGATAGGATAAGAGGAAACAACCTCAATTTGTGCCGGAGGAAGTTTAGAATTGGTATAAGGAAAAAACCCACATTTTTCTCTGACAGGGTTGTCAAGCATCAGAACAGGCAAGGGGTTGAGTCACCACCCCTGGAGGTGTTTCAGACATGTAGATGTGGTGCTTCAGTACATGGTTTAGTGGTGGACTTGGTAACACTGGGTTGGACTTGGTGATCTTAAGGGTCTTTTCCAGACTAAATGATTCTATGTTTCAATGAAAGGTAAGCCCCAGAATGAGAAATATTTCCAAGTACAGTCTACCACAGATTAGGCCTGTAAACATGGTCATTATCAATACTTCAGTGGCAAGCTCTAGTGACCAATTAAACTTCGTGATTCAAAGCTTCAGTGAAGAGGAAGAGGATTACCAGTTTCTTCAGGACCTTTCTTGCTCTATCAATATTATCTACAGTATGTATGAGTTCATATTTATTACTCTTGCATAATTTTCTAAAATAACCTGAGACTACTTAAATGAATATATACAAATACTGTCACTAACTGTGGTTCATGACCATGTGCAAAGGCAGAAATAATTCAGAGATATTTTACCTACAGCATTATTTTTGTACATTTATTCTCTGTAGGCTAGGTTACAGTGCTTGCTATACTTAATTTCTTATAATAAATTGGGAAGGAAAAAGAGAAGTAGCTGTGATGAAAAAAAAAACTAGTAAGGACATCACAGATTCAAATTTACAATTTTACCAAGTATAATTTTTTGACAGTTTGTGCAGTACTCAGAAACAAAAAGAAAAAATAGATTCAGGGATATTTTCTTAAATATTAATGGTTTAGTCATTACTAACAATATGCAAATGCAGTCTCTTTTTGATTATCAATTTATTCATGACCCAGTCTTGTTTGCATGCAAAATGTATCATCATTCAAAAATATTTTTTTGCATAATCCCTGCCAGATATTTGATTGCTTACAAAATATTCACTTTAGGATAGCTCCTTTCATCAGGAATTATTTCCTGGTGAAAATGTACTTTCTGTTTAATCAAAATTTATTTAATGTAATGACCTTGTATATAAAAATGTCTTTTCGCTCATGAAAACAACTTTGTGTACAGAAAACTTCAAACTAAGCTTCTTTATTGCAGAACTGACCCCAAAGAAATTGCTCTGGATCAGATGAAATAAACTTAAAAAGAATATGGAAAAAACCCAACGAACCTTCACTCCTACCTCCAAGAAATATTTCTACCCAAACCTCCCTTCACTGCCTTGCAGGAGATATAATTCAGATATCCCTTGTCTCCTTAAGAGTCAGGTGTCCTTAAGGACTTGGAAACTTAGATGCAGCTAATATTCAGGCTTTTGTCACTTCAGTTGTTTGATGATAAGTACTGATCCATCTTGCTCTTAATGCTGCTCTGAAGAACATTTTCTAAGCTTTGATACCACCCACGCGTTTTGTTGCTTGTCCCTTTCCAACAAATCAAGCATGAGATCCTTTCCTCACTTTCAAAGTCTTTCACAGCTATGTCCCTTCCTACTTACTGTCACCTTACACTCATTATTGGCTCCCACTTCTGCTTATGCCTGCATCTATTGCTCATGTGTTAAATTCCAAATTACAGACACTATTTCTCACATTTGGAAGACCATGAGAAGTAGAAGAACTGACCCTTTACATCTTTCAAAATTCTTTCTGTCAATGCAAATTCTAATAAAAAGCTTGAAAATAACACTCCAGATGATATGTCAATGAAATTCCCTAGTAAGCTTTATGTTCTCTTTTTTCTCCCAGGTCTGCGTGTGCCCCTTCATCTTACATTTGGACTGTGCTGGCTTCAAGTTATGTATGTGTGCAGTTCTAAGTCAGCTTATCTCACAAAAGTGCTACTCCATGACTGTGGCTCCTGTGCCCTGTGATGATAAAAAGACTAAATGCAGAAAGGAATGATCCATTTCAAATGAGAAGTTTACCACAATTAATTACCCATTCAAAGATCCTGTGAACCCTTGGAGACAGATATTTGCATAAATTACTCAACTGGTTCGTGAATAACTACAACAACAAATAATATGAACACTCAGCTCACAGTTGGAGGAATTAATTGTTTTAACTCCAAAGTCAATGGTTGCTATCAGCCCCAGTCTTCCTCTTAATTGCTAGTGTGTGCTGTGGCACATCAGCTCGGAAGCACAAAGACTCCAAACAGGATAAAACAAAGCTGATGCACCATTACCTTTTTAGAGACTGGGCTACTAAAACCTGTGTTACTTTAAAAAGTGAGAATGTTTTCCTTTTTGTAACGCCATTAATGATGCTGTTTTTACATGCAAATCAAGAAATAATTAAACTTCTGCCATTTTAACAATAGAGATCTGGAAATTACCAGTAAAATACAGACTGAATGAAAAGGAAGAAGCCTAATTAAGTGAAGCAACAGACTTAAGCTTGCAGATTTCAAGGTGCAATTAAGAATACAGTTGAGTAAATGTTACTTGCAGGGATAGTTATTCACATTATTAGTGAATTTTCTTTAAAGGTATATGCATCCCTTTGTGTTTTCTTTCTTTCTACATTCATTTGAGTTCCAGCATCATAAACACTCACAAAAAACTAGTTTAAGGGTAGTCTTTACTTAACTAAGAAGCAGCAACAATACCAATTGAAGCAAAGAAAATAGTAATGAGACTAAAGAATTCAGAAAAAAAAACCAATACGGATGGATAAGACAACAGAAAAAGTTTTGAAATATTAACTGGGAAAAATATTGTCACTATTATTTTCTAAATTAGATAAATACTAGGCAAGGTACACCTAGAAGAATGCCATTAGCTATATGGAACATTTTATGCCATATACTGCTTCTATAGCTGTTGAAAGGCAGGTTGTTCCCACTCCCTAGAAACCTTTAGCAATTTCTTTTCTCAGACTCTGAAACCACATTTTCTTTTATTATATAAACAGATACTTTTTGCAAGAGAAAAGGAACTGGATTATCTTATTACACTAGAATACATTATTCCAAGTACAAATAGAAATTAAATTATATAAAAAACATTTCCAGCATCTTTCCAAATTAATGTAATCAATTAATTAGTTAATCTTTTTTCATCTGGTTGATGGAACTTAATCTTCAAGATATGCTATAAAAATGTATCTTGTAATCAACAAAAACAGCCAATTTTTTTAACAGTCAGATAATTTCTGCATTGCATAAATGTCATAATTAAATTTCCTTTGCTGTGGGATGATTGGAAAAACTTTTAATGTGATCAGGGTTTTCTTTAACGGAAACATGGTTTATCTCTAGCTCCTGAGTTATTTTCATTTACCCTCAGCAGTGGAGAATGCACAGAAACAAAAACCTCTTCAGATGCAAAAATATATAATGGCATGGAAACTGTTCTATTCCAAATGCATGTCTGTAATTCTTTAGGGTGTTTTTCTTCCCACTGCACCCTCATTCAGCTCCCAGGTAAATGGAAGTAAGCACTTCCATGTCCTGGAGAAATTATTCACCTCTAACCTTGTCATTCTAGGTATTCAATGTGGTGCAGATTTTCTGTTTAATGTAAGTAAAATTGGATTTTTTTATATATATGTAAAAACCTGTATGTTAATCCAAGAATGCCATTACATTCTGCATGGGCTTCCATCCAAAATATTTAAAGATTAATTATTATAAACATTAGTATAAACAGTAGTTTATATAAGACCTTGATATGTTAGGGAATAATCAAATTCGTTTTCAATACAAAAATCCACTTACACAGAAAGATTCCTATTACATGTACTGCTTACAGATACAATTTACATCAAAGTATTTTACATCCTCCTATAACTCAGAGATGGTGGAAAGTCTGACATAAGTACTTGTAGAAAACTTATCTTAAAAATAATCATTTCAAAGTAATAACTTGCTGAAGAATAAGAGCTTTGTGTTGCTGCATTTTGTATTCAGTGAGCAGTCATCCTGTCACAGCTGCCAATGCTGACTGATAAATGTTCAAAAGAGCCTAGAAGAATATTGACAAACCCTCAACTTGTGTGTAATATGGAGATAAGGACACCAAAATTATATTTACTTATGCTCCTAGTGTAGCAAGAAGCTTCACAAAATAGTGAAACTACTTTTTTACTACCTTCGTGTGCAATTTTTTATTATTTATTCACTACTGTAAGGTTGAACTCCTGTACGGTGATTTAGTGCTGTATAGAATTCCTAATCTCCATGGAAGCAGGGGGAAAGAGAGAAAAAAACCCCACATAAAAACAAGCCTCTTCACCCTCACCAACTCCAAGCCCATACTCTCATATTAAAAAAAAAAAAAGCAGAGAAAAAATAGGTGTTAAATTCTACATGAATTCCAAGGTGAACAAAGCCACTTAGCCTGTTTGCTGTTGTTGTTGTACCTAAAATATCAGCATAGATTAAAAAAAATTATTTTATTCTCTTGACATATGTGGAAAAAATCAAGTAAATTGTTCACTCAATAAGTTATCAAAGCTTTTCAGTTGAAGATAGTTTTGTAATGAATCACTCTGTGATTTGTTGGACTTGCAGTCTTAAAAACCATGAATATGAGGGTGGTTTTTTTTCTCAGCAGATGCATATTCCAGGGGCAAACAGATTTCCATGTAATTTGAATGGAAATTACACAATAACATCTTTATCTAATTTATTTCTGTGTTAATATTTTGCCTGCTGGATATGGTTAAAGACAAAACCCCCAGCAGGAATTTACAAATACTAAAGCCACATGCTACAGACATTTATAGCCAATATTTTCAAGTCCTTCTGTTGGCTTCAACAAACTTTGCAGTTGTCTTTTGTCTTTTAAAGGAACAAGCACCATTTTTATTTTTGCCATTTGTCAATTCAACAAATCAGATGTGCTCAGTTTCACAGAACTTTATAGCAAATCCTACATGCTTTCAAAGTCTCCTGTGAATTAATGGTGTATCGTCCAAGGGTCTACCCCAGAACACAGGCTTCAAGAATGTGACTCTCTTGATGAGATCTGCTAGGGTTTTGGGTACTGGAGGTAAAAGTCTTTTCCTGCAGAGACATGAAATATTTGTGTTTTATTCCAAGTTGGGGCAGAGAGAGGGATGGAAAATCCTCTTATTGAGGAATTGAATTTTCCTTCTTTATGCAGCTGAATTGGGGTTTTCATATCATATATAAAGGGATGGTTTTGAGTTTTTTAATGACACAGATTTCTGAACAGATATGCTAACTAGTTCATAGGGCTAATTTGATCTTGTGATTCTTTTTATGGGTAAGGAAAATCTGGAAACATAGGCAGTGAAAACCTATTCTTTTTTCTCTTCATCTTTCTCATAATTTGGGATATAAATCTTCTCAGAGATATTTGATGTAACTTTTAAGGATGCACATTAAGAGCCAGATTTTGCTTGGAAGCCATGAAATCCTGCCAGGTGTAAAACTCATAAATCCTGCCTATAGGTGAAGCTTAATAATTCAGCTCTAGTGATAAAGCACAATTTTCAGAGTAAATATGACTGTGGTGATCAACTTTCCTGCAGGAAGAGCAGGCTCTTGTCTTTCTATCCAGCCTCTGTAGACAAGCACATAGTTCATCTTTGTTACAGTAACAGATGGGAACAATTTCTATTAGCCTGTGATTGACAGAGTAAGTTATCTCAAATGTCTTTGTCCCTTTATAGCATTTTCTCCACAAGCAGCTCTTGCCTATTCAAGGACACTCCTCCTTTTAGGAAGAGAAATAGGCTAAAGAGGAATATACTGCAGAGGACCTACTTGGTTGAACTAGTTGCCTGTCTGACAAAAGGCACAGGAATTTCTTCAAGTAAAGCATATTTAAACTAGACACCATAAACAAAGCATTCAATCACCATTTAAAATTGTCAGGAATAAAAACCTACCATAATTATTGGCAAATTGCTTTCATTTAGAAGTGTGAAACTAAGTTATATTTGCATATATTATTCAGCTTCCCCCTTTTTTTTTTTTTTGTCTTATCTTTGACTGCTAGACTGGGATGACAGTTTTACTGGTGTTTTTCCTACTTCTAAACTAGGATTAAATTATTCCTAATTAACATTATAATAGGCTGAAGTGACTGTAGCTTGAACTGATCCCACAGAAGAGAAGCAGCCACAGACCACTTGGGGTCCCTTAAGAGGGTCAGTGTCTGTGCCCTGATTCTGCTGCATATGGACACAGAATCACAGAATTGAAAAATCAGAGAATCACAGAATAGGGAGGGTTAGAAGGGAACAAAGTGGGCCTTGTCATCCAACCTACCTGCTCAAGCAGGGTCATCCTAGAACACATTGCACAGGATTGTGTCCAGGTGTTTCATGAGTATTTCCAGTGAGAGAGACTCCACAACCTCTCAGGCCAATCTGTTCCAGTATATGGCCACTCACACAGTAAAGAACTTCCTCCTCATGTTCAGATGGAACTTCCTGTACTTCTGTTTCTGCCTGTTGCCTCTTGTCCTATTGCCTGGCACTACAGAGAAGAGCCTGGCTCCATCCTCTTGACAACCTCCCTTTAGATAATTATGTCCAAAAAGAGGTCCCCTCTTAGCCATCTCTTCTCAAGGTTAACAGGCCTGGCTCCCTCAGCCTGTTCTCATAAGAGAGATGCTCCAGCCCCTCAATCATCTTTGTTGCCCTCCACTGGACCTACTGCAGGAGCTCCATGCCTCTCTTGTACTGAGCAGCCCAGGACTGGACACAGCACTCAGCACTCCAGATGTGGCCTGGCTGAGTATACAACCAACGAAGGGAAAAATCTCTGGCAAGGCAAGGCATATATATATATATATATATATATATATATATATATATATATATATATATATATATATATATTAGGGCTGTCAAACTGAAATAAGCATACTTCACCATCACTTTGATTTTGATCATATTTTTCCACACTCTAGTGATCTCTATAGAGTTGTTTTATTTTCAGAAATGTTTAATCATCACTTGGTGATTGGACATGCTCCATTCTGCTGGGGCAACATACTTTGCCAACAGTTTGGCTATCCAATCCCAAATCAACATGTTTTCTGATCTGAGACATGCATCATTTCATACCATGAAACACACCAATGAGGTTTGCAAATAGAAGGGGACAAAGAGCAAAGTGGAATGAGAAGCATGTGAACCAAATCAGAATCACTCTTCCAAGGCGTATAACATAGAAAGATAACTAAAACACCCAAAATCCACACTCACTTGTCATAAGTCACTAGGTATCAGTAGGCAGTCAATAGGCACCACGTATCCCATATTCAGATTTTGATCCTAAAATATGTTAGGACTATGTGAATATGTTAGGACCCTTCTCACTTCAGCTAAATAATCTGCACTCTGGTTCTGCTTGCTTTGCTTCCAGAGTAATAAAAGTACAAGTAAGGACCAATTAAAATGTATGTTTACAGCAGTGTAATGTGGCACTTGTATGTTTTACGATTTGATGCAGTAACGTTTCAGCCCCGATTTCCAACATCCATATATTCTCAGTTGCAATTGCACCAGTATAGCTTCCACTGTCAGAAACTGGATTAATGAGCCATAGAATCAATGGAGATATTTTTCTAATACAACAACTCTAATGAAACTGTACTTTGCAATGTATGCATGAGCATATATGGTGCTCATGTTTTTGGGGTACTCTGAGCATATTAAATATCAAACTCATAACTTCCTTTCACTCTCCTTAGTGGATGGAAATTTTTAAACTTTAAAGATTTTATAATTAAACCTCTTGAATTTATGTTTTCAAAGATCTTTTGATGAATCTGGATGAACATTTATGGTTCTCTGTCACCCTCTTTTTTGTAAGAATTTCTTAAGCTATTAGTCATTTCCTTACCATTGAGTCTAAATAAATCTTGTAACAGCTCAGTGTATTAGAATTGCAGTAGTCTCCAAGATTGCTGCAATACCAATAAATTCCCATCTCAAACTGTCAGCTAGTGTATATTTTTAGACAATCTTAAAGTACTATAATTTTTATATCAAATGCAGTTCACATTGATGTGTCAAAGCTTAGTCTCCATGCGTAGACACTGGAATAGGTTTATACTTATACAAAGTTACATTTTTTTCATAGGTTAATAATCTCTGTGTACTTTAATGTACATTATGCTTTCAAAATTATGGTGGATGAAGTATATTTGCAAATGGAAAGCTTTCCCTCACAGAACGGTTGCTGTGGAAGTTTCTGATTGATGGTGTTTTGTGGATATGTGCTTGTCAGAAGCTGTCTTGTGACAGATATGCTCTGGTTAAAGTTTAGGGTCCTGAGACACCTGCATTAAGCTTTAGGATCTATTTCACCCCCTGGTGTGGTTTGGGACATTAAATTGGATTAAAGTTTACTATCCTCCAACCAGAAAACATCATTCTTGCTCCTTTTTACACCAGGTCTATCCCCATTCCCAGCAAGCTGCCCAATGTCCAGGGCTGGGACTGCCCCTGGTGCAAGGCAGCGGGATGGACCCCCTCTGTGGTCCTGGGGCTTCCCCCACTGCTCCCAGCCCTCAGAAAGCCCCTGGGCCCTGCTACTCTATTTTTGGAAATTACTTTAGGAAAAAAAAAAAGTCACAAAAGTGTACCATTATCATCTTATCATATGGTCCTACTGTTTATTTTATGCAAATGAAAAGAAATACAAAGTATAGAAAGAATTTCCTACCCTAAAGATGTGTTTTCTAGGTCCTTTGTTTTACATAAGATTTTTTTTTCTGAATCCTTTCCAAAATATTTCAGAGGAGTAGTCTATATAGCTTCAGAATGCCATAGTCTGGAATGTATTGACTTATACATTTAATACTTTCAAATAGGAAAGTTATTTTGCTAGTCCTTTAATGTCAATGTGAATAGCTTAACTGATTGTGCGGATGCTTCAGCTGACAGATGTTCTTTAGGGCATGTTACAGTGATTTCAAATATTGTCCCTGATTTCTCAACAGAATGAAGGAATGCGAACAGGAGACTTCATTCTGCTGCTACTAGAGAGCAGAAGGCTTGTGTTACTACAAGAACACAAAATTACTATAGGTGGGCTATTGTTCTCAAGATCTAATACTTGAGTACCTTTTCTTGTAAACAGTCTTCAAGTTTAAAAAATAATGTTAGCCAATGTTAGTTGAAATAATAAAAACTTCAAAACTTACGGTTTTCATTTGTTACCCCAAGAGGTGTAATGCCGCAGACGGAGTAAGTATGCTGATTTGACAAAATGCACATAATTCAAAATGGTAAAACCTACAGCTTTTTGATCAGTGGGAAGCTTCATGGTGCTGCTGTTTATAGGTGAACTATGTGCCCAGCGTAAACTAAGGAGCAGTTAGATTGAATCATCTGCATCTTTTCTTTTTCTTTAAAATTTAATTTTCTTATTGGAAGTTTGCATTTGTAGGCATATTTCTTTGAGGTGCTCACTCACATGACTGGGATATTGCTGAAACCTTATAAATATTGCAATAAACTAAAACCACATGAAGAGCTTAGCTTAGTTAATGAAAGATAAGCACATACTTAATAGATTTAGGATGCTCTTGAAATTAAATATGCATTTAAAGGCATGATATAATCAATATGTTAGCTGAGAAAACAGTTGACTATCACTTTATCCAGAAATTAAACCCTCTGATGTACAAAATATAGATGCATCTACTGTATAATTACTTATTTCTGGAGCTAACCAGGGCTATGGGGATGATAATAAAATATCTTAATATAGAAAACAAGATGATGCATATTTTTTTTTACTGGTGTTTTGGTATTTATACCCACAAATCAACCAACCAAACCAGTCAATAACCCCCTCCCCCCAAAACAAAACAGACAACAAACCCCTCTGAAAACAAACAAACAAACAAAAAATAAAATGTTAATATAGAAGCAGAATAGATTCAGACCTGCCTTACTCTTGTACTCTGATACTAGACATTCTGAAGTCTATTGCAGTCCCCACATATATCAGAACGTCACCATCAGCTCTTCCAATTTATCTCAGCAGTTCTTCCTATTCATAACCTCTAGACTGCAGAATGCCTTAATCAGTCTTCTGCCAATATGGATCTCTCCTCTATACCAGACTACTATTGAGGAGCCCTTGAAGAATTTTACGTGTAACAAAGGAAGACAATACACCATTGGGGGACAAAAAAAGTCTTTCATATCTGCTTGCTCATCATTATTGGAGAGGTTTTCTGTATTTGTTACATTTGCTCTATAAACAAGTGAATTATTACTTTATTGCATTAGATTAGGATAAAGAGCTATGCATTTAAACCATCATAACCAGCAAATGTTTTTCAGTAACTCTGCCAAGTGCTCAAGACACATGTATATACAAATATGTGTTGCCCCATGCCTAATTGCTCTCATAATGTACAATAATAATGCACTTATATTGATTCCAATATGAGAACAATAATGCATCAAGACCACAAGTATTAACAATAACTTTTAACTACACAGCTTAATATTAACCAGCTCCTATCCTATTTATTTTTTGGTAAAGTACTATCTTCACATGCTTTTATCAGCCATGAGTATTTCCTAAATAGAAAAAATGAGTGGTGGTAGGAGAAAAAAAAATAATTTCAGAAACTCACAAATCTTTACAGTTACTCAAGAAAGTAAATCTTGACAATAAAAAGACTTACTCACTAGAACAATCCCACAGGCGTGTAAGTGATACATTATAGGCACATATTTTTCTTATAAACCCATCAAGCTCCTGCAGATTTATAATAATTAATTAAATTACTTAAACATCAGAGAAGAATTCTCCTAGAGTTTGTGCTCTGTGCACCTCCAAAGGTTCAGAAGTCACTTGTGATAAAATTAAGCATCCAAAGGAACTAATGCTTATTATAAGATTATGTGAATTATGAAAATCTTTTGAGAGAGCCTGCATTCATTCTGCCTATCCAACAATCCTGTTTTGCTTATTTCTCAACATGAATACATTCCCTAAATTAAGCACTTGGCATCTTTCTGTATACATAACTGCAACACTTCCTATATATATATGTATTCAAATAATTTTTTTTTAATCTAAACAATCTAACACCAAAGTATATTAAAAAACAAAACCAAAATAATTTGAGAACATTAGAAATTTACCAAAAATATCTATGAAACATGATGGGTAAAAATGGAAATGGAGAAAGAATTAGAAAGCATTTTTGTATAAGTCCGACCATAGGCTTTTCTTAGAATTGTATTTTACATTCCGTATTTTGTCCCACTGCAACGTATTTATGCAAAATTAATTTTAGATGTGATTTAAATATTTACAGAATTTAAAAACTAAGTGTTTTTTTCAGTCTAAGTGAAATAGCAACAAATTATTACCTGTTCTTCTCTTTGGCTCATCTCTGTGATTGCAAAGCCTGAAAGATGTTTACCTAGAGCACTTGAGCAAATCAAAACCAACACCCTTGTTTCCATCTCCTGTGGAAGGGATCCCATGCTGGAGCAGGGTAAGAGTTTGAGTCCTCCTGAGGAAGAAGGAATGGCAGACATGTGATGAGCTGGCCCTATCCCCTATGCCCTGACCTGCTGCATCTCTAGTGAGGAAGAAATAGTGAAAACTGTGAGAAAAGCCTGGGAAGAAGAGAAGGATGGGGGTAAGACACTTTTAAGGTTTGGGTCTATTTCTTTTTTTTTTTTTTTTGGTTTCCATGATTTCTCTCACTCTGAAGAAAGGGTATGAGGAAGAAGGCTGACAAAGGGCACACAGCAACCTTCTTTGTCTGCCCATAAGAATCATAAGTAGTAAACTCAGATAAACTCTTCTGTAACTTATTGCCTGGCAAGGAAGATCAAACACAAAACTTAAATAATAGTTGTTGCAAAAGATAATATTGTATGTGAAAGATTTAAACTGAGTTAAAAAAAACAACAAACAACCAAATCAAACATTCCCCTCTGCCGCACACAAATCAGCACAGTACTCTTACATAACATATTTTTCATAAATATTGAAAGATAAAAAGTTTTATTCCAAAGAAAGTGGAGAAGAAGGTCTCTTAGGACAGCACAACTTTTCAGAGAGCTATCATAGGAAGAAGAAGAATATTTTAGTCTTCTTATGTACAGGCTTTGTGCTGAACTGATAAATGAATCTCACTTTAACCATATACATTTGGATAGGCAGAGCTATATTCACCAGATGATCTGACACATTGAATACAAGTGCATTGAATAATTGTACTCTTCTAACTTAAAAGAGAAGAGACAGTCATACAAGGATTAATTATTTAATGTTTCTACCCAGCTTGAAAAAATAAAGTGTCGCTCCTTTATCACTGTTAGCTATTACAGATGCTTGGATTTCCTTCAGAAAAGGTGGATGTGGGGAGAAAAGCAACAAAATGAAATAAATAATTCAGCAAATACTATTGTGATATAATTACATTTCTTTTTTTTTTTTCTTTTGAACACTTTTCTATGCATTTTTATGTTTGTTTTTTTTTAATTAAAAAGTAAATATGGTCACAGTATTAAGAAGTGTTACCCCATTTAGTTAAAAGTGTAGCACAAATGACTGTTCATGCACAAATTCAATCCCAGCACCTACATGTACCCTTCAGCCCCTAAACAGAGAGAAGGAAGATGGGGCAAGAGAGAAAAAGGACTAAAACATTGTCTGTATGTGAAACACCTTGCAAAAATTATATTTTTAAATGCTTCATGAAAGACTGTTTCTCAATTTTACCTCCACAAGTTGAGCAGAGGTTTCTTTGTTTATTACTGAACTGAACATTGAAATAACCATGTCTTTATATTCATGGATGCAGTTTATACATTTTTCCATCTTTACACTTGTGTTCACTCATCTGTGTCTTGGCTATAGGCTGTCTAGTCTTGAAAATAATACAAGTTTCTATTTTGTATCAGAATTAAAATTTCTATGTAAATCTGTTATCACAATATAGACGGTTTAATTGGGGCATGCTATGTCACTATGACTGCGCTGTTGAACTGCCTCTTGGGGAACTGATTTAGCTTTCTGATAGTGAATGGCAATATGGTAATAACCACTGCTCAATCAGGACAGTAATTAGCATCAATTCTGTTTAATTGAACTTAATTTAACTGGAGTAAAGAAGGAAAGTACTGATTAACCTCCAAACTATTGATCAGTGCTCACTAATTCTCCAAAGACATGAAATGATTATATCAATAAAGGACATAAATGTTTAACTTTACAAATAAAACGGTATATGGAAATACAGTACAGCATAAGTAGTATTCCTACATGTGCAAAAGCAGTCTGAATACATTATCTCTGTAGTCACGATTCCTTTTCAAATTTAAATTGTTCAACTAAAATTTACATAGTTGATGCAAATGACTTACTGCAGTGGTTTTTTTAGTACCTGTACATAAAGAATCACTCAATTCCACAACTTTGAGAGGGTGATGAATTGTAAAAGTGAGACATAGATTTTATAATGTCTGAGAGTAATGATACACCAGGGCAGGAAACTGCATGAGACTTGGTCTCTTACTATTCTCATCTCTGTACCCGTACAAATATCCCAGAAACAATGGGTTTCTTTTCTCTTGCACCAGAAGACAAGAATATGGTGACATATGCCTGTCACAAGTGTTGCAGATTTTCCCAGGAGCAACAGCTGAGAGCTACATCTCACAATCATTAGCATCTCTGGTGATTTTTTCACAAAGTACTGCATTCAAAGAGCTCAGCATAATTCATAAAATCTTTGCACTGAGTTGCAAGGATTTTAAGAGGATTTCTCTTTTTCTTTGTACTTTCACATACATTTAGAATTAATTATCAAATTTTTGCTGTTCTTTTGCTGAAATTTCTATACAATGCCCCCTCAGGGAAATATCACCTATCAAGACATGATGACTACTCTTTGAAAGTAATAATGATAACACTATTTTTTGGTTGGTTGGTTGGTATTTTGTTTGTTTGTTTTTGGGGTGGGTTTTTTGTTTGTTTGTTTCTTGGCTTTTTTTTTAACAGTTAATGAGGGTCAGTGGAATTTACAACCTTGGTTTTAACTACCCTCAAGTTAAACCAATTTCTTTTCTCATGTTTTTTTAAAGAGAATTTCTACAGAGTTTGTGTATAAGTTTTTAGAATATTTCCACCAGCTCCATCCAGCTGGGGTTTTCTAAAAAAATATTATATAAAATGTGTAAGTACAACCCATAACAAAATAACTTTCTTCCTTTGTACTTCAGTGGTTTCACACAAAGCTATAGATCTAACAATATTACTCCTTTTCTGTCTATACTGAATTTCTGCAGCAATTTTCAGAGGTGATTATGTCTTCAATAATTTCCGAAAGAAAGCAGGTCCCTTTGCTACAAATAAGGACAACAATGGACTGCATTTAGCTGTACAGGATTTTTCTGCACAGCTAGGATGCTTTTATATAGTGTGCATGTGTCCTGCTTTAATTCCAACCATCAACTGAACCCCTCACAGCCACCTGCCTCACTCCCCCCAGGTGATAGGGACGAGAATCGGAAGGGTGAAAGAAAGAAAATAATTCATGGTCTGAGGTAAAACTTTTTTAAACACTTCCTGTTGGCAGACAGGTGTTCAACAATCTCCAGGGAAGTCTGGCTGCATCACATACTAGGGAAGAAAAATGCCATCACTCCAAAAGTGCCTCCTTGCCCCTTCTTCCCCTGGCTTTCTATGTTGAGCTACATGGTGTGGTATATCCCCTCGGTGAGTTGGGGATCAGCTGCCTCAGCTGTGTCCCCCATCCATCTCCTTGTGCATCCACAGCCTGATCACTGGTGGGATGATGTGAGAGGCAGAAAAGGCCTTGACACTGTGCAAGCCTTGCTCAGCAATAACTAAACATCCCTGGGTTATCCTCACTGTTCTGGTACAAATCCAAAACATTATTACCTACTATGGAGAAAATGGTCAAAATCAGCACAGCATGGAAAACCAATGCTGTCACATTTTTTCACTAATTCTGCTTATGTTTTTTTATTAGTCACATCAGGAACTTGGTCTCCATCGCATAACTTATGGTCTTTTTCTTCAGCTACTGGAAGTTCTTTTTAACAAATGTAGCTTCTCATATCCTTCATTTCCAGCAGAGAATTAATTTTTCTGGTGTTTTGTAACTCTCAGAAGCACTTTCTGCAAAGCATTGATGATCCATTTTTTTCTATTCCTATTAGAACAACCTTCCAAAAATTCTGACAAAAGTTTTAAGAAGCAGCTGGTTACCTGATAATGCTTTTTAAGAATGTCCAACCCCCCCAAATCAACTGTATATTGATACTCTCCTGCCTAGAATGTATTTACTACTGTGTCTTTTGTCACACTGTGTGAAGATAGCTCCTTCTTATATGCTTCTCCATATTCACTTGGCCTCTTAGACTTTTCTGTCAGTCACAAAATTCAATCAGCTTCTCTGTGGTCCACTCTTTCTTGCTTGGAATGTACTGGCTGGAAGATTATCCATCATCTTTGTGAAGCAGAGGGAAATATTTCTTCTCTAATTTATGCTGCAAATATGAAAGACAGAATTCCTCTGCGTTCTCCTGTTCTCTTTCTGAATGCATGCTGTTTGTTGCTTTCTTTGCAGATTAATCTTTAGTTTGGTTATTACTGGCGTAGGATGCTACAATAGTCACATGAGCCATCTTTTCATCATGCTGGTAGAGGGCTTTTTGGTTTGTGTTTGCTTTTTGTTTTGTTTTGTTTCCCCTGTGAAATCCTGTGTAAATGATTAGGTTTTAAATTTATCCAAGTGTTCCACTTTGATGTCTGCAAAATTACAGAGTTCCATCACAACATTTTATTTTTGCATTTTGTTTTGCTATACCTAAACTTTCTTAAACTAGGTGGAATTGTTCAAGTCATGTTGTACAATATATTTTTAATATACTTCTGAATTACGTAACTTTTGTGTAAAAGCCTGATTTTGCGTGGTTCTAGATGACATGATAAGAATACTGATAGCCAAAGGACAGAAGAATTGAATTGTATCTGACCTGGATAACCAACTGTCTCTGCAGGTAGTGATTTCCAATTTATTTTAAAGGAAATCTTCCTTGAGGAAAAATTTGCCATATTCTCACTCATTCAGGGTCACTTTACTTGTTAACACTGCCTGTTTTTGTGACAACCACCAATGTCTTACCTACACTGAGACAAGGCTTGTTAGATTGGCCACGTCTGTCCATAAACATTCACTAATCTCTCCTCATCATCCTCCTGTTTGCAGGATGGAGCACAAATACAACCCTTATTGCTCATTAAGGAGCAGCAACAGCACTGGCAAACTTATTTAGGGCTTTATTCTGTATTTGACTTCCACGGAATGAATAAGACAATCACCGTCCTTGAACACAGGCCTACAGTTGCCTTTAAATCAGTAGCTTAAAAAAGAAAATAAAAAATTATTGCTGTTATTTAACTCTAGCTTTTTGTGTTTCTGTTTTTTGGGTAACCATCATTCTGCTCTCACACATACGAGGGCAGAGGATTTCTGCTTTTCCACACTTCCCATGCTTTCTGAACATTCTTTGCATCAGTAGAGGACAGTGTGGGCCCAGTGGAATTGAACTACAATCTCATAAATCATGCCAAAAACTAATAGTTCAATCTACCTCTTACAAAAAAGCCTTCCCTGAAGTAATAGTCTGTTAAACTGCATTTGTGTTGAAAAATCAGAGTTTTGCTATTAATGAATATGGCCAAAACCCTTGTAAAAGCATTTTAAGTTTCTAATTTCTTTTTACTCTGTTAAATTATTTCTGCTATAACTCCCATAGATTTTTCAGTTGGAGAAATTGATTTTTTAATCAATTTCTATTGCTATATGGTAAAAAGTAAAAACTACAGAGAAACCTAAAGTTGGACTTTATTACTAACAGCCCTGGACTGTGACTGCATGTGTAGACAAAAGGGTGGATGACCTGAGAAAATCTGCAAAAAAGATTCTAGGTCAGAGGTATACAACCAATGGCATCAAATACATGGCTTTTGTCCAGTTAAAAAAAAAAAAATCTAAGTGCAGATTGTCCTGTCATATTTTTATCTTTTATTTTGCAGTTTATTTCCTAAATTTGTTCCACACACATTGTTCTTTCTCTTATCCTTCTGTCCATTCTTAATTTCTTTCATTTTGTTTTCCATTTTGTTTATTGTTTACCAAGGAAACATGTATTATTATTCCAAGGAATATTTGCCATTCATTCTTTATATATCAAACCATTCCTTTTCTCATTATAATTGTTTGTATTTCTCATTCTTACAAGCTTTCCCAGTGAGGAATCTTCCAAAAATTATCTCATACTTTATCAATAAACATGAATACAAACCTATCACACCAGAGGTGAAAAATATGTTTAAATGTACTGCTTCTAAAACCTTATTCTGGTGTTAATTGAACCATTTAGCTTGAAATTAACTTTTAAAATTTTGCTTAAGTGTGGAATTTATTGTATGTACTGCAGAATATGACATTTCTGTTAAAAAAAATCACTGTTACTGATTTTGAGTTATTCTTCTTAATATATTTCTCTACAAATGAGCTTTTCAGATATGGATATTGGCTGTATAGCAGTCTTAAATTTAGCAACTTGTGAACAGAAAAAATGAAGATCTTTTTTCTTCTCTTCAGCAGTCAGAATACCAGCTGACACATCTTTGAAATATGCAGTTTACAAATGGTAAATATCTGTATTTACTGTGGTTTTTTAATAAACTTTTTTTTTTAATATTTAAAACTAATTTCAGGGTGAAATATTCACATTGTGTCAAGGATGAAGGTATTTGTCTTCATCATTGTCTGGAGGCAGATAGGTAATCTCAAGAGCAAGCAAGCAAACAAATTAATTACATGTAAAATCTCCTTTGGTTTTGGTAAACTGGGCATAAATCCCCCCAAAATCACTGCAAAAAATTGCCATGGGATTTGTTTGTGTGCTTGCCCAATGAAAATTATATGCCAAATATAAAGTTACCAAAAGGAAATATTTAAACATCTTTTTTACTTTGGCCATGCAGTATAAAAATCTATTGCTATCAGCAGAGATTTCTGCAAAAGGAAAATTTCCTTTCTAACAAAAATTAATTAATACCTTTTATGTGCTTTACATTCCTCAGATAAGAAGTAAAGAACAAAATATGTTTGCATGCAGATGATTTTGAAGAACAGGTATTGCAAGGAAGCAGAAACAGTTTCTAATTTGGTCCTGACTACATTGTTATTTAGTCTCTCTCTCTCGGGAGCTATGTAATCTGTAGAGACAACAGTCTTTGGGGAGCCAGGGATTAATTTATGATAACTACGGTGTTTCTTCAGAATTATTAGAGTATTTTAAATCAAAAATATGTGACAGATCATTGGTCCTGGGAAAAATTTTAATCCACTGCCAGAAAGCAAATACATAGGGTATGTATAATCAGACAATCAAATGAAATACTTGTAATTAAAAAATAATTCTGTGTATTAAAGAAAAGATGGTGCAAATAATTCCAGGATAAGATATTACTGTCCCATCAGTAGGTTTAAAGGCATTCTCAAGTGCTATAGCTCAATGTTTCTTAACTATTGAATGGATACTACATTTCTTCTCCCAGTTAAATTCAGAATTGCCTTTTATTTGCAAGAGAAATGTGAATCAACAGTCAGGCTTTTTCTATTCTCTGTGTCTTTGTGTGATCATTTTAGAAAGTGACCTTTGAAAGCAGTACCTCAGAATAGAAATGGATGCTGACTTTCAAAGCTTTTGACAAAGTTAGCACACTGAGAATATGCTGCTATGAAATTAGCAGTTCTGCCAGATGGTTTGTACCTGCAAGCTCTGCCATAATTACAATAACCTCATCATATTCTTGGTCTTTCATCACCTTGAATATTTTTATTGCAGTTGTGCAGGCATCTTTAAACATTTCACCTCAAAGAGTGGAGCTTTAATGTGGGTGAGAAATTGCATCATAAAACTGTAAACTAAGAAAATTAATAATCTCATATTATTTATAATCTCATGTTATTGAGTTCCTCACTGCCAGTTATTCTTGACAAGGGAGATTGCTAACATATTTAATGGCTCAAGAAAAATTTTGAGATGCCCTGAACATGGAACTTCCATTGAGCATGCCCTGTGTTAGAACTTCCGGAAGATATTCTGTCCTTGCAGCTAGCACCAAAATCCAATTCTAATGGAAACATGACCATGCTTTTCCTCTTTTTAGCTGTCACAGACGCAATGAAAACTGCAGGCAAAGTTTTTCAGGGCAGCAGTCCCGTTGAGTCACGAAGTTGAATCTCCTTTCTCTCTTTCTAAACTCCTTCTCAAAGAGTCTAGCTATTGTTGGATCCAATGCAAGTCTCAAACTTGATCAACAATTTATGTTTAAAGGACTATATGGGAATAATTGATATTTTTTGTTAATTTATCTTTTATGAATATTAAGACAAATATATAAATTTTATGTTTGTTTTATATAAATATAAATATGTTAGAAAGATAATGTATTTAAATTGATTATAATAATTAGACTAATAAGACATTAATCAGAATTAACACAGTCTAGTTAGTTATAAACAACAGTATAATGCTTTATTTGTTAAATCAATAATTTCAAAGCCAGCTTAATAAGTAGAGATTTATGTTACCTACCCATGCCAATGACTGTGGCCAAATCTCTCACTCGGCCTCAGGGTGTAACCTTGAGGCATCCCTGCTCAAGGCAGGAATCTCCAGACACACTTCCAGAAGAAATGTGTTAGGTTAGTGCTGTTAAACAGTGGGGCTGGGCTTTTCTAGTAGAAATTGATTGACTGTCAATCAAATGTTTCTAGGCTACATGTGCCAGCTCAGCAGCCTTCAGCTCAGCAGCTTTAGATAAGATATCAGTGCTATGACTTCTTGGTTCCTTCATCAGGAACTTTGCCATATCCTCTCCAGTGTCAGTTTCTGTCAGGAAACACTATTTTTCACATCCTCAGAATTTTTAGCTGTAGGATTGCAGAGTCAGGCTGGTCTCAGCATTCTTCAAGACCATAAGCAGTGTAAGCCCAAGGCTGTTTTGCCCCCACTTAGGCAGAGAATCCTGCTACTATAATGTATTTCATTATCCTAAAGCAGTGGAAAGGCAAAGGAGATTGTCGTTCTCCATCAGAACTGTTTAGATTAGAAGAGCCATTATAATTCTCACACTGCTATCCCATACGCATTTATAATCAAGTTTGTTTAGAGAGTTCTCATTGGGAATCCATTTTAATTTGGACTAAGCAGTGAATATCCATGTAAGACTCACATTACCTAGACCTATAGATAAGTGTTCATTTAATTTGTGAATCTTCCAAAAAAGGTTCATGCCTAAAAGAGGGCTCTACCTAATCAAGTGATTCAGTGTCGTAGAGGTTAATCTGCAGTCAGAGGCATCAGGTGCTGATGACCAGTATCCATCTGAGGTATACTTCAGGGGACCCTGCGTTAGACTAGCTCTATCTGTCCTGTGAGGTGCTGTGAGGAGTGCTGAAGACAACTTTTGGAGCATATCTTCCAGACAGCTCAGTTCAGATGCTTCCATGATGTGACTTAAAGCATATAAAGTAGGGCAGGATAAGTCTCCTTCAAAGCAGGTTCCTGGTTTGGACTCAAAGGGAGTTAGGGAGACGCTCATAGCTGGTGGTTCTGTGCATCCACAGAACTGCACAGCGGAAGTAAATGCAAGTGACATTGCACTTACCACATCATTAGCAAGTCTTTGCAACTCTGTGTTCCTCTGAAAGGGATGATTCTGTTCCTGAGACTGTCATAAAACATGGGTCAGCATCTCAGATGACATCTAGCAATTTTCCATGTATGGTGTTAACTTGTCACAGTAAAAGAAGATACTCATCTGGTGAGGAGAGGGGTTCATTTGGCATCAAGGAGTAGATGTGCTCTAAAGGAAGGGAAGAGTGAAATTGTGAGTTCTATAGCCCTCTGTAATGCCAGTGAAACATACACTCCAGGTTTGAACACATCTTTGGAACAAGAAGGCTTGATTCAAGTTTCAAGTGACTGAGAAAATAACTTATTTTCTTTGTGCTAAATTTCTTTACTTATAAAATGAGTAAAATACCCTCTGTGCACAGTAGTTTCAAGGAAAAATAAAGACTGTGAAGTACATTTATACTACTCCAATGGTCTTGAACAACACATATAGACATGAAGCAGTGAATGAAAAGATGATAGTGAAGTTAATGTGTAGCAAATACTGTATGGAAAGAAAATCTGAACAAACCCTGCATTGATTCTTAATCTTGGTCTGCTTGATGACTTTTAAGTTTTCTGACTAGCACTTTCTTATTTTTAACTCATTACTGTGTTAGGGAACTAGAAAAATAACTTGTGATAGTGAAAAAGGATACTTGGTCTCTTTTCTATGTGAGCAAAACTTAGTCCTTCAACTAGAAATTTACAGGGCAAATAGTGAAAGTCACTGTTTTCAGAATGCTGTCAAGCTAAATAAAGAGAGAGAATGCAGAAAGCTTTTTTATCTCTTCCATCGCCATAACTCCTTGCTCTTGACTGTGACAAGACTAGGTAGAAAAAAGTGTGAGGAAGAAGTGTGATTATATGGATTGTAAGTGGGTTATATCCTTTTAAATATCAATACATCATATGTGCTCACCCACTGAACAAGGCCTGCCAGCCAGCTGCCAAGTTGTTTAAAGTCTTGCTAACAACCCATCAATTAACAAGTGGAATTGCTGCCTTCTGCTATAGAATATTTTGTCTCACTCCCACCTGAATTCACTCCACATCAGATCATTTCAGCCTAGATGTAACAGTAGATGGCAAAGTAATATCCAGCATATTGATTTAATTTAATGCATCACTTTCAGTAGGTCATATGGGTAAAGTTCAAGTCAACCTGAGCTAACTGTCCTATATTTGAGGATCCAGAGCTCTCTCTTTCTTACATAAACCTATAAACGTTTTGGGTTTTTTTTATTAAATCATCCTGGAAAAGTGGTTCTGTGTTCCGCTTAAGCAGCTTGCAGGGGTGGCCAGAGGGGAGACACACAATAATACAAAGAGACAATATTAGAGATAATGAGTTATAAGAGAGAAAGGAACTTTTCAAAGTTTTCTGGTTGCATTTACATTATCTGTAGCACTTATGCTCCAGGATGCAGTCGAACCTTTCATTGTCAGTAAAGGTGAACAAGAAAGCCTTAGTGTTTGCCATGGCACTGGATAAAAATCACTTGAGAGGAATCACGTGGCCAGCTGAATCTCTGCAGTCTATTAATGCTGGGAATATCACTGTTAATGGACATGGTGCTCTGTTGGGTGCAGAGCTCATGAAAAGCTGGTTTTGACCTTCCTTTCCACCAGCATTATAGGACTCTGTGCATATGGCAGTATAATCTCTCGTCACATCTTTCAAAGAAAACAAGTGCGAGCATATGCTCGACTTTCAGCTTGAAGGAATGAATAGAACAGAGACTGCCTCTCTTTCTCTCTATTTTGTAAAGGCCTTTATGAGAACTGTGATAAAGTGTTCTACAGGAAGAGAGGCAGAATAAAGAGCAAATGTTTCACAGAAGTAGCAATAGTTACACTCATGCAGATAGCTAGGAGAAAATGACATGCCGTGTGCAGAGAGAGAAAAGTGAATGAACAAGCACACTGAAAGCCTAAAGCGCTGAGATGCCAGTGTTCTCCTTCAGCCTGAGGTGAGCACAGAAAGGAGATGTGCTGAGCTGAGCAGAGAGAGGATTTGGTTGCAGGGTAAAGTGAAAAAGGAGAGTTGTGGGGTGAGACACAAAGAGAGGAAGTAACTCAGGTGGAGGACTTCTGGAATAAGTGACAATGTAAGCAAGAGATGCCCTCCATCTGCAGAGTTTTGTAGAGAAAATGTTACCACTAGAAGTACCTGCTGAGGGTTCATTCTGTGGAAGAGCTAAATTCTGATTTCATTTTTTTAAAGTGGAAATCCACTGAGTCTGATTCTCATCTTTCAATATTATCATAGAGATATGATTTCTTGGATTTCTTGTCCATCCAGGTGCTTTTGGATGTAATTTAGGATATTGATTGGCTGTTCCTAGCTTGAAATTCAAAATGTTTTTTGCTGGACACAGGGGTCACTGACTATTATTACACTGTAAGTGTAAAGATTCAGGTTTACAGTGCCAGAATTTGGAACTTTAATTTAGAAACTCACATTCTGAAAGTAAACTTTCTCTGTAAACCCTATAAGCAGCAATACTGTGCCAAAATATTCATAGGGAAAAAATAAAAAGACAAACCCCAAGGAAACGTTTCCATTTCCAACAGAAATTACATCCTAGAAAAATTTAATAACTTGAATAAAATCTATATTTTGAGGTTACTAAATATATATATTGCCTTTCCAAGTTTGTCTACAGAAGAAATCTAACACCAGAGAATTGATCTCCCTATTAATGACTAGACTCAATCATTTTTGCCTTTCTGATTGTAAATGCAAGTTGCAAAGCATTCTATTAATTATCAGTTTGTCAGACCAGCTGAGTGGCTTTTTCCACAAGAGCTACTTAAGTGTCTCCTAAGTCAAAACTAATGAGCTGTTCCTGTGAGATTTTTGCCCAGAACAGCTAACACTCCTGGGGATTGTGTGTAAGATTATACTATCCTTAAGATTTGTCAATGCCTTCAAAAGCAGTCACGAGCGCAGATTTTGTGGCTATATCCAAACTTGCTTTCAGCTGGCTAGCTTTGAAAGAAAGTCAACCGCACTGGTCTCAGATCAGTTTGGCTGCCTGAATATTGTCCCAGGGTGCTGGAGAACTCAGGTGCCTGGACTGACCTTTATATTATAGCAGCAGCAACATTTGAATTCATTGTCTTAAACCTAGATGGTATTTGATGATTATTCCACAGAAGTGTGACCTTAGGATCAAAGTGCAGATGTACCAAAAGCAGCAAAAAGAGGAATGCATACAAGGCAAGAAACAAGAGCAGATCTTGTTCTAGAGAATCTAGAGAGTTCTGAAGATCCTTTCAAATTTCAAAAGATGTTTGTATGTCCAAAAAATAATTCAGCTCTCAAAATGCTTTATTTACAGTACACTTATGTATTTCTACTGATTTTAGGAGACATTTGGGACAATATTTTAATGGCTTTTCAGGAATATAATGGTAGTTTCTTGAAAGTTAATGCTGTCTACTCCTACTTGGCTTGTCAGTTGTGGAAAAAGTTGATACCTATTCCCCCTGTCCCTCTATTAATATTGTGTACCTCTATTATTGCTGTGCAATAATCAGTTTCAAAAGATTATTTATTAGATAAAATAGTATCATAATTTTCATTGGATATAATCTTATTCCTTCTAGTTATGTAACATGATTGCTGACGTCTATCCACCTAGATTCTTATATGGTCCCACTGGATAACATCATTTATATCTGTGTAAAAATAGAAACCATTAACAACTTTCACTTTCTTTCTGCTTTCTCACCCTGCAGCAATAATTATCTATGATCTTTAGGGGTGGGTGAGAGACAGATAGGTAAAGGAAAAAAAAAAAGTGGAACTTTTTGTTTCATAAAGAGGTTTAATATTTTTTTAAAACTTGGCTTCACTGCAATTTCAAATGAAGAGCAGGCATGTTTACATTCTCCATGAAAGGTGGGAGCCCTCAGTTCTCATGGTTCCTTGTAGAGATGGCTGAATTCCCTGGGCATTTGATATTCTCCTGCAGCTCTGCTTCTGAAGACTTCAGCAGTCCAGACTAACAAACAACCATGATTTTAAGATTTTTTTTAACTTTGTAGGAGAAAATAAACTGAAGATAGCAGATATATATAAATATAAATCTGAGACCTGTGGTTGTTTTTCTTTCTTCAGATATTTTAAGTTGGTCTTTATGAAAATTCTCCCACTGTGTAAGTTTTCGCTACATTTTCTGTAAAGAATAGAGTAGTTTCAGCAAAATAAAGATGTTCTAAACCTTTACTGAAGAGAGAGAGAAACAATACTGAATTTTAGTAGGAGTCAATATCATTGAAAGTTCCCAGTAAAACCTAAAATAAGGGAATAAAATTTTATATAATGTAAGAGTCGCTGTAAGTGAAATAGAAGAAGAAGCAACAGTGAGCCACTGATCCAGCAGACCTGCATAATGTCTTCTCAGTCTGAGGTAAGGTCAACACAAACTTCAGATATTAGTCAATCATCATGACTTCAAAATATTGCTCTCAGAAAACAAAACATGTTTATACATATGCATAAAATTGTTTCCAATTAAACAAAGTACAGAAAGTATGGGAAAAAAACCTAGGAAATTTGCTTTGAAATGTGAACATATTAAAATATTGAATTAATTTTGCTTTTATGACTCTCTGAAGACTTTTTTTGGTAAATTTTAAGCATTTTTGTTGACAGAGTGAAGCTGTATATATTAATGTTCTTTAAGAGACAGATATTTTAATGCAAAAGTATAATCTCTACTTTATTTACTGTTATGAGAAGACAAGGGGCTGAGAGAGTTGAGCCTCTTTTTCTTGGGAAAAGATGACTGAGAGGGGATCTTATCAAAGCATACAAATAACCTAAAGGCAGGTTTCAAGAAGATGGAGCCAGGGTCTTTTCAGGGTGCCCAGTGACAGTACCAGGGGCAATATGGGCACAAACTGAAACACAGGCAGTTCCATCAGAATATGATGAAAATCTTCTCTAATGTGAGCATTCCAGAGCACTGGAACATGCTGCCCAGAGAGGTTGTAGACTCTCCCTCTTTGGAGATATTCAAAACCTGCCTGGATGTGATCCTGCACATCCCACTCTAGCTGAACCTGCTGGAGGGAGAGTGGAGAATTATATGATCTACAGAGGTCTCTTCCAACTCCAACTATTCTGTGATTCTGTGAGAGTATAGAGATGCAGAAAAAGAGAAGATGATTTCACAGGTTTCTTCCTCACTCTGATAAAAATATGATTAGCCTGTGACAAGAGCAGTTTCACCCAGTATCAATGAGCTTGCTTAGATGGATACTATTCAGTGACAGACCAGGTGGTTCACTATGATATGTGGATTTATATCCTCCTTGAATTGTGCCTTTTTATCCTTTGTAATTAGTTATTTATCCCAGCAGTAACCCTCTTTCATTTTTAATAAAATACCACTTCCCCAAAAGTCAGACTGATTAAATGATTTACTGTAAATTTTGTACCTTTGTAATCCTTGTTTTATCTTTGTCAAATCCTTTATAAAATTATTTCTATTGGGTGATTAGCCCTTTGCAGATGCTGATAGTTATCCAGAAGAATTATCTCCCTGACTGTGGTGGTGTTTCCCATGTCTATGAGTGTTCATAAATGTGAACAGGGAATATACAAACTGACCTTGTGACTGTATTTGTTTGTCAGTTTGCATAAAAGTAGTTCAGGAATATACTTTTGCAAAACTGTCCCTTTTACTATCTGCCATCTGTGATATGTTGTCATTATAATGACTGCATTTTAAATAGCAAATGCATTATAGGTTTTAAAATGTGCATGAACCTTTGTTTTTGTGAGATAGCAAGAGAAAACAAAATGAAATCTTTCTCATAAGACATAAATTTTGCATGGAAAAGAGTTTTAACATTTTTCTACCTTCTTTGCTATGAGGTCTCTGAAGAACATGATAATATGGGTCATATCTTCCCTTTCCTTATGCTATTATAAAACTGAAAAATCTTGGCCAGACCCAATGAAAAACTGAAACTGGAAATTTGTAATCAAATTTCGATACCCACACTCAACACTGACTTTTTTTTCTTCTTCTCCAAGTTACCTTTAGAAGAATTGGGATTGTTCAGCTGAAAAAGAGAAGGCTTTGGCCTTCCAGTACCTGAGAACCACCTACAACAATGGAGATAGACTCTTTGCAAGGGCATGTGGCAACAGTTCAAAGGGAATGGATTCAAATTGAAGGAGTTTGTACACTCTCTGAAAGAGAGTGTATGTAGGTTAGATACTAGGGGAAAATTCTTTCAGGAAGGTGAGGCACGGGAAAAGGTTGCCTGGGGAAGTTGTTTATGCCTCATCCCTGGAAGTGTTCAAGACCAGATTGGATGGGGCTGTGACCAGCCTGGTCAAGTGAAAGGTGACCCTGTCCATTGAAAGGGGGTTGAAACTACATCTTTAAGGTGCCTTTTCAACCCAAGTCATTCTGTTATTTTATGTTTCTATGATATAGATTAAAATTCATCTTAGTTTAAAACATGAATATGTTGCAGATATGACAATGTTGCATTTAGTTGAATTCTGATGAGACAAGAGCTGGAGGGTGCATCAAAGTCTCATCAGAATAATGACTAAAACAGAAGAACTGTCGACCAGAATGACTGCGACTGAATGTTTTGGAATGTAGGTTAGTCTTCAAAGAACAAATTATTTTTGACCACTATTAAAGAGGATAATTGTCACTTTTAAATATGCACTATTATAAGTCCCTTATTTATTCTAGAGTTTTCTATTCTGATAAAGCATGAGAGTAGAATAATACCTTAAACAGGTAAAGTAAAAAAGTAAAGTATAAATAAAATTTAAAAAATGGACCTTCAAAATTTCTTTCAATGAAAACTTTGGGGTTTTTTCCTCAATCTTGGTATGCACTGAAATCTTCTCTTGAGGTTAGACAAGAGAAGACAAAATACAAGCTAAGATGTGAGATAAAAATCTATGGCACAAATTCCTACATTTTTTTAAAACCCTCCCTCCACCCCAGGGACTGGTTTCTGTTAAGCAGCTTGCCAGGGCACCCTAAATAATGAAATCTTATAGTTTTTTGGTTTTTTTTTATCCTAAGGCGAACTATATAAAGTGCAAGAATGAGGTAGAATTAGTAGATTCGTCTCAAAGGCTAAGCCTAAAGCCCATATGCAGTATGAGTTACAGTCTCCCAGCAAAGCTAGAGTGAATCACAGAATAATACAATCACATAGACTATTTCAGAAATCAGCAGTGCTACTTGTATCTGACACTAATAATAACTTCTCTTCAGCCTCCTCAAATCTAACAGTTAAGCACAGTGAAAGTATGTCTAGGATCTGAATGAGGACCTCTCTTTCTTTAGAATAAATTGTAAAATGAGTAGCAGATAGCATCATTACTGCAAATGATAGACATTTTTAATGCTTGGTTATTTCCTTACATCAAAATTCTTATGCAGAATGGATGCCTCTTTATCTGTTATTTTCTCTTTCCCTAAACAAGACAAAAAGGAAAAGAAAGCTTAACATAATCTTTTGAAAAATTAATGCATTTGCTTAAGGAAAAGCATGTTTTTGGAAAGTTTTTCACTAAAGCATTAGATGGCACTGCATCAGTCAATCATATCCAAACAATGAGACATGACAGTCTCTGTGATCCAGCAGGTCCTTCAGCTATATCCCCTCGGGTACAGGGAGTTCAGCCAACTGCACATGGCCTTGAGTGTCTTCATGACTAAGATTAAAACCTGATGTAAATTGATGAGGTTGTTTTCTAATGGTAGAAAGAAAAGATACAAATGCCATGAAACTGCATAACACCTCTGCTTCAGAGTCCAAGACTGGGGAAAAAACTTGTTCCATCAAACAGTTCCTCTGAATTAGCAATTTGCTGTGATCAACTAATAACAATCGGAACATACATAATTACAAGGACTATTCACTTGGATGAGTGAAGGCTGCATGGCCAAGTTCTCTATAGGTTGATAGAGTGGAAGAGCAACTGGGTTGTGACTGCTGGATGCATTTGACATTATTCGTAGGTTAGGGAAGTATAAATAAAAGACACAAAAATGATGGAATTGACAGAAAAGAAGATACAGTGAAATCAGATTTTTTTTTTTAAGTCTTGTACAAGAGAGGAAAGATGTTAAGCAATTTACATAGATAAGCACAGTAACATATTCTTAGATCTTCATAATATGTTTCATTTTTTATGTAAAACATTTTTACATTAATTCAAAGTACTCAGTGTGGGCTTTATCTGTTAGGAAAAGTTGGAAGTATTTATCCATTTTGTTTAACTAGTTTTCTATCTTTAAAAAGTTCTGTTAGATATCTCTTTGTAGCTTGATTTTTAATGTATCTTTGATGGAGCCTGAAGCAGGGAGAAATCTAATTATCCCTCTTTATTCCTTTCTTTCCTAATTTCTAATAATAAAATGAAGTTAGTGATTAAGGCCACAGAAAACTTGCTGAAATTCACACCCAACTCCATCCTATCTAAATTGTAGAGAACATGCTCTGTACAATCCTCATCAAAGCAATGCTTGAACAGTCCTACATTTCTGGCTACACTGAAAATCTGGTATAATTGGGAAACAACAGGGGAAGATGACAGAATGCAGAGAATCTGCAGCACACATCACATCATCAGATGGAAGCTGGGCATGCTGGTGGTGCCCCTGAAGAACCTCTACTCCAAGAAGAATCTGCACCCAAGGGCTGGATGCCTGAGCTCATCACATAACACTAGCATCAGTTTGTAGTTTAACAGAGTGAGAAGGCTACTGATTGCCTCAGGTAGGCATGAAAAACTTTTCCTGGTATCTCAGCTTCTCCAGAGCTCTGAATAGTAATTCTGGATTGATAAGAGACATCTTTTCCCACAGCTCTGTAATCCTCATATGATACTTGATTGATTTTTCCTTTACATGAGAATGTAAGTAATTTATTTGTATTAATATATGGCTGGCAAAATAGGTCAGGAGGATGGCACTGCTGATTTTCCCGTTGAAACTTTGCTGCTTGGTGGACAGGTGTTTAGAGAATTTTGGGCCAAGAAGAGGATATGGAGAAAGAAAAATAAATTTGAATATAGTAACACAGTTATCCAGTTAGAGCCCAAATTCCAATTTCTATTCTAAAATATGCAGAGAACTAAAATATATGTAGCAGCACGTAAATTTATTTGGGAGAACTAGATGGTGAATGCCTTTGTGAGTCTGCAGCTGTTTCCAACCACATCCCAAGCATATGAGTGACATAAATTCCATGTTTGATAGATGTATATGAGCTACTGCAACAATGGGATTTATACAGGAAGAGTAAAACAGTGTCATCAAGAAAGAAATTCTTGTATCATAATACAAACCTACATTACCTCAGCTGAGCCATGAACTTTTGAAGAGGAACAGGGATGCACTGTTTCTCTCCTGGAGAGACAACCATAATTCACACCATCAATTTTGAGTCTATAATTGGTCTTTGTGTTTCTGCACGTATATCAGGGATTGCTACAGCTATTGTATGCAGTCACAGGAAGATAAGAAAAAACAATCTCAGTTTCCTAAGCATCCTCTATTTTCTTCCTACAGAATATCAGGAAAATGGAGTCCCAAAAGAATGATATTAAAGCTGTCAAAAAACCCCAACAAACCACCTTTACATTTTCTTTACATTTCCTACTGCTATTATTTCTTAAGCTCTCCCTAGTGACTGCTATATTAGCACGGATTTACTATTAATGTGAAATATATCATGTAATACTGGCTACAAACTTTGAAACAAAACCTCTTTATTTGTGGTATACTTAATCTCAGATGTCCTTGCCTCCAGTAATATATTCAGAAGGCTTTCTAAACCCAGTCCAGGCAGTACTTTAAATATTGAACCAACAGAATTTAGGAAAAGATTGCCTCTCAAAACATTCTCCCTATATAAAGCTGAGTTGGTTGAATTAATGATAATGAAAAGTAGCTATTTTCTACTATAAAACAATTTTTTATTTGATAAACAAAAAAGACCCAATTATATCACCTATTGAGTAGTTTTAAATTTCATATCTCATCATTGTCTAGTCAAGGTATACCAAATAACGCAAAACTTAGGCAAGATTTCTGCACCTATCATCTAAGAATCAGATTCATCAGGCAGTTTCTTTGATGTATGATCATAAAAGATCTTCAGCGTGAAGCACTCTTCCTTGCTGTATCCTAATGATAGTTTTGCTTTACAAACAACAGACTTAAAAGATTCAGGATATTACAGTGCAGGTTTTATTAGTGTCACATTTACTCTGGATTTCAATAAACACCTTTTTAACAGCAAAGTTAATGTTAGCTGGTAATGTCAGTATTAAGTAGGAAGATTTTTAATAAACTCAGGTTTATATACACTGGCATGTTAACAAAGGATGTTTCAACCTCTTGAACCTACAATGCAATCCAGAATCAAAACGGGTTGTGTATGAAACCTGTACTGAAGCCCTGAACTCTGAGTTCGGGGCTTTTGAGGTTTGTTTTTGGTTTTCGGTTTGTTTTTTTTTTTCCTGGCACAACTAATACTGTGTATTAAACTGCAATGTCAAAGAGCAATTATTTTACGTAAAAGTGATTGAAAATAACTCTTAGGTGTCAAGAAGTCTTTGTCTAGTCAAATTTATTTCAGACAGACAGGAGCCAGAAAGAAAAGTTATCTTTCGATAAGTGCTGCAAATCAGCTAATTAAAAAGTACAACAGGAATGCTTTTAGTGATTTATAACCAATTCATGTCTCCAAAAGCCTTTTTCTGGGACAGATAATTACTGCAAGGGTTGATGAAGGCCAGAAGACTTAGTACAGTTCATGGCATCATTTTAAATTTTCTTAAAAGTAATTATGTCACATCATATACAAGGGAATTTGATTGTCCTATGAATTACTTAGGCTTTAAGAAGCCTCTGAGCTTGAGAAAATAAAACTTTACTATTTTAAATTAAATTCTAAGCCTTCAAGGCTTGGTGGGAACAAAGACACAAATTCTGAACGTCTTTTAACAAGCTTGGAAAGAAGCTTCTAGCTATTCAAATGAAGTTTTTATTAACTTTAAAATATGTTCTTAACTTTTTTGCTACATAAGCTTCTAGGTGCATTTTTAAGACCTCTGCTCTAAATCTTCTATTCTAACGGTTTTGCTCTTTTCAAAAAGACAAATAGGACAATTGTCAGAAAAGTTTTTGTGCTGTAAATCACAAAGGTTGCACCTTGTTCAAACTATATAAATAATGATAGATAAGCTGGGTTTTTTTCATTATTTCAATTTTTTCATTAATTTTTTTAATCATCAGACTTTTGTGCCACACAGCAATCAAAACTGTCCTTAAAAAAGACATTAATTTTACATGAAAGGATGCCTGCCATCTTCACATAAAAACTTTTAAACGAGACTACTTCTTCCAATTGTTCTCTTATTATTCTTCTTCAATTGAAATGCTTTTTCAGCGGCCTTCACGTTTATGTAAAATTGCAATTGTTGTATTTATTTCCCATATTTCTGAACACTCATGTAAACTGAAGTGTTGCATACAGCAGTCAAGGGCCTCATGAGGCAACATTGTATATAGGAGCACGCACCATAATATCAGCCTCAATCCCTGGGGTTTAGACTTTGACTGTGGGCATGCACATGTATTTATTTTCTGAGGTTCAGCATCACAGGATGTGTAAATTGTAAATACATCATGTCATTTGCCCTCTGATCACACACCACATCATGTCATTGGAATGTAGCTAACCGAGCAGTGGGGTCTGGTGCAAGGTGTCCCTGCCCATGGCAGAGGGGTTGGATCTACGTGGTCTTCAATGTTCTTTCCAACCCAAGCCATTCTATGGCTTGTTGTCTCAATCTGGTTAATGCAGGTGCAGTGAGATGCTTGCAAAGACACTCTTTGTAAAGAACAGATGTTTAGCATTGTAACACTTCAAAACTGTACTGCAAAAACTGACTTTTAGGGATACAGACAACGTTGCAAAGCCCTATTTAAGGTTTTACTACTGGGATATAGACTCTGTAGCATTTCATGTCTCCCATAGCAGTGAATCATACCCAATTCAAGGACTCATTATTTATTTTCTTATTTCCCATTTGCAGCTGACAGCTTCAACTGCTCTTTAAAAGCAGCAGCACTGTGAGTGAATTTTGATCCCTGGAACAAAAGGCTGTTCCCCTTTATAACTCTGGAGCAGTGTCATACAAATTAGAATAGGAAATCAAGGTCAAACCATCATCAGTAATCAAATGAATCACATGTTTATTAAAATTTTAAGGTACAGGTTTTATGTCCACTTTCTGTGTTTATGTTGAGCCACAATTTCAGAGACACGTCTCAGAGATCTCAAGAAGGAGATAACATCCCTTTTCCCTGCCTCCTTCCTGTGTAAAGTTCTCAACTGCTGTACTTTCAGAAAATACCTAGAAATATGGAGTGCAGAGCTTTTCAGTGGTTTTGTATGCTGCCTCTGTCCCTGAAAGGCTCTTCAAGATAGAGCACAAATTTTTACAGGAATGGAACTCTTTGCATAAAATTTAAAAATTAAAACTTTTAGGTTCTATGCTTAATTTTAACTATTTTGTTTCTTTTGCGAACAAAAGAAAGCATTCTTCATGGTAAACTCATAATAAATCACATTTTTTTCTTTGTCATCACATTTTTAAATCACATTTTTTCTTTATCATCTGTAAATATTTTTCAGCATTATTCATTTTAGAGAGCTGTGAAATCAAAAGAATTCTTTGTTTATGACCCTATATATTTATATTTACCAGTTCTTCTTAAAGGAAAACCTGTCAAAAATCACCTTTGTGTGCCACAATCTGCTGACTCAGCTGAATTTTACTGGAAGCTGAGTATGCTCAACAAAAGAAGAAAACAATCAATGTACTTCAAAATCAGAATCTAGGTATGTATGCTTAAATCCTTAATACACTTCTGTGAAAATCAGTGTTTTTCTCTTTCTCTTTCTTTTTCAAAAGATACTCTCTTCACCATTCACCAGAACTAAATTATGCACTAGCAATTTCAGCCTAATCAAAAGGATTCTGAAGAGCAAAAAAGAACCCTCTTCTGAACTGTTATTGTTATCCACAATGGGGCACTCAGACTGCAAGAGTTAGATTGCAGCACTTTAATACAATCACCTGCTCTTTTCCAAGAGTACACCTGAGAAGAAACGATGGGACTAGCAAATGTGAATGAATATTATGAATAGCCTGAAGTGTAGTAGGGTTCAGAAGTAAAGTTAAGGCTCAAACTTACAGAAAATGCAACTGGTTGCAAAGTTGACATCTGACTTCAGAACACTAAGCCTGTCAGAGTTCAAGAGTGTTTGGACACCATTCTCAGGCACACATTGTGATCCTTGGGGTGTTCTGAGCAGGCCCAGAAGTTGGACTTGGTGATCATGATGGGCCCCTTCCAATTCAGCATATTCTATGATTTTATGACTTCAGGTGGCAATTTTCAGGGACATTTAGATTTTTCCAAAGTTTAATCTTGGTGTCAGGCTAATGATATTTCAAGAATTATAAACTGTTTTATGAGCCTAGTATAAAGAGAAACGCTTTTAAAGAATACATCAAAAATCAGTCAAAACTGCTCAAGCCACAGCTAATATAAAGTTAGAAAATGTTGTAAAGTTATGAAATGTTAGTAAGCTTTTAAAGAAAATCTCAAGTACAATGGGAAACAATTAGAATACTTTAAAATTATTGCTAGCATCTGTCTATATCCACATAATATTTACATCCATGTTACTGCAGTTTAAAGATTTGTTTGATGCTAAGAATTTTCATTTGCTACACAATTCCATTTAATGGAGGGTAAAACCTAAGACATCTGATGCCTGTCTACACACAGCTATAGCTAGGGAATAATGACATCTTTTGCTTCTGTTTATCCTGATGGCATTCAGGCAGTTAGATGTCCATGAGTTCTATCTTCATTCCCTGTTGGGCACTGTCAGATAGAATTCTGTATGCAAAAACAAAGGGGAAAAAGAGAAAGATTAGTGAAACTATTTTTTTCCAAAGAATATAATTTTTCAAAATGTATATATTTTCATTGTCAGAAATAAATCTATAGTATTTTTACCTAGAGAAGAAAGCAAAATATGCAAAATATTAAGCAAAATAAGCAAAATATTATGTGACCCTAGCTTATTTTGAGTATAAAGTGAGATATAAGCGCTAACTAACATTCTCTCCATATTCCAGATTTTATTTTTGCCTTTTTAACCCCAAGTTTCATACACCAGCCCAAGTAAGAGACTTTCCTTGCATTATCACACATACTTTCCAAAAACATGATTTCAACAGGCAAAAAATGTTAAGATACTTGAGAAAATAAAATAGAAAAAATCCTCTGTTCTGATAGTGTAATTTCAGAAGAGTTAGATTTTTAGGCTACAGCTTCATATAACTTCAAACTCATTGTGTCAGTGTCACCAATCTTTCCTATTTTGAGCTAAAGTTTGGTTTTTTTCCAAGCATTTCAGAGACTACAGGATATCTGAGCACCCCTTAGAGCACCCTTTTACAATCTATGCATTCAATAAAATTGAAAGCTGCCATAGATTTTCAGTGTCTTTTTATTTAGGGGGAAATTCTGGACAAATTATAGTTCCAGCTTAATATTTTCTTTCTCTATGTATTTGAAAGTGGCCAGTGAATATATGTGGTGTTAAACTTGTGTAGGGAAATTGAGACTGTGGTAAGGGAAAATGTGAATTTCTGCATTTGTGATATTGAGCTGGTCAATATAATGACAAATAGATTTTTCTTGTCTCTTTTGCCAGGTAAACTGTGATGAAAGCAAGCAGACTCAAGTTGCAATGGGAGATTTAGGCTGGATATTAAAAAAATGTTTCTTCCCTGATAGTGTTGTCAAGCACTGGAACAGGTGTTTAGGGCAAAGGTTGGATCACCATCCCTTTATTTAAAAGGGTAGGGAGGTATTTAAAAGATGTGTAGATGTGTAGGCACATGGGAACACAAGTGGTGGACTTGGCAGAGCTGCATTAATGGATGGACTCAATAATCTTAGGGGTCTTTTGCACCCTAAACAATTCTATGATTCTATGAGCCCATGACTTAATAATAAAACAGAAGTGTATAAGAAGGTTGGTTTCTTGAGGGTGATGAATCTGATATGAGTTTTTAAAGGCAAAAGTCTTAACTTCAGGGCTATTAAGTGGGGGCTTTGGCTCCTTGTTTTTTTGTTTTCAATATTGGTTGGTTGCTTTTTTAACAATGGAACACTACTGTGAATTCAGTGCAGTTAATACTGGAGATAAAACTGGTTCTGTTTGGAATTGATGTTATCTAATATGTTTCCCTGGGACAAAGAAAAGTATTAAGGAAAATAAAAATGACACCAGAGTCTATTACAACCCAACTGCAAATGATTTTTTCATAGAATTATGAAAGATGAATCAACCAGTCTGAAATAAAAACATTTCAGTTCTTATCTGTGGACTGATGCTACCATTGTGAGTAGTTTCTAGAAGATTTTTAACTGCAACACAGCAATTTTATGAAGTCAACTGCAGAACAATTTATACATGATATATAGCTCAATTTTTGCAAAACATTTGTCAGATGACATGTCAATCACAGCATGCTAGTCAATGTTCAGAAGGAGGAACTCAATCTTCATATCTCAAAATATCACAAAGAAAGAACAAAGGGAGATGGATGGGGGAAAATAAAAGGATAGGAATGAAATTTTGCAATGAATTATTTTTCTTTGCTTCATTCTCTGTCTCCTTTGTTTCTTCTTTTTTCATGTACCTTTCTTTGTCCCTTGATTTTTCCTTTATCTTGCTGTTGTATTTTTTTATTAATAGCATACTATTATTGTGCCTGAATCTTTCCAAGTTCTTTCTAGAGGCTGTTTCTCATAGCAAATCAAAGATAAAAGCTAGCTGTGTTGCACATTTCTTCTCTGATTTCTTTCATGTTTGGACTTCCTTTCAAAAATATTAATAATTATAATGCTGTACTACCATCTCTATCGTGTCTATTCTTTGTCTAATTGTCATCTTTTTTCTCTGACTTCAGAGATCCAGAAGTCTAAACTGATGTCTTGGTTTTTTAAAGCCTGTATTTAATTCCCTGGCTGTGAATCAGTTTTAAATTGAAACACTGAGTTTTATAATACTGCTTTCAATGGCAAAAATTTTTAAAGACTTGAAGACTTTGGGTGACAGAACATGACCCCATGGAGCACAGGTCCTGATCTATTGCATGTTAAACAGAATTCTTTGGAAATGTCACATAGTAAAAAATTATAATCACAAAAACTGTTGGTAATATTGAGACTAGTTAGGACAAAATGAGAGTCTCTGGAATTTCTTGGTCAGTAAGCAAGTTAGATGTAAAACCATAGACACAAAAAGGGTTTGCAATGAAGCAGTACATTTTAGGAAAGCTCTATACCCAGTAGCTGCGACCAAAGCTAGATAAAGTGACTAGTGTAGTTTTACAAGTGAACGAAACTCAGAGACAGTGGAGGTAATGCAATTTGATGTAATAGATTAATTTCTCATTAATATATATCTTCATGATGCATGTGAGCTTGCAGAATCTCTCAAGTGCTAAATTAAGAAGTCTTGGACTCCCAGTTTTTTCCTGTGCCCAATTTCTGTTGAGATCCTCCGTGTAGACAGTCAAGTTTTAAGGCACAGTTCTGCTTTAGTATCACCTCTCAATAGTTAATCATCTTATAATTTGAGAAGGCAAAATTCTTTTGAATGCATATAGATGTTCTGATGTGGGTTGGATATGCATTTATATCAGTTCATTTGACATGAGGGACTCTCAGTTTCCTTGCAATCTTTTACCTGCATTGGTGCAATAGCAAGATGCTATGCACTAGAATGACCTGTCCATATAGACCAAGGTACTGTCATAGAAAGTTTTATCACCTGATATCTAAATCAGTTGCAAATCAGTTTTTAATTATCTAAATATACAGCAATCTATGCTTTCTTGATTGCTTAGGCCTAGATTCACAAATCTGTTTGCTTCAGGAGGTGCATTTGTTTTTCTCCTTTGTGCTGTTATTTCCCAATTTCTGTTCTGCATCTCTGTCACTCCCATCTATGTTATCAGAAAGCATTTCTGATATTTTTCAGATATGTCATCACTAAATATGTCCGATTCAGCACTTCCTTTATAATTTCTGATGTCTCTTTTATTTTTTTATATGAAGTTCAGTATTCCCTGAAATATTTTTTCATATGTAGTAATTTATTGCTGATGGTTTCCTTTTCTATCATCCTATTGTGAATGCTTCAGAGTGAGTACATGTATCTACTTCTGATCATCACAGTACCTTAGAAGGTACATAGTTAAGAGTTTCTGATCTAGAATTATGTACCAGAACACAGTTATTGAGGTTTACTGTATTGCTACCAGATGAAGCCACGATCACTTTGCCATTTCTTTTAAGTCAGAATTTTGTAACTTTGTAACACCCACTACTGCATCATATCAGTTGTTTTAAAGATGCGTGGAGGTTGCTATTGCAGAACTCTGTTGTGAATGCTCTTTCCCAGCACGTTTTTTTTCTTTTTTTATCTGTTATGTGCCAGCTTCTGAGATCCCAAACCCACTCACTTACTGTAGCCTACTGCAGCAGATGCTCCTTGTATTTCTCCTTCACAAACTCTGAAAGCTCTATGGCAGTAACCAAACACTTAGGCATTGCTGCTGCTTTGCTTCCTTCACCCTAGGCTCTGCTGTAGTCACTCCTATTGCAGCTTCCTTTCCCCTGCTAGCATTCCATGTTCTCCACTGACTGTGCCTTCATGCATTTGCACTGCTGTCCTCAGTTAAAAACAGCAAACCCCCATCTTGCTTCTATTTAGGTCTGGATGTTTTTATTGTTCCTTCACCAACATGCATTAAATGAGCTACTTGGTGTTGGCTGAGGTCTCTGTTAATGACAGCTGGAGAGAAACCTGGATATTTCTTCACAGCAGGTGACAACCAGTTGCTTGGAAATCTCCTTAAAAACTCTGGTGACTCAATATAAGATTCACAGTCCCTGCACAGGTTAAAAAAACTGATCCATAAAACTAAAGTCTTGGTTCTCTGTATAATAAATGAAGGTAGATTCCTCCTAATTGAGATGCTCTGAGGTGCCCTTTGGAGATGCTTACTTTTATTCTTTGGATATATAATGAGCCTAGGCAATTAACTGTCTCCCAAATTAGGTGTCTAATGTAGACACCGTGAAAAAAATCCTCTTCCCCCTGTTACAGCAGAACATTATGCATTGTAATCTCTGGGTCTAATGAAAGTCTTTGGGAGAGGCCCCAGCTGGAAAGAAAAATAACATTTTTAAACAGCTCCAATTTTCTCTTCACATTTTTTTAATACATCAGTCAGTGAATCTCCAACTAACTGCGTAGTAGAATTCTGCGTAGTAGACTACCTATGAATCACTATTATATACATATTCTATAAGATACCTTTTATGTCTCTACAGAAATTCCTCCTTTGAAGGTCATCTTTTCTTCACTAATGTTCTAAATGATTCTTATTTCCATTTAAAAGGGTCCTTATATTTGCATCTGGGGGCTAAATTATGTCTAGCATGCTTATTCTATCTTGACCTAGATTTAAACAAAAAAAACCAAAACCAAAACAACAATCCAATATTTTTCCATTAACAATGCCAATTATGGAACAATCCTATTATAATGCAGTGTGAGACACTATAGCTTTTTCTGTGTGATCCCTGTAATTCATGCATCTTCCAAGTTAAATGCATGGAAAAGGCGTAGACTGCTACAATTCATGAGTTTTGCCAGGCTGCCATGTGAAGGATACTGTAGGTCAATGGTCCACTGGTGCAAAGGGCAGTCATTTAATACACTCACTGCTTCTGCCATCATCTAACCACACATCTTAGATGCAAAATAAACACAGCTTCTGTCTGGGCTTGATTACCATATCTAAAAGGCTGTAAATAGTTTTCTTCTAGCTTTTTTTTAAAATCATGAATGATAAAGAATGACAGATATTTTAGAAATGAGAATAAATAGTAAAAAATAGGCAAATAAGACATCTGAATTAAGCTTATTTTCATCCCATAAAAAAAAATCTATATTGATTAGTGGCAAATGATAATGAGCTCCAAAAAATCAAAATTGACCTGTACATATATTTTGTTCTTGAGATGCATATATACCTGTTAAAACCTTGCAAAACTATATTACCATAGCAAACTTTCCACACAGTCAATATTTAAGTCCTATAAGAGACCTGCTTTGTTAATTAATTAATGATCTTTAAAATTTGTTTTGGCCTTTTAAGCTACTACTTAAACAGAGAAGAAGAATATGGTATTCTATTGTTTTGCTTTTACACAGTGTTTTGTCTGTCATAGGAAGTAAATTTAATCTGCATTATTAGTAACTGTCAAAAGCATACTCTGAACAGAAGGCAAATACAGCAGGTGGTATAAAAAAGAGATGGCTGAAAGCAGAAAAGCAAAACAAATGATTGCTAGAAACTGCTAATCTAGTTATGAATAAATTTAAGACAAATTAAACTGCATGTGAAGCTTTCATTGAAGGTGAATACTTGACAGAAAAGGAGATAAACTGACCAGTTCTTGTTATAAGACCATTTGTCAGGAAGCTCAAGTGCTAAAAACCCTTGAATATTCTAATTACTTTAATGCAACTTGTATAAAATTAACCTGTCAGAATTTTTAACTTCCTAAGTGATGGCTCATCAGACAACAAATTTAGAGAACAGAGAACTGTTTCTTTGTTTACTAACACATAAAATAGGTGATCCTTTCAATTTACTATACTTTTCACTGGTCAATTTTATTTTTTCTTTGCATATAGTTAGCATTTTCATGATATTTCATTTGACAATTAAAGGAAATACAGAAAACACTCTCAAAAGACATACAAAGAGTGAAAAAATCATGCTCTCTATTTTATATTTTGTAATAATCTGTTTTTCAGTGATAGATCAAAAAAAGGGTATGCAGACAGTTAGGACTTTGCCAATGGAGCAAAGTCTGTCACATTTTGGATGATGTGTGCAGATTGAGAGAAAGGTGCCAAGCCCTTCAGCAGTTCCCTAGAGCCTGGAGGCCAGTCTGCCTGGAGTCTGGTGCAGAAATTCACTTCTCCCAAATCTCACTTATGCCTTGTGCTGGATATTCAATTTTTGGCGCTCAACAACTTCAAAATAATTGGCTACGGAGGTGGTTGAAGACAGCTTGACCTTAAGCCATTAGGTGGCTGCTGCTAAGCAGTTGTTAAAATTCCTCTAATCCCAATGGAATAATTATCTCACTCTCCGTAAAACTCTGAAATTACTTGGCTCAACTTTGTTAAAAAATCAAACAACAACAACAACAAAAAATCTTCATGGTTTGAAATTCTAAAGCATGTTAACAGAAGCCAAAGAAACAAGAATTTCTTTGTTCTTGAGTTTTCTCAGATGTGTATCTTATCTGCCTGGCAGGCAAATAAATGTACCTTCAAAGCTCAGTGATGCTTCGATTGTCTACAGCGTGATTTCTCTGTCCTACCCACATGATATGTATCCTCCTGGGACAAAGATCCTGTATGCTCACTTATTTCTTTATTGAATTCTTCATAATTGCAACACATGAAAATGAGAGAGGAAAAGGGATTTAGACAAGCACACAGGCTCCACAAAGATAAGACGCCTCCTGAGAGGAAATTCCACTTTCAGAGAGTTATAGCACCCCACAGACAAGCCCCCATGTTTAATCTTCCACCTCACTGGTGAACCAAGGGTATTGAGTGACCCTTGGTAGTGCAGGGCAGTCAGGCTCACTCCAGCAAGGCTGCAGACACCAGCTGCACTGAGGCTGTAACACCACTTACCCAACCTGTCACTGGAGCCAGTGGGAGCCAGGGCAGCCATTAGCTATGTAGCGGAGGTAATGCCAGGACCTTTTAGAGCTGCTAAACTTCTAAGGAATGGAGTTACAGGAGAACTCCACAGGAGCCCTGCAACACGCAGGGAAGTTAGTGTTCAGATGCAGCAGCGTAATTAAGGCAACTGGGGCACAATATTTCATGTTGTTTAGAACAAATTCCTTGATAAAGTCAGTCTTTGCTTATGCTTTGCATAAAAGCTGCTCTTCCTTTTTGACATTGTATAGGACAGATGGTCTCAGAGCTCTTTCACTGCTATGGAGAACTCTGTAGAGAGAGCTCTATTTTTTTTCCCCCAGTTTAGATGTCTAAATTAGGTATATTTTTTAATTTCCATAGTTACAATAAATAATTATACTTAAGTAATTTAAGTCACTTTATTTGAGGACTGAAAATTAAAAGCTTTCATCCTGCTAGAGTTCTGAAATCATCTTAGAGCTTACCTTTAAGAGTTTTAATTAAATTGAGGAGACTGTTCCTTTTAACACCGTTTCTTTTTTTTTTTCAAATGAGAGCTGTATGGGCCATTCACTTTAGACTTGGACTCAATGATCCTTGTGGGTCCCTTTCAGCTCAGAATATTCTGTGAAATCTATGAAATATGTCTCCATTCCCAGCTGCATGTGAAGCATGAGTAGGAATATCCTGCTCCTTTTAATATGTTCCTCCATCTTTTAAAGTCTAATTATTTTGATTCTGTCTAACTGGAAAAAAAAAAATAAAGACTCATTCTATGACCTTCCCAGCACTCTCAGTTCTGTTATGGCTGTTATGCCTTGCAGCATAAATTTTATGAGATACTATAAATCTCTTGTATTACAGAAAAACAAAAAGGAACACTCCTTTCCTGCAATTTAAAGCTAGAGAAATTTAAAGAAGAATAAAGCAAAATAAACTGCTTTTTTTTCTTTTGTTTTCATTAATAAAGAATTACTTTTGTTTGTTGACCTAGATATGTATGTATTCCCCTATGCAGTCTGCTGTTAAATTCTAAGATTCACAACCATAAGTGGACATTAAAGGAAAAAAAAAGGACTTGGTTTTTCCACAGAATTAGCAGTTTTATGACTATTAGCTTCTGCCTCAGCCAAATGTACCCCTGATGAAACAGAATCTAACCTTAGAGTTTAAAGTGTAAATTCTCCTTGTTGACACAGAGAATAGCTTCTATGCAAACAGGTCTGATAATAATTACACATGATCATGTGGAATAGAATGGGAAGGATTTATCTTTCTTTAAAGGAGCAGGTATGTCTCCTTCCTCTCGTAGTGTCAAACCTAGATGGAGACAGTGATCAAACATGGTGTGACAATTTCTGCAATGTCTCCCTGTGGGAGCTATTAAAATTCAGCTTATGCACAAAAAAACTCTTGAGTGTCTAGCCTGGTAAAAAATGTATGTTATCATCTAGGAGATGAGGTATTATATCTTGCCAAAAAATAGAAAACATATTTCGTGGACAGTTTTGTGAATTCTTCCTCACAGAAATATTTTCTTTTTGTCAACAGCTTTCTCTTAGCTACTTGAAAGTGATGGATAAATCAGCTCTCCAGGGTCAAAGCCTGAAGCTTCTTCTTTGTTCCAGCATCATATAGACATGTTCAGTTCTAAAACCATCAAGGCCCATTTGTTTGCAGAAAGCACAAGACGAAGGTAAATACTGGGAGAGTACTAAAAGAAGAAATATGACATTGCACAGGACTAAGTCCCATGATCAATTTGCTAGATCAATAAAAATTATTGCAACTCATATTCCAGACTTGCAGTAGTCCGCTGGAGTCCTGATTACAGGTTTCATAACCTGCTTTGAATCTGTGTAAGAAGTGAGTAGTCTTCATGAAAGATTTTAATAAACAGTAATTATTCGGAGTTTACTTATGAAAGGCCTTTTCCTAATTCTTAGTAATGAGGGAAGAGCTACATTGTATTCTACAAGGAACATTTCATTAGAATGAAATGAATACATTAAAGCCATCAAGAGTTACCTACATCAAACAACAAGAGGAACTCAACACGAAACACAATATTTGAGAATTTCAGCAGTGGATTTATGCATGATATTATGCACTGTTCCAGGCTGAGTGATAACTCAGCTCCTTACAGCTGGAGCACAGGGGGTCTCTGTTTTCACAATCAGAGGAAGAGGGTTCAGGAAGAAGCAGAATAGTTAATCTAGTGAATGCTTGGCTGCATGGCTGGTGTCATACTCAATAGTTTTGACTTTGCTGATCATAGATTGACCTTTGAGAAGTCAGATTTGTTGAGAGCTGATGGAAATCACATGACAAAGTGGAGCAAGAGGTCTTTTACACCAAACTGGTCAGATTTAAAAGGAGAACTTTGACATAGATTTGATGGGGAAAGAAATGGAACTTTGAGTAACAGAAAATCCAGGAGTTGCTGACATATTGGGAACCAACAGAGAAAAACCATGAAATGTCTCAGAAGAATTTTGACTTGTTCCTCTAAAACTATGACATGGTACTGGAGTCTGTACCAGTACATGTAATGTGGATTACAAAGAGGAGGAGTTGGTACCACCGTACTTCCATGCTCTGATACTGCTGGGGGGCTCCATTCACCCTAACCCCTTCTTGAAAAGCAGAGAAATCTCTAAGTGGTTTGGAAGTCTCTTGGACTCTGTCTGGGATAATGACTTAATCTGAGAGACAGAAAGCCTGACTGGAGGAGAAACATTGCTGGACCTGTTGCTTATCAACACAGATGGAATAATTAGAGGGGTCAGGATTGGTGGTTGCCTGGGCTGCAGCTCTGATGACCTAGTATAATCTGTGATTTCACAGGATATAGGCCAGGCAATAAGTCAAGACCCTGAATTTTAGCAGTGAACTTTCGGTTACGTAAGGAATTAGTAGATGATACTCCCTGGGAAACTCAGGGTTAAAGGCTCAAAACAGAGTTGGCAGTTCTTTGAGGACTTGTTTCTAAGAGCACATTTTTTCTAAGACCAGCATGTGTAAGTAAGGACCTCCTGGCCAAATTAAAGGCAAGAAGGAAATTTACAGGCAGTGGAAGAAGGGGCATGTATCCTAAGAGGAATATAGGGATGTTGCCTGGAAAACAGCTGTGTCCTGGGTGAGATGAGGTGATTCTGCCCCTCTGCCTGCTCTTGTGAGACTTCACTTTGTGTACTGCATCCAGTTCTGGGGTTGTTAGGGCAGGAAAGACAGTTCTGTTGGAGTGAGTCCAGAGCCAGGCCTTAAAGAAAACCAAAGGACTGAAATATCTCTCTTATGAAGAAAGGTTGAGACAGTTGGGGCTATTCAGCCTGGAGCTTACTGAAGCCTTCCAGTATATAAAGGGGGCTTATAAAAAAGATAGAAAAAAGCTTTCTAAAGGGCCTGAAGTAATAGGTCAAGGAACAGCAGTTTTAAACTGAGAGAGGGTAGATCTAGAACAGATATGGAAGAAATTCTTTACTGTGAGGGTGGTGAGGCACTGGAACATGTTGCCTAGTGAAGTTGTGCATACCTCATCTCCAGAAGTATTCAACACCAGGTTGGATGAAGCTTTGAGCAGCCTGGTCGAGTGGAAGGTGAACTTGTTCATGGGAAGGGTTTGCACTAGATGGCATTTAAGGTTCCTGCCAATTTAAAACACTCTATCATTCTATGACCCATTCTATGACCATTATGTTGAAGATTATTATGCTGGTAGTATTTACATATTTTATCATTGTATTGGAACATGAAGCACTTTCAAAGCTGCATCATTTAAATGTATACATTTTATTTTTTAATTTAATATGATTAAGGAAAATAAATACTAAGAATCGTGGCATCAGCATGGTTTACTGAAATGACAGCTGAGTATGAACAACACGGCACTTTTTAGTGAGAAGTAGTTCTAAGACCGTCATAGATTTGCTAGAAGATAAATAAGGCTATTCATTTCGAATGTTTACTTGTTAGCTTAGAGGAATACATACATAAATATTAAAATGCAAAACTGTACTTGAAACTTTGATCCAGAACATGGCATGCTACTGCAGTGAAATAATTCTTCCTCAGCATCACATTTAACAGTAAGTGTTCTTCTTCCAGATTATTCCTTAATTAGCAGGTTTTTCTGTGTGAAGAATACTAGTGGTACTCCCAGTGATTGCAAAAGTATTGGAATTATTGTTTTATACTCCTGATAAGTTTATAAAAACTGAAGGCTTCTGGCATTTTGCTGGTACTTTCAAAACCAAGGATAACATAGATTTATATATATTATATATATATATATATATATATATATATATATATATATATATATATGACCACTATAAAGGAATTATTTGTCATGGTCATTCTCTATTAATTGTGGCTAGTTTAGAGATACTGTTTAAAGTATCTCCTTTAAAAAAAACTCTCTGAAGTTATTTGCAATGATGTTTCCATTTTTCTCTAAATCTTTTTAAAACTGGAAAATGATAAAAGGTTTTTAAGTTTTAAAATACTTTAAATTTTTTTAATAATTAAAATTGTAAATTTGATGTAACAATTATTTATTTCTTCCAATTTTTTTACTTTTAAGTCATATAAGCAAAAAACTTGTAAACCCATCATTCACACTATTTATACCTAAAGGTGTATAAATAAATCATTTTACATCCCACTGCACAAGACACTTTTTTGGTCTCCTCTTTGTTAGACCACATGTGACTTCTTCAACAGATTAGCTTCTCTCATCTTTCTTCCTGTTAGTGAAACCAGGCATTTACCCAAATCACACCTGCAGCACTAATAAGAACTTTCTCTATTTTAGCAAGAATTCTCAAGCCATTCAAGGACTGAGAAGTCTGTTTTGCATAAACCCACATAATCAATTTATCATTTACTTACTCTAAGAGAAGCAATCTCAATGTTACAGTAGCTCAATTCCTAAAACCTTTACAAACAAGTGAGTTTATGTATATTAAAAGTTCATTTATCAGACATGGTTTTCCAGAAACCCTAGGTCAATTAACCCATAAAAAAAGCAACATATCACAAGACTACTAATAGCAAAAAGATTTTTATTAGACATAGATGATTTTTATTCTGATTTGAAAAACTGAGATAATTTAGGATTTATTAAAGTTCATTGCATCCTTGAGTATAAATGTCCTATCTCCAGACCCTAATGATACTCATGGGAGCCTAGGTGACATACTGGAGATCTGACAACAGTTCTGAACCTGAGACTTCAAATATCATATTTAGACCTACTTTTATGAAGTTTTGTAATTCATTCATCGTTCTTTTTAATTAAGAATTAGCAATCAAAAAATCTCATTGATCTAAAGGAATGATTTGCCATGATATTTACCAACATAAATCAGATTGTGCATCCAGGTGCTTTAGAACAAATGTTGCATGTATAAAATGTGCATTATTATCAGGGTTCTCCAAAGTGCTCTAAATATTGCTGTAGCCATTTCTCCAGTAATGCCACAGCTTAAATTAAAAGAAGCATCTACCTTAATTTAATTTCTCTTAATTTGTCTGTGGCTTGAGATGATTCTGGAGCATGACAAATTTGCAGGTTTTGGATAGATTCTCACTCAAATATCACAAGGATGACAAGTGTCTAGGAACACTCCAATTTTAATTGAAATTTAACTTATTTTAGGAACAATCTCAAGTTAGTTTCTTAAAGTCAGTTCTGTATAGTCAGGTAATGTTTATATCTATTTGGAATTCCTAATATGAAATGGCTTTTTGTACCTTTAAACTAGCCACAAATATTTTACTCACCTCAAAAAAATCCTACTTCTTTTTCACTGCTTTAAGTCAAACTTGCAGGAGATTTTAAGGTTTATTTGTCTCTTGCATGAAAGAACTTTTTGGGAATTTTGAATAAATTAAAGAACTAAGCTAGTATCACTGGATATTAAGTCCTTTGAAGAGTAGAAAAACTAATGTACACATTATGTGTCTTTCCCAAAATCTATTCAGGAGCTCACTAGCAAAATAGAGACTAAAGCTAATAGTTTTTATTTTATATTGTATAACTTAATCATAGATTAGCCTCACAAACAGCTTTAGCTAGCTAACTTTTAATCAAACTAATCATTTTATTCGGAATATTAATAAGCACTTGGCCCTGAAAACTTGTTAGGGATTTGAAGCTGTTGATTCATTTTCTTGGCTCATCATTTGCCTTTCCCCACCTTTACTTTAAATTGCAAGGGCCATTAATTTTCATTACACAATTTGATTATTTCCTAACTCATGATTAAATTAATAAAATTTCCCAAAATTTTGAGAGAGAAAAACTATAGTGACAAGTACAATACATCATTCACTTGGAGTTTTAGCTGTGAGAAAAATTAACTGTATTATTTTTCTATACCAGTTTCTGGGAAGAAATCAACATAAAAGTAATCCATTTTTGCATTTAAAAACTTCAAAGAAGACCATCCTTTCTGTAGTCAAGTCAGAAGAACTCCAAATGGAAATCCAATCTTTATAACATGTCTACTATTTGAATGAGCAACAGTAAAGCTGTGGGAAAAAAAAAAAGTTTTATACACACAACTTTAAAGAGGATATGAATCACTATGATTGTATTTCCTCAGTGTTTGCTTCTATTTGGTGCTGACACAGATTTTGAAAGTAACGGAAAAAGTGAGAATATAGATCAGTGATCACTTACAATTGTGCAGGCTTTCCAAAACTGATCATTATTAAGACATAAGAAAATTGACTATGAGTGGTATCACTTTCACAGAAGATTATTCCCAAAGTCTAAAGGAAGAAACTCCAAACTCAAACCCAACCAACCAACGAAACCCCCAAAACACCACAACTTCCACTCCCTGCCCCCACTCCAAAACCACAAACAAAAATTTAAAAAAGAAATACAAAAACCCATCCCAAAAAAAAAAAACCCTCTGAACTTAGTTGTTTACTGATTATTTGAAAAATGAGATTTTCATTGCAACTTTTCAACTTTTATTTCTAGTCCCACTATTTACGGCAAAGTTCCTTCATTCAGATGACATACAGTGGTCACTGTTTCCACAAGTTTGATGTATATAAAATGAAAATATATTTGCAAGTCTCTTTTAAATTTGTAGGAAATCAATTGCAATTTCTATTCTTTCTTTAAATTGAAGATCAGTCTTTATATTTTGTCTTTCCATATCATGTTACTTTTCACACTGATATCCTCAGCTTTCAGGCTGTCTTTATTAAAGCATATTTCCAAATTGCTAATGTCTATCATCTGTAAGAAAGGTGCAAGGTGTGTCTCACCTTTTCAGCTCTTTCTCCATCTAGTACTGTGTCAGAATTTTTTATTTCAAGGCAAAATGCAGAACTGATATTTTTCCCGCACATAAAAGGGAAATTCTGTACTTTCATTAAAGGGCAGATATGGTTTAAATAAAATAAACACTTTGTACTGTAGAAATATTCAATATAATACAGATAGCCAAAAATATTCATACAACAATGCTGGTAAAATTCAAAAGCCAAGCAAACAAGGTTAAACTGATACTTATCCAATGTGAAAATACTGGATTTATTTTTAGGGGAATATCTTTAAAATTCTGTTTTGGAGATGGAAATCTCCTCTTGAAACAAAGATGTCTAGACAGCTGTATTTTTATTATATGTAACATATTTTTAACCATGTCTGGAAAGTACTTCCCCTTTCTGTTCTAGTGGAAGGATATCTCCTTCCCATGATACTTGCTTTGCAGACTCCAGGCAAGAACCTGGGAATGCTGTTCCAGCTCCCTACGGGACCAGATTCCATGCCTAGAAAATATTCTTAATTCTTTTTAAAGACATATTATTCAGTCTAGGAATCTGAGACTTTTTGAAAAGCATGTTTCATTTTTCACTGCCTACTAGAATCCTCTTGATGGAAGAAAATGGTGACAAAGATGTTTTCAACACAGTTACATGATGCAGACACATGTATATACAAAAAAAAAAAAAAAAAAAAAAGAAAGAGACATTGCTTAGATTAAAGAATATCCCTATAGGTAAAATCTAGTTGCATGGAGTATGCAATGTACCAGGACTTAATTGTATTCTTTCAGCCTTCACAATAGCAATACAATTTGTTTTATAAAAGAACAATGATTATATTTATATCCCAACCAGTATCATCTCTTTCTGAAAGTTAGAGATGATCTATCCATATATATCCATGATATAACCAATATCTGAAAGTTAAGACTTCAGGTAAAAGTGGCAGAGGCAGCCCCACTTTTTCTGGTAAACAGGGGTGCACAAGAGAATTTCTTCCCCTGTAGGACAAAACATAAATTCCTAACAAGGTCTTGCCTTTCTGTCCTCAACTATATGCAGCAGGGTTGTTCTCATGCTAATTTGATGTTGTGGGATCGTAACTCCCTACTGATGGAATGAATTTTAAAACATTAACAAAATTACTTGTAGGCATTGCAGAAAATGTAAAATAAAAGGTTGCTATTTTCCAAATATGCCATTCTTGAAGGTATGCTGTGGAATTCTTGGTGTGTGCATTCATTTGTTAGCAACTTACTTTCAAGATAATTATGCAATTTAATAAAAGAAACTCTGCAGGAATATAAAAATTACCCTTCCTCCTATTATATGGAAACAGTTAGAAGGTGCTTTTGTTTTCTTAACTGAGATTTACTGAGCTTTTCCTATTTAAACTTTGCAAAGCTTGTGTTCAACCCTAAGGGGACTTACAGCCAGCTTAATGCTCACATTGTAAGAAAATGAAGATACTTCAGGGACAAGATAATAAAATAAAGCAAATCTTTCCACTACTCCCAATACTTTCTTCCCCATGTCACTGATACACGTCTGAATCAGTTTAGAACACTTGGGACTTTTTAAAATTAGAAATGTCACACTTGTCTTGATTTAAATTTAAATAATTTACTAAATCATTGTAATTATTTTCCCCCTTTGCCCTTACAATAAAATATATATAGTTTTATAAAAGAGTAAAATACTGTCTGCTCTAAACTGAAGGATGATCAGCTCAAACTCTATCTCATCCAGAAATGGATTTTCTTTGTGTAAAAAGAGGCAATGAAAAGCATATGAACTTTGATGAAGAGATTTTTTTTCTTCTTTTCTTAAAAATTGCACTGTATCTAAGCAAGAACAGAAAAGTAGTTTTAAGTGACAAGTACAGTGTTTCATTTCCTCCAGCAAAATGTGCATGTGTTTTATTTCCTTGCCTATTTTGTTACATGCTCTTAGGTAAGAAGTAAACAGATAAATGGAGGTACAATCCAAAGGGAATTGCAGGAGAATCAATTTTATTTTGTCTGCAGAATTCTGTTAACTTCATGTTGTTTAATATTTTCTTGATGTTTATTACGTGCATTCTCCTGGCTCTTATCCTCTAAGAGTAATCAAGACCTCTTCATAATGTCTCTAAAAGCTTATTAGAATAATAGATCAAAAAAAGGGATTTATACACATGGGTTTCACAAAGGTAACTTTTCATGATTCTCTAACAAAAATTAAAGTAATTTTGTTATTTAATTATGAAATATGGAACCTCATTTTAGCCTTCTGGAGCATGAAACTATTGAAAATGACACTTCAATTGCATTTACCCATGGGCTGATGCACTTTGGGAGTCAGGCGTGGGCTACTATCAAAGTATGGGCATCTTCCCCAGTTCTTCATACCTAATTACTGCAAATAAAAAGTTTCCTCCAGAGAGGGACCACTTTTATGCCATATTTGACAGGTAGAAATTAGCTGCCTAATGGAATGGAATAGTTCTGCAAATTGAAGGAATCAAGTGAGCTTTTTTAATTTGGGCTCCTTTTAAATTAGATTTTAATTTGAATTCAAATGTGAGGTTGGTGTCACAAGGCAGTTTATTTTGGATGCTTTCCAATAACTTTATAATGCCCACTGCTGACGTATCCCACCTTGTGTCACTGTCATATTTTATGAAAATCCCTTTGCCAGGATTTTTCTCCTCAGAAGCTGAGAAGCCTCAGAAAAGAAATGTAAACAATAACTATCTGCTGCTGTGGAGCGTGGTTTACCAACCAGTGTATCTTTGATTGGTCCCATGTGAATTGTTTTTACTTAATGACCAATCACCATCAGCCATGTCAGACTTTCTGGTCTGTCATGAATTTTTAATATTCAATCTTTTCTAGCTTTCTGATGTATCCTTTCTCTCTATAGCTTAGTATCATTTTAGTATAGCATTTTTAATATAATATCATATCATAAAAAATAAATCAGCCTTCTGAAACACGGAGTCAAGATTCTCATCTCTTCCCTCGTCCTGGGACCCACAAACACTACCACAATCTTGCCTTAGAGCCAATATTTGAAAATACTCTTTAGTCTACAAACCAAAGAAATTAAGTGAACTGGAAATTTCCATTTGCAGAAAAACTCAGAATTGTCATTTAACCACTGAAATGATATCAGTTAACTAGCTGCATATGACATCATGGACTAGGTACTACTAAAGGGACAAAGTCATCATAGATTAAGAAAAAAATTAATAAACCTGATTCTACCTATTTTTATAAGTCTTCTTTTGAAATAGTCATAGATACTCTGAACATGTACAATATGATAGCCTAAACTGCACAAGCAATTTGTGAAGAAATCATTCTTAATTTCCTTTGCATTTGAGACAGATCCCTGACTTACACATGATGCTGGAAAAGCTCATGACTCTTCCAAAATATCACAACTTTAAAATGAGATGTTGAAGCATAACTGGCATTATTATTTTAACTTCAAAGAATTGGAAAAGAAAATACCCTCTTTTTTAAATTATGATTTTTCTCTCTTATGTACTCTATTCTTCTTTTATTTCCAATGATTTTCCCATTTATCTCTCCTGATAAAAAAGTTTCTGAGTTTATTTCAGTACTTTCAAAAAAATATATAAGTGTTGGACAAAAAATGTTTAAGAGAAAGAAAAGAACTTGAATGTTACCTGAAAAGTTTCTTATTTCACTTCTTTTGGAGTTTCATTCTCATATCTGCAGCAAGAGCTGACAGGAACAATATTTTAAAGTAGTCAGTTCTGTCATAATCCTCTATTCAGTGCTGACTACAGTGGCATGTCATTTATGCTTTCCTGTCCTATTATGGCCTATTCCAGGGGGCTTTTCTCCCTCATGAATCTCTTCTGACCTCATCAATATGTTTGAAGAAACCCTTCTTACCTGTGAGATATGTAGTTGAAGGGAGATAGTATTGCACTCAGAGTGGCAGAGGAAGAACTTCTTTCAGTGACATTTTATTACATATACTTTGTGAAGACACTCAGCAAGATTTCTAACCAACTCACTGGCAAAATTTAGGGAATTTAAAGGTCTGGATTGTTCCTGAAACAACTGTTTAACTTGGTTATGAAAAAGTCACTGCTTGCTGTGTGTAAACCAGCAGAAACTGGTAAAGATTGTAAAACACTTGAATTCTGCTAATGTATTTTTTGATGGTCAGAATCCAGAGGAAAATCATCTTGGCATTATTAAAAGCATCTGAACAATACTGTCTTTGTCTTGGGAGTTTCTAAGTCATGTCATACATCTGGCTATTTCAAAAAATTCAGGTTTAAAAATATCCTTATACTTGGTTGTTTTGTTTTTATAAGCACTATAGACCAAAGAAATTAAATGAGCAGGATATTTCCATTTACACAAAAACTCAGAATTGTTATTTAATCTCTGTAATGATATCAGATACCCAAGGAAACTGTTGGAAGATGCAAATATAACTATCTGTGTGTTGCTGTTTATAACTATACATTTTTTGACTGAGAGTTCAGAATGGGAAAAGTTGGAAGAAGATTTTACAGACTCCTCCAAGACTTTAACCATTAAATGAGGCACTTTTTGGACAGTAATAATTTCAAGAAATTTCTTTTGTGAAGTAGTCTGCTAAATAAGCACAAAATGTAGGAATATGTCCCCCTAAGTTATCTGTCAATACAGGAGTCTCCTGAGAGAAGAAAGGGAAAAATATAAAAGGAAAAAAAAACCAGAATAAAATATTAGATCTTGTGTAATACATTCAGACACACAATCTAATATGAATTTGTACCAAGATTGATAGACTGCATGTCCTTGAGACAGGGAATAAAGAATTCTTTGGTTTTCCAAACATAACAAAGCAAACAGAAAGGGTCTTTCAGAAGCCCTAATGGGAAAAAAAAAAAACCCGCTAAAGTGCTGGAAGAAAAAAAAAATCAACAATTATTTTCTAAAAAGAAAATGAATGTTTAACTGGGGCAGTTTCTGATGGCAGAGAAAGGGTAAGCACATCCTCTGTGAAAGGAAAAGTACAGCTTCATCATTTAAGCAAGCAGAACTAGAGGAGGAGGGTGTGAAAAAAATCTTTGACTGAAGTAATAAGGCTAAAACACTTGGGGAAAGCAAAGAAAGGAAATAGCATGCCCTAAGGATATTTGCACTTAGTGAAGAAAAAACCAAAACAATCATGAAATGAGAAAATGAGGACAGGCAATAGGATATAAGATCTTATTGTTAGTGATTAAAGGCTCACTGACACAAGGCAATAGATATGGAAGGGACACTGTCAGGAAAGGGTGGTTTGTTTAAAACTCAACACAAGAGACAGAAAATAACCTAACTTCTCCAAACAGCTCAGAAAACTCTTAATAACTTATTGGCAGATCTGTAATTCACCTTACAACATCAAATGCAATATATAATTTTCTGTGCTAACTGGGGATGGCCTCAAACACAGTAAAACAAATGTATCATCTGTCACCCATCCCAATCATCACCTAGTCCTTCAACCTTCCTCCAGACTGAGAATAATCCAGCAGCTCTTAGAAAAGCAAGCTAAGAATAGTGATTTTGCTGGAGGGGAAATGGGAAATTGACTTTGGAGTGATAATGTGTAAAGAGATTTAACCCATTAATCTTTTTAACTTACCTAACACTTTTTTGAAATTTATTTTCAAGGAATTCAATTTATGCAACCTTACATTACAAAGGAGTTTATAATTTATTTCATGTTAACCTATGTACAAAGGTGATGTTTAAAAGATTTGTTTGTTTTCCAAAAAGCTAAGCTCAAATGACAACTTTTTCAATGTGCATTTAGCATTAAAGGTATTTCAATATAGCACTTGGAGTAATCCAAAGGAAAGACAACCTTGTTGCTCCAGACCTCCTGTTCCTTCTTCTGGGAAAGCACAGCACAACTTGTCACAGAAATTAAGACATCCAAGTATTCCAGAGTAACTGAAATTCTTGTGAAAAAATGAAGTGGTTTGGATGGGATATCTCTTGTATAATTTTTTTTCCCTCAGAAGGACATCGCCAATAAACGACCATAGCAAGACAGAATTGTACAGTCTGAAATAAAAAAAAAATCTTAATCTCTTTTCAATTTCCATATCTATGCTACAGATTTTGAGGTTTACCTACTGAGGGGAGAAACACAGAAAGTACGTAACTACTTCATATCCTGTCTATGCATTGCAGAGTCCTTCGGGTATATTCAAGCTCTGCCAAAAGCAGTGACATCCTCCATGACACAAATTGTGTTGTCCCACCCTTTTGGGGCAGGGAGCACCCAAGATTCATGGATGTACATGATTAAAAGGACAAGAGCAAGAGGTTTTTTTTTCCCCTCCCCCACAAAAAGTATTATTATCCCTTACAAAGTATTATTAAAAATTACACTCTTGACATGGAAATTGCTTAGTCCCTCCTGGTTAAGCATACAGCAGTGGATTTTGGATAAAGGGGTAGGGTAAATAGGAATAAAGAGAGATACTAATTCAAGAGAGGGAGACAGAAAGGAAAGAATAAAAAAATCAGTCTGGCTGGGGCTGGGGTAGCCAGGGTCCTGGGGCCTAAACTCGGAGAAAGCATGCACAGTATTGAGTTGTGCTTACTCCCAGAAACTTGAACAAGCACATTTATCCCAGAAAAATGATGCCCTACCTCTGTGGGCCTGCTCCTCCAGCCACATCCTGTTCTCTCCCACAGTGTGTGATTACCAACAATCCTTGGCTGTAATTACCAACAATCTTTGGCTGACTCCATGGTTACCCAGCTATCAGTGGGTAACCAGTAACATGGGGGGTTAATTTCAGCCATTTGGGCGGTGCTTAGGAAAGTGTGGGCTGCTGTCTTTCAGCAGTTTTCCCTCAATTCTCTTGTACGAATTTCAGTTTTAAAAGAAAACACGGGAGACAGATATGAATTCTCCCTTAATGGATTGATGGATACAATATCTTTGGAGCCCAAAGGGTTCCTGAAAAGAAGCCCAGCAAGGTTCCATTTCCATTTTTGTTCAGCCCTGTGTAGCTGCTGAGCCAGGTTAGCATCTCCCTGTGTCTGGGTTTTTCCAGGACAATGGTGAAGGTCAACTCCTGAGAAATACTATTTCTATCTTGTTCTTCTTTATTTTTTTTTTCTTTTCATTTCCTTATAACTGTCAGGTATCTTGGTATCTTACAAAATTTGAGTACTACTACAGCTTTTTCTCTTCAAGACTCTTCAATTTCCCTTGAATTTATTTTTAAAGTTTTCTAAAGGAGACTTCCTAAAGAAAGAAAAACACTGCAACTTTTAAAATTATATCAAAATTAATATATTTAATTAGCATGATATCAAAACGTAGCTCAAATAATATTATTTCATGAAAGCACACAATAATTTTCTGGGGTTTTTTTCCCTACTTCAACAGGAAACTAGAGATGCTCTAATGATAATAGCACATAAAATAAATCTTTAATATATCAACATATATAATTTCTGCTTCTGTCTTTTTAGAAAAAAATACTTTCTTCAAAAGCTTACTGAGTTAATGACAAAAATAAATGTACAAATGTATATATTTACAGATACTTTATAAATTCATAAAGACAAACTTTAAAAATTGCAATATTGTGCTTCTTATATGGCTTTCTTTTGGCATATTTTAACATATCGATTTATTTTATCTTTTTTATTTGGAGAAGGTAAAGAGAAATTTGCCTTCTTAGGCATTCTTGACTAGAAACAATATTTCTACTGTAATGGAAATGAAAAAGGAAAGAATAATTTTCTTAGAGATAGACAACAGCAGTTTTTGGGAGGCTGTTTTATCTTGGGGGTTTTTTGCTAATTAGGTAAAATTTTTGTTTTCTCAAATCACATTGGGCAGCAAGACCTTTTTCACATTAGTTGATGGTTCTCTTATAGTACTAAAACAATTAAGAGCAAAGGTTTTGATATAGTATTTCTGAAGTTATTTTGATGTTACAATATTTTGTTAAAATATAACAAGGTGACTGTAAGCCTAAGGAAAATTGACATGTATCTGGAAATGAAAAGTACTAAAAGGCATGGTAAAGACAAGGTTCTGTGCAGCATCCCTAGGTGATATCTACTGATCTACTGATTGTAATTTTCTGTTGAGCAAGAGCATTGTGAGCTGTACTAGCTACTAGAAATAATTGAATTTTTTACCTTTTGTTTTTCTTTTGAATGACACAAGAACTTTGACTTTGTCCTAAGCAAAATAAATAAATATCATAGAACAGCTGATCACTGGGGTTCCCAGTACAAGACAGATACCACCTGCTAGAGCAGGTACAGAGGAGAGCCACAAGAAAGAGCGGAGTGTTTAAACACTGTTCCTGTGAAAAAAGGTTGAGCAAGTTGGGGTTGTTCTGTCTGGAGAAGAGAAGGCTCCAGAGACAGCTTAGTGCAGCATTCCAATCTATTAAAGGACATCCGCAACACGGATGGAGAGAGGCTTTTTATCAATGCCTGTTGCAACAGATCAATGAGCAGTGGTTTTAAACTTAAAGATTTAGTTGGTGAGCAACGGAACAGGTTACCCAGAGAATTTGTGGATGCCTCATCCCTGAAATGTCTGGATGTGGCTTTGATCAACCTGTTTTAGTGGAAAGTCTTTAAAGGTGCCTCCTAACTGAAATTATTTTATGATTCTATGTTCAGTTGTACCTCACCAAGAAAATTTGTTTTACTAGGTGTGCTTATTATCAATCTGATCCAGCAGCTAGCTGCAGCACAATTTAGATGCATAAGACATTATAGAAAAAGGCCATGCCTAAAGTCACATATTTTAAGTTCTTAAATATGCATGATGAATTTTAAATGTTAGTTTTGTAACATCTGTTGACTATTACTCCTATGCAGGTTATTATTATCTGGTAATAATAATACCATATTCCCAAAACCTCTAAGCTTTCGGATCAATTGTATTTCAATGATATTTTGTATTGTGTCATACAAGTTCATATTTTTCCCAGAGGGCTTAAAAAAATGACTATATGCTGTTTCATCCCACTCTATAGTTACATTTACTTTGCCTTCTCTCCTTTTCATCGACACATTAATGAATTATATACTATTCTTCCCTTGGAGCCCTGCTAGATGCAAAACAATGTTGTATTCAAAAGTGTTTGAAACAGTCAGGCTTCAGCCTCTTCACTATGTGAAATCTCAGAAATGCTCATCCCAGTGAATACTCATACCCTGCAGGTTGTGGACCCCAAGTGATGGTTACTGGAGAGGTTCTCCATTGCTAGAATTTGCGAGATCACAAATTGGCCTTAAGGAGAAATTACATCTTTTTTTCCAGGTTTCACCAGAGCACTATCAATTAGTGATATTAGATAAACATGTTAAAAAAATAAAAACAAACAAAAAACCAGAAATCATATTCCCTTACTGGATGGCAAAATGCTTCTAAGTTCTTCTGAAGCAGGCAAGTTTCTTGTCTGTGCCACTGCTAGTGTGAGGAATACTCAGCTCTATGATGTCAGAAAGACAAAGGACAGTAAAGGTTCTGTCTAAAATCCAACCTTTTATAGACATTTTGTCTGGCATTCAAAGTACTTTGGTTCTTTTGAAGAATTTCATTACACCTAGTTGAAGAGCTTTAGACATATGACATGAAATATCTCTCCTTTTTATTTTAGTTAGTCTTCAGTACTTTCTTCATGCTGTGGAGTCAGAAACGCTGAATGTCCTCTTGGTAAGAATTGTGCATGGAAAATGAAGGAGTACAAATAAAGCAGCAGAAATCTCAGTCCCAGCAAGGTACCAATAGATTAAAAAGTGTTAAAAGGAAGTATTAGGGTGGGATATTCTGTTGACAGATTCTTCATCAGCAGTGGATGTCTATCAATCAGCCTGTTAGGTAAGAGTCTGTCCTGAGCTGGGTATTTCTAGAGTTTTCAGTGGAAACTAAGAAAAAGTGAATAAATAGAAAAGATTCCCCCTTCACATTTCTTCATGTTTGCTGATGTTATTAAATTTCTCCCCATAATCCAAACAAAGCTTTAGGATTAATTTGACCTTATAAAAGAATTATCAATGTAATTTTCAGTCTGCTAATTACAATTGCTATAAGATTTAAAAATTCATATTGCAGGCTCTTAAAACAATTTTCTTTAGAAGTATATATGTACCTTTAGGTATATATGAAGTTCTTATCCACTCCAAATTTCTAAAGAGCTGGTTTAGAGAATTTCTCTTGCAATCATGGTCTCTTCTGCGACTTGCTTAAGAAGGAAGCATCTGTTTTTCTTACAAAAATTCATATATTGTCCTTAAAAAGAATAGAAAACAGATTTTTGAGGGACTGAGGTTCAGCTGACTTTCTGTTTGAAATTTTAAACACTAGAATTGCATGGTACATTTTTTAAATGAAGCTGTAGTCTGCTTAGAAAAATAGTCTTTAAAAATAATGTATTTAGCAATTATTTTTTGTAAAATCCTACATTCTTAGATAAGATATTTAACTTGCAAGGATAAAATGGAATCTTGAATCACAGACAATATTTATTGCTTTAACTTAAAATCTATCAATTTAGTTATTAAACCTGTATGTTAGAAAAGACAAATGTAAGTTTAGATTTTCATCTACACTTCAAACACTGATTACACTAAGAAAACTTGATCAAGCCTGGGCATTTCAGAATTTATCATCTCTAGTCATCCTTATTCAAAATTAAAACTAACTTTATTGCAAGAGAAAAAGATTGTCACATTTCAAAACATCTGAAATCAGAATAAAACCAGAATAGAATGTAACATGGAAAAATTACCTGAGCTATTTGAGTGCCTAGCACAGGCATATCTAATAAGCTAAAAATCAAAGAAACTAGGAAAAAGTCATCATGTGAATCAATTGGTATTTCTAAATTTTTGTCTAAATGTTTTAGACAAATAGATCATTTACAAATACTTTCAAAAGTTATTTTCAATATTTTACTTTGTGGGAATTAAACTCTTTTTTTTTTGGTTGTTGTTTGTTTGAGAATGTTTGACACAAAGCATACTAATTTTTTATTTTAAATCACATTGATTTACTTAACCAATACATGCATTCAATGGTGAAACTAAGGCATCTTCACCAATAGGTGCAAAAATAATCAGTTTTCACAGATAATTTTTTTTTAAATAGGATGAAAGAAAGCAACAACTTTGATTACAGATTTAGCATCAAAATATTCAGCAAAGTATTCTAGGACATCATCTTCATACTATTTCTGAAAGGAAAACTAAGATTTTTCAGAAAATATAAAAACTAATTTAAAAAATGTATTTTTGATGTTTGGATATTAATCAAGCTTCTGCCAGAAGCAAAATTTCATTGTTGCATTAAACACCTGAAAATAGAGGGCTTTGTCCATGACAGTGTTATCTGAGCTTCAGTTCAGTCCTGCAAGGAGACTTATGATTATGCATTTAATGGATTTTAAGTGAAACATGTACTGTTCTACATGGAATTATGTCACCAGACTCCTGGTAATGGAACTGTATTAAAAATAACTAGATCATGAAAAATCAGGATTCTATGTCTTGAGGCAAATCTTGCTTTCCCAATCCCTTTCCACTCTGAGAAAAACACAAGCATACTTTCATTCTCACATACAGTACACATGATTTATATCAAAATTCAATCATGCTCAATTAGCACTCAAAATTTTCCAATAATTATGCTGAAGGCAACACTGGTACACACAAAGCTCTAAGGGAGTCAGAGACTAAGCTGTGCATAAATTCACTAATAAGAGAAAAGGTCACAGGCTGATATTACTGAGATTTGATTAGATTTCAGATCCACATGTTATAAATCAATGTTTTTCTGGCTTGGGCATTTCTGCTCTCAAGTCAGCCATTCTCCAGAGTCCTGTGTCTAATCAGAGGCAGTAGCAGTGTTAGATCCTCTCCTGGGCACAAAGACAGCAAGAAATGAGAGAGGCTTTGCAGGTTAGAACAGACAGGCTCTGCCATCCCTGTGCTGAGTGGTTTGGGGAGCTGAAAGGGAAAAGCTGTAGCCACAGCTGTGATGTGAAACAACTGTCGTGTTGGTCAATGCCCACAGGAAAAGTAAAACCAGTGCTGGGGATTTTATGGCTCTTTGATAGCTTCCAGTAGCAATCTAGTCAAACCAGGATGAGTCCACAAAGGGCTCTTCACATAAACACTTCTGCTGAGTGGCTACAAATATGGGAGCTACAACCTAAATTTATTCCCACAACTAAAAAAAGGCCCCAAAACAGGCTTTAGATATATGCTGTTCCTATAATGTGAAAACTGACAGATAACAGGAAGTAATGAAAGCTTCTCAACTCTTTTGACAATCCATATGTTCCGTATGTTGTTCTGGGCATGAGTGGAAGTCTGTCGACTCCCACTGCCCCACTTGTGTTGCCTCTGCATGTTCAACTGAACAATTAAACAGATTGTCAGATGTATGGCACTGAAGTAACAGATTTTCATGGAAGAAGAAAGCAAATGATCAGATAAAAAAAAAAAAAGGAAATAAGAAAAAGATTAATTTCCAATTGGAAGTACTTCTGACTTTCACCATCAAAAGAGTGTGTTATATCAATGCAAAATTGATGAGGCAGAAGAGAGGATTAAACCTATGATGCTGGGGAAAAAGTCATCAGTTAGGGAACAAAAATGAAAAAGGAAAATTTCCCCTGCAGATCAGAACAGGCTAATCTGAGTGTGAGCCCTATGGCAAGGAGGTCTGAAGATAAATGATGAATTGCAGTTCTCCTTTTGGGAGATGAAGAGAGAAGCTATGACAGACAGGACACAATAAATAAAATATGTATTTATTATTGCAAACAGAAAAGGAAGAAAACTACAAAAAGCAGTCTAAAAAGCAGTCTTTTTCTCTGGTTAAATTTAAATATGGAGCAGGATTTGGTCAGATAATTTCTGCTCCCTGGAGCTGAGTTTCTTACAGGAAGACCTGGTTTCTGTTCAGACATAGCAGAAGTGGTCAAACACTCAAATTAATTGACACAGCCTTTAAAACATAATATACAATTAAACCAAGAGGCTGCATAGCAGAAATAGGTTATTGTGGTGTTTGTTCAACTAGAACACCTGTGATAAAGTGAAGTCTGTTCTGACAAACACTGCCTTTGCTTTTATTTGATTTATGAAGGAGATGATAGGACAAAGCATATTTTTGTAAAAATTTTCTTGGATTCACTTTTGAACCACTAGCAGATTGGACTCCAGTTAAACTACTTGAAGATATGCTTCAGATAAAGACATTCATGTGTATTATAATGGCTGAATCATACAAGGAATATTTTAGTTATTCTAAAGATTGTGCAGACCAAAGTTCTGCTTTAATTATCTACTTCTAACATCAAGCTAGTGATGCCACCTGGACCTCATGCTTTAACAAAACATTTCTAAAATTTTACTGACTTTAAATTGGATTTAAAAAAGGATAAATAGAGAGAAAAAATAAAGTTTATATTTGGAGTAAAGAACAACACATTAACATTGTTTGTAAAATGAAAAAAAAAATTAAAGTGTCAGAGGAAAAGGTTGAAAAGCTCACTGAAGCTCTATATTCCTCCATAATGAACAGAATAAACTGCTGGAACCCAGAAATCTACTAAATGATTTCTGGCTTGTTTTTTTGTTCCTGACTACAGAAATCTCCTTACAGAGATAAATTTATAGTTCCTAAGTCAATATCTGTAAACAAATATTTTAATCTTTTAAAAGGCATTATCCTTAGAGTTACCTTTTGTGTGTATGTGTGGACTACTTCATTACATTCTTTGTATGAAGGATTTTTTTATCAGTCACCTGAGGAGAGATTAACTAATGCAGTAGAGCTGGTAAGATTTTAGAGGAGAGAGATTTTTTGCTTTGTTTTGGTGATGGACAAGAGGGCAAACCCATCACTTTTTTTGCTGGGTCATTGGCTGCCAGCTTGCTTAAATGTCTGACATTACAATTGAGAGAGATGTATTATGTCCATTAGGAAAACATCATGAAGCCATGCCTCCTGTTTCATTTTTTAACCCCTGACATCAAAAAACATAGAGAATAAATGATCCATCAGCAAAATTCTGATAGTTGTTTTCTGTATCTACCTGATATATTGGCCAAACAAGTACATATTTACTATTTCCTTTTTTACACATCCACAATACATATCTCTCCAATGGAGTTATGATGTATTGCAGTGATTCTCAGTTTTTGGAAAAGCTTTTTCTGGAAGTTCAGAATCAAGACTTGAAGCAGCATCCCCATTCTTTTACTCAAGTGCACCTGGAGCACAACAGAAAAATCTCTTTATTCTTTGATTGTGATTTGGCACGTATTCTGTCGGCAAAACTGAGGCAAAAAAATTCTAAATCAGGGCCATCTCAGAGGAATTAGAGCAGCAGGCTGCTGAATTTCCTGGCAGATAGGAAAAACTATGGAAAGGTTTATTTCCTACAAGATAGTTCATTGTAACTTAAGTATTTGTTCAAGAAAATAAGATATTTTAATCTGAAACACAGATCTTTCCCCATGTCTATTTTGAATAACATAATCAAAGGTAGAAGAGCTCAACGGTAGAAGAGCAACCACATTTCTTCCTCACAATTTGCATACTATTTTGAATTTATTTGAGGCTGCTTTCAAACCCTAGGCAGCTGGTGGGGACTTTTAAAAATGATACATTGTTTAAAAAAAAGGAAAAAAAAGCTAATGTTCCTCCACTTTCTGACTGGTTAGTAGGAGAGTTCACAGATGGCAACAGATATTCATCAGAAGCTCAAAAGTTAGAAGATGAGGTAAAAGTAGATGTAATACTCCATGCTGGGCCTTGTGTCAGAGCGGCCTGCACTGACTTTTCTGAAGCTCCACAGTAGAAGTCCAAAGGAAAATGATCTTTATTTCAGGATGATGCTTTTGACAAAAGATCCTGCTGATTCAGATAAGCAACGTGCTAGATTTCAACTAAAATGAGCAGAAGGATACCTACTGTAAAACATGATTCAAATTACACTTTTTCTATTTTGTTTTAATATCTGAGGATGGGGAGTCCCTGTCGGGTCTTCACCTGTAAGCAAAGCGTGACTTGTGCAAACAGCTTTTCCTGGTAGGCAGTTCTGTTATAACTTATGCTTATGTTTTCTTCTCCTGTGTCTGCCTGCTCAGGTGCCAGCTGAGACTCTTAAAGTGGAAAATGCTTCCAGGTTTGTTATCCAAATCTCTTCAGAAGTTATTCCAGGTTCCTAAGCTGATGGTAATTTTGATGTAGTATATTTCAAGGTAAACTTCACAGAGCTTGTTAAAGCTTGTTATGTAGCTCCTTTTGGCCGCTAGAAAAGTATAATCTGGGTGAACATAAGAATTTGAACACTGGCAACTTTCTTCTTTTCAAATACTATTAACATCAAAGCTATTAGCAAACACTAGCTGTAATAATTTCCTTCATGTTTGCTTCCTGATAGCTTTCATGTGCTTCTAACTTTCACCACCATTTCCTTTATCAATCACTAGATGCTTTTTAAAATATCATTTGCTGCTTAAAGCACAAAGATGAAAAAACAGCAAAATCATGTTGCCATACTATTTTAAGCACTAACTAAATTTGAGATTTTTTTTTCCAAACTGAGACTCATTCTTCTGGCTCACAAATCCTCCTGTCATATATGTCATTAATTTCATTGTGGTATACTGTCCCTGGATAAAATTTGTGAAAGAATAGCATAGGGAACATTATAAATCAGGATTAACTGTAAACATTTTCAGCACTGAACAAGCTTTCTATTGCTTTAATGGACCACTTGGGGATTCTACACACAGGATATTACCTAAAGTTAGGCAGCATTCAAATCTGTGTTAAGTACTACAGAATCACAGAATCATCAAGGTTGGGAAAAATGTCCAAGATCACCAAGCCCAACCTATGACCAAATGCCACCATATCAACTAAACCACAGCACTGAGTGCCATGTCCAGGCTTTTCTTGAACGCCTCAAGGGATGGTGACTCCACCACTTCCCTGAGCAGCCCATTTCAGTGCTGAACCACCCTTTCAGTGAAGAAATTCTTCCAACCTGAACCTCTCTTAGTGTAGTTTGAGGCCATGTCCTCTTGTCCTGTCACTGGTGTCCTGGAAGAAGATGCTGACCTCCACCTACATGCTCCTTTCTGATTGTTGTAGACAGTGATAAGACCTCCCCTGAGCCTCCTTTTCTACAAGCCAAACTAACTCATCTCTCTCAGGCAATCCCCATAAGTTCTGTGCTCCGAGCCCTGCTCCAACTCCGTTGCCCTTCTCTGGATGCACCCCAGCACCTCAATGTCTTGGAGTGAGAAGCCCAGAACTGAACACAGGATTTCAGGTGCAGCTTCACCAGGGCCAAGCACAGGGGGACAATCACTGCCCTGGTCCTGCTGGCCACACTACTCCTGATATAGCCCAGGATACCATTGACCTGCTTGGCCACCTGGGCACACACTTGCTCGTGTTCAACCTCGGTTGACCAGCATCCCATGGTCTTTTTCCACTGGGCAGATCTTTAGCCACTCTGCTTTATCCTAAGGATTGCTGGAAGCCTTATACCTTCATCAATGCAAGGGGAAAGAGATTCAATGTATGTACATAAAATTACATTTTAAAAAAATTAAAATATATTCTGGAGGAAAGGGCAAAAAAATATTATGCTATTCATCCCTTATGGTCACAATATACATAATGGTATTAAACCAGGTAATTTTGTTCAATTTCTTTTTATCTACAGTATCTATTTAACGTTAGACTTTGATGATATTTTCATGATTTCTTTCTAATTATGCAATCTAATGCAAAATCCTAGAATACCATAAAGTATTCTACATAATTCAGCCTCATTCTAAAGTAACATGCATTGCAGTTTTAGGTGAGGCAATTAAAATAAGTAGAATAAAAGTTTTACAGGATGGCTTTCTGAGGCACCTGTCGTGTACTTGGCCTTATACAAAAGTCAGTTTTAAGAGCAATGAACAAGGCAGAGACGTGTTTATGTTGATGCAGACAAGCAGCTATTACAAAGGTTGGGAGTAAAGGTTTAGAGCACAGTAAGCATGATGCTCTAAGTTCAGTTTAAAAGACTGTCTTTAAATTACAATACACTTTGGATTTATTGAACTTGTACTTTTGCTCTATTGACTGCATCTGTCCTCTTTCTCCTCCTGTTTTCCTATCTGACACTCCCTAGGACACTGTGCTGGTGCTGCAGAATCACAACATGGCACAGTAACAGATGGTCATGCTACATTTATCTCAACATATAAATACAGAGCTCTTAAGGAAGAATGCCTTGTAATTTAAATTCCAGCACTTTTCATGTGCTAGGGGTAACAGCAGTTAACTCTTTGATCTTCTGTATAAGCTATTAAGGGCAGAGATGATTCTGCAGAAAGCAGATGGCTATGGAAAAGAAACATTCAATATTACTAAGTTTGAGGGAGACTGTTGAATGTTGGTCTTAGTCTTTTTTTTGTTTGTTGGTGTTTTTTGGGGTTTTTTTGTTCGTGTGTTTGCTTAATTTATGTTTCACTGTCTGCTCTCCTTGGTATTCATAAAGCTTATCATGTTCTTTGCAGGCAGCATCTACTTCCATGACATCCAAACACAACTTGGAACTGTAGCATCCAGGCTATATAAGCCCCCTTAATATAGTTAACCTAGCTCTAGGAGGTGGTGCAGGTTTCCATGAACTCAGATAGACATATTGTTGTTTACCACAACTAAACATTACTTCTCACAGGACAAAACATTACCCACAAACCACAAGACTGTCAATTACAGCAATTACAACAACTGGAATTAGAACAACCTGCCTCCAGTGCATTCCTCAATAAGGATCTAAATGTCAGATGTTATTTCTATAATTTCTATCCACTTAGTTTGGGAACATTGGTAGGATATTGCATTTAAATTGTAACTTCATCCACTCTGCAAAAGATTCTTGCTTGGGGTAATTTGGCTCACCTCAGTTGAAGATAATATTTCTCTGATGATTTACTGGGGGTTCTATTCCAAAGTCACATTAATTTAAGCTGTGGAGAAAATTACTGTATTATCCCAGAGGAAACCAGGAGACAGATCTCAGCTCTGGAATTTATTCCAAAACAAAATTTAAAGCAGTTTAATAGCTGCATAAACTCTTTATCATTTCCTTCCAGCAATATTTTAAAAATCCCTATTTTTTTTTAGTTGATTTCCACATAGAGGCTTCCAATGTGCAGATATAGAATGCTAACAACTGAGATGTTGATGGATAAAGGTGTGTGTACCTAAATCCACCTTACCCATTTGCAGCAAATCTTAATTTGAACCAGACAAGGTTCACAGACAAGGTTCAACCCACCACAGACAAGGCCTTCTGCTCTTGAGATTCATTTACATCCAAAACTCACACCTGTATAATTTCTCCACAGTTTTTTAATATGAACTTGAATATCATACTATAGTTATATGTATTTAAAATAGTGATAGAAACAGTCAGTACAATGCTGCACCCTGTTCTGCCCATTGTTTTACATCCCCATACAAAAGGACTATTTCATTCAGTTAGTTCCTCAAGATTTTTTTACTTTTGTGTAGTCTCCATATAGAAAAAAACATAAACATACACATGCGTAATAAGGTATATATTCCCATATATTGAAGTGGGTTTTTCTTTTTTAATTATTGTTAGATAAAAGAATAATATGTTTTTATAACTTTTAACTTTTGAATACATTCATTCACCACTTTACAGATACTGTTAAATTGCTAAGAATGAATCAAATCAGGGTATTTTTGCCGGTACTTTAGGCAAACAACAGTGATAAAAATATTTATAAGTTTTCTTAATATTGCAAATAACTCAAAATCTAGAATTATTTATATTCATATTTCTCTCCCATCCTTAAACTTTATTTCTAAAGAGCAAAACATTTTCTTGCCACATATGCAGTTGGAAACATTAATTTTTTTGTTATTTTCATTAGCTCTACGTGTCTTGATGAATGACCAAGTATTTTGAGTTTTGGGGTTTTTAAAATTCTTTTTTAACAAAGAAACTCCAATGATGCTTTTCAATAAGAACCTCAAATGCATTTGATAAATTGTTTGACATTGCAGTGACTGGATGTTAAAAACCCAGAATAAATATCCTGTGATATTAGAAAATAATACCATTAGATATGCTAGAAACCAAGAAGATGAGAAATTACAACAGTTTTTAATTTCAATGAGAACATAAGACCGGGAAATTTGGCTGAGGCAGTATCACTCCTTCACAGCCAATACCTGCTGTTCTTATAAGACAAAGACCTTCAATCTGGACACATACTTTGATATCCTCCTGTGGTAATAGATGAGGTCTAGTTCTCTTTTTTCTCCCTCTTACAAAAAATATTTATTTGATCATGAATAAATATTTATTAGTTCAAGAAATGACTTGGGAAAGGGATGGAACAGGAAAATAGAACTTTAAATTGCTTCATTCTGTGCTACATATATGATCTGCATTTTCTGTTTATCTTTTCCACTTCCTTGTTCCCCCAAAAGGGTTTATCCTAGATCTGAAAGTTTCTCCTTGAAATCAGTCTGTTTCTAGAAAAAATGATCATTTCAGTAAAGTAGTCACATGGGAGAAGAAAGTTATCATCTGTATTGTTAACTGAACCATAATGAATTATTGCAGAGTGACTCACTAAATTAAAAGTGATATATTATGCTGAAAAACTGTTTGACCAGCTTTGCTCATAAACCTAAGATTTAAGGCAGGCATTATTTTTTTCAATTATCTGTACATTTACCATGTTAAATGCACATTCCATATTAAACACCTAGATCCAAAAATGTATTTATTTGTGACTTCAAAGCTAGGTAACTTGTTCTAAAATATCTTTTCTGAGCAGAACTTGAATCTATTATTAAAACAATCTTTTACTCTCAAAGAGAACAGCTCCTCTGAGGATATCATTCCTGTACAAGCAAACATCCCTTCACAGTACAAAGTCAGATTTAGCCACTTACGAGCTAAAACAGAGAGCTGCTCCTGCTACAAAGCACCATAAGGGCACTTCTTACCCTGGGCCATTGCAATTTGCAAAGTGCTTGCTTGCACAAACTCAGTGTAATGCTCACCATGGGCTTACAGCCACTGTCAGCCCTTGAGAAGGAACCTGTGCAAGGGCAGAGATCTGAGCCTTGGCCCCCTTTCCACAAACACTGGATCATCAGACTCCTCCGCCACCACTCCACAGACGCTCCTTGATATAGAGATATTCCACAATTATTTATCCTTTTTTATGTTTTTTTTTTTTAACATAAAAATTATCTCCCATGTGAAACAAGTGCACTTGTCGAAGACAATTCGTTGCAGGAAAAATTTTTTTTTTTTTTTTTTTTTGCTAGGGGCATAATATCATATTGATGTACTTCAGTAATTTCTGTGGTAAAAAACCTATTTTGTTAATCTACCTCTTTTTTGTGCCAAAGTTGATCATAAAATTCTTATGCCCTTTGAAATATTCATAGTACTGCTGCGTGTTAAGCCCTTCCTTCTTTGTAACAAAATAAGTTCTTAAAGCACATTTTGCTCCTGCTAAGTTTTCTTGTACCTCAGTCCTTTCTTTCTTTATAATTGAACTATGTCATAGACCTTTGTGTGAAGAATTACGGAAATATGAATAAACATCAAGCATTGGAAAGGTAGTGAACATTACCAAATATTTTTAAAGACCCCAAACAAACCAAGCAACAAAAGAACCCACCACAAGAAAACAAAACCCCCAAATCTGGATTTTTTTTTTATTTTCAGCTGTTTTCTGAGCAATTTTCATAGAGCTTTTTTCTCTAAGGAGAAGAGGAATTCTGTGTTTTCTGAACTGAAAGATGATTAAATTCTGATTCCTTTAAAGAGAAACACAGCCTTTCTGTTTGAATCTTACTTTTTTCCTGTTTAGCAGCTGGTGACTAAAGTACTTAGAACAGACACCACTATTCATTATTGTTGAAAAAAAAAAAAAAAGAAAATTTGCAACATCACCTACAAAATTCCATCAGAAGGGTTGAGAATGTTCAGAAGTTACTTACCCCAATGCCTCCACAGAAAGGCAGATAGTAAATCTAAAAGCTTTCAAAACACAGATTTTTCCATACTGTTAAAGTTTTTCAAGGCAATGAGCAGGGAAAAGGAAAATAATAAATCTTTTGGGTCTTTTGTATTCCTGTTTTGTAAGCTCCAATTATTTTAGTACTAGCGTTAAATCTCTAATAATACATATATGCCCTAATGTATCAGCTAAGCTCTTAGGAACTGCCTTTTAGGGAAGCACAACACTGTAAATCTCTGACATGTACCATATGTACAATAAAAATAAACCATAAAAAGCTTCTGTTTAGTGCTACTAGCAGCAGCAGCTCTAAAAGGGGTGCAGATGAAATGGGGTCACGGTCTCCTCTCAGTAATCATCAGAAGCTGCTGGCTGTGGGAGGAAGCAGCAATTAGGGAGGGGAGTAGCAGGCAGTGCTCCGTAGCTGTACAGAGGATTGTGCTTACCAGAGGCAGAATGCCTCCCGGAGTGCCTGCTGCAGGAATGTGAATCCACACCTTCCCCAGCATGGCCCAGTACCTTAAAGGCTCAGTTAAGCCCTTACTGATTTTTGGAGGCACAAATCTGAAAATAGATTAAAAAAACAAAAAAGTTCTAAACTTTTCTTTTGGTGTTGACTTGCTTAAAAATGAAGTTTTTTAAAAAAAAAAAAAACACCCAGGGAGAGACAGGCTTCAAAGCCAGACAAGATACTTTCCAAAAAAGTGTGATGAACAAAAACACAGCTTCTTTGACAAGCTCTCTGTGTGTGCACTAGAAAAGCTGCAAACCTGTTAAATGACAAAATTTGGTCAACTTGAGTCTTAGATGATAAGAAATAAGCTATGGCAGTGCCAATCTCCAGGGCAAAGAAATTGTTAAAAATAATTTAAATAAAAGGACAAGAAAAAGAAAAAAATGAGAGGTTAAAAAAAGGCTTTTCTGTGAACCAAAGACAACACAAAGAATTTTCACAAGTGAAGATTCAAAGGGACTCAAAGCAAACAGGTGGAGCTTTCTCTTTAGAGAAAAAGAGTTGGAAGAAGTTGATAAGCAAAGCGTGAGCTTACAGCGATGATAGAATTACTTCCCTAAAAACAGAGTTCTGTTTCTCAAATAAATAACTTGTATTTAGTCCTTGCTTTTTGGTCCAGTTGGGAACACAAAGCTTGTATCTTCGTTGAATATTATGAACAATTAAGCATAATCTATTTCCACCTATTAAAATTAAAAAGGTCACAGGTGCTATGATTTTTTTTCCTAATATTTGACATATATACATATATGTCCAGATACACACTCATCAGCTACTCGACAAATTCTGAAGCTATCTTTTACTAGCTCTTATGAATAAATTTACTGTGTTTAGAAATTCAGGTTGGGTTCTTTATAACCAAAAAACAAACATGCAATGCATTAATTCAAAATCTTTGAAAAAAAATACTCAAAATTCCATTTTGAAAAATCTCCCTTCTCCTTTTAAAATATTACTTAACCAGAATGTTAAATATGCTTTGGCAGACACACAAAAAAAATTCACAATAAGAAATATGGTTTAGTAAAACATAAAAGATGATGTACTGAGCACCACAGGTATCAACTACTGTGGAAAACACAACTATTGAATAAAAGTTTCAACAGATAGTAAACTGTTCCATGAGCTGCAGTCTTCTCTTAAAGAAAACAGACTTCCAGCATGTACCACTCACAGCAAGAAACTCTTGCCTACTACTACCTTATAATACAACTGCTACTACATGGGATTGGTCACATTGCTCACACAGGATAAATCCAAATAATTATAATTATTTTTTTCTGGGTTTTTCTGTTCACATAGAGGCAAAATCTAAAATAAAATTAAAAAAAAAAGACTTTAAGTGAAGTTATGTACAACCAATAAGGGAAAAGAAAAAGATTTAGAAGTAAATATTGCTGAGAGAGTTTGCATAGGACACATACTACTGGAGGTATGATAAATGAGGAATGCAACACTATGGAGTGCATTTAGTAAAATAAGCCTGTCCATAGGAAAACATTTTGGTTTTATGAAATACAAACTGATATAGACAGAGAAGAAAAATGGCAGCCCTGAGTCCAGAATGGTTTAAGGGAGGGCACTCCCTACAGGAAAGCAAAACCTCTAGAGGTTACTAGCAATCTCAGAAGAAATTAATCTGCCAACCTAATGATGATTAGGTGGGGAAGCCAAATACAATCCTTGACAGGATAAATGGAAAGCCCAAATAACAGTGTGAGAGTGGCCATGAGGATGATTTAACACTTCAGTACCAATATGCTGGAAAAAATTGCAAGAACAGAAATCCTCTAAGCATGATCACAAAAACAGGGCAGAGCTTTTGCATTGTTGTAGGTGTGACTGTTGTAAGGGTACTTTTATCTACTATGCACCTGAAGGAACCGGTGGGTTTCGGGCTGTAAATCCCCCTGGCTAGTTTGGGATCTAAGCCCGCACGGATCCTACATGGACGAAGTAAAGGACGAGAAGCGCTCTTTCTCCATGTGGTTCTGATGTCCTGTTTATTAGCTGGAAGGGGACATCTGCATCGTAGGGTTTCCAGGTGAATAAAGAGGAAGAGCTCCAAACTCAAGGGACATTTATACCCGCGGAATGGGAGGCGGGAACGGAAGGCGGCAGCCAAGGGGACACCAGTGAGGAGGGGCGAAAGGAGAGGCTACGAGGGACAGACCACCTTATCCGAGGGATACACCATCTGAGGGAAAGGGGGGGAACATTTGTATAACACAACACCCAGTGCAGCATCCAAATAACAATCTAGTGCATCACAACATGCACCATCCTTGAGTACAAAGTTATGGTTGCCTTAATCAAGAAACAGCCAGACACCAAGTGTACTAGAAGTAAATTACTTTACTTCTAGTGGCACTAACCAGCTATTCCTGGGCACTAAGTGAATTTCCATGACACAAGCTCTGGTTTTCTGGTAATGATCATCCTGATGTATCATAAGCTCCAGTATCCTCCTCCAAAATCATCTTAGATTTGTGACTAGACTACAGGTCTAATCGTGGAACAAGAGTCTCTCAGTTATGTCCTCAGTCTCCCAGAACCAAGAACAATGAAAAAAAGTAAAGTTTCTCCAAAACTGGAGAGCCATAGCATTCTCCACTCTGTAGAAGAAAAGAAAGGAAGGGGAAAAAAAATAGAAAAGACACCAAATTTGCCATCCCTTCTTTTTCAATGTCAGCCTGAGAAGTGATAACATCAGACTTACTGGGACCTACCAGGTTTAGCTAACTTCTGCCACTAATACCTTGTTTGCCCTGCAGAGGGAACAAGCAATGTGTGTGCCAGCCTGCCCAGATCTCTGTTAAATCTGGTTTTACTCCTACGTCATCACTGGCCCAGTGCAACACCCAGGGCCAGTTCAGTACACCTGAGCAAGGGGAGGATGGATAGCTGAGCTCAGCTGAGCTCAGCCTGAACATTGTCCTTTCATGCTGAAGAAAAGGATTTTTCATAGGAGGCAAAAGAAGTATAGAAAATATATTATTTTCATTTGCTTGTGCAATATATTTGCATACACATTTGGGAGTCAAAGCTTTGTTTGGCAATCATTGTAAAAAGAAGTTATTTATTCTTAATACAAGATTGACAATGACTGTTATGTTTTGGTTTAGGGTTTCTCTCAAGGGGAACCACTATTTGGCAGCTCACTATCTCTTACTGAGAGACAGGAGACTTTGAAGAAAGAAGATATCTTTACAGAGTTGCCATGACTTCTGATCATTATAATTCTCAGGTTTTCACAAATCAAAAACTCAAAACACAGCAAGAGATTCCCTTTTGAGAACTATTTTCATGTTATGCATTCAGATGTCAAAATTCTCCAAAATCAAGTGTTGCTTTCTCAATCTAAAAAAAAAAAATAAAAAATAAGGGGCACTCCATTTCATGGATGTGAGACAGTATTTACCTTTCAGTAACATCTCACCAAGTGAGCCACAAGAGATTGCTTCCATTTTCCTCATCCCTCCAGAGTTAGATAAACTTGATATTTATTATTCACGCTGTGCTATTTGCAAACCTAAGGACTATGTAGAATTCTCTGTGTACTGCATCCTGACAGTTTTAAATGGGTATTTTACCAGCCATTCAGCGCTTTCCATGCATTTCATAATTACTTCTCTGCCTCCAAATCTCTCAATGCAAAGTAAATGATACAGATTTTTTTAATCTATCTTCATAAGCAAAGTATCTTCTGTTCATTTAATATTAAAATACCCATAAGATTTGCCATATGGAACAGAATCTCCTAGTAAAGGAGTAAAAAATATGATAAAATGGTATATAGGGGCAAATATGTTCTTCATGATAATTTTAAGAGGGTGGTATGTTCTAGTGGCCATCTCTATTTGATTGGAATGAACTTCCGCTGAAGAACATTCCAGAAGATAAAACCAACTCCCAGGTGCCAGGACAGGAGAAGTTTAAGTTTGTTTAGTCATCTCAAATCTAGAATGAATATTCTAAACTATTTTTGGAATTGTGCCAAATCAGCAGTGTATTTATCACTTCTCCCATCATTACAATAGTTTTAGAAAGTTTCAAAAATGTATTTCACAAACTAATTAGTTCCTATTCTTATTGCTCAGCCCACAAATATTGAATTGTCAAATGTCTGTCTCCAGCCTAAACTTATTTTAGAAGACAGAGCCATACCATTTTTTACTTTTATATAATTTTTATCAGTAGAAGAGCTAAATAGAAACAACACGTGTTGGAATTGTATTTCCTTTTGTTTCAACTACTGTCCCTGTCTCCCACCATATGCACATCTTTCCAGTACTGAAATTAGGCTAACCACTTTATTTCAGCTGTTTCACTGAGTGTCGGTAACCGGTTCTAATTTAAATATATAGATTCTAATTCTAGCTGGGATTCTGTGAAAAGATTTCAATATATTGCTGTAAACAGTCAAGGTGGTCTGAGAGAATAACAAATCTGATCATCATAACACAGTTTTTCTAGTGAAAATAGCATTGTTTAACCTGTTTCATGCATTTTCATGTATTTCCTTTCATAAATTTTATTTAACTTAACTTAAAGGTAACAGATCAACTGAATAAATTAATAAACAGTTCTGGGACTCCTGACATAAGGACACCTGCTGGAGTGGGTCCAGAGGACATCCAGGAAAAGGATCAGGAGGCTGAGCAGATGTCCTATGAAGGCAGGCTGAGAGAGCTGGGGTTGTTCAGCCTGGAGGGGAAAAGACTTTGAGGACCTTAAAACACCTTCCGGCCGCTAAAGGGGGCCTCAAGACAGCTGGATAGGGTAGGGCTAGTGCAGGTAGTGATCAGACAAGGGAAAATTGCTTCCAGCTGAAAGGGGGTAGATTCAAGGAGGATATTTTTTGAAGCGCTGGGACAGGTTGCACAAAGAAGTTGTGGATGCCCTGTACTTGGAAATGTTCAAGGCAAGAAGATGTTGTGGCTTTGAGCAACCTGGTCTAGTGGAAAAGGTGCCTGCCTAAGGAAGGATGGTTGGACTAGATGATCTTTAAGGTCCTTGTGCAAGGAATAATTATACTAAACCACAGCTTCACGGGATACTCATCAGCAAGTGAAAATCTCTTACTATTTTTTTTATTTCTACAAGTCCAGCTTCAATGTAAAAATTTCTGCAGAATGACTCTTTGAAGCAAATATTTTTACAAGCAGCTGCTCCCCAGTGAAAATGACTGGTTTTGAGCAAAGCAACAAATTTATTTTTACGGAGTTTCCCTTCTGTATTGCAGCATAATATGACAACAAAGAAGCAACACAATATTGCTCAGAAGTTTCCCTGTGGATTAATAGTTTAATTTCAGGAAAGAATTTTGAAACATAGATTGTGAGCCCTTCATCACAGACCTGTCAGCAGCAGTGCCTATAGAATACAGAAATAGCAGGATTTACACTGAAATGGAATAATCCTGATCAGTTCTAAACAGGAGGCAGCTCTCTGTCAGCAGTTCCTACGTGGCCACTTGTAGGATGCATGCTGCTGTTAGAGTAAAACCACACACTGAAAATATGGTGGCATATCTGATTGGGTAGAATTTTAAATCTCTATTTAATAGTTTTTATATGGCATAATTTCATATTTGTTTAAAGCAGTGTTTCTAAATCTGTAAGACAGAGTAGTCAAGAGATTCAGAGCATTATCTTTGGCTCACAGAACTGACTGGTTTAGCTATGTGGATTCAGTAATAAAGATTTTTTTTTTTGTGTTGATAACTGGGTAGCTTTTGAGACCAGAAGCAAGTAATGAGCAAAATGACTCCTGCAGAGCCATTATGGAAAAAAATGTGTAGTCATGGTACAAAAAAAATGCCAGTGATTTAGGGATTCAATTTACTTTTAGTTAGTATGAGTATATAGGTACAGCTATTCCATTGGATTATAGAGGTGCCCACTGTCCTCTCTAGATGAAAAACAAAGTAAGGTTTTTGAAAGAGAAAAAAAAAATCTTGTTTCTCTACAAATCATTGTCCAATCAAGTACCCCAATTTTTTTATTCCCTGATTTTTCCTTTACCTGCTGCTTCAACATTGAGATACAAGTAATTCTCAGGGGTTAAGCTAGAGCAGATGAACAGGATTTTCCATGCAGAAAGTTCAGAGATCAGCCTCAGGCACGTTGTAAATAATTAGTGAATAGATGATCTGGTATTATAACAAACATTTTGATTAATGTTTCTTGTTTGCAGAGTGTCATTCCTAAGCTTAATGAGAATAACAATTTCAATGCATGGCAAAATTGCAGAAATGCTTCATTAAAAAATGTTTACAGTGGATGCTGTAGAATTTAATAAACTGAACTTCTAAAAATATCGATCAGATATTTATCATACCATCCCTACAATGCACAACAAAATGATTCCAAATCATCAAACACTGTTTTTCCCTTTTGATCAAAATTTAATTACCCAATCTGGTGGTATTGAAATGATCTGAAAAATGTATCCCTTTCAATCTCTATTAACTAAAGAAGTAGTGCTGAGCACCATACAGTGAAACACCAGAATTGAGATCTCAATACTTAATGAAAATGAAGTATATATTCAGAAGATTTCTTGGCAGAAGGGGAGGGAGTGGAGGTTAAATCAGACATGCCAGGGATTGTCACCTGCAATCTTGAGTGATGAGCAAAGGTCATATCAAGAGTAAGCATTCTGAATCTCCAAAAACTCCTGTAAATTCTGTTCTCAACGTTATTGCTGTTTTCAAAATATTACTAGCCTTTTAAGTGAAAAACAAGCCAAACAAGTCCAACAGAAAATGACTCCGTGTCTCTTGCATCTGTGCCAGAGAGCGTTGCCTTAGACAAAAAGCCTCAATCCTCTTGTGCTGAATCTCCGCAAGCCACCTGGAACAGACCACCAGGGAACGTAACATAAACACCTAGCAAACCTCTGGTGCCACCTTCACAAAATGTTTGTTTGACCTACACCCTCTTGTGTTTTGGGAGCTGTGGAGGTGAGTGTGGCAGAATGTGCTGTGTGAGTCTAACAGCTGGCTGAACGCAGTGTGGGTTTGCCCAGGGCAGCAAAGTTGGCCGTGTAGGGGAATGCTGCAGGTAAGGCCACGCTGCTCCAGGAGTTGCCTGAACAAAAACTGCTGCAATGCACTGGAGGCTGAAAAGGACTCATCAAATTTGTTGTCTGTCTCTTGGAACATACAACCTGTTTTAGCAAAGGATGTGGACAGATAAAAATTAAAAAGGAAGGATTTTTATCCTGTTGCAGTCATGTGTCCTGTATAATCCAAAATAGCTGTTTGCCTTGTTCTCTGTTGCCTGCAGAACAAAAGCCATTTTATACCCTGGTGCAATGTGAAATTTTGTTTCTCTGCTGTGATATTATGACTGAGCAGCCCTCATTCCAAACAGCCATAGCAGTTGCCTTTAATATGCTTTTCAAATTTAAAAGCACATTCAGGGGATGATGTTCTCACCCACACCACAAACCACGCACATGTACTGAATGCCATGAAACAGCACAAGGCTCTTCTCTTCCTCCATGTATAATACTCTGAGTTGATTCATAATAGTCTGCATCTGACATCATTTTTAATGTATCCAGATCTTTTGATAGCACTACTCTGAAAAATATTAAATGTCTTAAGAAGAATTCTACGGTTGCCTCCAGAGGATGCTCATGTAAGAAGAGACACAGTATGTAAAAATATCTAGAGAATCATAGCTCAAATAGCAAGTTATAACAACTTTATGGATCAATGTTAAAAAAAATCCATTCTGTGTTCTAATGACTATTACCATATACCTTTTTATTTTAAAACAGAACTTTCCTCTTACTCAGTATAGATAGAAAAGAGCTTAATCTCTGCTTAGTGTAAATCAAGGCAAAAATATTTTCTAATTAGTATTTGTTTTAGTAGGACATATTTTTTGGTAAGATCTACTCTTGGGAGTAGATAAATTTTGATATTATAGTTTTTTTTTGACTGAGTTGTTATAAAAGCTTTTAAAACTGTCTTGAAAATAAATTCCTCACAACAAACATACGCGTTAAATACTTTTCACTTTTAACAATACATTAATTATTAAAGAACTCTGGAATTTCTATAGCAACAGCATAGTTAATGAGTTCACATTATTCATCACTGCAAGTAGTAATATCAGCTGCTGTTAATGTGTCTCACAATAACCAGTAAGAACTGGCCACCTGAGTCAGAATTTCCAGTGTTGTAAGACAGAAAGTTGTAGAAAGTGGAACAAAACACATAGCTTCCTGATCTTCCTTTTCCTGACTTTGACTCTCTGAAGACTGAGAAGCTAAGCAACCACATATTCAGACTGTATGCCTTTTACTGGATACTCCATTTCAACTGCTATTAGCATAGAGGTCTCAAGGGAATAACCAATCAGTAGAAGGAGATAAGCTTTTTATAACCACTCCTTCTGTGCTGCAAAGAAAGTTTTATTCTATAATGAACAATTTAAAACATTACCAATACAAGTGTTATTACAAACTTGAGAGAGGAAGGACTGGTTTATTTTTTAGAAGATCTGCTGCCAAAAAATAAAAAATCAGAAAGTCACTGAAAATCAGGAATTGGGCAGTAAGGTACCAGGAACTAAAATTATCCATTCCATTGATGCACATTCATTGAAGAAACTGAGTTCTAAAGGAAGAAAGACTCAAATACAGACCCTTGGATTTTCATGAAACCAATCCTTTGTGTTATATATCCTTGTTACTATATCACCTTTAATTGAGGCGATATTCCCAGCTAGAGACACAAAATGCTGTACTGCTCACAGTTTCCTGGGCTTTGGAACACTTCAAACTTTTTATTAGAGTAACGTAAGTACAAATCAGGCTTGTTTGACATGGTTTGACCTCCTCTTGGTGGCACTATATGCTGTCCTCTATAACTGCTATTGAACTCAAAGTAAGATTTACTTTGTTCTGTATTGCATAGTGAAAATTAGGGAAGGGAAAAGAAAAAAACCCTTAGCATGAAAGTCTGTTACTCTGTGTCTGAATACGTTTGAACAAGCTGAAACCACAAAAACATCAAACAATTAATTTCTTAAAATGTTTAAAAATAGGTGGTAGTAAGAAGGCACATATTCACATTGAATCTTTTGCTTGCAAGAAAAAAGAGAAAATAAGTTACTCCACATTCACTGAGGAATCACAGAAGCATTTGGGTTTTTAAGTAATAAAGAGAGGGAATGCCAAAATCATTACAGTAAAGCCACTTCTAAATATATCCAAAGAGTATAGAAGCCAATAAAAAGACCCATCCTTTCATTTGCTGCACTTGATCTGGACAACATAAATGAGCACAGGAAGTTAAGTATATTGTTGGAGACAAAAACAAGGGCAACATTTCAGATTTCATTCAAATAATCTGCATGCTAATATCATCTCTTTAAATGACATTTCTGTGATTGAAGTTTAAATGGCAGTGACCCTTCAAAAAAGTACTACTAGTTTAAGAGGCAGTAAAAGTGCTGTGATATTCTAGAATGAAAAAAATTTGCTGCTTTGATAAGAAAATCCCACCAAAACCCCTTTTTTCCTGCAATTCTTATATAGAAATCTCAGTAAAAGAACAGGGAGATATCAGTTCAAAGACAGGCTAGTCCTTAAAAATAATAAAATAAACTAAATTTAATCAATATTGAATTCTTCCAAGAAAACCCTTCTTGGTTGTGTTGCAGGTAATGTGACAAGACCATCCTCACAAGGCTTACATCTACGATTCTTCATTTTACCCAAATCAAAACTTTACTTTTAAAATCCAGGAAATCCCCACAATCAGAATTACACAAGCACAAAAGATAAATAGAGTAAGGTACAGAGTAGAGTGGAGGGTGTTTTTCTAATGAGCTGATAGTTCCTCTTTTAACCAATCTATTTCCTAGTTGAAAAAAACAAGACAACAAACAAAAAAACTTGCACCTCCAACAAAAAAAAAAAAAAAAAAAAGGGAAAAGATTAAAAATTTGATCAACACCACTTGCCAAAAACATAATATCACCCACCCCTCCCCCTCAAGAATCTGTGGTATTCTTCAAGTCCCTTACTAGTTCATAGTAAATTATTTTGGAGTTTCATGATAAAATGTGGCTTAAATTTTCCCTCAGCTTTGTCTCATATAATGATCTACAGCATATGTTCTTTGGCACTTTAAAGTAAGGGGAAAGTAGGAGACCATCTTGTTGCAGCAGCTAAAATAGAAATAAATTGTTTCTACAATTAATAGTGTTTTTCTCAGAAAGTTCATGATTTTTGACTTGTTCTGGCCTGCCACATTAGCATATTTTGTTCAATTGCTAGCTGTGTTCTCTGTGCTGGGAAGAAATAGGTTCACATAAATGTAGAGCTAGTCTGAAGTCCTGACTGAAGATAGGGCTCATAATTAGCCATTCCCAGGAGGCTGATGTGTGAAGAGGCACCAGTTTAACACTGTTAAAATTATTTCCAAAGAGTTCCCAGCATCTTTACTGAAGGAATCAATCAAAAATGTCTTCAGAAGAAAATGTAATTGCTTTCAAGGATTAAAATTTTAATCAGGAATATTCAATTAGAAGTTAATGTTGAGATCCACAGTTTAGATTTTTATGCAAATGTGCCATTCTTATATTCAGTCTTGAAGATAAAGGCGATTCATGGCAAATACAGTTCTGTCTCTCAGCTCATCAAGTTAGTGATAATTTACTTTGAAGAATATTTTACACTTGCTACATTTGGAAGTATGTAAATCAGTTCACTTTTGCCCCTTCTACTGTAATTAATCTTTGCATTAGTTATGTGAGATGGCTCATAGCATTTTCATTCATGTGAATCCCCTGGTTTCAAAAAGATTTGACCAATACAAGATAAATAATACATATCAACTGTTAAGCCAGAACTGAGGTTTACAAGAGTTTGATTACATTTACTCTTTACGAATAATAATTCTAGAATGGAAGATCTTGAATTGAAAACTGCACAGTTACAAAGAATCAGATCTTAAAAATTACTGATAAAATTCCTCTTCCCCTAAACCATTGCATGTTCTGAGAGCAGAGGTCAGTGAAACTTGCATATAAGTGGGTATAGAGATATCATATTGAAAAATCCAGAATTAAGACACTTTCCTTTATCAAAATCTATCTTCAGTTGTAAGAAGTAGAATTTTGAATTTGTGATTAGAGATAAATTTCATTATAGTTCATTTTAAAATTAGAAAATATCGCATTTACATTTACTTGTTTGAGATTTGACAATAAATCAAAAATCTGTTAATTAAAAACTCCCCATAAGGCATGGAAATGTATGAGACTATTTCCTAGCTTACATAAAGCTCTTTGATTTTCTGATACATATGTCTTATAATATGCTATTTTATCCTTGCAATTTACTCAGTACATACTAGAAGCTCAGAGAAATAGTTAAATAATTTAATTTCTCCTCAGAAACTGCAGGCAGTGACTGTTATAAATGATGTAATCTCTTCTTCTGTAGCATCCAAGACAAATAGATTTGTTGAATAGCCCGAATAAGTGAGAATTCTGCTGGAATCAAAAAACTTTAGAACTGACCATTCTTACCTGTCTAAATTATATTTTAGTGTCATTTATGTCTTAATTTTTACTTGGAAGTCTTACATGAATACATGACCAAAGACATCAAAATACACAAGTTAGCTTGAGCTGTCAAGATTTTGGCCTTATAAACCTCATTATCTGTAAAGCTAGAACAGATATCCTGAGTTGAAATACACACAGAAGGATCATTGAAGTCCAGTTCCTGTCCCTGCACAGAGCAGCTCCATGGCTGCCCCTGTGCCTCATATGCTTGACTTCTGATATTTTGGAATTGCCTGCTCCTGTTCTCTTAGGATGTGGTGCTCAAAAAGTGACCAGCACTGATAGATCCCAGCACCTTTGGAAGCATTCTCCCAGGAGACCTTACCTACCTAGATCCTTGAGAGCCTGAGGTGTGCTCTTCTCATGTCCCGGGCTGAAGGTTTGCTTGCACTTTTCATCCAGTCAGACTTGATTTAAATTCAGTTGTTCTGTGGTCACTGTGGACAAAGTGGCCACCCAATCACTACTTCAATCCCGAGACACCCTCTTTCAATAAGTAACAAATAAAGAAGGGCATATTTCCTAGCACCCCTAGTACCTATACCATGAAGTTACCATCCAGGTGTCCATCTCCTGGACCTGTTTGTGCCAGCTGTATGGTGTTCCCAATTATCATCTAGCAAGTGGAAGTTCCCTGTAAGGCAGTTGAAACAAGTTGAAATAAACAAGAAAGCAAGACGTTTCCATAACCATTACTCAGATAAAATATCTAATTAAATATACATCAAAAAGTTCATTGAGTGATCTGCATTTTGATCACTGCCTTTTTGCTAAGGAGGTAAGTACTTATAAGCACTGACTAAGGCTGATCAGGGGTGAGGCTGATCTGTGCCTGGGTTACTTTTGCTTTATGTAAACTGGACCTGACATAACAGCCATCAAGGTTTAGTCATTAAGTCATTACCTTAACTAGATATTTAAAATATCTATGGACAAAACCCATGAAAGATTGATCTAAGGAAACATACTTAACCACTATGTAGTCATGTAGGTTTTTTGATCATAGATTTCCATTAGACCAATGTTTGAAGAATACTAGGCAAAACTATATGAACCCCAGTCCTGATGGAGCCATGAAAATATTTTCAGAAGCAATTACAAGAATCAAGGAATACATTTAGCTTGCAAAAATTATTTCCACTGTATAGATTTATATATACTATCATAAGTATATACTATTTTGCTTAGTAACAAGTAACACAGTAAAAAAAAAGGAATGTCTTATAATTCAGATATATGTGTGTACATATATATAGTATACATATATGCATACACCTTATGAGAATATTCTACTATGCCATTAAAAAAGTGAATTCACATTTTTCAATAAATATTATCTACCTATGGAACCATTACTTTGTTTTAGAATTCAATAGTATTGAAATATATTTACATTTCAGATACAATTTCAGAGGAGTCAGAGCTGTTTAATGTAAATGTATAATAAAATTCTGTATTCAAAGTCGGGAGTAGTATATTTGAATTCTCATTAATTGCTCATTAAACAGTTTAAGTATAGTGCCCCCATTCTTTCTTTGTAGACAATTTTTAGGAGAAAAAAAGGTTTTTTTATATTTCCTTTTAGAGGTACTCTTCATTTATATTCTACATATAAGGCAACACTGGCCTAAATAATCACTTAGTGGAATATTTTTATAAATTTTACACCAAAGGAACATTTTGCTATTTGATCTAATTTTGTTCTTTATACAGAAAAGAGAAACAAGGAAAGTAAAATCCAGAATCACTTGAGAATTAAGATAAACAAGGGAATTCAGGAAAATAGGGTTTAAAATCTTTAATGACTGTGTCCCCTAGCAGTGTAGAAGAATCACTTGTTGAAGATGAGCTGTAGTAAGACATGATACGGTGACAGGTTTAACCGCAGTATTAACATTGCCACAGCACTTGAAACCCTCTCATCATAATATGACCACGACAATAAAGATGATCTCCACTACTGATTTCCAGCACTGTAAGTATGTATTTATGACCTGTTAATGACAAAAGGCATATGAATAGGAGGATAGAAATTTTGTTTGGCCAGGGCCAGGTTTCTCTGATCCTCTTATACTGACCAGATAAGAGGCTCTGCTAATGTGCAAATGTGCACCCTAGGGTTTCTATTACTCAGTTTCTATCATTCACTGCCTGGTACTTAACAGTCCCATTCAGTGTACCATCTTTCTGGGGATGGTGGCAGATAGGGTGATACATTCAGTGCTACATTTCCTGGCCCAGCTGTCTCCGGGATTATTTCAGAGATGAGTCCCATCATAATTCTTTCTGGAGTGCCATGTTGCCACAGGATTTATGCAGAATGATGTTTTGGGCACCAGCATGGATTGCCTGGTTTGGTTTCAGCCACTTGGCATTTGCCTCCATCACAGTAAGCATATAGTGATTGAATTGGTAGATTGTGGCAGTGGTCCAGTGCAATTGATCTGCCAGATCTACTTATACTGATTCCACTCACCATCCAGATATACTTTTTTTTCTGAATTATGGTGCATGTTTCATAGATAACCTGCACAAGTGGACAAGTCCCCCCCAGAGATCAGGAGCTGAATTTTTATGTCTCACATGCAGATGTCCGCATGTAGATGCCCTGTCCCACTGATCCATGAGGCACAATGGTGAGGTTGGTGCTTGTAGTCAGTACATAACAGCTTCCCATTGCTGCTTCTTCATTCTGATACTTTTTCTCTCCTTGGGTAACAGTTCTTCATGGGCTATAATCCTTCAGTTTAAGCCTGTTCTATTGTGGGTCTCCCTCCTACGACTGTGAACATCTATTCTGCCATCCTCCTCCTCCTTCTCTGTTCTTGGAGTTCTCTCTGTTGTTTTTCATTTTTTTCCTTGTCCTCCTATTTCTGACATTTGTTTTTGCTGAGCATGATGCATGACAGTATGGAATATCCCTGTGGTCAGTTTGGGTCAACTATCCTAGTTATGTTATCTTCAAGCCTCTTGTGCCAGCCCACTCATTTGGGAGGAGGGGAATATGGCAGAATGTGAAAGTCTTGACACTGTGCAAGCATTGTTTGACAATAACCATAACACTGCTGTCTTATCAGTGCTGTTTTAGCCACAGACATGAAACACAGCACCATATGGACTGCTGTGAAGAAAGTTAACTCCAATACAGCCGGACTAAGACAGCCTCCGCCCTGTGTTCCATGAAATTTTTCTTATGCTCAGGTCCCATATTAAGTGATATATTTATGTATTTATGTGTTGCAGTGAGCTGCAACTGGGTTCATTGTGCCCAGGGAGAATGCAGCTGCCGTAGCCGGGCATGGGAACAAAAAAGATAGGTCTTAGTTTCAGAAAGTTCAAGAATCCATTTATTACCCCCAGAGAGGAGGGGCGAGGTGGAGACGAAAGACGGGGCAAAGGCAGGGTTGTGGGGTTTTATAGGGTATCATGGGGTGAAGTTTAGGGTTTGGGTCAAGGGAGGAGTTATTAGAAACACAAGAAGGGTAAGATCAAATTCTTGCCTTTTAGGAACAGGGGCACTCCACATTTATGTAAGTTCTGATGTCCTATTAACATAGTTTCATTTCTATACTGTACTCAAATCTTCCAAAATATTTACCAAAACCACACTGCTTTTCAACATCTGATCCTTCTGTTTTATATCTTTCATTTTCCTTACCATTCTGTCTAGCTCTCATTCCCAAAATTCCTTCTTACCAATACTTAAAGCAGCACCTGAGTCTAGACATTGTCATGAACCACCTTCCACTGATCGTGGACATGCACACAAACACCATTTTTAATTCTGTGCCACCTTTCCAAAGGTCCACAAGGACAGCCAATGGGTTTGGCTCCATTAAAAAATTAACATAGTCTCCTGAACAGACTGGAGTGGAGTCAGACAGACACAGATATGTTCCAAGCACAATCTTATCCAACAGCATGTGTCATTATCAGCCAAGCAGATGAGTAAGAGTATTCTGACAACATGAGAGATGGTATTACTGCACAGCACTGACACTTGAAAGTCAAAGCAAGAAATGTGCACTGAAGTATTTCAGAAACTTTAAACATTCAATTGATCCAAGGAAAATGTGAATAAATTTGCGAGTTAAAAATTACTATCACATCAATATAGAATTTTTTGTGATTTTTTTGTTTTGTTTTAGTTTGGTTTGGTTTGGTTTTTGTTTGGGTTTTTTGTCCATTGTTGTTGTTGTCAACATTTTAAGTCATCAAATTTTCCAGGCCATTATCTGAAGTCTTTAATGACTTAAGAGGGGAAGTTAATTGCTGGCTACTGTTATTTACTGATATTGGTCATGGTTCAGTAGTCTAATAGCTCAGATCCTATGTAGCAAGCTCATGTAGCCTGACTCACTGCAGTAAACCAGTTCAACTACAGACAGAAGGAGTTAGATTTCCTAAATGAATTGTTTGAAAGGGGTTTGAATGGAGAGTAGGATTATATACAGTGATCACTTATCTGCCTCCTCTTTCTCAGTCTATCTGCTGTGCTGGTTTTTCTAGTCTTCAACACATGGCATCCCTAGAGAGGCAGATGCTTTGCTCTTGGTTACTTAAGTAATTGTATAGAGAAATATTGTATTGATTTTTTAGTTTTACAAATATGAATCATACCTATCCTGAAGAATTCTAACTCAGAAATCCTTGCTGGAAAACACTTACAAATATTTGAATTTATTTTTCTGGGTTGTTTCTGGTTGTTCTTTGAGCAGTGCATTCTATATATGCAATTTTCATAGCTTCACAGCAGCAGTTTCTTCTAATCTATCACAGGAATTCAGGGAAAGGTTTCAGTTGCTTAAGAAATGCTGATCAGTGTCTTCTACTTAACAGTTGCTAGACCTAAAATAACATGTATTTTAATTTTTTGACGTGCATTAAATAAGGTCAAAACCAGCATTAACATGCAGATATGGGTTTAAATGTTTAACCTGATATATAGCTAATTCTATATTGGCCAAGAAAACGTCCATGGCCACAGTTCTACTTCAGGTTAAGCAGAAGCAATATTTTGACATGTTTGTGCATGATATACATAGACGAATTCTATTTCTCAAGGCATAAATATATTCAGATACTCAGATCAAGTTTTTATCTAACATTTGACTAAATTAATGAGCTATTTAATAAATCAGTATGTTTGTCTTGTTAGAAAACACAAACAAAAAAATAAATGAGACACTTCAGATAGTTTTCCCCTGTGAGGATCCTCTTAGTTCGGCACACCATACCTTTGTCCCTCTCCCTGCCCTCCTTAGGGCACCAGCACAGAATCCATGCAGTGTGGGGTTAGACTGGATGTGAGCTGCAGTGAGTGTTAGCTCAGATCCTCTGTCCCTCAGAGCTTCGATACTACTGTCCAGTTTCATTCTCAAGCAGCTGAGAAGCAGATCTAATCAACAATAACCAGAAAACAATACTGCTCAAAGAAACATTGACACTTGAGATTAAAATTTTAAAGTATTCCTGGCTGTAGCAATGTTTTTTAGAAATTTCTGAAGAATGCAAATAGCCTGTACTTCTCAGAGAGGCTGTAAGCGGCAGACTACTCATTTTTTCTGACTCTTTGTTTAATTAAAGTAATCTTAACACTAATCTCATGATTTTACATAGTTTATGTAAAGAGGTTTTTTTTTTTTCCTACAGATGAGATTAACTAATATGGCTAAAATTACCAGAGAATTACAGAATATTCTTAATTGGAATGGACCCACAAGAATAATCAAATTCAACTCTTTGGTGAACGGCTCATACCCTATCTTATTTGATACAGAAGACTTGAGGTTTGAAAAGTTTTGATAGATAAAACGTTACTTGAAGAAACAAAATAAAAAGGAAATGAAAACTGGAGGGTGGTAAGCAAAAGAAAATGTAAATAAAAATGAAAATGAAAGGAAAGAATGAGGAAGAGAAAGAGAAAAAGAGAATGAGAAAATGTACTGGGAGATCTTGGTGTTGGCTTCTATTGCTCTTCAGTGGACTGCTTCATGTTTCTTGTCACTATCAGAAGCAAAATGGTTACCTTTTTTCTTTTCATTATGTACAGAAGACATTCCTTTTGACTGAGCTCTTGACAGCTAATTCCTTAAACTCTGCAAATGATCTATAAGCCATTTAGACACACATGGCACACCTCAGCATGGTGCAATGGATTCTGCAGTTCTGTAGACAAAAAGTTTTCTTGGCAAATGAATTTCAGAATCTGATATGAAAAATAAATATTGTAATATTATATTATATACATTCACCTCTCACTAGACCAAGCTGTTCAACAACACATCTAACCTGGCCATGAAGAATGTCAGGGAAGGGATATCCACAGCTTCTCCAGGCGACCTCTTCCACCTTGACAATAAATAATTTCTTCCATATATCTAACCTAAATTTTCCCTCATTAAGTTTGAAATCCCTCTATTTGAGCTGAGGAGTTCAATGGTGAGGGTAGATTGCTCTAGAAGCATTTTTTCCCATCTAAAGTTAAGTAATTAAAAAGAAATATGATGTTAAACAGTTTTGGCAAGACCAATATTTTATAGGTGTCAGCTCCCATCTATTTTTAATTTTTTTTTACATCTAAAAACTATATTCTTAGATACAACCCCTTCATAAAATATAGAACTACTACAAGAGCTTCAAATGGAAACAGTGCCCAGTGCTTAATTATGAGTTAGCTAATAGGACTAATACATTCCAAGATGAATAAGTACAGAAACTTGCTCACTGCATTTGACCAAGTTATCCGCAAGGTGTCAATATGGATTCATAATAATTTCTATGGCTATAAACAAATAATTGTCTTGTTAAAAATAGAAATTTGGAAATGACAATTTACAGGTGCTGGGGGCATCTCTTCTGTTCCAAGTTTTGAAAGAGACATATTTTCTCAATCTTTTTTTCATGAGCAATTTAATAACTGTAGAACTTTCATATTTCTTCTTTTGAAGGCACTAAAGGGTATTTTAGTAATGTGTTTATCTACAGCTAACAACCATAATTAGCTTAAGTTATGGGATGCCCCAAATAAATGAAGAGCAGTTTATAGTTGTTCAGAAACACAGTTTGTTCTGCTGGTGTTTTGTTAAATATTTGCAGAAAACATGATTTGCATCATTTGCAAGTTACATAAACCTTTATAATTATGGCCTAAGGTATTATACAAAAGTTATTTAAGTAATTCCCAAAGATTGCCACTCAGTGCACCAAGCATTAATCATCTGTTGTGTCTATTATAAATGCAGAAGCAATTAAGTAGATCTGTGGTGAGAACAGGTTATTGCCAGGTTTATACAACACTTTTCAATGGCATCATTACTGATGAAGACTGTTGTGAGTTGTTCCTTTCTCAGTGAAGAATAAAAAATATTACTTTGATCCCAAAATTCTTTGGGTTTTTAAAAATTAAGTGCGTTACAACAGAAATGTGATAAAACCTAAATAGATTTAAAATATGTATCATGGAAAAAAAAAATCCCTCTCCTTCCCTGCAAGAAGAAGCAAAAATTAATTTTGATATTAGAAAATTAATACATATCAATGTCCTAAAATTTGAACAGGAACTGTTCTGAAAGCATAAGAATCAACCTCACCTGCAATTTCTTTGCAATTTTGAGGTCTAATATTTGAATGTAAAATCTCCTGTCTTTGCCCTGTGAATTCACTGAAGGCAATGAAAGTTTTACTTGAATAAAATATAATAAAAGACATCATATCAGGCAAGTAAAAAGGTATTACACGAGGAAACAAAGAGAATGGAGCAGAAACTCTATGGTAAGCTAACATTCTTGCATGCATATTTTAACAGCCTACTGCCACTCTACCATTAGATCTTTCCTTTGCTGATCTTGGGTAACTGATAATAATCTTCTCCTGCTCTGTGAAATATTGTTTAACTGTCATATGAGGGTTCTGCCACCTTGGAACATGCTCAAATTATATTTGGTCCTATAAACATATAGATTTTATTCAAATATTAAAAAGGTTGGTGTTGCAAGAGCTGAGAACCACCTCCGCATATATTGTACAACGTACTCAAAACTGGGCTAATCCTAAGAGATGAAGTCAGTTTGGAGCTTTCATTAAATAGTCTGTGTCTTGACCATGCTCTTATTTACAGCTCCAATTACCTGAGCTAAAAAGCCCCCTTATAAATGTGGCTATGGGACTGCCTCCTTAGGTACTCAGAAACATCTCAAAAACCTGCATTCTTAAATCTGTCAAATAATTCAAGATTATTTTGTGCTTTTTAAGTTTGGGATGCAACATGTAATTACACTTGAATTGTATAATGAGCTAGCCAGTTCCCAAGTGTTTCATTTATTGTGTTTTGTTATACCAAAAAAGGCATTGTTTCATTGCAGCCTTTGTATCAACTGAAAAGCACACCAGCTCCTGCTCTGGCTAGCTACATCTGGTGGTCAACAGAAAGGAATTTATTTGTGTCTTTTCTTCTTGACTTTGTTATTCTTTCTTGGAAATACACAGTTCTGTAATTTGCAATGAGCTCAGATATTTATTATACTTAATATTCTTCAAAATGTAAATGTTTTTGGCTCATCTTCACACATTAGTATCTTACAATCTAATCTTTTGCAATGTCCTCTGAAAATCTGCCCAAATGTTCAACAGGGAAAAAAACCAAACAAACCAAACCCTGAGTATAGCAAGAAAATAGAAGCTCTCTAGATATAAACTGATTAAAGTAATACTATCCACATTCATGTTACTAGTCATTATGTGTAATCAGGATCTCATTAATTACTGTAAGGAATGAAGAGACTCTAGGACACATGATATTTAAAGATAACATGACAGAGACCTTTATATCACTACTGGCTCCAGGAATGCCATCTGTTTAGTTGAATATAATAAATTTTCCATTAGCTGTTGGTTTCTTGGTCAAGGTACAATGTGTTAGTCACAGATAACTTTCTAACTTAATGCTGTACGCAGCAAGCACATTAGCACATGAAAAATCAAGACAATTTTCAGTTAAACATATTGGAGGAATCTCAAAGTGCTTATTAAAGATGGAACTGTTTTGAGACACGGGACACCTAAATTTGTATCATATTTACAATGACAAAAATAACTTCTTTCACTTTCTCCTTTTGGGTTGCTTCACAGGACTTAATTAGAAGAAATATCATACAAATGAAATTGTGAAAGAAGTTGCCCTTTTAAAATATACTTTTGTAAGCAGCTTTACATTTTGGGAAATTACTGTAATTTTTGCCCTGGACACTCAAAACATTTTTAAATATTTATTTTTTTTAAAGGGAAACATTTGTAAGGGCAACCTGTTACCTGTAATCCAGGCGAATGGGAGAATTTGCGAGGACCTTAATATCCACTTGGGATCTTCAGCTTAGAAATTAGTGAAAAACTGTAAAGGTTAGGAGCAGTGTTAGAAGTCAATGTTCACTCTGTCACCAGGAGGCGTTTAGGAACAAGATAAATGAGGCATCTCCTTAGAGTAATTCCTTGCAGTAGGAGGTGCAACCATGAAGCAGGGGAGTGCAGTAGATGACCTCAAGGTCCCTTCCAGCTCTCTGAGTTTATGTATCGGCAGAAGTAAGTTTATCTAAAGGGGCAGATTGACTATTCCTCTGTACTGCAGTGCTTCACCTCCATGCATTGCTCTTCTCTTTCAGGACTGCAAGCAAGAAAGAGCTAAGGGTAAACAGAGGCTGTTTACATCAGTTGCTGTTTTCTTTTGCCCAGCAAACACAGGGAGCAGATTATATATCTGTACCTCGAGTCTGCACACAGAGTCTACAAAGTAACCTCAGAGGAGTGGACTGAGATCTTGAAGTGGTATTAATATGTTACACAGCAGGAAAAGGAAAGAATCCTTATTGTAATTACACGGATTCAGTGAATAGTCATCCACATCTCCTAAATGGAAAACTATAATGACATAAAGAAAATAAAGGCTGTTCCAAAGATCCATGGCTCTGATCTTCAGCTACGATCAGGGATCTTGTAATGCACTCAACTTGAACTCTGTTGTAGCAATGTTCAGATTTTGAAAAAAAATTAGTGCCGCAATAGGACACAAAATGTCAACATGGACACTGCTGCTCTACAGGCGAACAAAAAAGAGGGACCTTTATTTTCTGACTCCAACATTTATAGCTTTCCAAAAGTGACAGTGGGTTGGAGGGTGACAGTGCCACCTCTCCAATGACACTGGACAGACCAATAGTCCATCAATTCTCTCCTCCTCCATGATAGAATGCAAAACATATTTACATGTGTGTGAAAAAGTTTGTTAAAAGAATGCAAACATCAGAAGCCTTAGCAAAGTCTTAAAAAATCAGGGTGACAAATTAGTATTCACTTATAAGTTTTTCATTTAAAGACTTTGCTAGAGAAAACTAATGATGTTTCCCATTCCTGTACCAAGCAACTCCATATTAAGTGAAGTCAAAGATTGGTATTCTGTCACCAATGGCAACTTGACAGTATCCCTCCTTATTTTTCTACTGGGCATCAATAAATTGCAGTGAAATTTATCTGGAAAAAAGAAATAAGCCCCCTCCGCCCCCCCCCCCCCCAAAAAAAGCAAATGACAAAAAAGAACATACAAGACCCTAAGATGAAGACAACGAATGTACCAGAAATTAAGTACCTCTGTTATGAGAAAATGAGAAAAGACAAAATTAAAAATGGAGAATAAAAGGAAGTTTTCAACACCACCAACAAAAAAGTGGAAAATGCAATATATAGTTTAATTTCGGTTTTAGCTAGTAGGAAAAAAAAAACCTGCCTATCTTTTCAGATGTGGAAAGCAGGCAAACACAGGATGCTTAGGCAAGGAAGGATTAATGTCTCTACTGAGGCTAGGAGCTCCCAGCTGACAAGTAAGCAACCTGTAGGGTTTCCTGGTATTTTGGGAAGGTAATGCTGATGTGCCAAATTAGGGTACTCTTTCAAACTAGATTACAGTGCCTTTCACAGTATTATCTGATTTAAGTCCTGGTCACCAACTATATTATAATATTTCTTATTTCTTATATGAACTATAGTAACTATATTGCTTGCTATTCTGATAGTCTCACAGACATGCTAATATTTGTTCAGATTTCTTCTTGTATAAGCAGCACCTAACTGAACCCACATCACAATTTAATATGTTATATAAATTACTCAGATTTCCCAGAAGATAATTTGTGTCCTTGAAGATAGCCACTGACATTCACAGGCTGAAAGAATTCACTTTTCCAGTGTGAGTGTTGCAACTTGTGCTTTGACAGTAAAAATAATTTACAGAAATGTTTCATGGTTCTTACCATAATAGAACAGACCAATGCATCTCATCATCAGAAAATTTAGCAGGCATCCTGACCCTGCAGTTATAAGGACTGCTCTAAGTTTATAAGCAGATATAAATATCCAAACAACAGGATTTAAATATCATACCTGCCTCCTGTTATGGTCAAAGTAGCAGCAAAACCCACTACTTCACTTAAAAGAGGAAGGGGAAACTTTCAAGTGCAGTTGATATCTAAACAAGCAGAAGCATCTCCCTCAACTCCTGTTTCTTTTAGGAGTGTTTGATGTCTTAAAAGATTTTTTGGGATTAAAGTTATTATATTTAAATAAATTTATAAACAAAAAATTTTTACACTTGGCCTTGGTTCTCCCACACTTATAGAAGCAAAATATCAGAAAAATGTCAAATTTTTTTTTGGGAAAACAAAAAATTTAAGACACTCAAGTCATGATTGCTAGAAAGAACAGTTTGTCTCCTCCACATAATGACAACTATGAAACCAGAAATAAATACATTAAATGTCAGCACCCTAAAATACTGCAATTAACACTACCCAAAGTACTTCTAACATTTTAGTGCTGTGTACTGTAGAATATAAACTTTTCCCACTCAAAACATAGAAAGCACCATGATCAAGGCCCAATCATAATGCCTGTCTTTACATTGCTGTTAAGGCACTGAACTTTATTGCATGAATATAGAGCACAAAACCTTCATACAATATTTATTCTAACACAGCAGGTTGACAGAGGATATCAGCAAAGCACCTTTCTTTTTAGTATCTGTTTTATCTACGATTTCCAGTCACCAATGTTAGAAAAATGTGATGCCAGGGTCTCCCATTCTGTACCTGCAAAGTAAGTTTTACAAGTCAGAGAAATAAGTGAAAAATAAAACCAAAAAAGCATTTAAACTATTAAAGGGGTTATGTAGATTTTCAATCACAATTAGGTACTTATTTCTAAAATTCATTTGTAAGTGAAAGTGTTGCAGGATATTCTACATTGATGAAAATAACAAAAATCAAGGAAGTAGATGGAGCTCAACAAGATATGGAGTATTTGTATATACAGGAGGTGGAGAACCCAGGGCTCTAAAAAAGGCTTGAGAAAAAAAATTTTGGGTGTAAAGTTACAAAAAAAACAACAAACAGTGAAGGATGCTGATACTGGTAACACAATAGAGTGTCAGTGGTTTTGAAATAAATGAACTTCTTTTTCCTCTGAAATTTTCTGAATATAATGCCCTGTAAAGTGCAACAAATTCATTAGTGTCTAAGAATGGAGCCACTTCAAAACCATACATTAGCAGTTTGGCATGAAATATAGGTGAATGGAAGCAAACAAGATTTTCTTAGAACCTGATAATTGTCCATTTTATCAGGTTTTGTAAAATATGCCCATTTGTTCCAAAGAATTCATAAGTTAAAAGGGTAAGATGAAGTTTGTGTAGAGGCAGGGAGCAGAAGAAACCTCACATGGAGAAGAAAATCCAGTCTGGAGGCCTGGTCAGAGCAAGTCAATGTTATGTATGGCAAGAGACTCTGCAGAAATAGTTCTCTGTACCTTCATTGGGAAAGTCTTGTGATTTTCTGGAGCTTTTAAACAAAACTAGCGATCGAGAGAGGAGAGGTGGCCATCTCTGTCTTTACACTTCAGGCAAATGGCAAAGACAGGCTTGGAATTGGTGTTACTTGGACTGCATCTGAATGCTCTAGTCTGTATGAACAAAAAAAACAAACGTATGAAAAGAAGTTGAAATCCTGAACCTGAACAGCAACATATTTCACATATGGTATCAGATTTAAAGTTTACTTAAACATTGGATAAGTATATTCCATTATGTGAAATTCCAAAAAAATCATTTATCTACAGCAGAGGAGGCAGAATTGTAAATTTCTAATATTTTCTGATAAGCAGATTATATTGAATCAACTACAGACTAACTCATGCCATACAAAATAAAACAGAAGCATCAATGAGCATGTTTTTTAAGGCTAGAATCCCCTTTTTTCCTACCTCTAATTCTGTTCTGCAGCATTTCTTCAACTTTTTAATACAATTTGCTTGTTCATTTTATTTGTATTAGTTATTTCTTGCAGATTATGTTTTTATAATTAGTAATGGCAATATTTCTGCCTAAGATAAGTGTTTTACAGAATTAAGTGTGTTGATGTGTATGCCATAGTTAATTGCATTCTCTAAATTTAGGTAATGTTGTGGGGAATAATTTCAATTAGTTTGCTTTTCTTCATGGTTATTAAATTCATTTGAAAAACTAGGAGAAAAAAACCTAACAGCAGAGTGATGGGAGTTCAGAAATAACAGGTTATAACTTAGCAAATCTTCTTGAAGCCATTTGCAGGTATAACTATAATTTATTTTATTCATTTAGGGGAAAAAAAGAATAAAAATAACCAACCCAACCAACCAAAAAGACCACCTCCACCTCCCCAAAAAAATCCCCAAACCCCAAACCAAGATAAAACCAACAGCCACACAATAGCTATAGAAATTTAATCTGCTTTCTCCTGACTTGAATGCAACACAATAAGGAAATCTTCAAATTCAATGTTACCTTTCACATTAGCTCTCTCTATAATATTGTTCTAATATTTAATAATAGTATTATAATTTGTCTGAGAATAAACTATTAAAATAATTAATATCTATCATGCTGCAGTGGCTCCAAGTCCCCTCCCTGAACAGACCAAACCAAGAAGAGTAATTAATGGGATGAGCAAAACCATACTCTTATGTCATTGACAATCCTAGTAAGCCTGGTTTCTACCAATGATCTTCAATGCAAAATAAAAAGGTAAATCTAGATGAAATTAAAAATTTGGGATGGACAAGTGAGGAGGAAATGTAGATTAGACTGGGTTTAATTTAATAGAATGGGATTGATACCTACTGAGAGTCTGTTCCTCTTGGGAAAGTAGTTCTTTTAAATTTTGTGCAGAAGCCTGCAATTGCTCATCGTGCACAGATAAAGGAAGCTGTGTAAAGCAGTTGTAAAGACTTCCAGTCAGAGACAGGGCCATGGTGTCACAGGGTTCTCCAGGCAGCCTCTTGGCATATTGACTCACCTGCTGCTGCTCTCCGTGACACTGATTGAAGGGACATTTCTTGAACAAAGCCGCTGGGACCCTTGCTCTCATCTTGCTTGCAGACTCTCCTCCAGGGTTTGCAAACCATTCTCTTACAGCACTGCATGGCAACTAAGCACACTGTGCCACGATATCTTAATAAATTGAGTGAGCTGGGATGGCTCTGTGTGCCTGAAATGTAATTAACAAAGCCAATATCTAATACTGGCAGCTGTGATGGGCTAATAGGCATTCTGGTGACCTTAATATTGCTCAAAACTTCAGAGGAAATTCTGTGTGAGATCAGGTAAGTGGAATGAAAATCAGGACAAAAAGCCAAAAGTCTGCAAAATTAAGCTATCTTTTTCTAATAGGCTATATTTTGTTAACAACTGTCATAAAGAGTATGAACATGCCAATGCCATCACAGAGAGCTGTCATCTTGCTGCGATGGCAAGAAAACCGAAAGTGATGGAGTGACGGAAACAAAGACACATCTAAGAATGAGGATCTGAAAAGACTAACCTGCTATCCTGTTTTTAACTTCATCATTTGTTCAAATAATACCAGATGTTCTGGCCCTTGACATGGGGGTTGATCAAAAGCTGTGGGAACTGACAACAGAACAGTAGGCATGGGAGCTGAACATGTTGCTCTGTACTGAAGCAGTACATGTACCAGACCTCCCTACTCGCTTATATGATTCTTGCACAGTGGAAATAGGACAGTGCAGTGACACAAATCCTTCCTTCTGTTGCTTGAATAAGTTACACATGGTGAGAAAATGCCAAAACCACAGTTTTTGAATTCTGGAGTGGGGAAATTCCTGACTTCTACACACTGAATCGATAAATCAAGTTCTAATTTCAGGGCAAGATTAAATGCACCTCTCACAGCCTGCCATCTTTGATAAATTCTCCTAATACTATTCTATCTTTGATATTTACTTAAACCTCAGCTGAATTAAATCTGGGCTCATTCTCTTTGACCACAGATTTACTCAAACTGCAGCTATCCTGGTATTTCTGGTTCCAGAGAACAGGAACCAGATTTGCTCAAGTAGCCTCCTACCCTGTCCTCCACTTGCCGTTGCAAGTGCCTCAAAACACACCACAGATGGAATGTGATGAGATGCAACTGAACCTTGCTCCCTGTTAGGGGGGGACCAGTCTCTGCAGATATTTTCATGGCTTTGAGCGTTGATATGTTGAGACTCCAGATTAATATCAACAACCAGGATAAAGGGTACTTTATCAGATCTAAGGAAAAAGAATTGGTTCTGTTGCAACATAAGAAGAAGTTTTATTTATGTTTTCCTTAAAACTAAATGTTTAAGGTGATGCTTGGTTAATATTAATCTCATAGATGCTGCTTCTTGCACATGATCTCTTGCTAATTGAAACCTAATGAGAAGATCACATTTTCTTGCTAGATAGAAAATAAAAATGTGGGCACCATAAAACAGCATAGTGCATTTTTTTTCTAGGATGTTATAAAGGGAATAAAGATAACTGTGGAAGTGAAAGCCCACATTTACAATGGAACACTTCTGAACAATGGTCTAAATTTTGATGAAAGTTATTCCATCTTTACATGTGCAGATAGAAAGGGAGAAGCCACAACAGATTTTCTTAAAGTTTTGAGAGCTACCACATGCTGAGAAAATGAGGGCTATTTCTAACTCATATCAGAAGGGGGCAATAGTTATCACCCAAAAATAAGTGAGGAAACTAATACCTAAGTAAGAGCTTAAATCAAATTCACATGTCCTTTTACAGTTTTCACATTCTGTCACATGTTCATTTTATTCACTTTAAGTATACATTGACTATTAAAAACTCACCAACAGAAAGCTATTATCATTTTTAGCAAGACTTCCATAAAACAATTTTTTCTTAAGGGAAGTTCATCATGTGGAAAATTTTCATTTGGCTAAAAATGTCAGTTGAAAGAGCATGCTTCTACATATACTAACTTTAACAATATTTTAAAGTACAGTTATTTGTGTCTTTTATTATTTCTCTTAACAGAAGTCTAACTACAGAGTTATGAGCTTTCCACAACTTAACCCAATGAATAAATTTAATGAGAAACATAACAGCTTGCAAAAAATGAAAGAAAGAGTTTTTGGAATGAACACTCATACCTTAATTAAGAGAAGAGGCAGAGTATTTTAGATTATTGTCTACACTTTCTGATGATAGTTTTACAGCCAATACAGAGGAAAAAAAGTCCCTATTCTGAACCCTAATGATCTATTTCTATACCTTTTGAGCACCTAATGGAAACCCTTTTCTCTTTTAACAAGAACACTAAGCAAGGCTTTGAACTGTTGAGAACAATTTGTAGCTGTCCAGCTAGGAATCCATAGTTAAGTTTTTAAAGTTTTTCAACAAAAGATCACACTTTCCTTTCTTCTTTTTTGGAAGCAGGTTTATTTTTAAATTAATTTTCTATGGATGCCCACACTTCACTGAAGTTTCTGCTATGCAGAAGTCCTGAACACCATGTCTGCTTGGTAATACTCAATTCCAAGCAAGGAAGGATTTTGTGACCAGTGAGGCTGAATGCTGTGTGCTGCTGGTACATGCAATTATCTCACGACCTTTGATATACAACTCTGATATACGACTCTGACAGAGGAAGGGATGATCCTTGAACTGCTGCATCACTGTATGGATGACTTCTTATCACGCTAATCTCATTCTACAGGATTTCAAATATGGGAGGAAAAGTGTTCCAAACATTCACAGGAGTGGATATTCTGGCTAAATATCATTCTTTATGTGTCAATCAAAATAATGGGTTTTTAAAAGCCAACTGAGTATGATCAGTGCTCTGTTCGAAAGTTAAAAATGGAACATTCCTAAGTCTTATTTCCCTTGAACAGAATTTAAAATTTGCATTGATAGAAAAAACTAAACATATATCAAAAGTCAGCCTCAATTTGTAATTTCAAAATTTCATTAGCTTCCATTTTCCTTTCCTAACTTTACTACATGATTTATCTTCCCTGTGCTTTATCTCCTTTAATCTTTTTGATGACACATACTTTTCATGAAACATTTGTTAATATCAGCAAATTTCCAGTTAATTGAGTTTCATTTATTCAACTTAGAAGCTTTGCAGGTCAGCTTTCCATAACAAAGTAAATGTAACTTTCCTTACATTTTTTGGTCAGAAAACAAAAATATTCTGCCAGAACTGGCCAGTAAATATCACTGAAATATCAAAAAAAGACTAAGTTGCTTTGTAGCAAATGAAAAAAAAAAAGGGATGTAGTCTTCTTTCCCAAGCCATGGCAAACCGATAGTCGGGGATCACAATCAGAAGTGCCACCCCTGTAGTAATGCCAGTGGAATTTTTCACCATGATTTCTTAAACAATTTTTTGAATTTTTGTAAACATTCTTCATCTGTAGCCTCCTATAAGAAGTAAATGTATCAGAAAGAAATTTGTGGTTTGAGGGCTTAAATCTCAATTCAATACCATGTTAGGAACAGATTTAGACTAATATAGAGCTATTTTTTCCTTAAACTGAGCTTCTCAGCTTCACTATTTTTTTGCAGAAATATATGAAAGCTAATAATAGCTGCAATTCTGATATTGTTCAACAACCTTGAAAATCTTTCTAGTTTACTGGGGGTTACATGCTCATGCACTAGAAAACACTACAGTATACAACATCTGCCTGGATCTAACTCACAATGACAATGACATCCTTTTGGCTTTAAATGCAAAAGACAGCTAGCACTGAATAGGGTAGAAGACAGGAGTTATTCTGATATATCCAATTACACAAAGGTTTTATTTGAGGGTGGAAGAGTGAAAATGACATCATAAAAGGGCTATAAAACTCAAACATATTCTTTGCTCTGGAGTCCAATGTGGTTCTCTGCAGATCTTCCTGGTCTTGTGCCAAATGCTTCCAGTGAAGATGTAAAGAGATTAGCAAGTGATAGGGACATATGAGACCATTCTTTCCCCACATGACCATTTTGCCCTCAAGCCTGTACCTAAATGTTAGCTTATCTCCTGAAGGAAGAAGCATTTACATTTCTTTCAATGTAATAGGTAATGTTGAATATATTTTTAAAATAAAAATTGCTATGTCTCTGCTCTGTGCAGTGTTCTGTAAAAGTAACTGTAAAATAACTTCTTTGGAATGGAAAAGTTTTTTTGGTTAAGTTTTGTGATATGTAACTCTTCAACATTGTAAGAGTACTAGTTAGCTTAAGATATTTTCAAAGCATAATATGATCAAAAATATTAAGGTTTATTATTATGGTTTTCTTATTTTTTATAATAAGAATGAATTATCCATAAAAGTTAAGGCATGATCATGAATTGTTAAACTCTCCAGTTTTAAATTTTCTCTTGTAATTAATTATCAGAATTTATTTCTAATCTTTATTTACTGGTTTTTCAGTTTATTTTAGGGTGCTAGCATTTAATTTCTATCTTAACTGATAAGAAAATATCTTCTCAAAACATTATCAAACTTCTGGCTTACACAGTTGTAATATATTAAAGTAATTTAAGTTACTGTTAAGTAACTTACCATTATATAATTTATATATATTGTGTGTATATAAAAATATATATTTTATATATCTATATATGTGTATATATATATTTAAAAATATATGTGTTAAATATATCTATAGAGAGCATATATATTAATAGAAGATTAAGTAACTTATTAACTATAATCCTTTTAAAATTTTCCCTTGATATTTGTCATGCAAGAAAATCAACATTAAGTGACATTATTACATATCTTTTCATCTAATGATATTAATTTTATAAACTCTTGATCTTTATCTGTATCATGTAAACATAGCTGTAAATCATATCTATACTTTTTTTTTGTATTCTGCACTCATATTTAACTGGGATAGAAATCTTAAACTTAAGACCTCACAAAATTTTTCCCAAAAAAGTACATAATTATGAATGAACAGCCACACAAAACCTGACAGGATATCCTAAAGTAGCAATTCTCTTCTGCCTTAGAAATCCCCAACTAAGTCTTCTCAACCAGTTGTAAAAGAGAGCAGGTATTGATGGAAACAACCAAATTCCAATATCAGCATCAGTAAGATGCACTAAAAATTAGGAAGCCTTCTTCCTGCCCTTAAAAGATCCTTCAAGCACTTTGGAAAGACTTAAATAAAAAGCACTATCTTGGTTGAAGTTTATTATCTTGAAATTTCCTGATTTTCAGAATGAATATGATACCTTATTGAGCAACCTCTATTCCAAAATAGTTTAGAATGTCTTTACTGAGATCAAATAGACTCAGATTTTAAGGGAAAGAAAAATAGATCGTATGTGTTTTATCATATGGATAATGACCATTCCCTATTTGCATTTGTCCCAGTGCCTCCTTTGATTTATTGAGAAGAATAAAGGGAAAGATTGTGCTTTACAAATACCTGTCTATGTATACTGAAGATTTAGAAAACAGGTGAATTGTGCATTAACTTTTAGAATAAAAAAATCACTGTATTTTAGAATAAATATTGTATAGATATATTGCCTTTGATTTCAAAGCACTACTTTAGAGTTCTCATGTATTTGAATTATTTTATTAATGTAAACAGTGCAGAGTAATAAAAAAGTCAAAATTTAATGTTATATTAAAATAAAACTACCTAGTATGTTTTCAAGTAATTCTTTTTAGATCACTTGCCAATAGAAATAATTGTTTATAAAGGAAAGTGTCATGGAAACTTTCTATCAAATTGTACAATGAAGGAAAAGTGTTGAGAAGAAGAAATGTATGTACTTGTATATATATATAAGTAAGCAAGAAGCTGTAACGGTTAGAAAGGATTCTCAGCTGATTTTGCTTTCCAATATATTTGGGTGGCTTACCTTAACAATGTGATACACACAATTTCTAAGGAAAGATTTTTAGATCAGTACCAGGTCATCTGAAAATTGACATTTGTTGAGAGGAAATAAAGGTATATTTTAGTACTGAGAAAGATGCATAAGTAAAAAGTGAAAATGAATATCAGACATGCAGGAGTAATAAATCCAGACTTCTACTGAATTTTAAAAGAGAAAACAAGTTTATCCAAACAGAACACAAGTCAGAGAAAAGAAAAGACCAAGCAAGACAAAATGGAAATCTCATTACACTCTAAAGACAGGAGGAAATATGAGACACCATATCTTTTAATGAAAGCTATTTTACAAAACTCTAGCTCTTAGCTGAAGGAAATTCATTGACTTCAGAGCAGGTATAACAGAATAAAATCTTGTATGCATGCATTTCAACAAAACTAATTTCATGTTACATGGAATACTATAGAAGGCAACATTTACCATTCTAATTAATAATAGTTCATACCCTATTAGATTGCTGTCTTCAATAACAATGGATCCAACATTATGAGAAAACAGATTCTGAACTTATTTAAATCTACAAGAATCTCTTCTATGATATATTCAGAGGTGTCAGAAGGAACTCTGTTTACATCTGTAATTTTCCATGAGGTATGAAACTGCTTCTGGCAAAAGTCTTGCATTTTTTTCTGTAATTTCTTTTTTCAGTTTGTCTTTAAATACAACTTAGAACAAATTGATTCCATTCCTTTATATTTGCCATCCTCCTCTTATTAAAAGAAAAAAGAAAAAAAAAAAAAAACAAAGAAAAGTAAAGAAAAAAATACCAATATACCTCAATTGTGTCATTTAATGTATTAATGAAGAATAACAATTTTTTTCAAAACTTTGCTTCTAGGATGTCACTTTCCATCCACCTAAAGGAGTATCTTAAGATACTTAGGTCAGGAATTCTTAAGGTTTCAGGAATAAATGCTTAAGGTTTCAGGAATAAATGCATGGGGTTGGACAGAAATTTTTAAAGCAAGACACCTCAAATGAAGCATTTCAGTCTCAAGTGAGATAGCAGTCCTTAATGAGAAATATCAGAAAATCTATGCTAATTGACGTGAATTTGCCAAAATTAATACTCTATCTCCCTGAAATTGGAAGGCAGGCCTGGGTAACTATGAGAATCTGGGGCAAAAGAAGTAATTTTTTAGACAAATATGAAGTTAATGTTTTACTCTGCCTCTTGTTTAGCAGACTCATTTAAAATATTCATGTGTAATCAAGTATCATGATTCCAGATGAAGAGAATAAGGATTCTGGACATCTCTAGTTGCTGGAATGCAGGCATAAACAGTGTCCCATGAGGAAAAATATCAACAAAAAAAAAAAAGAAAACCAAAACCCACACAAAAACCCAACAAAAACCTCACACCAAATATTCCTATCAAGATAAGCCATTGCTTTAGCTTGTGGCAAACCTTTCAGCTGGAAATTTTTCTATGCTTGCCTCTTAATCATAAGAGTTAAAAAAAAAAACAACAACAAAAAAAACAAGCATTGTGTAACGTAAAGAAACAATATAGATCAAATTTCAGAGGACAATGCTTGACAGTCTTGTTTGGCTATCCTGTTCTCTGCAACCTGGATGTACTATCTGACTCAAAAGGTCAGAGTGCTTTTCTTATTAGAACAGCTAGTTTGTGTCAAATAACCTTTGAAGCCATAGAGTTACAGGTATCCCACAGATTTTCCTTCTGAGAGCTGGGCCATTTCTACCTTCAGTAAAGCTATCTTTTTCTGGCAAATGAGTACTTGTTTGTGATGGTACCAGTTGTGCATCACACCAGTCAGGCAACAACAGGGTGTAGGAGCTTCAGTACTTCAGCATAGCTATTTATTTTTTGTGGCAAAAATAGGTGTGTCAGATCAAGAAAGTTTAAGAAACACTATCAAAGGGACAACATGTGCCTCCAAAACTTTGACAGTTCCTTGCAGTCGCTGTTATTTATATAATTCAGATTACTTTACTATTTCATTTTTACTACTTTGTATTTATTGAGACAAGAATAAATTAGTGCACCTGTGTGTTTAATGAAAGAAAAATTATCCCTGAGGTTCAAAATCATTCACCACTCTTTCCCCAATTTAAAACTCCCAGTAATCCCTGACATCTCTCTAACTCCTTAAGCAACACTTCGCATAGACCATAACCTCCCTTGCAGGGCTCTTTTTGCCAACATTACCTTTCAGATTTACTGTTCAAGTAAAGTAATTACACATAACATATTCCTACTGTTCTTGCAAGCAGCCCTTGTTTATGTTTCTGGAGATGGTACAGATCAATTTAATCTGTATCAGTTGTTTTAAAAGATTAATAAATTAAAAAAACCCACAACAAACTGCAGTTATTTACTCCTATATGTGTATGAAGGTATTATTTGACAACTATCCACTGAAATACAGATCCTAGATAGTATTTGAAGAATGGAAACTTGACTCTGCCCCTGCCTAGGAGATCCATCACTGGAAAGAGATAATCACCTGTAAATTTGAAGTCCATAACCTGCAGAAACAAAAACTAACAGAAGCATCTTAATGATACTAATTTTAATTTGCGCCCTCACAGCTCAGTTAGCTTCTCATCTCTGTTGTTTTGGTTTTTTACCTTCATCATTGACAAACACACTTTCTGCAGCAAGTGGGATTGGCTTTTGATTTCCCATGGATTTGGCCTAAGCATTCTTTTCTCCAGGTTAAACAACCACAGCTTCCCCAGCCACTCCTCACAGGATTTGTGCTCCAGACCCTTCACCATCTCCACTGCCATTCTCTGGGCATGCTCCAGTACACCAATGTCTGTCTTGCAGTGAGGGACACAGAACTGAGCACACGATTCAAGCTGTGGCCTCACAAGTGCCAAATAGAGAAAGATGATCTTTTCCCAAAACCTGCTGGCCACACTATTTCAGATACAGGCCAGGATGCCATTGACTTTCTTGGCCCCTTGGACACACACTGGCTCATGTTCAGATGCTGTTGACCAGAAAGCCCTCAACCTTTTCTATTCGGCAGCTTTCCAGACACTCTGCTCCAGCCTGTGGAGCTCCCTGGGGTTGTTGTGACTCATGTGCAAGATCCAGCAGTTTGCCTTTTTCAGTGTCATACAATTGGCCTTGGACCATCAATCCAGCCTTTCCAGCAGTCTCTGCAGATCTTTCTTTAGACTGACTTTCCTGCCAAACACAGAGTTGTCTGCAAACTGACAGTGTGTGCTCAATTGCCTCATCCACATCATTGATAAAGATATTAGACAAAACTCAATAATAAGCCCAGGGAAACACCGCTTGTGAGCAGCCACCAAAGAGTTGTCACATTTGCTAATCTCCAGTCAACTGGCCCCTCCCTGGTCATCCAGGACTGCTGAAAAAGGATAGAGAGTGGCTCAGTGAATACTTCCAGCTTCCTCAGTTCTCTTAAGTGAATCCCATTCGGCCTCATATACTTGTGCCTCTCTCAGTGGTGTAGCAGGTATCTGACTATTTCCACTTGGATTATCAGGACTTCACTCTGCTCCCTGTCGTTGTCTTCCAGCTCAGGGACTAGGTATTCTGAGAATAGTTGGTTTGTCCAATAAACACTGATCAAAGATGGCATTAAGTATGTTGTCCTTTTCTCATCCTTTTCCCCCCACATCCAATAAAAGATGGAGTTATTCCTTAGCCCTCCTTTTATTGCTAATGAATTTATAGAAACACTTCTTATTTTCTTTTAAGGCAGCAGCCAGATTAAGTTATAGTTGGGCTTTGGCCTATTTGATTTTCTCCTTGCATAACCTCACAATATCCATGTAGTCCTCCTGAATTGCCTACAGCTTCTTCCAAAGGCCACAAATTCTCTCTGTTTTCTTGAATTCCAACCAAATTCTCCTTTCAGCCTGGCCAGTGCTCTTCCCCACTTGTTTGACTTTTGGTACATGGGGATGGCGTGGATGCACTTTTAACAGTTCTTTTTTGAAGAACGTCCAGCTTGGACTCCTTTCACCTTCAGAAATGTCTGTCAAGGGTCCTGTCAGACAGTCTCCTAAAAAGGTCAAAGGCTGCTCTCTGGAATATCAAGGTAACAGATCTTCTGATCCCCACTCCTTACTTCTCTGACATCAAATCTATCATGCTGTGCCCAAGTTGGCCTCCAGCCCTTAAGTCCTCTTCTGTTTGAAAATAATAGATTCAGTGGGGAACAATCAACATCTGTGCCAGAAACATCTCTTTATAACACTACAGAAACCTCCTAGACTCTTTCCTTTCTACTGTATTGCGTTTGCAGCAGGCATCTTGGCAAATTGAAGTACCCCACAAGAACAAGAATTAGTGAATGTGAGACTTCTCCCAGATTGTTTTAGAATATTTTGTCTGCCTCTTCATCCTGAGGGAGTAATTTATAACAGATTCTCACCATGATACCTGCCTTGTTGGCCTTTTCCTTCATTTTTATTCATGAACACCCAACCATATCATCGCCATCACTCAGATCCAGACAATCAAGACCCTCTTTTCTTGCCTACTCCTTCTGGAGAGTTTATAGCCATCCATTGCAGCAATTGTGTAAGTCAGCTAAAGTTCTCATGATGGCAACTATATCACTGTTTTCCTGCTGAATAGTGGTTTCCAAGTTCTCCTGGCTTTTGCTTGTGCCATGTGCACTTAGTCAAAGCAGCTCCTCCCAGGATTCACTAAACCTGTTATTTCTATATAATTTCCAAATCCAGTCCTGTGTCTGAAAATAACACATAATGAGACAGATTTCAGAGCTGCCTTCAAGTTTTACAAGGTCTGTCTTGGGAGTACAAGTAATTGTGCTGCAGCTCTCAGTGGGTAAGCAATAGGTTCTTACAGAAACATTTAGGAATTGCTGCTTTACATGGTCAGTAATTCCCCACTGTCTCATCTTTTGATGGGCTTTTTAGTCAGAACATACAGTCAGCCCCCACTCTAGGATTAAAAAAGGAAACAAAGGCTCCAATGTAATTAATATGAAAATACTTCACCCCTCTTTTAAATCACTAAAACCTGCTGGTGTCCCCTTGAAGCACCATGTTTATCTCCCCCAAGGTAAGGAGTTGGTCCCTTAGAGCATAGTAGTCCTTATTATTGCTGTTAGAGCTGTGAACATCTTTCAACATTCTCTGCTTAATCCAATCTTTAATTTTCTTAATTTGGCAGCTTTAGGACATATTCATTTAAAAGTTAATTTGAAAGAATTCAAAAGTACTTGGCTTTCCTGAAGGTAATTTTTCTTTTTGCTTGGGGTAGAAGAACCAAAAGAGGTGCTCTACCAAATTTTCTAGAAAGAGCAAAAAAATTATCTCCCAGAAGAAGAATATCACCTTTGTGCTTTATTCACCAAGATCATTCTGGATGCATATTTTGATCAAATTGCTTAAAAGTTTCTCAAGTTCCCTGACAAAATTCTTTGCAACTCATCCCAGTCTAATCCCCTTTTCCTCTCAACTCAAACTTTATGACCCCACATAGATGCAAGTATTTTACAGACGTATGGTCACAAGAGATCTAATGACCATCCTTTCTATACCACATTTCCCAAAATACCTTCAATTTGTAGTATGGAAATAAAAAGTCAATATTCATGCAGAAAGAAGAAAACCCCAGAGATTACCACTTACATCTTCAGTTTTGCAGAACCTTCTTCACAGCACTAACCACTTTCATGATGCATCATGGAAAGCATCTCTGAATCATCAATTTATATTTCAAAACTAAAAGTGATTTGGAATATTTGATACTTTACCCTACTTGTTCTTCAATATTGTTTATAGAAAAGCAATTAATGATACATTTAGCATGTGAATAAAGCAAGGTGAAATTTTTCTTTCATATAAAGTTTTCTTTTTTAATCTGAAATGCTGTTCATTCATGCCTGTCAGTCATCTATCCATTAATTCTGCTCTCTCACATTTTCTTTCTCCAATACTTTCGACAGGTCTTTATCCCCCCCGAAAATAATCTGCATGTTCTTCTGCTCCTAAAAACTCAATATTCTTCCAATCTTTCATAATAATTTTCTCTCTGTAGAGCTGCTTAAGGAATCCCACAAGCAAGTTCCCAAATGCAAGTTGATTTTGTCACTCAAGGTTATCAGAATCCAGTTCATCCTGTTGCTAAATATTACTTTAAAACTACAACATTTGGAACTGATGGGATTTTATTTTTGGGTTGTAGATTTTTATCTTGCTTTGAAAATACCACTTGATAATAAAATAAACTGGGCCTTCTTAGAAATGGAGACGCTTTATTCCTGAAGCTACAGAACTATAGTTGAAGTTTTTGCTGGAGGTTGTGGAGGCAGATAATCAGTAATGCACATGATTACTTCTATCACATATTTACAGGAATACACAGCTGCAGGTGTGAGATTTCATTAGTGATTCTAAAATATCTCTTGACCGAATCTGTAAATCAGATGCCAGTGAAATGAGTCACAAAACTTCTGGTTAGAAAGGGATGGTTTACTGAAATCAGAATATTTAATGAAAACTCTCATCTGAGTTCAGAAAGAGAGATTTGTAAGGCTTGTTGTCTTAAGATGACAGAGACAGTGCTTTGTAAGTTATGGAATGTTCATTGTAATGAATTATACCAACCGTGGAAACAGTAGACCAAGTTTCATAATCCAGTGTCCCTTTGAAGCCAGGTATTTTACATTCCTGGAGTGTAATCTCATCATGGGTCTGCAGAATCAGGATCTTACACTTTACAGATTTCTCTAATTTGTGTTAAGTATCTCTTGAGCCCAATAAAAAAGAGACAGATAGTGTATCTTGGTGGACAGGTAGCTGACAGATAATGTGAGCCACTTAATTAGGATGTGAGAGTTCAAGATTCAGTGAGTATTCATTTATTAAAATAGAAAAAACTCTGACAGGAGACATTCTGAGAAAATCTGCATTAGTTGTTAAATATGAAGGACTTATCTATGATGCAGGGTTGATAAAATGAAGGCTTTTGCCAGGATCAGGTAAAGCAGAAGCTTAAATGTGTAACCCTTCTCCTTATAGGGGAAGGATGTGCTTAATCTAGTAGTTGGATTCCTGAAACAAAAGGTTCGTTTGCTTTTGAGATTAATTTTTTTAAGGGAAAATGACTATTTCTACATTTCCTTCCCCTTCTTATTTTGTTTCTCCCATCTTGCTGGGTTTTTTAACCTGTTGTTAAAATGTTGTTGCTTTGGTTTTTGGGGTTTTTTTGTTTCTTTTTAACAGATAAACTGCAAGTGAAGTAAGCACCATGAAAAGCATATTTGTCCTTCCTTATGAGTATTTTTTGTCCTTTTCTGCTTTTCAGGGAAGTGGGACTGAAAAAGAAATTACTCCTTCAGAAAGCTCCAACTAATTTCTGTTCTTTTCTTTTGGAAGGACAGCCATTATCCTATTTAACAGTCTAAAAAGACTATTAAATTGATGCTTCTTTCCTATAAGTCTTTATAGAGATAATTTGAAAAGAAGTAAGTTAAATACATGTCTTAATATTTAACATTGTAAATTGCTTCTCTCTTTCATTGGGAAAGTAGAGGGGATTCTAGATAAAGTAATTGCTACCCATTTAAATTAATGCTTGCAAACTGATGTCTTCATTGAGTATCCTAAATGGAAAAAAAAAACAAAAACATTGGGACTCTTTTTTTTGCACACAAAAGTTAACAAAAGAAAAAAAACACAACAGATAAAAAAAAATTTAAAAGGAATAAGAAAAAATAATTAAGGTTTAAACTGCTACTAGTTGCTAGCCAGTACTCAATTACTGAGTTTTCCAGTTTGCCAACCACAGTTTTCTGGACTTAATAGAAGAGAAAGGATGAATAAGTTATATTTTAGTGTACTCAAACCATCTTAATTTTTCATTAGTCATATATAGTGATCTTAGCATGAGGATTGGCATATTTAGGGCTTGGCCCAAAGATTTACCTATTTGCACCCCTCGGGGAATTTTAATTTTTCACACAGAAATCAGTGTGTGTCTTTTCATCTGGACAGTTCACACCTTTTGAGATGTTTAAAAATAACAATTTAAAGCTATGGATGAAATGGGCTTGCTAAGCAATTTCAACAGTGGAACAGAGGAACATGATGTACTTTAAAAAACTTATTTTTTTCCTTTAAGAAGGAAAGAGAAAACCAGGATTTTCCCTGAGCTCTTTCACTCCTACTAAAGTAACTTTTTACTTGTTTGGCTGGAAAATGGCAGACAATGGCCTCAATTTTCCCTGCAGGTGTGGAGAGCCGTGGAGAGAACTGTGTAGTTTTGTTATTATATCTGAAATCAGGAGACTGGATGGCATAGCCATTAATCAGTTATACTCTGAGGCTCAAGACAGCTAAAAAGTGTAGTCATGAAGAATCTCGTTTTCTCTTATTAAACTGCTGAGAAAACAACCCAAATATATTCGACCCACCATGTACCCACACACTGCCTTGATGAAATCAGGGAATAATACTCCTAGGAGTACATATGGGACCATTGATTCTGAATCACATTGCAGTGGCTCTGCAAAATTGAATTCCTACTGAGCAGGTATTCAGGCATGGCTCCAGGGCAGTCACCGAGGCTCTGCCTCATAGCAGGAGACATATGTTAGATTTACACTTACTAGGTTGGGTATTGCCATCGGTGTAGCCATAGCAACATGTTGCTTAGCCTGAGCTCATCTCTGATCTGCAGCAGACCCGTGTTAGCAGCCAGAACACTTACTACTTACTCTGAAATCAGCTTGGGTGTGCTTGCTTGATCTGAAGTGTCTACACTGAACAGAGAATACTCTGAGAATACCAGGAGGTAGAAAACTCAGTTTTTTGAAAAACTTTATGCACACCAGCTATCTGCTGGAAGATTGAACTTTCAGATCCGTCTGATCAGTCTTTAGAAAGAGAAATGCTTCAAAACAAGTTATTTCATTTATATGAGGGCTATGATGAGTGCTGCTCTTGAATTGAACTCCTTGAAGACTTTATTATTATTACTGTTATTAGCTTATTTTGCTTTTGATGCTGTTGGATGTGGAAGGGCTCTAACCTATGTTTACTCTATTTCAGATACAGTTGCATAAATTCATAAACATCAAAAAATAAAAGAAAAATGTCCAGAGGAAGGTATAATTTGAAAGACAAATCAGAAAACTTTACCATTTCGCAGGAGTTTCCTGGTGTTTATGTATTTGCAGCCTTGTAGGTGTTAAATATTTAAGTACCACACCCCTCATATTTAGCAAAAACTAATGTAAGTAATGGGTGTGGGAAAGTTCTATATGTAAGGAAACTGGTTATGAAACACATTTCTATGTGGTTCTTTCATCTACAAATTTAATGTCTATTCTGTTTCCGGAATAATTAATAAAAAATGAATAAAACATTTTTTTGATGGAACAAATCACTTGTTTTCCTTTTGTTTGTGGTTTTTCAGCCTGTACAATCCATTGAGAATAGAGTTCATAATTTAATACAACTTAAATAATTTTTAAAGCAAGATTTTGAGGCAAAATATTGCATGCTTTCATTATAAATCTGTCTCTCCGGATATGGTCAGATCTTTTCCAGTCCATCACTTTTTGACAAAGAATATGGAGCTCACAGAGAGATATTCATGAAAATATGCTGGTTGATGAAAACTACATTTAAAAGTATAGAAAGTATTTTGTTACTCATTAAATATTCTATGTGACATTTTTGGAGCAGAGCTTTTCATTTTTTTAAATTTTATTTGTAAAATATTAATAGTAAGACAGCTGAAAGAATTTTTTTTTCAGCAACATAAAAAAAGCAGGATTCAACAAGATTCCTGCTTATATTAAATGCTTCAGAAAGAGGTTTTTTTCCCCATTTTTTTCTTGAGATAGAAAATGTAATATCTAGTAAAAATGATGGAAAATTAAATAATCTACAAAGCTTTCTTCCACAATTTAACATCTTCATTTTCATAAGAAGAAATTAAGCTTGTCCAATAAGATACCATTTTCACGTTGTTTTCCTAATGTCAACCTTATTCTCCAGTCTATTAACATGATTAATTGTAAGAAGTAGGAATATTAGGTAGGAATATGCCTCTCATTTTTCATTAGTGCTTTTTCCTATTTTTTATACATGCAAAACCTCCTCTAAAATAAATGGAGACTTGTTAAATTAAAGATTACTGTACTGCTAAGACAAAATGCTGACAAGTACTTTTCAGCTGGAGAATTTTTTTTTTTAATATATAGATTTTGAGGCTAAGCTTGTGTCAAGTTTTTCTGTACAAACCTTTACAGCAGATGTTTCCAAATTAGATGCAATTCCCCCGGGTGGTAATCCTGGAAGGTGTTGGTAAGAGTAATGAACCTGACAGGTATTCAATAGCTCCTACATATATTCAGACTTAAGAGCTCACTGGAAGCAAAGCTAGAAACTCAAAACTGATTACTGAACCACACTTTACTATTCAAGAAGGCCCTGCCTGTTTCTTTTTATCTTCCTGGTTAACTCATCTTCATCACCACATATTTCAACAAATTACCACATTTTTCAACAAATTACCACATTTTTCAGCTGGAAAACATCTGTAATTTTTCAGTGAAATGGAAGAAAAGCTCAAAAGCATTGATACCTGCTGTGAAAGCCACGAGAAAGACGGATAACATCCACAGAGAAGTGGCTGCCTATGGCCCTCCACATAGCTTTAAAATTACCCTTATTTCTCTTTCAATAGCTTTCATCTCAAAGCAGTATAGAACTTTACTATGACTTTTCAAATAAAAATGGGGACATCCCTGCTTATACATACCAACAATTACGCTGTGAAGACAACAGTAGCTCTGAGGTGACAATCTCAAATAAACCATGATATCTGAATTCTCACTGGTTTGGTATACTTCAAATTGCCAATAACCTATTTGAAAGAAACCTGTGTGATGTTGTCCTCTCCCAGCCCTGGGTTTTTGGACAGTCCAAGATAACAGTTGAGAAGTTCTTTCTCAGACATGTGAAAATTAATTTCATTCAGTGATAACTGAGTGATGTCAGGCAGAAAGTGTATATGCCCCAGAACTTTCTGATGGTCAAAATATTTTCAAGTTAATTTGGAAGGTGGAAGCATGGGTAGCGTTCTCTAGCACAGTTGGTCAAGCACTGATTGTAGCAGGCAATTCCAGGTGCTTCCTAATGAAGATATTGTACTGTAGGACAAAATAATCTACTTGCTGATAGCAAATTTTCATGGAGTCCCTTCTCACTACTTGTATGAAGAAATGTCACTGTCAATTATAAGACTTAAAGAAAAAGGTGACAGGAAACAAGTTTAGCAGCACTTTTGCAGTTGTTCCTCTGTTGGAGCTGCTAATTCAGGAAGGGTTTCCATCCACATAGGAAAATTTAATTGTCTACAGATTCCAGAATTTTATTGTCTCCTGAAAGTCAAACCCTTCCTCCACATACAGTAAAGGCCAGACTGAGGAGCAGGTAGGTATTTGGTAAAGACAGGTTATAAAGTTATAACAAAAAGTTATAACAAGGCTAAGAAAAATGCTACAGAGCACAGTTAACAGGAGGATGTCATTGGAAGAATTTTCTTCTAGCTTTTCCATCATAATGGAAAAATAGACCTGATCTGGATTTTTGGCGCATGCTCTTGAGAAGGACTACACAGCATATGAGGCTCTGATCAACCTGGTCTAGTGATGGGTACCCTGGCCCACTGGGGAAAGGAGGCAGCAGGCAGCAGATGATCTGTGAGGTACCTTCCAATCCGAAGCATTCTATGATTCTATGAAGAAAGGCTGTTGTATGGACAGCAAATTGACCTGCCCATCACCTTGTACAGTTTATGGCTGAGAGGTTAGGAGGCAAAAATCACATGTAGACAGATGAATAGAAGATAACTATGGATTTGTTAAGTCTGAGGAATATTTCATATCTAAACCAGAGATTATTGCTGTTAAGCTTCTCTGAACTTGTGTCTGCGCCTTTTATAAGATTTTACTGACTCAAAATCACAAATAGACAGTCTTGAGAAGAGGGAGAAAGGAAGGTTGAAGGAAGCAGCAGTTGTAGTTGTACACCAGAGCTGCTGAGAGGCAAACTGGCAACATCTGTAGGCTCGGAGGTGTCTCAGCCCAGTAATATCTGATTTTCCTGGCCAGTGTTTGGCCATATTAAGAGTCTAGTGCCTACAACAATAATCAGTATTCAGTATATGTAGCATTAGTGTAGGGACTGCTAGGGTTAAAAAAAAAAAAAAAGCTTCAAAGTTCAGGAATGGTTGATCTACTTCTTCCCAAGTAATCAAAGCAGGGAAATATTTTTGAAGCATTTTTATTACACTGAACCTTTGTATCATCAATAATTTAATAAAGTATGTGCAAGAAAAAACTTGAAGGATCTGACTCAAAGATTTGAATACTGTTTGAGCTGCCTTAACTAGTAACATGGTCTATCAACCTCCTAGAAGTAATCAAGAAAATATAGTTTCAAAAGTACTTGGTAGAGGAATATCGAGAGAGAAATATGGAGATATGAGGATTGAAAAAAATTATTTATTGGTTTTTCCCCAAAAGCACATTTACAAAGCAATGATGAGACCACGGCTTGCTGCTGTTATATGTCTTGCAAAATGTGAGGGCTGAATTGTATGTCTTTCTAAGATTAATTTTTTTGTACAGTTTATAGTTTCAATGTAAGCAAATATAGCTTTAGTGACAACCTGTCTCAAACTTTTTCAGAATCTAACCTTTATAAAAAGGGTTATTTCTACCTAATGTTCTTTAGATAAGTGATTTTTTGCTTACTTTCATGGTACTTTTACATTATTTTTTTAGTCAAACATCTGTGTCAGTTTATATTGTGTTTCTTTACAGAAGCTATAGATTCTTTTTCTTTCTGAACATTTTTTTTGGCCATCATAAAATTTGCTTACTATCACTCATGAGAATTTAGGTCAACATCAAACATATTAACTGTGAAAAAATCAAAACATTAAACTTGTAATATTTAGAATATTGCTAATATAGCAATCTTAGATGACTCACGTATTCCCTTAAATTACTCTAGATAAAATAATTTATAGCTGAAATTAAAAAAAAAAAATTGTACCTTTATCAATAAACTACAGATGTATTTTATTCTCCTGAGCTATCAGGTTGCATTCTTGCCAGATCACATAAATTACTCACTTGTGTTCGAAATCAGTAGGTCTGTATTTGGTATATATTTTTTAATTTTCTTTAGCAGCTTTTTCTGAGTGAATGGAACTGTACTGTTAGAAATGTAGATCTGTAGACAGAACAGTAAACTTAGTACAGGTAAAAGAGCTCATATAATCTTGAGGAACTGCACTCAGCTATGCTCCAAATTTCATGCAATCTATATGATGCTTGCCATATGAATCAGACTATTTAGTGATTTCTGTACCTCTCTGGTTTATCTTTTTTGTTCTTTCATTTTGTAAGTAATTTAATCTAAATTACTGATCTGGAAGCTCTTTCTTTTACAAAACTTCAGAAAATACTATAAAAGAAATTAAAATTTTGCACTAAATAAGACTGGACTGCGTGGCTTTCTTGATTGTGAAGCCATGTACATTTAAAATTAGATACCCTACAGGTTAAAAAATGGGATACTTATTGCTTTTCTGAATTATCTGTTACAATTATACTTCCATTCTTTCATGACCTTTGCATTTGGATAGTAGCTAATTGCACTTAAAGAGAATGAATCACCCATAAGACTAAGATTAACAGTATACAGTTAAAAGGAAGTATTTTAATCTAAAACTAATGTCTTTATGACCACACAAAGGAAACATTTGAATACTTGAAGATTATGCTAAGTCTTAATATTCATAAATATATTTAAAATTCCTGAGGAAGAAACTACAAAATAAAAGGAGGAGAGAGGGAATTTTCACTTTTAAAAGAAAACCCCTTGCAGCATTAAATTATAGAATCAAAGTCTTGGAAAGTGACAAGCTGGGCCAAAAAAGTCAGAGTAAATATACATAAATGGTATAGAAATATTGTCCCAAAGTCTGTAACATATAAAGATTTCCTGCTTTGCTCTGACACAGAAATTGGCAATGAGGCCTTTCTGCACCCTGAGTTTAGAAACCATGAGTTTTTATTGAGATATGGAGGCAAATGCATACTGGGATTTATTAAATGAGAAGAGAAAGAAACAAAACCCTTGAACATTGTCCCAAAGCACAAATTTTACTTTGGTAGTTTTTTAGCAGCTATTTTTACTTAAGTAAAATCATATGTCCTGTACCAAATGTAAATGTCAATATCTGGTACTCTCTTTCCTTCAATATAAAGTTTAAATTTCCTGACCAAAACCCCACTGAAACACAAAGTAAAGGTTCCACAACATTGAAATGGAGCCACTCTTCCCCCCTTGGAGCGCTCATGCATGTCTTCTGCGTACTGGGAAACAGAGCTTCACTCTGCTGAGATTCCTTTTGTTCTTTATGTGCCTTGTCTCTAAAAGGAAGAATTCCAGTAATTCTGTTCCCAGCAAATAGGCAATGCTGGGAAACCTGTTCTAATCCTTAGAAAATGGGGCTGAATCCCATAGCAATAACCATATTGAGTAAGCCATCACACTATCTTTATTTTTTGTTTCTAAGAGACTGCATTTCATCTTCAAATTAATAAGAATTATGTACAGAAGCTCTTCTTGTCCAAACCAATTTCCTCTTGCAGTTTTCTTTTCTGTTCAAATCCCTAGCCAGCAGTCAAGCAGAGATAAAAACTCCTGAAGCTGCTCTGCCTTTTAAATCCAGTGGAACAGGCAGCACTTCACAGACAGCTTGTAGAGTGCACAGACACCAAAGTGACTTGCTGATTGGATTGACATGTTCTGTCCTGTAAATCAGCACAGAGAATTAGTGATCACACAGAAAATCATCCCTCTAGGAAAAAATTACTTTTATTCGGATTTGTGCAAACATTCAGAAGTAAAACATACTAGAAAAAATCTGCTTTTTCATCCTTCTCATGTTTCTCTCTTTCCTATGATGAAGTAAGAATATAAACTTATTGCGGTTCCTATGTTTTTTTTCTTTTTGCTTGGGCAATTTTCATGAAATTCACTGTGGTTCCTGCATACAACTCTGAATGAACTGTAATAAGTCAATTCCAAAGACATATTCCTTGTTTTTGCTGTAGTGGAATGCATCATGGGCCTGGTAGGCCTGTTGGATACAGTTCTACATGCATCCCTGCCTGAGCATCTGGTATCAAATGGCATGGAAACTTCAGTAAGATGTTCATAGATATCAATATTATTACAGGACAGGAAAGATTTCGTATAAGACATATCATATGCCTTATTAACAGAATTATTCATTGTTCAAGTTTGTGAACACAAATTTAAATAACAAGCAATTTATGGAGAAGTGTAAGCATAAACAATATTATGCAATAATATATTGTTTAATTTAGGTATTTTCTTTTGTGGTTTCAAACTATTTACTTCTTTATGTAACAGCCTATGGTCTTCTCTTTTATAATCTCACTCTAGAGTTAACATCACTCGCCCTTAACATATCTTTTAAAATTTGATTAATGCTATGGGGGTTTAATTCCAATAAGATTTGTTTATTATTGTACATATTTATAGACTCTAAAATTCTGCTGGCAATAATCTGAGAGCTACATCCTAATATAAACCTTGTTTATATTGGGACTGCTAGAGCTGTCCTAATTTATGGTAAGGTACTCTGTACCATAAATAATTCAGCTTACACGACATTTGCCAGCATCTCCTTGCCACATTGACAAAATATAATTTTGCACATGGTAACATTCCCAATAGACTCGATGTGGAATGAAAAATCAGAAGACTGCCTGTCTGCAGGCCTGCCTGCAAGAAGAAGTTATGTTCAAATCAAGCTCTCCACAGAATGGGCAAGGTCAGGAAACATAATTTTTTTAATAAGATAAAAAATCTTTATGCAATACAAAATTGTCTGTAAAATAGGAACTGAGTTGACTGAGAAGGATCAATAAACTCCCCAGAGAGTTTCTCCCTCCTCTTAATCCTAGTGAAATCTACTTTGAAAGATGTGTGTGAAGGGTGGTTGTGACCACAGGTACTACCAGAGCATATTATAGTTGGTTGCCTGAGGTAATTCAGAGAAGGGAATTGATATCATTCCTGTTATCTCTTTCAGTTACTTTATGTTAGCAGACATCTTAGTTTTTTTCTGAATAGATTTCAGCTAATGGTTTGGTAATCAAGTACTAAAGATAGATAAATCAATATGCACACAGGAAATATATGGACAGTATTCTCCAGCCTGTGTCCATAGTTTACCTTAGTGACCTGAGAAGACTCCACATTATTTTCTGTGAAGTAAGCTGATAGCTCCAGTCCATGCCATAAAATTGAAGCATTTTAGATTATTAAAGCTGTTCATAGTTCAGGGCAATTTAGAGGGGACATTATTTCACAGATTCTCTAATGGCATCTTCTGTCTCCTGGGCTTGGACTTTAAAAAAAAATCTCTTTTGCTTACCTGTTTTTTGTACTCATATAAGCGTGCTTACATTTTGTTTCTATTAAGTGCTATCAGAAAACTGTTAGAGATGCCTGAAAAGTGAATATTTTATTGTCAATACAAATGATCCATTAACTTATCAATGCTGATTTTAGGGCTCCCATTTCAGATTACTTGGACAAAGTGAGGTTCCTCGGAAGCAAATGTCAAAACTGAATTGTCTCATGTGGATTTAAGCTCCATGGATCAGCAAAGTTACATGGCTCATAAAGGCAGCAATTAGGGAGTACCTGTAGAGAGACCTGCTCCTGAGGATGAGCATGGAGGAAAGTGGTAAGGAAACATTCTTTCCAGATAATGTGAATGAGAAGGAAAATGTATTTCCAAATTGTTTTAGGAGATGCTGGTAAGGGTTTCTGAGGCAACTGATAGATGGAGTGCTTTAAGCTGGCACCTTTCCTACAGCAGACAACAAAGGCTGAGATAAGTGGAGGAACATGGAATCTTTCAGATAAAACTCCTCTTGAGACAGCTGACATAAACTGACTGATAAAAAAAGAAAGCAATTTAATCCCTTTAGCCACTTCCCTTCCACATCTTAAACATGACTGAGAAGTTCAGACTTCTATCACAGGATCAGAGCAAAGTTGTTGAGCAGCAGCGAAGGACAGCTGCTGAAATCCAAAGATGACAATCTCTGGAGTCATTGAGGGGCACTTTTTAGGCTTCACATGTGCAGATTTGAGCAGGTACACAACTAAGGAGCAAAAAAGCAATTTTTGAGATGTTGGGAAGGAGTTTGGACATAGTACTTGAGATGAGAACAGGGAAAAAAGTCATCCGAGAAACTGAAGACATTGTAAACAAGATAAAAAATAATGGAAAGAACAAAGGAGGCTGAATCTTTAGCAAGTATGATTGTGGACACCTGTAGCTGAGAATGGAGCTGTGGACCCAAGACCTTTGGAGCACCAAAGGGAAAACTCCTTGAACCATCCACTTCATTAAGCATATGCCCAAGCAACTTGGAGTGGAAGGATGGAGTGAAGATGGATAGATTTGAACCCCAGTACTAAGAAGCGTAGAAGGAAAGGTTGATAAGTTTCTAATTCAGTAGTAATTGTGATTCATAATAGTAATTCATTCATTTAAAATTTTCTTATGGTATGAAAAATTACTAACTGTAGTTTTGAAATAGTAATGCATTTATTAATTGTTTAAGATATTGATTTTAGACTTAGTTTATTTACTTCTTGTTACCATTACCTAATCAACAAGTGCATTTGTCTCTTGTCTAGTTACATCTCAAGCCTATAGTCTTAAAGATAGAATCAGACTCTGAAGTAAGAGCAGCTCCTTCATTGGGAAACCCAGATCTCCTGGTTCTGAATCACCTCTCAGCACTTCATGAAGTCATGAAGATGAATCATTTGAAAGGACTGAGATAAAAGATGAACCTCACAGAAGATAAAAAATGAATCATCCAGCACCAATTCAGGCACAAAACAAATGAGTACAATTCTTGACAGTGTTGTGAGAAGAAAAACAGGCTACAGGATGTGTTCCAGAAATAATCAGGACATCAAGGTTACAAAATTACCTGCGCTAACAGATGTCAGCTTTTAGAGCACTGCCAAACAAGGCTGCACAAAGGAAAAATGCAGTGAATGCCATTCCTTCCTCCTTTATCACTGCAGTGCTTTTTTCTAGTTTGTGAAAGGCTGTTCACTTGTTGTGGATAAAAATCTAGAGAAGACTCATCAGATGGCAAGTACTTAGGATGGAGCAGACAGTCATCTTCAGAGAGTGAGATGGCAGACAAAGGTAACTGTGATCTGGCCTTGTACATCTAATGCTAGCCATGTGAAATTCTAGAAGCCAGCTGAATTTCTGAAAGACTGAAACAAGTAAGACCTTTGGAACAAGAGAAGCATGCTAGTCTCTTTCCAGTAGAACTGAAAAAGAAAAGAGGATTGCAGGCTGCTGAAGCACAAAACATGCTTCAAGACAGGCTGTCAGAAAGAGAGGAAACAAGGCATCTGCTGATTATTAAAAGGATGTCTAGAGCAAGTGTGATAAGATATTTCAGTATTGGACAGAGTATTGGCTGCATGCAGAGGCTGTAATTCATTGATTTTCTCATGTGAATTATGACTAGTAAGTAAAATATAGAATAATATAGATAAGTAAGTAAAAATGCTTGAAGAGAAAAGTGACAAAAAAAACCTTCTCAAAATACATCATCCCAATATAGAAGAGCTCTGCTAATCATGATCATCATTTTTGGGATCCTGTGTAAAGTATCCCACCTGCAATAATTGAACATCTAATCAACAAGTAAAAACTTTCCAGAGCGCAGACTGAAAGGCAGGAAGTAGAAGTCTACATCAGAACTTCTCTCTACAGAAGAAACTGTTAAGTTTTTGCTCATCAGTGGAAATAACTGTGGATGAAGGGAAGGAATGGTGGAAAAATTTAAGCTGACCAGATGTAGCACATGATGCAGCATGTAACGTGGAAGCATACACCTGTATGCTTTGTGTGGGGAAAATTAACTGGTTTAAGAGCTCTTTTATTCTTTCCAGAAAACTAGATGATTTTTGCACAGGAGCTCTTCCTACAGTTACCTTTGAAAGTCCTGGAAAGCTGTCAGAATTTAAGTGTATTAGAGGGTGGTCAACATAATTCTAACATTAGATTGGGAAAAGCGGTGACCTAGAGCTCTGTACATTGACATCAGTAATGGAAGATTAATGAAAATTGTGCAAAATAGTGCAAGTCTTAATTGAGGACTCTGACCCAAAATAATTGAAAACATTATTTAATGCCAGTCAGCATGGTTTCAAGAAATGCAAGGTTTTAATACAATTCCCTTTCCTACTGACAAGACTATAAGTCTGATTGTTATAGACAGTCATGTTGATAAACACAGTTGAGATTCCATTTTGATTTACATCTTTAGCTGTATGAAATAATAAAGACTATACTCAGTCTATGTTCTGGTGTTCACAAATAGGAGTGGTTAAAAAAATGGGGACATATCAGTGTGCCGTAGAAACTTTGGCAGGCCATAGCTCTTGTGGGATAAGGTAGTTGCTAGGCATGTCTGCAGGTGAGCTTGGACAAGCCTTGCTGGTCCCCATCACTCCCCCTTTGCTTGAGAGCTGCATTTATGTGCAGGTACTTCCCCTGGTCCTAAAGGACCCATGCTGTAGATATGCTTTCCAAGTTCCTTGCTCATCCTTACTCTCTCACTTGACTTTCAAGCTTGACCTCAGGCCTGCCTCATCCCTGTGGATTTACCAAGAAATTGCTGGGTTGTTGGTGACCCTGGTACCACCGCTGGGTGTGCTCTGCCCTTCCTGCGGAAGTATATGATAAGACTGCTTCCTGTGAGGACGAAGGTACTTCCATGCCAGATGTTTTGCCACTCTGGATTCCCAGCTTCTTGAAACCTGTGACATAGTCAGTCCTGCTGCTCCCTGGTGTGATATAAAAATTGTCGGCAGCCATATTCTCTAGGGACTTTCTCCTGACATGGTGCTGCTCTGAAAATGAAAGTTGTCTCCTTTCTCTAAAATTGAATATGTTCTAAAGGTGTCTCCTTTGCCTATAAAAATGTTGCATATCTTGTAACCATTTCTTTCAGTTCCCTATCTTATCCAGGAGCAAAAAGAATGGGACTTCTTTGGGATTATCTTTCTGGCTAATTTTGAGTGATCAAAATCTATAGATGCCCAAGAGATTGAAGATATAGTTGATATTTCTGTCTTTTATTGCAGCTGTAAACAAAGTGTTTCTTGTGGGCTGAGAGAAGGACAAAAAGGGAGGGACAAAGGGCAAATATAAATAGAAAATAGATGAGAAAATTATAAATGGATAAACATGTGAGAAAAAGTCAAAAAGAAATAGAAGAAAACCTTAGCCATGGTCAGTAAGCTGTGCTAATGTAATTAATATATTCTGTAAGCTGCCATGGCTACACTTATGTAGACATAGAAAAAAAATAGCCACTTTTCCCTGTACAAGAAGGCTACTCTGATGTCCCTTGCCCAACAAAATGCAGCTACTGAGGTGGTCCCTGGTAGTGTAATTGCAGCTAAAATTCCTGCTAGAGGCAAACTGTACTGCTTAATGTTGTTATTCTCTGTTTCATGTCTTTGGAGACACCAATCAATGAGGATTACTTTGATACCGTAAGCTCAGTATTATTGTACATTAATACACTAATGGTACTGTATCATCTTTTCATGTCCTCAGGCAGCACTAGGGAGTTAGAGCTATATAGAAATAAATTAGAAGTGAAACTTAGATGCAAAACTAAGCAGAAAGCTCCAAACAGAAGACAGAAGTTGGCTGCAAACAACAGATTCAGCAGAGGAAATGTAAACCACCAAACTAACATTTAAAAGTATCTCAAAGGAGAGACGTGAAGTTAAGACTGTCAGTGCTATTACTTGATGTATTTCAAGGAGATGTTGGGAGACCAAGGTGACAAGCTCAGTGGGAGATTCTATTTTTTCCCCTCCAAACAGCACATCAGTTTTTGTATAACAGAAAAAGAAACTGAAAAAGTATTATGATAATCATTTGGGATACTGAGACATTCATCTAGAATGTGGGAACAAAGTTTTTCCCAGGTAATTTTATTTTCACTGCAGAGTCTTTGGCAGGCTTTTATTAAGTTATATGATAATTACCCCACTGCTGGAGAATGGGAGCTGCTAATTTCTCAGTGTGTCCTGCACTCTTTAATGACTCTTACAACAGTCTGGAGGTTTCTGGAGACAGAAGTGACCACTGTACTTAGCTCTGTGTAGGCACTACCTTTGATAGTACTGAGAGGGCTCCAAACTATGGATCTGAGCAAAACAAAACAAAGGGTTTTAGGAAGGCCTATCAGTCAGTCCAGTCTCAAAATGATGTATATAGCAGAGTACACATTAAGATGTGTTTTCAAAAATTTCCACTGAATAAAGTTGTGCATTTGTACTGGAGTGGATAAGCAAGGGTGTGACATACATGGAAGGCACGCTGAAAACAGTATCTTTCAAAAATCCAACAATAATTTACTACCTGAAATTTATTCTTGAGTGTATATACATTACTCATCCCTAAGAGAGCTGCTGAATTATGCAGGTCAGATGCCTACAGTTTCCTGTCTCATTCTCAAAAAGTGTCTGTTTTCTAGCAGTGAATATAGTGAAATTCTGCATCTAACTGAAGCAGACCATGAAGTACTGGGTTCTTCTCCTTCCACATGGCATGTATCAATAAGGAGATGTGAAATGCTGAGACTGGTTTGGAGCTACACCTGAGCTGATTAGCTGGTCCATACACATGATTTGATTGGCCAAACTGCTGCTGCTGAACCTCTTAGCGCTGCTGTGTTCTAACTTTTAGGAAACATAAAGAAGTTCTAAGCCATTTGAAAGTTCTAAGCCATCAAGCCAGACAAGACTGAGCTGTGAACCATCTCCAAAGGTGTTTTATCTGTGTTAGCTTTACCAAGGAATGCACAGAAGTCATCACCCCTGTGAGGAGATTTCAACTGCCAGGAACAGGTCAATGAAGAAAAAAAATTGGAGGTGGGTGGGGGAGGGACCCAACAAACTCATTAACAAAATATAATTTTTTTTCACTAAGTGTCTCACTGTTCTGATCAGCTGAGTTTATACAATGGTAAGATAGCAAGCAACAAGAAAGATTATTATAAATCAGTGCTAACATTATACTAATATGCTTAGAAAGCCAGTGTGTTAAATCCACAATATCAATATAAACACTGTTGACTTAGCTAATATTCCAATTGCAAACTCCATGTTTCAACACCATTAATAGTGTCTTTGCTTTGAAATAGATGAGATATAAATGTTTTTTAAGGTGAAATCACTTGAATGTTTACATCTTCCTGCTCTTTAAAGAAAATATTAAAAGTTCATGTGAAAGATCAAGTTTGTTGCATCATTGTAAAATAAATTTAAAAACAGTAGAGAAGATTTTAATTTTTCTCAAGAAATATGCCGTAAATTGGATTATATTAAAATCTAGGAAAACTGATATGGAAGTACATTAACTTGATGTAATAGAGAATGACAGGTAGAGGTCATGTATCAAGCCAAATGCAAGTAAACTTCTCTAATACTTGTCATCACAGGTGTGAGAAAATTGATGTGTTCATTTATACCACATTAACATCTGTTGCCACAATCCTTAGAAAAATATAAAACCAGCACATGAAGATGGGTGATTGTATGTGACAACTTAGAAAATATTTGTCATCTTTAGTCATTGTCCTGTACAAAGCATGAAATTTATGGAGCAGAAATTGAAGTATCCCATGCTGCTGATTCTGGTCCTGGTATTTACTGCAAGAAACAAAAAAAAACAAACAAAAAAAAAACAAAAAACAAACAAAAAAACCAAAACAAAACAAAAACCAAAAAAAAAAAACCAAACCCAAAGAGTTTGGGGCAACAGCAAACAAAGAAATAAAAAGGAAGACAGACAAGGTTTTTAAACCAAACAGAAGCTGAGAGACTGAAATTTTAATGGCATCATTCACTTTTTGTTGTGAATGCTGATGATCTCAGGGTTACAGCGTTATCAGTCTTGTCTTCCTACTTGCATTCCTAAAGCAAGGGGTTTACAACTTACATTTTAGGACCTGTTCTGCCATGGACATTACTCACTTTTTGCTATTCTTAGAACAACTTCAGATAAAATACCCATTAGATGACAAAGCTATAGATAATGTGGACTTTAAGCACTGCTGCAGTTGAAAGCCATTTAGAGCAGGAATAGATCTGATTTTACTCCAGAGGAGACATGGTGGGGCCCTCAGGAACCATTGCCACAGTGCTCAGACCTTATCAGTGAGAGCTGGAAAGGGGAAAAAAGAGGGGCAGGGGGAGGCAAATAAATACAACCGACCTTGGCTAAGCTGAACATGTTGGCTTGACAGATTTCTGAACACTGTTCTAAACACTTGGTTTTATCCCAGCATGGCTGCCCTCTCAGAGCCCTTTGTACAAAATTGGTGGTCATTCAATTAGAAACATTTCCAGATATTGACTCAGAATTGTTGGCGTTGAATATGCCTAAACAAATGGGGTGGCTGCGTAAAAGGCGAGAGGACGATGGTTTTCTTCTGCTAGCATACTTTGTGATGTGATAATGAGGTGCTCTTTTTGTAATAGGCCATAGTATTGTGTAGGTATGAGGATTTCACACACCAGCAAATTTCAAAGAACTGTTTTCAGTATTCCAGGAAATTAAGTGATAGAACAAGGCTTTATACTCAGTGTGCATTCTCTGCTCCCACACTGTACACCTCTAATGCAATTTACCAGTGAATTAAGCATAAGATGTGATTTATCCCACCAACCTAATATTTCATGTTAGTCAGTGGGGTGACTGCTTTTATGGCTTAGCTTTATAATGCCATTATAGTTGAGCACACTCCTGCCTTAGCAGTGTGCTTAAGGGGGTCTGTCTTTGATATGTGCATGTAGCTCTTATTAACTTCAAACTCTTCCTCGATGCAAGCTCCCTGTAGTCAATAGAGCTAAAACAGGGTTCTTTGTGCCTTCTGACTAAGCTTTTTCTGTCAGCTTTTATGGAAACAAAATGGTGCCAACGTGACATAAATTTACACAACCCCTTCTCACAGCATATATTGGTGGAAAAGGAGGGATGGATTAATTCCTCTCTATTTCGGGATGCCATATTTTAAAGCACAGGTTTTACCTTTTAGGTTATTGTATGCTAACTAAATTAAATTATATTGTATGACATAACCAGTCCTTGAACTGGTTTGTGATCTCCATAAAACTAGAAATTAATTAAGGAAAAGCCCAGTTAAATTAACAGAAAAGAGAAGGAATATTCAGTACTTATGACCAACTCTCATTGTCATTCTAGGCAAAGGGAGTTTCTTGTGTTTTTCTTTGGGTTTGAATGTTTTGGAGATTTTGGGAGGTTTTGGTTTTTTGGGTTTTTTTTGTTGTTTTTTTTTTTTCTGGGTTTTTTTTGTGGGTTTTTTTCTTTTGGTTTTGGTTTGTTCGGGGTTTTTTGGGGTTTTTGTTTGTTTGTTTGTTTTAATTTTTTTTTTTACTTTCTACCCCATAGAATCACAGATTACCTGTATTGTACTTGATCTTCTCCTGCAAATGATACCACAATAATGGGAAGGCGTGGAACTGCATCTTTCTCTTTTTCCTATTTATAAAACTGCTTTAAGTTATTTTCACAACCATTACAGGCTGCACCTAGACTATTTGTAACTTTTCCTGATCTCTCATGCACTATGATATTTTATATTGTTAGGTAAAGGTAACATATATATAACATATATATATATATATATATATAACATATATATATATATGTTATATATATGTTACCTTTATATGTTATATATATGTTAACATATATATAACATATATATAACATATATATAACATATAACATATATATAACATATATATTTTGTAGAGTGCTGTAATACTATTGTGGTACTAAGCATGACTGCAGCACAGTGTTGACATTCAAGAATGATGGAAAGTTTCTGTACAGTCCATGCTCCAGTCCCTTTTTTAATCATTACTGCAAGTCCTATCTCCTTTTATGTGTGTTATGATTTACTTTGTTAAAGCTATCTATAGTATAGTGGAGCTATATAGTGGATGAAAATTAACTGTTAGTTATGAATTTCTGCCAGATCAGAATGTATCTGCAAACATTTCAAAATGCCAATTTCAAGGTAATATTTTGCTACAAAAACTAAAGGAGTAAAGCATTCACTTACAGAGTCTGATATGAAAATGTAGAAGAGAAGGTCACTTACTGTTTATAAAATAATTATTTATGTTTACACAACTGGAAACAAATTACTGGGTCCTGGGGTTTATGGGGAAGAAAAGCTCTAAAACTTGCAAAATGTTTTCTCCAATTTAGATACAGCTGTAAAGAGATCAAGGTCTTGGTTAGACTAATATTCTAATGCCTTATTAAGAATTAAAGTGTTGACAGTTTGATCCTTGTGGAAAAAAAATAGCAGATAAATATCTGAAGGGATTCATTAGTATTCTTTATCCTCCTTGTCCTTTGAGTCAGAATTGGTTATGACAGTATCCCATAATGAAGAAAAAAAAATTTTTGTATTTGTCAGTTTTTAATTATTTTTAATACTTTTTTTAGTCTGTAGGAGGAACAATTTTAAATTTGAACCCATGGAATAGACAATATGAAAATTCACCACACTCTTTAATGTGATCACATAACACTGTGAAAATAAATTCTTATCAAAATGTAAAAACAGTGCTTTAAAGGAACACTTTAAATGAAAGATATAAAGAAGAAATGCTGATAGGTAGAAAGAACAAAATATATAAGAAAAGTGGCAGAATATAAGTGGGGAAAGAAGAAGTAAAATCTCAAGTGCAAAATTAAGAGAAAAGGAGGAAGAATAAAAGTTTTTTAAAGGAGGGCAAAAAGAAGAGCAAAAATGAAAGGGAGAACAATCAAAGACTGGAATGCAAGAAAAGAGAAGATACAAGAAGCTAGTGAGGTTTTCTTTTATGCTTCTTTGTACAGTATGCCGGAAAACTGCCATAGAGAGACAAATATACTGGATACTGGTCTGGCGTTTCCAAATATTTACCAGTGAGAAATCAGGAATGAGGGAATGGCTTTTTACATTTCACTCTCCCCACAAAACTGGCCAGCATGGCTAAAATTGGTGTAGAAAAGCTGTACAGTGCAAAGTAAAAAGAGGATTAGGTACCAAAAGTATTGAAGTGGGCTACAAAGCCTCTGAAAAGCCAATGTTTTCCATGTGCTGGGGATTCCAGAGCTGGATGTAGCACTCTAGATGGGGTCTCACCAGAGCAGGGAGGCAGAATCCCCTCCTTCACCCTCCTGGCCGTGTTGCTCTTAATGCAGCCGAGGAAACATTTGACTGCAAGTCCATGTGCCTGTTCATATCCAGCTCCTCATCCACCAGCACCTCCAAGTCTTTCTCAGACAGGTTGCTCTCAACCTGCTCATCCCCCCAGCATGTACTGATACTGAGGGTGGCCTTGACCCAGGTGCAAGACAGTACACTTGATCTTATTCCAACCTCATGAGATTCCCATGGGCCCACTTCTCAACCTGTTCCATATCCCTCTGGATGGCTTTTGGCCTCTCAGGTATGTCAACTGGACAACTTAGCTTGGTGTCATCTCCAAATTTGTTGAGGGTGCACTCGATCTTGTATGTCATTAATGAAGATATTAAATACCACTGATCCCAATACAGACCCTTAAGGGACACCACTTGTCACTGATGTTCACTGGGACTCTGAGCCATTGACCACTCCCCCCTGGATGCGATAGTCCAAACATTTTATTATCCATTTAACAATCTGCCAATCAAATCCATCTTTCTCTAATTCAGAGTGAAGGGTGATGTGAAGAACCATATAAAAAGCTTTACAGAAGTCCAGAAAGTCCAGATAAAGGACTTTGTCCACTGATGTAGCTACTCCATTTTAGAAGATCATGATGGAGTGCCTACGTCAGTGAATAAATGCGTGCACAGTGAACCTGGGCAATGGTCACAAGCAAGACTGGAAAGAACACTAAAGGGAATTAAATACCAAAAGTTATGAGTAAAGGAAAAATAGCTAATAAAAATAGTAGGAATACCACTACTTTTCATTTACAAAAATTGACGTGAACCTGAGACTAATAACATGTCAGTCAGGAGAACTACTTTTTGTGTTTTCTTTAAGGGATAAACTCATCTGAATCCATAAAATAGAAGCCTTGAAAAGCTGTATCTTCTTTTCCTTTTCTCCCCATTTTACCATATATTTTATTTTAAGAAATGACTGTAGGGCTTTTAAATATACATATGAGCTGCACAACATAACTTCAAATGACCTCTGAAATCAGTAAGGAATTTTAGACTATGTTGTAATTTTCTTTTATTTCTCTCATTTTCCAGCTTCAGTGGATTTTAACAAGAGACTTAAATACCAGCGTAGTATAACAGGGCAACGTGGATATCAGTCTCTAAATCTCAGGCATTCCTCCCATATGAAAAATGTAATCTTAAAGAAACCCACTTCAATCAAATCCTGCAACTAGATAAAATAGCACTCTGTATTCCTTTGTCAAAATAATATCTTGGCTTTCCATATATATTCTTCAATAAGAATCAGTCTTGTGTTGCTCCAGAGAGTACTGGAGAGATGGAAAATTACCCCTAATGTGGGGTAAAATTATTTGACACTGGATGAACGGAGAAAAGCATGCTCCATTTTCTGAGCAGTTAACACATTCCACTGATTTGCATTGCTGCTGGTGTTTCACTGGCAGCTTCTGATCCCCAGACTGTAATCCCTAAATTTCTACATCTCCTCTCTTCCAGAGCTAGAAGACTGACTTTTGTTTGTGAAGACCACACATTACTCAAGACATGTCACCACTGGGAGGAACATAGGGCCATGGTCGTATCTGCTTTCAAACATCTCCTTTACTGGTAGTGATTTAGGAAGCTGGGCATGTAAAATCATGGTAGTATATCTAGAGATGCTAGTCCTGTGAGGGTGAATACTAACCTTCCTACCTGCTGTTTGAAACTGGGATGTAGAAATACAGATCAGTGTTGCAGGCGACTCGGAGCAAAGTGGGAAAACCAGACAAACCTACAATATTCTAATTCCAGCTCAATTCACTGGGGATTTCAAATATACCTGAGGTGCTGACCAGAAGCACCAGGTGCTGATGTGTGACTTTAGATTTCTTGCACAGTCCAATTGTCACATCAGAGTTTTGGGGTCATGTTCTATTCCTCCCCTTACCTCCACCACAGGTATTTACTTGCTGTGACGTCAACATCAGTTTAGTTTTATTAAATCTATTTAGTCTAAAATCAGAGACTTTCCATGAAATTACAAATCATGTTATAACAATATTACTTTCAGTGACATTTTACCTGAGACGGGATTTGACTTTAAGAGGATTGCAGCATAATCAGGAGAAAATATCATCCCCCCAGATTAGCTTTGTTTTATGAATGCTAAAACTGCTGGACTGTGTCATTTGAAAAGCCAGTCACAGTCAACAATTAGATACCTTGTTTTGTGTATCCACCCTGATCTTCTACGTGTTTTCAAACACTGCTGAGTGATCAGTGTGCAAAGCAAAACCAGTACAATTAACTGGTTTGTTTCTACTTTATATTTGTAAAAGTAATGAACTGCAGATTTTCAGGTGAATATGTTTGTATAGTAGTGATATATCTCCTGAGTAGTGGGAAATTGAAATTGCTGTGCTATAAATTGTTCTTCAGGATCTGCATTTCAGTGCACAGATGTCAAATACAGCCACTTACATACACGAGGTAAATAGTCTGGAAGACTTTTATTTTTTTAAAGGTTTTTTTTCCTTTAGTCATTGTTAAACCAACTAAAGCTGGTTAAATTGATCTATAGCATCTTCAGAATCTAAAAACATTGTGATATTTAATCAGTATTTGTCACAGTACGTGACTAAATTTCCAAACTGAGGTGCAAGCAAGCTACCTATTGATGTGCTTTCATGAGCTACTTCATGAACTCCCTTGCAACTACCCAGTAATTAAGTTTGGGTATGTGAACATATGTCAGAAATTCTCTACTATAAGTACACTTTTTTTCTTAAAATTCTGAATAACATACAAAGAAGATTTGGTACATCTAGCCATGTTTCATTTGGCTGTGATAAATCTTGATGTCAGTTGCTATGGGTTAGGTTTATGAATCACAGACCATGGAGGTTCTTCTAGAGGAAAATTGCTTCTTGTTTTCCCTCTGAAAGAAACTTTCACTGTATACAGTTGTAGAGTAATACAGATTGAAAAATATATGTTCATAACAATTATAAAACAAAGTGAGAAAGATAGTTTAGAAATAAATTATTGATATTTATTTATTATAAGTAATATGAACTAAAAAATGAAAGAGATGGCTGCTTTGCATGAAGAAAAAAAACCTCAATATCCCTCATGAAAAAATGAAATCTCTTTACTACATATGATATGTTCCAACCATAACTGGAGACTTTATAAGATGAAACAAGGGAAAAAAAAAACCAGCATAGTTAGAGATAGAAAAAGCATTGGCAGGCATTACTGGAGAAGAGTGGACAATGTGTTCATATAGGTTTAGCTTTCAGAGGACTGAAACTTCTTCCAGAATCATCTCACCCTGTGGGTATGCCCAGAGTATTATTTTGACAGTGTAGAACTGTAGATAAAATGATGCTTAATTCTCAGCTTGAAATAAAAAAGAAATAAATACAACTATTCTTATATTTTATTTGGACATTATTCTTTTTACAAGAAAGCCATGGACAAAACCAGAATTTCTGAGAAGGTTTTATAATTTATTTTATAATTTATTTATGGCAAAGAATATTTGACCATGAAGGATGGGGCTATGTGGGCATTGTGGTGTGAGTTTTTCTTTGTCATGGATTATAATAACATTCTCAACCTCTTGGGTTGAGATTGCTCCCCCCCCCCCTCCCCCCACCCCCCAAAATGCCAAGACTTACTGGTTGAAAAACAGTGGTGGATATAAATGTCAAACAACAATAACCAAAACACAAGAGGATTTTTTAAAAATTTATGTATATTCATTATGTCAAGCAATCAACTGCTTAATGCAGAAAACTACTTTTTAAGTTAACTTTGTTGATCTTTTAAATGGATGTTGAATTATGCTGACTAGATATAAATGACTGAGTAAATTCTTGAGAATGTTGAAGAAAAATTGACTATTCTGGTAAGAGATTTTTTTTTTCATTATCATTATTTGGTCACTAACCATTATCTCAATTCAAAGTGTAATCTTTTAAGTAAGACCACCTGGACATTAAGTCTGTTTAGCCTTCATAGCTGATGCTCACTGCATGCCAAAGGCAGGTTTGGTGGGTTTTTTGGTTGGTTTTTTTTTCCATATCTAACTTATAAGCTACTTTCAAGAGACTAGGTGGCAAACAGGAAATAGAATAATATGCGCTTGCAGTCCAAAAGGCCAACCACGTGCTGGCTATATCAAAAGAGGAGTGACCAGCAGGTCTAGGGAGGTGATTCTCCTGCTCTACTCTGCCCTTGGAGACCCCACCTGGAATATTGTGTCCAAGTCTGGGGTCCTCAGCAAAAAAGAGATGTGGACCTCTTGGAGAAGGTGCAGAGAATGGGCCATGAAGATGATGAGAGGGATGGAACACTTCTCCTACAATGACAAGCTGAAGGGGTTGGGGTTCTTCAGCCTGGAGAAGACATTATAGCCTTCCAATTCTTAGATAGTGTTGCAGACAGGTAGAAAAATTATAAAAGAAAGGCCTCATAAAATCAGGCCTTCTCTGTTAGATCGATGGCTGGCCTGTCATTTTTTCTAAGCGCAGCTAGCACTTTGCAAGTTCCCATGTGAAAACAATCCTGGTATGAATAGTTTGTTAACATAACAGTCTATTTCTGGTTAAAAAACAGCTAGTGCCTGCATAAACATTGAATCCATCCCATGAGAATCAGTGAAGAAAATATGTAAACAATTTAAGAATAGAGAGATTTGATGGATAAGTAAAATACCTTTTACTAACCAATAAAATAATTGGCAAGGAACCTATTAACCGATTAAAGTCTCACAAGAGGTCTGTAAAAACTGTATAAAAATGTGTTGTGTAGCCACACAAGAGGGGGCTTTCTGGATGAAGAAAATGGAGTCTCGAATTATTCATTCTGATGGATTGAACTTATAAAAAACATGAAGAACAACTTTTAACATGGGTGAATAGCAATAGGGCAAGGAAGAATGGTTTTAAACTAAAAGAGGAGAGATTTGCCAACTGCATACAAAGTCCTAATTACATGTACTGATCAATATAAATCCAACAGTACACTAGAAAAATTTTGCAGTGATTTTTTTTTTTAATTCTAAGAGGGCTATTTGCTACCTGAGGATTTCAATCAAAACCCACAGCCTTTTATAAAACATAGTGCATCCAACTTCAGTGTGTATATAATACAGTTTGAAAAAGTCATGACATGGATATAGAAACACCAACTTATTTGGTTTAGTTAAATGTAATTTTAAAATTTGTTCCAGAATAATTTTATTAATGTTTCTTTCTGAAATGAAAGATGCTATTATGAAACAGAATTTCCAAAAACCTCAATTTTTTTTTTTTTTGGATCATACTTCCAAATGTGAACATTGGATGTCATAGCTATTTCTTTTCAGTGCAGCTCCTTAGCACAAATGAGAATTTGTCACTGGTGTTATTTACTGAATCATTATAATTTTTGTTGTGAGACAGAGGTACAACTTTTTCTGCCTCATCTGTTCTGTGAAGGGTAATATAAATGGTACTACTCTGACCTTTTTAGTATTCTGTAATTTGATTCGCTTGCCATTCCTATCTTCTCTTTGTGACCTCAGCAACCTGTGACTAGAATGGACACTCAGTCAAAACACAGAATACTGAAAAGGTCACAGAAGTAGAATTTACTGCATCTGCTTCTCAGGACACACTGAGCAATAAAGTAGTGGTACCTGGTTCTGATAATTTATTTCCAAGAGGGCTGAAAGAGAGGTAATCTAGTGTCCTTGTGATAACACCTGTGACAGGAAACGTTCTACCTGCACCTATATGCATGCTCTCATGGTGATTAGCAATCTCGCCTGGACACTCACTGCCTTAATTTCTTTCTATTTAAAATGGCAGTAAATTCAATAATGCATATTTTCAAAGTTTACTGGCCTTTAAATTATTTTTCTTCTTCAGTTCAGTTGAGAAGATAAGTAAATGAGTTGAGAATTTTGCAGTCTATTAAGGAGAGTTTATCAGGATGGAAAAAGTGATTGTGCAGCTAATGTGAAATGTTCAAAGTGCACAAAATATTCCTGAAAAAGTTTTTCAGTCTCATGTACTCATGTTTGCAATGCCTTGTCTTTTAATATCTTGTGTTTTTTAATTATATTCAAAATGTATTTCTTTGAAGGAATACATAACTAATGGTCTCTTACAGTGTTTTCCTATGTACGTATAAATGGGTTCTTCTCTTAAGTGTAATCCCCCTTCCCCAAAATCAATGGTGTTTGCTAAATCAAGGTGTTCAGCTCTCTGGAACTGCAAGCAGGAAAAAATTAAGCCTGAGAAAGCTGCCTAATGAATGAACTGTGACTAAGTCAATATTTGAAGCAAAGATTCTCCATTTTTGTATGGTAAACCCATTGACACTATAGCACTGTTTCATTAGCTGGGAAAACTATGATAGTTTATTAGTTTTGAATATGCAGATTGTGTATTATGTATTCTGGATATTTTGGTTTTAGAAATAAAAGTAAGGGCAGCTGCCAACTGGATATACATTAAAGTTAGACAGCTGTGTTGTGGTCAATAAAAACTCAATACTCTAATATATTAGCTACATATGGATGTAAAATTGGTTGGAAAAACAATAAAGAGGTGATATGAATGCTATTTTTAATGAGTAGCTAATTTGAAGTGCTTCTCAGTGCAAAGGTCCGGCCTGTGCCTCTAAGAGTAAGCAAGGTATAAGTGCATCCCCAGGCTGTGTCTATAGCAGCTGGCAGCAATTCTCTGCTTTCTGCAATGCATGTGCCACTCCTTATCCCATCCAGACATACCCCAGAAACCTCCCAGCCCCTGCATTCCTTTCTAAGGAAGTACGTGGAAGGACAATTTCCACTGAGGTCTCATTGCCACACCAGGAAGGATGTGACTAGGAAACCCACTTAATTAAGAGCATGCAGGACTTGGAGGGGTAAATCCTGAGCAGAAGTAAGAGCTAGCTTGATCCTACAACTTTATTATTTGATGGGAAACAACAGCTTTGAAAATGTGCCAAAATTCAGATAATTTTGAAGGTAGTAGGAATCTTCCCAGTCACTTCACTAATGTTGAAAAGGGTATCAGGGGGATGACAGTTGCTTTCTTTTCACAAGACTGCTAGGCATATATATCAATTGCAACTGAAGGAAAACTTGCTTGACGGGACATATGTGACCCTATTACTGTCTCCCAAAATACCAAGCATGGCAGCCTATTAACTCTGTTTTCAACCTGTCATACAGAGAAAATAATGGCTGTTTCTCTATTTTAGTTTTTTGTTAAACTGATTATTTATTAGCTTGAAGTCACATATGTTATTTTTAAAGCTATGAAGAAATCTCATTTAACATACTAACCTAATGGATTGTATGCAAATAGAAGCACCTATGAAAATATTTCTGAATATATCTATATAAAGGGAAGGGATTATGACTGTATCTGGCTGGTAACGTTCAATTAGCTTTTTTGAAGGTGATACTTTTTGCCTGAATTGCAGTCCATCTGTTCCAAAGACAGTCAATCTTTTCCTAAGACCTTTTGAATTTAGGATTAAATCCCAATATAATTTAACAGAGGTGTCAAGCTAATAGCAAGATTAGTAAAAATTGGTATTGAAAAGAAGAAATTAGTATCCTCATTGACAGAGGACACAACATCTGTCCCTGCAAGGCTGGCTCACCATGCACCAATCAGCAGGTAAGCACATAGCTTAGAAAGAGACAAAGCATATCACAGGAGAATGTTTTGGAGAATCTGGGAAACATATATAATTTCTATATGAGAGGATCTTAGCACTTCCAGAGCTCAGGATATTTCAAGTAGGGGCATAATATACAACATTCATTAAGAAAAATAATTTCCTTACTTTAACTATTCAAGTAATAACCTTTTTACTTCCTGTGATGTATCTGACTTTTTTTTGGTACCAAAATATGAAAATACATGCCAAAAACAACCATGATTATATTCTTCTCATTCCATTTCACAGATGTCAGCTGTCAGTCACTGTCGCAGGAAGGATACTGAGCTGTATCAACTTTTGGTCAGGCCTAAGTTTGGTGTGTCATTATTTTCTTTTCTAACTGAAGGAAAGAGGCTAAATCACTATATTTCTGGTACCATTTCTTTGCCACCTTTGAAAAAACTTGGAAAAACAAACCCAGTTGGCTTCCTGACCTAAACAAACCTGTACCCCTAAACAAACAATTACCCCTGTAATTGTTAGCTCTTGTTCCCAGCTCCTATGCAGAGCAGGAATACAAGAGGATTTTGACCCTTTATGGTAAGTATATACAATAAAGTCAAATTAATATGTTAAAGTGCTAAGAAAGTGATTAGTTGTGGGACATTGGATTTTTGATTGTTTATACTGTTTAAGCTATTGGAAAAATTCCTTTTATGGCCCTGTCTTGGACCAGCTAACAGATTCTGAGCATGGCTGGAAAATGGTAAGGAAAAGAGAATTTAATAATATATAGACAGAGTCCATCCATGCCCAGCTGTCCTCAGTGCCAGGAAATTATGCCAAATACATTTAATTTACCACTCTAGTCACCGCCTAAGTCCTGTGCTAAAAATAAATGCATTCACTGAATATTTTAATCATGCAGCAATTTTTACTTACTACCTGCAATTACCTTCATGCTACAAAACTTTTTATCTCAAACTCAGTCTCACCACTTTCTAGAAGAGACAGAAAGCAATACCAAACAGCTTTCTGTCCTCACAGGTGTTGCTGATGCTGAGAATCTACTCCATTAGACCTTTTACTCAGGTAGGTGTATACAGCAGCTAGGAATGTTACTGCTTGTGAGCAGAAAGGACTTTAGTGTGCCGATGAGAGCAGCCCTGAGGCAAAAGACTTGAGGCTGTTGGTTGATAAGAAGCTTGACATGAGCCAGAAATGTGTGCTGGCAGCCCAGAAAGCCAGCTGTGTCCTGGGCTGCATCCAAAGTGTGGGCAGCAGGTCAAGAGAAGTGATTTTCATCTTTTACGCTGCTCTCAGTAACACACTAAAGTCCTTTCTACTGAAGCTGTGCTGCTTTCCAGCCTAGGTATGCATTTTTATGGAAGGTAATGGCAGATAACAAATTGGTTTGAGAAAAGTTCCTTTCTTTTGCATTGTTCACTGGAGTACATTCACATTCCAGTCTGGCTACAGCATCCACTTGTGGTATTCAACCACTACTATCTGTTGATGACAAAAACCTGTGATTTGTTAAAAAGAATAATTTGTTCTGTTTTCCTTTAAAAATTCATTTTGTTCACTGGTTATATCAAACCAATGCTTGAAAAAGGGTTGCAGTCTTTAGAGAAAGCTTAATGAAAAATGCTATTCTGAAACTGGAGGGGATAATGGTAGAGCATATGTGATCTTTCTGTTTAAAATAGACTAAAAATACTGACCTTTATTTTTTCAAGAACATAAATTTTCAAGTAAAATAATTTATTATACTAGTTCTGTTTCAACAGATATTTTATGCTAAAATTTTGTTTTTCTAGGGTAGAAGTTCATCATCACAATATGTGGAAGCAAAGCAGTTCATATGTTACAAAGGTGAATCAGACAAATGGAAATCTGTGATGTAACCTGCTAATGTTTCCAACACAACAAGCATCCTGCCTTGTGCAAAGATGTGCTAAGACTTCCTCAGCAGTTTTGTTCATTATTTTGAGGATGTAACACAAGAAGGAAAGCTAATCCTATGGTAGAAAAAGGAGAAAATGAATCTTGAGCAGGCATACAGGAGATTAATACCAGATATGGCAAATGGACTGTTCTGTGGTAAAAAAAAAAAAAAAAATTAAAAAAATAGATAAAACAAGTTTCTGCAAGCTGGAAGAAATCAGGTGGAGCTGTGTTTCATCAGGATACACACCAAAACCATGTGGATAAAACTTGTCATTTGTTTTAAGACACAGGTTGATGAAGTTCATTAAGACCACAATCGGAGTTCAAAACACATGTTTTATTATTAATAGATCTGTAATGTTTCTTTTGGATTTGTCTGTCAGTTCATATCTTGTAATGAAGGACAGGAAAATGTTACTCCTCCTATTAATATATTATTTTTAATTGGAAAAAATTCAGGCAAAAATAGAAAGCTGTTACAAACTTTATCTTATACATGGACTGCTCTTAGTGTCCTTATATCAACAGAAACATTATTATTTACTTATGTGAAAGCAAACTCAGATGAAAGGTGAATTTACAATAGCTGGAGGTTAAAGACAACCTTTTCAAACCAGAATGTCTAAATGCAGGCACCAAAATACCTAACAGAAAGTTACAGCAGTGGCCAGCATTACTTCCTTGACATTTAAGTTTGAATATTTTTCTCTGTGTGGCTTGTTCATACTGACACTACTGATCTGAAACATAGCTAAAAAATTTTGATTTTTTGTCATTTCATAGGAGCTGCATTGTGTCATTACAGTCAAATTCTGAAAGTTTTTATGTACTTGTGAAAGTCTATGCTTTCATCACACCATTGACAGCAGAGTCACAGACATAGGAGTGAATCAAAAAACTCCACTGCATTAATAATAGGGGACAATAATTAGGATTACTGCTTCATTTTAATTATTGTAAGCTTCTTGCATCTAGAAGGAAGTTAGAACAAAAATACAATCTTTGAGCTAGATTCACAGAAAGAATTGATCAGCAACTGACAGTGGAAAGTGCTCATCTTCTACTCAGTGGAACCTCCTATCCAAATGCCAATTATAATTAATTGTCTATGCAGTGTATGCCACCACTCTTAAAACAGAATGAACTACTTTTTTTTGCCTACAGCTAAGAATCCAGCATTCTGAAAATACTTTATATACCTTCCCAAAAGAAAATTTGTAAGGTTTTACATTTGACAAGTATTTTTTGTTCTTACTTTCTCAGTAATATATGTTTTCCTCAGTTTTATAATGAACAACTTATCCAAAATGAACTGTTGATTATGAAAAGTGCTATTGTTTTATTGTGATACAGAAAGAAGGCCATTGTTACTAAAGTAGTTGTGGTTACCTGGAAGATAATTCAGTCTCAAAACCTAGCATTAAAAGGAAGATACATTCTCTTCAGTAATACATTTACAAACAGTTTTAGAGATAGAATTTCAATACAATAAATTATTCTAGTTTTTATTAATGGGGAGTAAGATGTCAACATAATTATCATGTAGATTATGGGGATTATATCCTCAAACCTTCCCATATAATTGTTTTCATATTCTTTCCTGCTTTGTCATATCAGCAAACTCCAGCTTTGTACTCTAGAGAGCAATTTAAGTAATTGGACTCAATGATCTTGGAGGTCTTTTCCAGTCTTAGCAATTCTATGAGTCTATGAAATACTCTAAATGCCAGAAAATTATATTTTCACTATACAATAGAAATTAGTGAAAAAGTGTCCTATCTATGTGTATATATAAATGTACTTTTGAATCATTACATTCTGAGGTTCTCTTGTAGCCTGCCTGGTAACTTTGCATAAGAAATGACAGGAAAGCAGCTAGTATATCCCAAAACACTGCAATGTCAAAGAAAACATTAATTAAATTAATCTGCAAGTCAGATTCTTACATTAATTAAAATCTGAGCATAGCGTAATTATTGCTTATCCATTTTTTTCAGAAATTACTTTTGATTTCTTTGTAAAAATTTAAAAATACAGTAGTGCTTTTCAGCTGCTATAAATTGGCATTGCTTTATTGATTTAAGGTGATTTGCACCTGATTTACATTTCCTCAAAACCCAGCCCACTTCCATTGCCCCTGCTGTCACTGATCAATATGCATTCACTCTCTGCAGACAAGGAAAGCAAGAGACAACACAAATTCAGTTTTTGTTATATTCAATGTGTCACAAAGGGACAGAAAGAGAGACAGAGGGGATATAAGTTTTTTTAATATTTAATTTGAAGAAAGAAACAAATTAAAATCTGCCAACACTCTAAAGAGTTAATGAGCATATGCTGCTCATAGTCAGTTACAATGAAGTTCAGTTAATTTCTTTCCACTGAGTTTAACTGGACTATAAAGGAAAGTAATGGGAAAGTTTTGAAATCCCTCACTAGCAGTCATATTTTCCCATCTGAAGCATTGTAAATCTGTTTAGTTTTTCTTCTAATACATGCTATGCTTTACAAAATAATAATGCACTCAGTAATTGGGTTCCGTTTGTTAAAAATGGATGTGTATAAAATCCCACATGAATTATGTGTTAAAGGAGAATTGCTTTTCAATTCAGTCATCTCAGACATTGGCTGCTGTAAAATACCAGCCTGAGGTAGAAACTGAATACAAGTAATGAAGTTTTAGGCCTACTGATTTCAGAGCCTCTTTACCCCAAAACTGAACATCCATTTTCTGTCTGAATTATGATACTGTGGAAGTTCCAGGCTCAGAATGTTCTCATGTAAGAAATTGAAGAAATTGTCAACTTTTGTGTAAGTATGATAGATAAACAAACCTTCGTGTATCTGAATTGGTCACTCTTTGCAAATATGGGTTGTATGCTAAAAAAGAAGACCTAAATCACTCATCTGTAAAGTGTGTCCACACACAAACACACAGATACATGCACAGAGCTTGTGAGCATAGTCATACATGTACAAATATACTACATTAAGTGCCCTCAGCCCCCAGTTTCCTCAGTTTAGAACCACATTACCCATGCTTCTAATTGTTCAGAATTGTTCATTCTATTTCTGCAGACTAATTTTGACAAAATACACAATATCTGCAAATTATTTTCCTTACTTACTAACCTCTTAAAATTAATTTGTATATGTTTTAAACATTCATTGAGTCTATATAAGGAATATGCTTTCTTGTCTTATGATATAATAAAAACAAAATAATTCAGTGTGGCGTATTACCAAGTTTTACTCTGCCATGGTCACATATCTAATAGTTTGAAATATAAAAACTTCATTCTGCATTTTCCTGTGATTATCAGTTTAAGTCATCCTTAAAATAATTATTTTACCCCATTACAATATTCTTTTATGTGCTGTTCCTTAGGAGTGTCAAAGTACAGATTTCTGTTGCAGTTTTTAGCATTGTTTTGCTCATCTTTCATAGAATGATATAATGGTTTAGGTTAGAAGGAACCTTAAAGGTTATGTAGTTTCAACTCCCCACCATGGGCAGGAACATCTTCCAGATGCTCAGAGCTCCAGCCAGCCAGGCCTTGAACACTTTCAGGGGTGGGACATCCACAGCTTCTTTGGACAACCTATTTCAGCATCTCACCACCCTCACAAAAAAGAATTTCTTCCTAACACCTAATCTAGATCTGCTCTTTCTCAGTTTTGAGCCATTATCCCTTTTCCAGTCACTCTTTTGTCCCCAAACACTTGGCTCCAGGAGGAACCACATAGACGTGTACACAGTGGCTGCAGTCACAGATGTACAGAAACAAAACTGACATAACTTGTGTCTGTTGCCAACAGGGAGACCTGGATGTACTGTCCTGATTGGAAAGCTGCTGCCTGTACACTAGGCTGTCTTTTGTCAGGCCTTATTATGTTTCAGCAGTGCACAATCTTTTCATGTCATATAAATATGAATAATTGAAACAAATGTAATTATTCTTCTCTCCCTTGATTTCTTGCTCAGTGTATATAATGACTTATTAATGATTTTTTTTTTTTTGTTATAAAAATACAATTTAGGCTGAACTATTTCTTTTTGAGACAACTGTTAAAGACTGGTTCAGGGTGACTGATTCATGAAGTGGATGTATGATATTCAAGATTTTGAACATCTTGTTGAAAGATAATGTGAAAAAGGCTGAGCAATAAGGCTGAGGACAAGAAGAAAACCAGTATAGCTAATTTGTCAGCTACTTCTGTGATAGTAATTGATACAACCACAAATCTGATGAAGGCACAAAAAGTGCCACATTGTACATCTCTGTCAGCATTGGAACAGAGCTCACCAAGCATTGTCAATAAAAGAGGCTGGGCATCTCATAAATGTATCTCTAAGGTTACATTTGTCCAGCCTCCCATTTCAGACTGCCCATAATTTTCAGATTTTTGATATTTTATTATTCTTTAAAAAACAGAACCACAACAGCAATTTTTGGGAGAGATTAAAATTAACAGCAATAAACATTCACACATGGAAAAAAGCTCTAAAGAGTCAATAAATTCAAGAAAAACATGGGTAGGATTTGTGAGAAGATGACTCTGCTTCATGGCAGTGTAATTCCATAGCTAGGACACAGGAGCAGGTCTCCAGTTCTGCCTTTGACTTTCCATATGCCTCTATTTTGTCTGTCACTGGATACCAATCTTCCCTTTGAAAACTAAATTCAAAAAAATTTCAAATTATTTGAAAAATAAATTGGTTTTATGTACCATGTTTGCACTATGCTGACCACAGTCAAAGTATGAGTTCAGCCCAGAACTCTGAGCACTGCATGAATAATAATAATAATAATAATAATATCACATTTATAATTTGGACTATAGCTTCATCATTTGAGAATTTTAGAGGTCCTTTTTGAAGACATAGAATAAAACAGATTTATACAAAATAATACCTATAATGCTCTATTATAAATTGCAAACTTGATGTAGAAATTATTATGCACAGTTCTGTGTCCTGTGATGTTAGTACAAGCAATTGGAAATTTTTCTTCAGGCATTAAAATCAATGAATCAATGAATAGTAATGTGACGGGCTTTATTTCTTATGTTTCAAATTAAATTCAAATTGCTTTAGATTTTTTTTAATATCATAAATGCAATCTTAATACGATATTGCTTGCAATATGGCCAAGCTAATGCCTGCGGAGAAATCTCTTTCTTTAAAAGCTCATTTCCCTTAGAGAGCTCAATTTTTCATGTTTAACATTAAATTAACTTGAGCTTTTGTGCCATTTTTTTCTGTTCTTAAACCAATCGACATTAATCTGCATAACCAGTCCCCTGAATAAATGTAATATCTAAGCTTTAATGGGGTATATTTTGGTATATTGAGTTTGGTATATTGAGAATGCTTAACCAATTCCAGTTTGGAAGAGAAATGGTTAAGTCAATGACTTATTGCAATTTCACTCAGACTTCTTTATCTGTACTATGAGACTTTGTAGAGCAATACACATCTTAAGCTTCAATCTGCTATCTCCTGGAATTTATTAAGAACATTCTGGTGAATAATTATTTCCCCCTTTCTTATTTTTTAAACTTCCTATCTAAAAGAATCAGAGTTTTCCCATAACTTCTATCCAGTGTATAACTCCAACACTTTGTGTTTTTCTAGGTACACCTGCATTTATATTGTCATTCATCATGACAGAGATAGGTAGAAATAGCTCCATATTTCATTTTGTTGTATCAGTGCAGTAGTAATGGGAACATCTTTGACTCAATTCCCTAGTTTAATGGAATTGTGGAAACCCTCTATCTCAAGGTTTCAAAACTCACTTCATGCTCACAATAACTCTCAGGCTTGATGATGCCAGCCAGTTTTTATTCCTCTATTCAGAATAAAATATAACTACAAATTCAAGGCTTTTAATGCTGTGCATATCACCTGTAGTCTGGTAATTTGGGCACTGGAGTTCTTTGTCATCTTTATGCATTTGATATGCTCCTGTGTTGAAGCACCAAGGGAAATCTGTATTTTTAAGGCAAGTAATTTACTTAGAAGTGTGTGAATTGCATATTGGGATTTAATAGTAATTTAGAAAGTATCAGAGTAATAGATTAAAATAGGAGTGCATATGAAAAAACAGACTAGAAGAGAAATTATCCAGAGTTAAAAATAGAAAGTTTTTTATAATGTGAGGCAAGAAGACAAAAAAAAAAAAAAAAAGTGCCACTAAATTTGCTGCAATTAGAAAACTGGAAAATGGTCTTGCAAATGCCATGTGGAAACCCTAGGAGCGTGCAGTAATTTTTAAAGGCTGTTAAGCTGGTTTGGTACTGTGCTTTGAAAGGACCCCACCTACTTAAAATGGATGACTTATTTTATTTTTTTTATGATACATCAATTTTTCTTGGAATAAAGAAGGTGTTGTTTATCTATCTGCAATCTGTACTGAATCCCTTTACTGAAAAGATTTTATCCTTCTGTGGGGAGGACAGCAGACACCTCTAGGGTAATATTTTAGGAATTTATCTCTGATTAACAGTGCAACCAGCAGGGAAGCTGGTAAAACAGAAAAGTAGTGTAAAATTTCTTAAGCAGAAAGGAGGCACTTGCTGTAGAGGTCTTGCTTCTGGGTCACCTGAAATACTTGACAAATTGCAAGTGCTGTTGGTATCACCTGGCACTTGATCATCCCATGTATATTTCATCAGGCTTTAAATGGACATCTCTTAGTGTAGAGAGGTTCCTAAATTAGCTGAAACCTAATCAGAAATCCATCTGGTACAAACTCACAATAAGTTGCTAGGTGTGATTCATAAAAATTACATTATGTGTTTCTGCAGGGCATTATTAGTACTTTTCTTGCATGTTTTCCGAAATGAAACATGACTCATCTTTATGCCAAAGCACTGGGCTGGCCCCATTATGCTAATAGTGATGCTGCTTAGATGATCCAGGAAAATGCATTCTTTTAGCAGCTCAGTATGTTCTATCAATCACCCGGCTGTGCACTGAGGAAGAGAAATAGGGAAAAAAGCCCTCACATACTCCAGACCCTTCTACTGGAGACTAAAATTGTCTTACTGCATCAGCGGGAACCAGATGTATCAGCATTATCTGATCATCAAAACCCTTGTCAAGGAACTAATTAATTAATACTTTACTAGGAAAAATAATCTTAAAATATTAATAGCTGAAATAACTATAGGCATTAATACCTGAAATAACTACAGGCATTAATACCTGGAATAACTATAGGATTTAGATAATAATGCTTTTGTGACTATTTTTTCATGTAAATCCTTAGTTTCTTGCAAGCCAATGAGAATATTCCCTTGAAGCAAAGAGTTTTAATGGACCTGTTGAACAAACTTTAAAAAAATAAAGAGAACAGAAAGGCTGAGAGCGAGCCATGAGATCGGTCTAGCATGGAGAGTGATTCAGCTGCCCAAATCTTGTTTCTTCTGCTCTCATTCATATGATTTTCTAGGGAAAGAGAAGCAAGAAGTGTGAATGCTTCCATTAAAGTTCTGCAATACTGAGCATATTTCCTTCAATGCTTTGCCAACTTTAGGCAGCCCTTCTAATTGCAAACCCTGTAAGAATCATAATGAAAAAAAATTATCTCTTCTTTCCTCTTCTTGAAAAAAGGATCTTATAGAAGTCTCTGGTTTTCATATTTAGTGATCTATATTTGGAGAAGCACCATTTGCCTTCTGGTTTGTAAGTCAGGGTTTGAAGCTTTTTGTGGCAACATCTTTCAAAAGGAAAAGCTGAAATTTTGATTAATTTTCGTTTTGAAGGAGCTGGAGAAATGACCAAGCTGTACAAACTTTGTAATCAGAAGACAGAAGCTGCTGAGAATTTTCACATGCTTTACCTCATGAATTCATATGGTTAATTTTGTATTTCCAATATACTATTTCACCCAACAACTTCCATGTTCTAGATTACTTTTATCTTAACCAGGCTATGTTAGAGGGGGATTTTACTTTTTTTTAATTTTATACTGGGTCTGCAGAATATCTTGAACACTTAGATAATTCTTTTTGATGTGTAAATATATTCTTCAGCCTATTCAGTTGCACTACTGATTCTTTAAAGCTTCTGTGTTATTATTTGTTCATAATTATAAAAATGTGCTAGTGTTTTTGTTTTCTGTTTTTTATTGTTATTAATTATCACACAGTTTCTCAAAATTAAATTTGTAATCCACTAGAGAAGTGTTCCATTGTGCAGTCACTGTTGTCTTAGCAAGAAGAGAAAAATAAGGTTTGGTTAAATTTTTAAAAACTTTTGATGTGAAAGACTCATTAGAGAACAGATTGTTAAGAAAACTTAACAGTTCTTGTTAAAGTAACTACCCTGAGTGGTCCTGTATGACTTTCTGAGGTCGGGGAGGGGTAGAGTGCGGAAGGTGTCACCTGAGCACTCACTACCCCTCTAAGGATGGCAGTGACTGCCTTTGAACCAAGTGGACCAAATGAAGCATTGGATAAGCATGCAGGGATGAACAACTTACTGGATGTGCTCTTCAGAGACAGCCTAGGGATGGAGGTGATTTTTAAGGGCTGGTCCTATAGCACTGGGCCAGGTCTGTGCCAGGAGAGGCAGTATGATTGAGGGTCTGCCTCTGCTTCCATGACCTCTTAATTTTCTGAGGATGTGGATAAGGTGGTATACAACTAAGAGCTGTACATTCTTTAGGGATTCAGTTACCTTATGCTAGATTTCAACAACTTCAGTTGGCAAGTCCCCCTGCCTTTTTTTTTATTTTATTTTTTTTTTTTTTTGCACATGAACACCAGGGCAGAGGCTTTTGGTGATAACATGTACTCCCTGGGTTCGCATAGGTTACTGGATCCTCTCAGCTCATGGGTTTGAAGAATCAGATTCCACTCAAGCTGTGCAGATGCATAAGTGTCGTGAAAACTGTGACTGCTTCTTCCCAAGAGGATAGAGAGCGAGGAGAGGACAATGTCACAGCTTAGGAACAAACCAACCACTTCCAACAGAATTCAGAGCTGCGTACAGACAGCCTGAGGACCTTTTTATATTTGCATATCTGTGCAAAGCCATCACACATTTCTTGTGCAAAAAGTGTAACAGCTAGATTATTGTGAGTTGAATTAATATTCCCTCTCCACAAAAAATAATAATTAATACTTTTTAAATGGTTGATTGGAGGTTATTTTAACTCAGTTGCTTCTTTTCCTTGTGAAAATATGATTGTTGATGTCCCTCATGTTCCTTCCTCTGCCTTCAGAATGTCTTCTTTGACGTGAGCCTGTTATCAGGGAAGCAGGTCTACCATGCATGCATATTTTTTAATAGCAGCACTTCTGGCAAAAGCTAAATGTCGAGATGTGCTGCAGTTGTATAGCCAGTTGTGTGACATTCTCACAGCTAGCAAATACAATGATAACTAATTCAGCTTTAAAGGATTTGAATCAGACCTTCAACTCATGAAAATCAATGCCTTTCCACCACAACTGAAGAACTATGACTATTTACCCTCTTTGCAGCCCCTAGATCTCTGTAATAGATTTGACATTTATGTTTTAAGCATCATAAATCCACAAAAGTGTCCTTAACTCTGCTCGAATGTTTCAGTATCATGTAGGGGTCACAATGCTCATGCCCTAAATCAGGAAAACAATTAACCACTAGACTTTTTGAGGTCATCCATGAGCAGGAAAATAATTAGGTCTAGATCCTCACAGATAAAAAATTAGCTGCCAAAATGCACAGATGGAATTTTCAAATAATGCTTAATAAGGTGAGATGCCTAACTTGTATTGATTCCTTTGAAAATCTGACCTTTAGAGCTTAATTTTAAGCTTTCCCATTATGGTTTAAGAGGGTGTGAAAACTTAAGTATGCGCTTCAATGAGTTTCTTTTAGGAAGGCTCTTCCACAGACTGAAATACAGAGCAAGACATGGAAAAGGCCATCTGAGTCAAGAGGGATTCTGTTGGTGTGTTTTGTGTGGCAGCAGTCTGAAAAATGCCCTTTTCCAATTAAGATTAGTTCAGGGGGAGCAGGTTTTGAGTGAGTCATTTCAGACACATACACACGTAATTCTGAGAGAAAAATATCTACCCCTGACTGTGGTTTGTGAAGCAAGATGGATTGCTAGTCCCATTCTCTTTAACTCAGTCCCTTCTTCTTAGTTATGCTTACCTTCTGCTCTTATACCCCCTGACACCCTGCAGTGGAGGTGATAAGTATTCACGGTGATGCAAATGGAAAAGGAAGGTAGAAAGACAGAGTATAAATTCTCAGAAATTCAGGATAAATCTACTTAGGTATGTGGAGAGAAGGAAATTCGCAGTTTAATGGACTGTTATCTTGGATTTTGTGGCCTGGAATCAACCCACATTGCTGCATTGTTCTTTAAATTGACATCATGGGGCAAAAGATGGCTTTTTGCTGGTATAAAAGTTTTTGACTTTAAATGTCCACCATGTTTCTTTGAAACCCCTGACAATTAGGAGATCTATTTTTTTCTGTCCCATGTATCTTTCAGCTCTCATTTTAGAGACCCTCCAGAAACAATAGTACAGGACTGTGCAAGCACAAAAGAAAAGACTTTTTGATAGTAGGAATATGAATGAGACACTCTGTTTAGCATGTACTGCCTCTTATGCAAAAAAATAGATCTGAAAATTTCTAGCCACTGTTTCTGAGAAATGATTTAAAATGGAGGAATGCAACCATAATTTTCAGTGAAGAAAAAGAAAAAGAAATTTGGGTAGTGGATTTTTGTTTGGGGTTATTTTGTTTGTTTTGATTTGAGAATTTTTTGGGTTTTTTAGCATCTCTGGTTCCAGTTCTATCTTCAGCTCAAAGATTCATTGCATTCAGGTAAAGACCTCATAATAATAAATTATGTTTTTATAATAAACTGAAGGCAGCTGAAGAACAAAACATATAAAAAATACTTCTAATTTATTAGAAAAACCTCAGTTTTTATGGAATAAGTAAATTTTCTCTAATTTGTGTCTCTGGAGGAATGTAGAGACTATATTTGTACATAGTGTCTATTATATTTAACAAAGAAAAATCTCTTTATCCACAGATGCTGGCAGTTTACCTGGAATATCTCTAAATCCACACACTATTAAGTTTCCAAAAAGATGCATGAGAGAGTTAGCTTCTAAAGCCTGCCAAAATGGGGCTGATATTTGTTCAAGTTGATCCTTTAAACTACAAACAAGATTGGAACCATACAGTGCACAGTGTGGTTTTGTATTTGATTTGTTTTCTACATTTGTGGAAAGCACGGAACTTTGTATTTTTTGCAAGCCTGTTAAGTAAGTGATTAAGACAATACAGATTTTGCAAATGCCATACTGAAGGTGCTAAAACATCTTGGAAGTACATTTGTATCATATTATTCACATTTCTACTTTGTCTGCAAAGAGTGCAGAAGAATTTACTTTTGGAAGAAATATGAAAACAACAGAAATGCCATTATACCTATTTCTACTTTGTAAAACTTGGATAGAATTATTTTGACCTTAAGACATGACTAAGAAGTTTGGAATGCTATGAATTTTCTGTCCAATAAAGTATACCTCATGAGTTTTTATGGATTGAAAGATTTGTCTTTTACTAGCATAACTTGTTCCTTTGAAAAGAAACCATGTTCATTGGTTTGACTATCTCTTCCATGTATTTGAAATGTTCCCTCAGTATTGTAGATTACCTAGTGAAAGACGCTTTCACACATTACTCATTCTTATTACTTCTATTGTCACTGTGAATTGTGAGGAGAAACTGCATCAAAAATTCCTTTCAAAAGAATGTGGACTGAAAGAGAAAGGAATTAGGAAACAAGGTAGTCTCTGATACCTTTACTCCTTATAGGGAAACACATAAACACGGTAGTTTTAATGGAATTCTAATGCAGATTTCTTACTGAAGAAAATGCTGTAAAATGCAGTCAAAAGAACAAATAAAGAGCAATACATAGAAAGTAAAGATGTCAGATATAAAATGTCTCTTTTTAAAAGCCTGTCTTTTCCACAATCCTTTTTATGAACTTTTTATGAAGTTTCTAGAGCAGACCAAAATAATTAGGTAAAAATGACCTTGGGGTTTATGCTGTGTTCAGAACAGTGACTTGTCCAATCACTGTAGGAAAGGGTGGCAGATTGTGATTGATGTTTTTAGAAGAGCTACAAAGTGAAGTGTATGAATGGTACCTTAGGTTTCTAACCATGTATGACAAATGTGGGCACTGTGAGAAGCTCTTTATCCCCAGATGCTGTGAAAGCACATAACAAATTTCATATGGATGAGCCTATGAGTAGACTACCTAAAGAGCTAATCTAAAATCTCATTTTCAGAATTGATTCTGCTGTTTCAGAAGAGAACATATCCCTGAATATAGATCTGATATCAGGAGGATTAGGACGTCAGTGATTAATATGAATTTCATTTTTAGACACGTCGTGGGATTTCTGTGGCATATATAAAACACTGAACTTGTTGAACAGCACGTCCCATTTCAATTACAGTTTTAATGAAGAAATGACTTTTACATGGAAAAACTCTCATGGGCTTAATATTACAAAAAGCTGATTCTTCCCCTATTCCCCTCCATCCCGTTTAAATCAGGTATATTTGGTTCTTGATGAAACAATAACACATTCATTATCCTGCCAGGCTGTGCCATATTTTATAATGAAGCAAACAAGCTCGTGTCCCTTTTATGTTTATTTACCTCTCTGCAGGTCCACTAGCACCTTGGGAAAGAGAACAGTTTGAGTGAAGTCTAGTGACAGGCTTTAAAAAAAGTTGGTAGACAGTTACCTAATTCCCATCCCAGGTCAAAGTGCTTTGAGTATCCTGTCAGCCTTTTAGCTGACATTTAATTTTAAAGGGATTTGTGTATATGACAGTCACAGAATACACAGAACCACAGAACAGGTAAGGTTGGAAGGGACCACTGGAGATCATCTGGACCAATCTCCCTGCACAAGCAAAACCCCATAGAGAGTGCTCAGGATTTTGTCCAGGAAGCTTTTGAATATCTTCAGTGAGGGAGACTCCACAACCTCTCAGACAATCTGTTCCAGTGCACTGTCACCAGCACTGCAAAGAAGTCCTTCCTTGTATTCTGGTGGAACTTCCTGAACATCTGTTTCTGCCCATTGCCTCTTGTCCTGTTGCTTGGCACCACTGAGAAGGGTCTACCTCCATCCTCTTTTCTCAGTATTTTCCAGGCTAAACAGGACAAATTGTCTCAGATTTTCCTCATAAATGAAGTGTTTCAGTCTCCAATCATCTTCATACACGTGTTAGAGAATCAAGAATCTCCATGTCTCTTGTTCTGAGAAACACAGAACTGGACACACTGCTCCAGGAGCAGAAGGAAAGGTTCACCTCCTCAACCTTCTGGCAATGCTGCTCCTAATTCATGTCAGGATATCACTTGGTCAGGTTGGGGTGAGTGAAAGGTTTCTGTAGCTCTTGAATGGCAAGAAGAAAAACACATAGCAGCAGTCCAATTGCCAGAATCACCATCAGCCCCCCTGATTTTCTTCCAGAGCTCTGCTATGATGCTTCTGCCTTAACAATTTTTATAAACTTCTCTATTGTTGGCTGAGACTTTCCAGAGCAATACTAATTTGTTAATGCTCTTTATGCAGGCTGCAGGTGGTCCCCAAAGGAAGGGTGTGGAACTCCTAGTCAAGTTTATGCACACTGCCAAATAACTTCAGAACAAAAGATTTCATCACAATTACAGCAACCCCAATTTCAGTCACTCGTACTTTTTATTCAAGTTTCAATTTATAAGACAATTAGACCTACCTTTGATTTATACCTCTGAAACTTAAAGTCTGATTTCTACATTAGTCTGGAAATTGGTTGGCTGAGAAAGGCATTACTGGGCATAAAGCATTTTCCCTCATTTTGTTACCTTTACATATGTAGAGTGAAAACTGACATGAAATACAAAACATAAATTCTCATTCTATTGTTTTCCATTCATAGTAATTCCATACATAAATACCCTTCATTATTTACTTGACCCATCCCTTTTCTTAGCCCATCTGCATTTGAACCCTCCATTTTTTCAATTAAGATGTAAGTGAAGATGGAGGATGTTTTCAGCTATGGGAGATGTTATCACAAAGTCATCAGTTTTCTCCCTGATGAATTGTCCACTAAATTCTTTGAATATAGCAAATTAAAGGTTTGACAACGATTGAATAAATATTTTAAGCTTTATGTCACCGTCTAAAATGTTGAACCCTCATCTTGCTTCAAAATCAGAATGAGTATGTTTGAGTGAAAAATCTGTCTTTGTGAAATATTAATGGTGAGGACAGAGTACACATTTATGAAAGTGATAAAGGCCAGGTTCCTGTGGTTAAAAAAGTATTGAAACTTGCAGTCATCATTTCATAAATGGTGCCAGTGTTTGAATGTCATTCACCAGGGAGTTATGATTCACATCTCTTTTCAATACATTTTGCTCTGTTGGCAACATAAGAAACCTGTGGAACTGCAGGAGCTCTTTTTCACAGAATGCACTGAAATTGCCTTTGAAAACATGTGCACAAGGTGCACACAAATGGTCTTTTATTTCGCAGTTGTGGCTCAGATGGAAATGTAGACTGGATGTCATATAAATTCTTAGAGAATAAACTAAACAAGTTCCTGGTCTTCTTTTGAAATATCAATAGCAATTTTATATTAATGTGATAATTAAATAATTAAAATAAAGTTAAAATTATACTAATATTTCATGTGATAATTAAATAAGATAAAAGAGATTAGAATTGGTTCAAAGTAACAACCTCTGTTCTTGACTGTCTAAGGGTTTCTCTTGACAGAGATTTTCTGTCTTCCCTAGAACAGAGAAACTATTGAAATACATAATTTTTATTTTGATAGAGGACATTTTTTTTCTTCCAAAGCAGTTTTGAAACTGTGTTTCCACTTAGTCCTGTGGGCTGTTTTTTTCTTCTGGTTTACATCACCATATGCTCTAATCTCTCCCTATGAGTGCCCCCAGTATGGTGTGGGGACCACAAAAATCCATTGCAGGACTGCAGTGGGTTCTGTGGGCTGAAGACACTTGACTCAAACCCCTACTGGTGCTTTCTTATTACTCATTTTTATTGGTCTCATAATGGATTAAGAATGGATTATGGGCTCAAAATAAATCAGGGAGTTAAAACAGCAAATTGACTATTTAGTGTAACTTTAGTTTGACCAGCTCATTCATGAGATGAATCTACTTTTATAAATAGCATTTAATGTGGTCACTGTGTCTCTCAGATGTGTATTCAAAGAGTCCCAAAAGTTTTTTATTTGTTTCTTTCTCATTTTTAAATATTATCTAAAGAATTTGGGCTTCTGAGTTTGACATAGCTGTGTACATTTCAGGTGTTTTTTCAACAGTCTCTGTGGTTCTGAAAATATTTTCCATGCTGCTTTAATGTGTGACATTTCTCTGTAAGGTTTCCTCGAAAATAACCTGTAGAAAATAATTGCTCCGTCTTCGGTCTCATACAGCTTCTGACAATGTGTAAATGTTCAGAAAGCAATTAGTAGTCAAGTTTGGCAGGCAGGAAGGGACTAGAGCTTACTGTTGACTACATAAACAGATAAAGTCAACTGTTTGAGTTTGCTGAAGCTTATGGAAGCATTCGCCTCACAAATAGACATGTTTAGATTTGTATTAGATGTTAACACAGACATTCATTGTTATTCCTTCTTGTAGGAACATTAAATCAGCCTTGAAAATTGTCAGAAAAATTTATTGACCCTAGCCAGAAGATTCAGGTTGGATGCTTTTGACTCTGGAAATACATTTCATATCAACATTTAATATGATATTATCATTTTGATACCTTTCTATTCATTGAGTTTCTGGAAAAACCTTTTTATTATAAGCCTTTCATCCAAGCACTGACAAAAAAAAAAAAAGTAAAATAGATAGAATCTTAAGAATATTCTTACTAAAATAAAATAGTTTTAAAATTATGGTTTTAAATCAGGTATTCAGACATTTGTGATGCGCTTCTTCAAATTTTTCCACTTATGTTGTCAACACCACACAATCTACCTATTTTATCTTCTGACCTGACTGCAAATAAAGTTTTTTTCCTTGCAACTTTAGCAATTATACATTCATACAAATATACCTACACAATTTTTAAAGCAATCATATGCTCTTTTGACTTTGAAAAAGAAACTTACTGAAAAAAAAATTGTCATCCTGGGTCAACATTGATAAAAACATAAAATGAGATACAAAAATATCAATTTTAGTCTAGATTATCTGGATTTGATGACTAATGTGTTAAATGGATGCTGCTGTCATATAAAAATATAGTAATAATTGAGATAGAATAAAAACAAATGGAAAGAGTTTCTGTTAAAAACATATAGAGGAATGTTGTTGAAGATTTCAGAAAGGACAAATGTTTGATGGCAAGATATCCTGGAGTATTGCTGTGTTTCTTGGGAATAAAGATAGAAGTTCTTTCAACTCTGTAATAAATTTGAATCACATGTTTACTGCATATGTTTGTGAAGCAAATAATTTTACACCCTCTACATTTGGTCAGCTATCAGGGGTAGGTCAGCCTACCCTCTATAGATATTATAATATTTTTTTAGCTTATTCCATGTGCAGGCAGCCTGTGGTCTGCTTGACCATCTTCCTCAGATAACATAGGACAAAATTCCAATTAATTTTATAGCTGTGAATTGAGTTCTAACAATTCTCAGAACTGCTTGGATTTTCTGATCCTCTTTTATTGGTTTTGGTTTTATGTTTTTGTTTTTTTTTTTTCTGGCATAAATAAATTAAGCCTGTTTCCTTTTTTTCCTAAAAGAAAGGGATATTGAGGGTTTTTTGGCCAAACATATCGTCTTCCTACTCTCAGGTATTACTTGTGTTCATTTTTCTGTGCTCTTTCTTTCCTACTCTATATAACCCTAAGAACAGGAATAATTTGGGATAACTGGGATTTTTTTCCTAGCTCAATGCTCTGTTCTTCTAGGAATATTTCTTTTCCCTGTAAGACATCTAAAATTTTCTTGACTATTTCAGCGCAGTGTCATTCCTGATGAGTCTGAAGATCTGACACATCTTCATTCATTTTTACCTTCTTCGTCCTTATACAGTTGAAAGACATTTTTCTCTTCCTCTCCCCTTCCCAATTTATTAACTACTGGCACTTTTGCCTGATGTGTTTGGCTTTGGGGCAGAAGCCATTCTTCTACGCAGAGTTTCTTAAATAAAGCCTCTGTCTGCTTTGCCAGTGCTAATTGTGGTTTTGACTACCAAACTTTCCACTGCACCTGTTTCTGACTTAATTAATAAATGCTCCATTTGTTTCTGGAGTAGTAGCCCATTCATCTTCAGCTGCAGTGCTTTCCACTTGTTCTATGAAAAATTTCTCTGTGCTAATCATGCTGTTAACAATCCTCTCTTCATACTGTGCACTATTTTCTGGCACATGACAACTCCTGCTCCTGTTTTATTTTTGATGGATCTCCTTGCAGCCTTTCCTTCTTCTTTTAATTTTCCCAGATGTCAGACACCCACTTGCCTTTTGAGAATGGCCACATCAGATAAACTTATGTGGTGCCACATTGGTTCACACCCAGAGCCCCACTCTCCTGGCTGTTTTAGTCCCTTTCTGTTTTGGTTGCATCAACGGTGTAAGACCATTGCTTCTCTTCCTTAATCCTTCAGGCAGAAGACTGGTGGTCTTTTTTTCATCAAGAAACTGAAGATCATCTATTAATGTTTAATTCTGTGTCTTTCCAACAACCTGTGAGATGTAGCCCAGGATCTCAAAGATTATAGGGTGTTTTTGTGTTGTATCCTTAATCTTTAAAGATTTTAAAACTAATTTTATTACTTTAAAGACTAAACAAATTTTCTGTTCAACAATAAACTTTCTACTCACTGTAACAGCAACTTTTTCTGCTTATGGTCACCACTGCATTCACTTTCTAACTATATATTTATATATCATCAATATACAGTATTAATTTCTTTCATACTTATTTGCAATCTTTTTATATTTACCCTTTCTGCCAGAGTTGAATGAAAATTATTAAACCCCTCATGCTCTTCAGAATGAAATATCCGATGTAAATAAAGCATGGACAGCTCTCATATTTTTTTTTCCTTTTTTTGTTATGCCTTTTTTGCTGGTAGAAAATAAATTGGGGTTTTGTTGAATATTAAAGAAGATCCCATCAGATTTCAATCCCTCCAAACTTCTCCTCTATAGCATAGGCATCTGACAGAAGTCTTCTTTCTCTGTCAATTATCAATCTGTTTATCATTAGCTCTCATCTGATCTACTGGACATAAGTAACAAAATTTGCTCTACAGTTCGACTAGTAGAAGCACTTTTATATGGCCTGACTGTCTTGTCACACAGGAAAAAAACTTTGGATTGAACAGAAGCTCTACCGACCATCCAGTTCCAACTCCACTGGCACGGGCAGGGACACATTCCCCTAGAACAGATTTCTCAAAGCTCCATCTACCCTTGCCTTGAACAATTCCAGGGACAGAGCATAATACTGGAAGTACCCAAGAATCCTACCTGAGAAATGTTACTTCTTTTAACAAGACTCTTTATCTTCAGTTGTTTACCTCCCTTGGCCTTTACAGGTGATCTAAGATTGGTTTTATCTATTCAATGAGAGACCCTTGCTGATACTCCCATGCTCCAAATCTGGAAGATGAACCTCTGTCTTATGGCTCTTGCCCCCTCCCTCTCTTTTTCTTTCCAGGTGGGGCATGTTAATTAACTCAAGCTTTGTAAGCCACATATTTCTGAGTCCTTCCAGTCTGCCTAAGCACTTCCTTTCCTGTCAATAAAGAGAAATGTATCTCATCCAATATTTTTTACCCATAAACTGACTTTAATCCTGCAAGGTACAGCATGTCAGTAAATTCTGTCATCCTTAACAAGCCCATCTGATTCCAGAAGGGTTTACATCTCTCAAATGTAAGCATCAGATTTCATGGGGCTTGGTGAAGACTTGTGCTTACCTAAGATGACATTTTCCCTCACATCATTCTGGGCTAAGAAGTGGGATTTGGTTTATAGCAAAAACTGAGAAATCTGAAAGTCCAAGTTTTGGGTTTTTTTTTCATTTTGACTAAAAATATATGCTACAAGAAGACATTCTTCTATGTACTACCTGGATATCTGGATAGAATCATTTAATCAAACAGAATCTATGGAGAAAGAGCAGGAAGATAGCTTTGATTTTACTACTTGCACTTTCAGCTTCTGACCTGACAGCTGTCAAACTCTTTCATAAGACAGGAACATTTTTAAAATTTGATATTTAAACAGGAGGTCTCAGGGATGAAATAATATCTTTGCTAGCACATACTTGTCCTGTCATTCAATCTTATTTTAAAGTATCCAAAGTTCAGACAAATCCATCAACCTTAAACAAGAATGATGAAACAAAAGTTCTGGCCTGGTAATGAAGCTTTAAATCCTACTAACAAAAGTGTGAGGACAGAGAAGGTACAGAGAATTAGCACAGATTCAGTGTGCCTGTGCTAAATTTTGCTTATAAGTGCTGTATTAAACATTTAAAAGTACACTTTCAAAAATACATGGGGCTTTCACAGCAAAATTTTCCATGACACTAATGGGCATGACATGATTCTTTTCCCACACAAAGCTTTGAACATCCATTCTGTTGTTTCCTAAGCATTTTCTTCTGCCAGAGCCATCATTACAACATCTCAGCACCTTCCAGTAGTGCTGCAAACTCTGTGGGTCATATTTTTCATGAGTGACTTCTTCTTTTACACATGCCCTTAATTCTTTTCTTTTTTATTTATAAATTAAGTGTTTCAATGCAGTTATACTTGCCTGAAAGTAGCTAATTCCCTTCCTTCCTTCCTTCCTTCCTTCCTTCCTTCCTTCCTTCCTTCCTTCCTTCCTTCCTTCCTTCCTTCCTTCCTTCCTTCCTTCCTTCCTTCCTTCCTTCCTTCCTTCCTTCCTTCCTTCCTTCCTTCCTTCCTTCCTTCCTTCCTTCCTTCCTTCCTTCCTTCCCCCCCCCACCCCCCCAAAACCAATTTAATTTGAAAAGAACCAAGATTTTTACTCACAGTTGTTCAGAAGCTTGGAGTAAAGGAATGAAATTTACAAGTGTGCAATTTTTCTAAACCCTGTGTCTGGTATCTCTAGTCAACAACTCTTTTTGCTGCTCTTGAGATCAATAAGCCCAAGGATCTCTGTTGTATGACAAGGTTCAATATTGCCATACATGAGTTTCTAAAAATTTCTTTAAACCCCTCCAATTATCAGGTATTAGGATTTTAAATGACAGCTGTGTCATAGGTCATCTTAGTTTTTTATTTCCATTACTTAATGTTTCATTAGTCAGACATATACCTTTTCACTGAAGTTGATAAAAAACTTGTGTCATGTAACTTTTATGAGTGTGCAATGTGTTAGAAAAAAAATTATCTTCAAATGGATAAGATTTTTAAAATCAACTTTTTCCTATCTAGCAAACTCAAATGCTAAGAAGAAAATAAAGCCATCTTTTAAAAGATATCACAAAAAATAATTTTTAGAAAAGAAATTAGAAGGGGGCAGTTAGCAACAGCATACCAGCATAGAGCAACACCCCAGTGTTAAAATACTGAATTTACACACTGGAATACTATTGACTGAGTTGTAGCAGAACCCGTATATTTTAAAAATTTCAGTCATCATTGTTCTGATATGCATGAACAATTCCTATAGTGCTGACTGTCAATGTAGCATTGAAAGTGAGGTCTAGAACTATTTATAAGTTTTTAATCTTTCATTACCTGAGGTGTTCAGTGACATTTTGCTTTGCTATGAAGAAGCTGGGCAATTTATAGAATTGCATCCTCCTGGAAGTAAAAACAAAAGGGTACTCAGCACAACAGGATCATATTCATACTTAGTCTAAGAAAGTCTAAATATTTTCCTCATTACAGAGGAAGAATGGGAAGAATTTAGTAGTCAATGTGGATAATAGAGTAAGAAAGAAAAGATATGCATACCTTAGATGACATATTTTGTGAATTTGAAGGGAGACATTTTTCCTGGCACCAGGCTGATAACCTCCTTTCCATCCCCAACACCACTGCATCAACAACAATAAAATCCTGAGTTCTCAGCACCTCCAAAAAGAGTGTTGTGAGAAAGCATACCCCGGAAATCCAGCCTGGCATTTTAAGATGCAGAAATGAAGCATTTCTGGAACAGCAGAGGGAAAGAGATTTTTTCAACTAAGTGACTACCTTTTGGTTGCTCATTAGTCTCCCATCAAGGATTAGGTGACTAAAGCTGAAAAATAGGGTAAATTACTTCCAACAATAGTGCCACGTCATGTGCACCAAACAGACCAGAAAAGTATTTTCTTTCTCCTTATTCAGGGGATGTAAATTGTGCTTTAGAAGCAAAGATTTCTCTGTATGGTGCAATGGAAAAGAATCCAGAACTTTTAAACCCAGGGAGCCTTTGAAAGCTATTTTTAAAATTGGTTTTTCCTGCAGGGTTCTACTGAGCTTAATGAACCTAGTGGGCTTGGCAGGCAGTCCTGCTGGCTCACGCAGCCTGTGGGAAGTGGGGCTGCTCTGGAGCTCATCCATCTCCACATCACATCTCAAAGCAGCAGCTCTACCAGATGTGCTAGTGGAACAGTTCTGCCAGCCCAGTTGACAAGCACTTAGATATTTAAATTCTTTGCCTGCTAAATTTAAATTACCCCTGTACACTTAAAGCTACATACACAAACACACGCACACACATATGCTAACAGGCAAGTCACCTACAAGCCTAGCAAGCATAAAAGCATGCAGATGAAGGATGCTCAAGCCATTATTTGCAAATCCCAGTTCAAACTAGGCATTTTATTAAATCTCTGTGGAAAACATCTCCTTCACAGAAAGAGTTTGTGTAACTGTTTCTAACATCATTGCTACTCCTGCTGTTTGATTTCACAGGCTGATATGTAACCAGTTGATAGCTAATAAACAGGCTTACCTTGCTGCATTAAAGTGAGATATAGAAATGAAAAAAAAATCCTTCAAAAAAAAAAGAAAAAAACTAAAAGCCAAGGAGTTTATTAGGTCCCGTAAAAACCATTAAAAGTTTCTAACAACTTTACTCTGTAAGATTTTAAAGTCTCATCAAAAGTAAGCAAATAAGTAGAAATTAATATTAAATAGAGGTATTAAAATGAAATATTTTTACTGTCATAAAAGACACCATCAGTTGCAAAGTCCACATCCAGGAAGGCAAAAAGGTGCCATCATCTATCCCAGAGGCTGAAAGTGGGAAGTATATTTTAATTTATTTGTAGAAATTGTGCTATTGGTACAAACCCATTTGATCTCCCTCTGTAAGCTCATCAAGTGTGCTTGTCCTCTCAAATTCTCTTGATGCTAACTTGCCCTTAAATTTCTCTAGGACTTGAAGGAGAAACTGTGTATGAGCTGACATCACTCCAGTGGAATCAATATCAATATTTTCACTGATTTAACTGGAGACCAATTAGGCCTTATGACACTCTAAAAAACCTAACCAGGAAATTTATAGAAACAGCTGTACACTCTGAAGAGTCATATAGGTGCAGGGACAGTCCAGTAATATCCCAAAATGGGCTTACAGTCCAGCCTGAAATTGTGGAGGTCTTCTTTCCTTCTGCTCTTTTCCCTTACCTGTAAAAATGTTTTAAAGTTTCAATCTTGATGTCATAGGCTCCAAAGTTGGAAAAACACAGCTATGCAGGGGGCAGTACTGATGTCTAAACTTGTGCCACAAGACATCACTTGTGGCAATAGTGATGTCTAAAGAAGTTAAACAATAAACTTGTTATTGATTAACATAAGCATCCTTAAGTTTTTCTTAATGCCGCTTTATTGCCTGTTTCTACATTAATGCTTGACAAACACAGAGAAGAAAACTAATTTATGTTTCCAGTGGATAGGCTTCAGAAACATACAAATGTACACAAAGTATCACAGTAGACCATTTTCACAGTGGCACTTCTGGAGGAATGCCTAATATGCCACCGCAGATTACAGACTAAAACACTAAACTAGAGACTAAACACTAAACTAAAATACTAAACACTAAAACTGGAGAGGAGTGCAGCCCAAGCCAATGCCTGAGAGCAGGACTGATTTCATAAACCTTTTCTCTAACTCCTGTTTTAGGTTCTGGCCCTTGCATTTTTTAGTTTAACAGGTTTCAGTGGAGTATGAACCAAAGAGATTGAAGAGCTAGGAGACCTTTGAATAATGGGAAGAGGTGAACTGAAAAATTGGATTCCTTCAAGCTTCATGGCCCAAGTGCTCAACCTAAACCTAAGTTGCCATATTTATCTCCCCACCCAGCCTCCCTTCTTTAAATCCATTGCTAGTGATGGTCAAAACACTTTGTTAGACAGTGATTTTTTTTTTGATCAAAACCCAAAATGTTACAGGCTCTATAATTTTTGAGCAATGAAAATTAGTCACTTTGATCTCACTAGCAAAGTGCTTTGAAGACTACACGACTTGAATAGCAAAGACAAGACAGTTCATAAAAATGGAAATGCCTGGCCTTCTATTTAAAACATAATAATAATTAGTTTACTGAAGCATCCAGAATTGTTGGGGTAGGAGGGGAGGCAAGGTTTTGGGGGTTATTTTTGGCTTATTTTTAGTGATTTTACAATATTTTAATTGTGTTGAAAATAGAGGTCTGTGACGAAAATATGTTGATAGTCTGTCTGGCTGAAGTTCAGAGACTAATGAGTCCCACCATTTGCCACCTCCACATGTTTTTTGAATACTTCCAGGGATGGTGATTACACCACTTCCCTAGGCAGTGTATTGCAATGCCTGACTACTCTTCCAATGGAGAATTTTTTCTTATTATCTAATCTAGACCTTCCCTGGTTGAGGAGCTTGAAAAAGAAATTTCAGATGCCTTATCCGAACAAGTCAGAGGAACATTTATGAAGAGACTTCTAGGTTCTTCTCATTCAGCGCGCTTTAAAAAAGACTTAAGCCTCTTTTTATTGTCATTATCAGTTTATAAAAGTGCATAAAAGTATATGTCAGTTTATAAAAATGTATTATTTTAACTCAAGTCTCCCTATTTTACCTTTGCTGACATCTTCTAGATAATTTTAATTTATTTCAGGAGGAAGTGGTATCTTCTAATATAGGGAAGTATACAAAGAAAAGGGAAAAATACTTCCTTCTGCCTATGTGTGACAAATCTGTAGCTGCTTCCTAGAAAAAACATGGGAAAATTTGAGATGGCAAAAATCTTGGACTGTCTGTGAAGTTGGAATAAAATGTATTCACAGGTTGATCACAGTTTGGTCTCTACCACTTCAAAATCAGTTAAGAAGACATAATTAAATTAATTATAGAAAAAAATCTCTTTCAAAATATTATCTGATGGAAACTGAACATGCTTTTAAAAGTGCAGATGAAATAAAAATTTGTCCTCTAAACAGTAAGAGCCTTAATAGCAATAGGAAATGCTATTTGGAGATGTTGAGATGTGGATTCATTTCACTGACTGTTGAATATAAATGCAAATTTGGGCAGAAAGGTCTAAGAGGCAGAATGCAAAAATTATTTCTGCAGTACAACTTTAAAACTGGAAGATTAAATCTTCCATTTGGACTTTTTAATTAAAGGTAAATATCTTACAGTATGACAAGGGGATAAAGTTCCAATGAAGAAATTGCAAGAGTTGACAAGTGAAACTTTGCAATTTTTGCAGAAAAGTTTATACATGCATCAGATCTAGACTATGATAAGGTGGTTTTGACCAGCCTTTGTTTTTGGACAGTCGATTAAAAGGTAAAAAACTATGGAAAAAAATCAAAACTCTGGAAAGGTTCATTCTGCTACCCCATGAATTGTTACATCAGCTTGTATTTTGTGTCATATGACTTGATATATATTAGCATAATTCAGCAAAATATAATGTAAAAGGTTTGTGGCATGTTTGAAATTTGGAAAAAAAATTACTTCAGAAAAACTGCTCTGCCTGGAAGGTAATGGACCATCTCCTTCTTATTCCATCTGAATAACTCACTATGTTGCTAACTTTTCAAACCATTGCAGAATTACAGCATGCTGATAACGTAATCATAATCACCAAAACTCAGCTGGACATCCCCCTCAACTCAAAAAGAACAAAGAACATAAAAGAGAAGCCCATAGCTCTGCACCAATCTTGCAACTTGGCTCTGCACAAATACAATCACACACTTGAATGTTCCTAACATTACTGTTATGGATCAAAAGAAACATGTAACTGTCACAAAGATGCTCTGAGACAAATGCACTGGTCCAAGGAAAATGGCAGCATATTGTAACTGATTTGCTACAGGTGTTGGATAAAAACTTATAAAATAGTGTGGAAATAAGATCTCAATCAATTTCAAGGGAAAAAAATGCTGGTAGGAGTAAAATATGTATCATAGATAAAACACTTCTGACATGTAGAAATGTAATTTTTCTACTTCTTATTTAATATAATCTCAGTAGTTTAGAAGATTTAATATAAAGACCCGAAAGGTAGAGTAGATTCTAACTCTCTGTATAAGAGTTTGAATAAGGTCTTAGGTAAAACCCTAAAGCTTTAGTCTTAAAAAATCCTCAAGTGAAACTGGGAATTTTTCTGTTGATTTCAGAAGAAATTTTATTGGATGCATATTAGATTTTCTTTATACAGAATCCTCCACTGTAACAAACTGAACAGGACACAGGTTATTTAGATCAAATGTTGCTTTTGAGGGTTTTGTTGGTTTTGTTTGTTTGCATTTTTTAAACCAGGTTTCAATTTGTTTCTGTGACTTAAATATTTTTTTATTTACTCTATTTCATTTATATGTAAAATAGAACAGCTTTTCTCCTGTCTTTTGGCAATCAAGGTTTTTTCCACTCAAACAACCTTGTATTTATTCTGTAAGAAACTATTCACTCATGTGAAAAAAGTTCTAGCTCTTCCAATTTTCATTTAATTTGCTTTAGTACCTCAGAGTGACTCAGAGATTCAATTTTTCCAAATACATAATTTTTAGCTTTACTGCTTGAGTTGTAAGTAGAGCAGGAGGCAAAGAGCTGCACCAGAATAAAAAGATGCACAAATAATATTGTTCTGTTACAAAAATTAAGATCTGATGAAGTTCCTTAGTGATCAAGACACAGATGTGCTATAATAGCAAGTTGGTAGCGATATTGTTTATCGCGCTACAAAGCTTTAAAGATCATTCTGATCTCCTAACCCAAACTTGTTAATGTACCCTATTTTCCCATTTTCCATTCTTATTCATTTAGAAAGGGAAAATGACTGTAACTCAGATTGATTGTATTTACATTGAAATTCTATGTAGTTAACACCTGCAAATCATTTGCTTTTGGCTCTCTGGAGATATTTCAACACTGGACAGATAATTAGATTTAATCTTGAAGTAATATTTAGAGATCTATCCACATGTGAACAGCAAACCTATCAACACCATCCTTTTGCATTTCACTATGACTGCAAAATCTTTACTCACCCCATGCATGGGCTCTGACTCACATGACACTCACTTCCTAGACTATCTATTAAAAATACAAGAATTCAAAGTGAGTAATGTGTTCAAAACATCACCATGCCTGTTTTATTGTTGGCAGGTTTTTTCGTGGTTTTTTTTTTTTTTTTTTCCTTTGGCTAGCTGAAAGTATTAAAGACCAATAGGAGATGCAAATAATCCATATGTAATTCATGAGACATAGAACACAACATAGAAAAGACCCATTAGAGAAGGACTTATCATACCCATTTTATGCATGTTTTTAGGATAATAGTTGTTTGCCTCTTTCCTCACTCTCCCCTTTCGCTTCTTGGCTGAGTAAGTGCTAAAAAAATAACATAAGCTAGCTAAATGTAAATGAGAAGAATGAAAGAATTCATAAAGTGTATTGAAAAAGAAGGAATATTGGGAAAGAAACAAAAAAATATGGATTGATAAGGCAAGGCAAACTATATGAGTTTCAACGAGGTCCAGTGCTGGGTCCTGCGCTTGGGTCACATCAGCCCCATATAGAGCTGTAGGCTGGGGGAAGAGTGGCTGGAAAACTGCCCAGAGGAAAACTGACTTGAGGGTGCTCATCAATGGCTGGCTGAACGTGAATCAGACATGGGCCCAAGAAGCCCAGTGGCATGCTGGTTTGTGTCAGGAGTAGTGTGGCCAGCAGGGCCAGGGCAGTGATTGTCCCCCTTATACTCAGCACTGGTGAGGCTGCACCTTGAGGGCTGTGTTCAGTTCTGGACCCCTCACTTCAAAAGGACATTGAGGGGCTGCAGCATGTCCAGAGAAGGGCAATGGAACTGGTAAAGTGCCTAGAGAGTAAGTTCTGTGAGATACAGTTGAGAGAACTAGCATTGTTTAGCCTGGAGAAAAGGAAGCTCAGGAGGAACCTTATCACTCTGTTCAATTCCCTGAAAGGAGGGCGTAGCCAGGTAGGGTCTCTTCTCCCAGGCAATCAATGCCAGAGCAGGAGGACATGGCCCCAACCTGCACTGGGGAAGGTTTAGTGGACATCAGAAAGAATTTCTTCACCGAAAGGGTCATCAAGCATTGGAATGGACTGCCCAGGGAGATGGTAGAATCATCATCTGTGGAGGTGTTCAAGAAGTCACTGGATGTGGCACTTTGTGCTGTGGGCTTGTTGACCAGGTGATGGTCAGTGAAAGGTTGAACTCAATGATCTTGGAGGTCTATTCCAGCCTTAAAGATTTTGATTCAGTGACAGGAAGATTTCATTCAATGTCTGTAGATGTAGCCATATATCTGTAGATATGATCTGTAGCTTATGTCTGCAGATGTCCTAATAATATAGCAGCAGGAGCTGAGTATATGACTTTGCTGTGATATGAGGGGTCTGAACAAAAAAAAACCCAAGTGTACAAACTGCAGTTACCATATAAACATTGTGAATGAAAAGGGCAACTACAAATATTCCAGGATTTATCTCACTTTACCTGTAACATGGATACACCATTCTCAAATCAAATTATCTGTGTCTACATGAGTCCATTACCTACCTGGGACCTGCACCATGTACCTTTGTCAGCCTTTTATGACACCACCATGTCCTTATTTCTTTCCACCCTAAACTGATCTTCTGCAATTCCTGAAGTTCTCTGGGGCTTCCTCTCTCTTCTCTATTAGTGGTGGCCTGGGGGTAAAAGGGACTTACCTGTCTTCCTGCTGCAGAGGCGTAGCTTAATGAGCCTATTATATGTCCATTACAAATATTCCCTCACTTCTTGTATGTGATTTTTCCTTTCGAGAGCCTGGATTTTTTTACAGACTATTTCTTAAGTCCTATCTCTTAAAAAAAAAAATCCACCAGCTCTTTTTCAGATTGTTTCTTTGAGGTTATGTGGTCAAGGCACAGAAAGGAAATACTAAGACTGTGATTTACAGCACTGTGCTGTGCAGTGGCAATAAGCAAAGCTTCAGATTTTCTCTTTTCAGCACAAGGTCTCTGATGCCTGGGGAGATCTGCACCTGAGAAAGGAACTGTAACAGGTAACATTTGTACCATACTACACTTCTCCCCAAACAAACAAGACAAAAATTGCTTCACAAACTATTCCTTGGTGTCCTCAATAAAATGTTGATGATATTAGCTCTTTCTATCTGTCTTTATTAGTCTTTTATTCCCAAAGCACATGCAAAAAAAGTTTCATCATGTTTCTGTTAGCTGGGGAACTTTATGTGAGTAGAACGAGACAGGTGGTATGAACGGGAAATCAGATTTGAGGCTAAGACTTTCATTTCTGACATTTTGCAAGAAAAGAATTCCCTTTGGCTAAATTTTTATGGCTTCATGTATGACATTTTGTCATTAAATTTGACTTGAGATTGGGCGCTATTTCTACCAGAAAAAAAAACAAAACGAGAGAAATATGTCAGGGAAGCATATGTGAGAGCAGCTCTCTCATCTAAGGGCTGTTTAAATGTTGTTTTTGTCAATGTTGAAGACTGAAACCCACAGTATCACAATAGACTATAGGGATTACTATAATTTTTAAAATAAGCATTGCACTGTACACTGTGGGAAGCTTTTTCTGCCTATCTTTAAATCCTCTAGATAAAATATTTCATGAATGAAGATAACAGAAGACTAAAAAGAGTATAAAATAAATACTGTAACATAAAAAGACATCTGTTCTTGCAAAGAAATGTATTTTCTCATTATAAGAACCAAAAATTTGCTAAAAATGCCTGATAAATGAATTTTGAACAAGAGGCTAAATAATCAAGGTAAAAAGTAAAAGGGAGATCACTCAAATGATTTTTAAGCAGGAACTAGACCGGATATTGCAACTGCCCTTGGATCGCAAGGGCCAAAGAAATAAAAGGTTTGTGTTGTGCCTATTGCATTGATTTAAACCCTGGCTGGCTAATGATCAGGTCCTCTCACTTACCCGAAGAATGACTTAGATACCACAGAAAGCTGGCAACGTGCTTTTAAAGTGTTCACCCATGCAGTTAAGTAATACCATGTTTTCCCTTTCCCAACCAGCAGGGAAATGTATACATTTTTCATAGGGTAAGTAGGCATATGAATGAGATCCTGGTGTGCTGAACAGAAATTCAGCTTTACTGCCAGGGTTGTTCAATATGCACATAACAGAAAAACATTTTGGCATTTTGCCAATGTCTGGATGTTGGGAAATTCTACTTGTCGACTTGTACTTGTGAAAGACCAAGAGGCAGTCTCATTTTTCAGAATTTATTCTTTTTACAGTAGCCCTGTGGTCAATGCACTCTCTGAGACTGTGTGAAATTCACATTCAGTTCATTTGTTCTCCTGAAGACATTTGGGTGTGAAAAAAACCCAGAACACTAACTTGACTGTTTTAGCCATCAGGCTGGATAGAAGATGTGCTGGGATGGGTAGATGAATGATGTTTGTGGTATGTTTTCATTTTTGCCTGGAGTAACAGTACACATCATCTTGCATGCATGGCTAATATATTCCCATTGGGAGCAAAATGGTGGGTGGGATTTAGTCATTGGTTTATGCTTGCTCCTGAGGAGTTTGTTCATTGTAACCTGCATTTGATTCACTCCATGCTTATGATGTGTTCTGGTAACATAATGAGGTAAATTTAATTATCCAAAATATAATTTTGGATGATTATGAGGTAAAAAAAAAAAAAAAAAAAAAAAAAAGGAATAAATAAAATAATTTTTTTCTGTCTCATCCATCTAACTTCTTTTTTTCTGTTTGGTTATCAAAACCCCAAAACTATACTTATGTAAGTAGGTAAACTATATAATGAAAACAAAACTAATTAGATGTTAGAGTTTCTGTTATATATGTATTAAATGTTACAGTTTGCCTTTAAGGCCTGTAGACCTTGAGGCTATTCATAGTTCAAGAAAATTGCAAGTTTGTATATAGACATCAAGTCTGTTCAACCTCTGGGAGTTTCTGTGATAGGTTTAATACATCACTTTCCATTTTATTTTTAATTATACATATATTATTTAGGGACATTTGGTAACCAAGATAAGTCCTTAGACTAGAGGCATGGGGGAAAGTATCAGACAGAAATAGTACCAATGCACTGATGGCTGTGTCACTTGGCCTTCAGCTTTAAACCTAATAGGTCACCTGAGGCAAGATGACACACATCCTGTCATATCACATGGTTTGATAATGCAAGAAGCATTATCACTAAGAAGCATGGATCTTTAGCGTGAGCCAGTGATTGCACAGAGAACAGCAATTTCCACATGCTTAGCCAGTGCTTTTGAAAGGAGGAGTCAGGTGTGGCTGTTTACTAAGTCAAAGAGAAAGGAATGCCTTCTGTTTGGTGAGGTCTTTTAGAAAGAGAGCTTACAGTAATGAAATGCATAGTGAGTATATATAAATTGAATCCCTCACCAAGGCTCAGGTGTCAGCCACTGTAAATTTAGATTTATGTTCCTTTTAACTGACTGTTAGCATAAGTACCTCATTTCACCAGACTCAGAAATCTTCTGGTAGCAGTATATATATACTTTACATTTCAATTTTCTTTTCATCATACAACTAAGAATACAATCATGTTATGACCAAAATAAAAAAAAACCAGAACTCTTTTGATATTTAGGAGAATAATTTTGATTACTGGAGTATGAACAATGTATTATTTCTTTTGATCTCTAAACAATCAACATGGACATTGATTTCTGTTCAATGTTATTGGAAGTATACTTGAAGAAATCCATTATTTTGTAGGCATGGACCGTTTGCCCTCAGTGTTTGATTTTGACTGTGACATTTGGAAATAAGAGCTAGTAGTCATTGAAAAATGTGTTTAATTTAAATGATTCCTAATGTAAAATTGATTTTTTTAATAGAAAGTTCAACTAAGCTACAAACAGCATTCTTAAAAGATGTAACAAGCTAAAACTTTTTTGTTGGCATTTTTAGCAGAAGTTTTGGGTGGGGTTTTTGTCTGTTTTTTAAATTAAAATGGTGCATATGAAGCCGATTCCACTAATTTTTATACAGCTAAATTAGGAGAACCATAGTCTTATACTGAATCTATGTATTGATATGAATCAGTTGATCCACATTTCATAACTGCCAGTAAAATTTATGAGTGAACTGCTACTGGAACAGCTTTCTGCTTTTAATGCTGGAGTGGGGTCCTTCATGCTGCTACGCTTTTGAAGAATATTTAGATATCTGGGAAGATCTAGAACCACAACTCTCATAAGTTTTTCCATACAAGCTCTGAACTTAATTATGTAGCCTAAACTGAAATGAGAATATGTCCTTCCATGGTGGGTTGACCCTGGCTGGACACCAGGTGCCCACCAAAGTGTCTCTATCACTCCCCTCTTCAGCTGGGAATTGTGAGAGAGAATGTAACAAAAGGCTAATAGATCAAGATGAGAACAGGGAGAGATCTCTCACCAATTACTATCATGGGCACAAGAAACTAAAGGAAACCAATCAGAAGAGAGTAGGATAATAAGACATTAAACTAAGTCTTCAGAAATTTTCCCCCAGCCCCTCCCATCTTCCTGGACTGGATTTCCTTGTAGATTTTTTCAACCTCCTCCCCTCCAGCAGCATGGGAAGGCAGCATGGGGTAGGTAGGGTTCCTCACACCCCTCTCCTCTCCAACATGAAGCCCCTCCCATGGGAGACAGTTGTCTATGAATTTCTCCAACATGACTCCTTCCTACAGGCTGTTGCTATTCATGAACTGCTCCAGCATGAGTCCCTTCCACAGAGTACAGTTCTTTAGGAACAGGTGAGTTCCCTCTGCTCCAGCACCTGGAGCACCTCATCCTGCTCCTTCATTGACTTCGGTATCTGCAGGGTTGCTTCTTTTACATATTCCCGCTCCTTTCTCCATATTTGATTTGCTTTTGTGCAGGGTTGTTGTTCTTTTGTTTTGTTTTGGTTTGGTTTTTTTTTGTTCTTGACTTTGTTAAGCCCTGGGGTGCTCCCACTGTTGTGGATGGCCAGCAGTGAGTCCATGTTGGAGCCAGCTGGCATTGGTTCTGTCAGACATTGGGGAAACTTCTACCAGCTTCTCACAGAAGCCACCACTGTAGCCTCCCAGTATGAAAACCTATCCATGCAAACCCACTGCATCTTTCTAACTTCAAAAATTCTGATATAATCCCTACATTCTTGAAAAAACAGTTCTGATACTTCACTGCCTAGTCACAACTTGGGAGATTTGCCAACTTTTTCAGTGACACTTTCTGAAATTTCAGAAGGTGTTATAAAAAAGGAGTACTGATTTAATAAGACATTAATAGATCAATAAGAATCCTCATACATCCAAACTGTCTTTTACTTTAGGTAACGAGCAGCTTGAACCAATATGTGAACATGTCTAGGCTCTGTCTAAAACCCATCAAGATACTGATTTTTTTTAAATATAAACTGCAGGATGATATTCCAAAAACCTTTGCTAAATATTCATTTGGAAGAGATGATAACCAAAGACGAAATATAAATATCTCTTTGATTTTCTACACTGAAACCTAAGTTTCAATCCTTATTTTATAAAATTTTACAAAGATTCCCTAAATGCAAATATGAAACAATTTATATTTTCACAACTAAGACTCTTGTCATATTCACCAGGGGGAGTGACACCAGTCAAATATTATTTTTTTGACATTTGGACATTAAAAGCATGATAGTCGTATAAATCAGGGGAGTATTTCTGGAATAACAGTTAAGAAGTTCTGTAGAAAAAAAACCCTGCAGTGCAAATTTTTGTTCTTCTTTCATCTTCTGCATATTCCTGTGTTTGTTTCAATGTAAGAGGTACATTAGCCCTGTCACCAATCTGGTAGGATTCCCAGAGACACAGAGGGAAACAGAACATATAAATAAAACTATGCTAAAGGTAGGCAGGAGAAGTTTGCTTGCTCAAAAGATAGGATAGGTCTTTGTATTACTGAGTATCCTTTAAAAAAAAGGATACAGGTAAAATACTGGCCCCACCAAAGCCACTGAAATAGTGTCTCTTGACTGGTGTTTCAGGACCTGTCCTGTGAATTATAGATCTCCTAGTGCAAAAGGCAGCTTCATTTTAAGGGGATAACTGATATTGGGCCAGGATCATATACATTGCATTGCATGAAACTGAATGTCATTTTAGAAGTTCTTACACAGAATTGAATAATATCATGCAATATTGATTTCAATGATCCAATAAAATTTATTAAAATCTATTGAGAAAAGTGTTTGCTTTCATTAAGTAAAAAAAGTAATGTGATCTTTTTTCTCTAAATCAAAATAAGGGCAGCAATGGCTATATCTTGTCAAACAAGTTGTTATGACCATACAACAGCATTAGGTACTCAGCCAACAAAAGTTGAGTGATATGCCAAAATGACAAGAGCTGATTTTGCCTGACTGCCTAAGAGGCACTTACTGATTGTGTCTAGATTTGCCATCTGCTTAATTAGGAAAAAATAGATATATTTCTGTCAATAAACTCTGATTCCTTCACTCATAAAAACATCTTTAGTGTAGATGTAGTTTGAATGCTGACATGACAAAGGACTCTGTTTGTAGCCAGAGTATTACAGATTAACATTATAGATGTTTAAACATATAACGTCTAGTAAATCCGACTGGAGAAGTGAAATCTACACAAGATTGCTGAACATCATTTTGACTTCAATAAAACTGGCAGGTCATATTTATTCTAGTAAGCAATCTGCTACATTTGGTACTGTTTCAGGCACATTTTGGCACATTCTCTTCTGCAAAAGCTATTTTAAAAGGATACAATGATTCCCACAAAGACCAGTAGCCACTATTGCAGTGGTTCTCAAAAATATATGAAAATAAATTAAATATTCTTCAATTTCATAATTTTACTTCATAAAAGAACCTGGTTCACTTGAAGCTCTTCCAGTGCTGTAACATATGAGCAGTCCATGACAATACCATTCAAAAGTCTTTGTATGTTAAATATGATGCAGGGTAGCTAGTGCAGGGTTTGGGGAGCTGGGAGAATCCCTGACAGAACAGTGTTCTCACCTGCATGGGATGAAGCCCCAAGATATCTCAGCAAGGATGAAGTCCCAAGATAACCCAGCAAGGAGAGGACAAGAGGTTTGGCTGCGTCGCTATCAGGCACAGCCCAGGTCTCCATACAAACACAGGACAGGTCAGCAAGGAGAATTCAGACAGAGATCAAGGGCCAGGACCTGACCAGCTCTAAAGGCAGGTGAGGAGGTGCCAAAAGAGCTTCCAACAGCTCCTCACAATATTGCTGTTTTCATGGCAGCCTGATCCATGGGCGCAGCTGCACAGTCAGCTGTCATCCAGCTGACTTTGCACACCAGCTGCCATCCCCAGGGAAGAGGTGAGGCTGCAGATCCTGCTGATGCCATCAGCACCTGGACACAACCTGGGACATCTGGACGTGTGTGTGGCTAAGGTAGAGCTCATGAGAAAAGAAGAATCTTTACAGTAACAGGAGGACAGCTGGCAATGTGAGAAGTTGAACTTGAGCCAAGGATGTGCCCTTGTCACAAACCAGGCCAATATATTTGTACACTGGGCCATTAAAATATTGCCCAACATATGGTCAAGGGAAAGTGATCCGTCCCATCTGCTCAGCATGGATGAGACCACACATGGAGTACTGTGTCCAGTTCTGGGATCCTCTGCAGGAGACACAGGGACTTACTGGAGAGTCCAGTCAGGGGCCACAAAGATGATGAGATACTGAAGTAGTTATTGAGGATGGGCTTAGACTTGTGGGATAGTTTAGCCAGGAGAAGAGAAGGCTCAGAGGGGAACTTATTATTAAATGGTGAGTATATAAATGATAGATAGATAGATAGATAGATAGATAGATATAAAAGATATTGTGTATCACATATAGCAGGCAAATATTAATAAGCATCTAAATAAGAAGGGAGAATGCAAAGAGAACAGAGCCAGGCTCTTTTCAGTGGTACCCACTGACAGGGCAAGAAGAAATGGGCATGAACTGAAACATAGGCTCTTCTCAGTAAAAATCAGGAAAATGTTAATCCTTGTGAGAATAATAGAGCAATGTCACAGGCTGCCCAGAGAGGTTGTGGAGATATTCAAAAGACATGGTCCTGCACGCTAGGTGGCCCTGCTTGAGCAGGGTTGGTGGACCAGATAACTTCCAGAAGGTTTTTCCAACTTCAAGCATTTGATTCTGGGATTCCTTCAGGATGAGGAGATTCAACTGGATTGGCTGCAACACCTTATTTGCTTAATACCCCTGCATTCTGAGCATTCCCCTGGAGGGCTGGAGCACCTTATTTGCAGCCTGCCTAGGAACTGTTCTCTTCCTTTCTCTGAAACACAGGACAGTGTGGCTGACACCTTAATGTCACAGAAAGGAATGAGACGAGTGGGGAGTGCTCCCATATTCCCACTAAGTAAAGCACCCTTCTGAGAAATGTTACTTACATTCAATGTTTTTGGACTGGATTACACAGTAAATACAGGCTCCTGTTCATGAGACTTTGCTTACAAGGCTACAGCAGTGACTTACTTTAATATGTAAAAAAAAGAGGAAGACAGGAAGGAAGGATGATTCCTCTTTTTTTGCCTCTAGCGGTGATATAAACTGAGAGGTTTCTCTGTAGACTTTTGGGTATACTCTTGAATACCAGTATTTCAAGCACCTACTTTGGTGATCCTCATTCAATTCACCTGTATTCAAACTGGGGCACGTGTGCAGAAAGCATGTAGGGAATTAAAACATTAACTGCAGCTCATATGGAACTGGGGTCCCTTGATAAATTAGATGATTTAATTGATTACTTTAAATTCATAAATCCTCCCTATTTATAATTTATTTAGATTCTAAAGCCTTCTTTCTTTTTTAATTTGAAGAAATAATCACATTTCTATCTTTTTAAATTGTTACTTCCTTTATTCTTATATTTTTTAAATCATTCTTGCACATTTATCTCCAGTCTGCTGCCTTGCTGTTAACAGCATAATTTGTGACAAAGTGTCTGACTGAGTGAAAATTTGGAGTGTAGCTCAAATCATTAAGAAGGTACCATATTGAAGTGGTACTATATTTAGGTTTAATATGGGTGGTTGATGAAAGTAGATGGTTTAGATATCATCTGTTGTTGATGGTCATTTGCATTATTATTATGCTGTTCCCTGTGACACCATAATGAAAGTCATCAGGAATGTGCTGAAGAGATCAGGATTCTAAACATCAGATTTTTGAGTAAAGATATTTTCTGAAATAGGTATAGATCACATTTCTCATTATCTTACCTTGTGTCTTTCTGACATGGATTTACATAGATCTGTTTCTAATGTCATTTAAACTGCTGGCTCTAAAAAGCAGATGAGATGCTTTTCTTTTCAAACCTCACCTGCCAGAGTAAGCATCTTTCCAAATTCATTTTCTTCCCTCAGTGTAAGGCAGTGATTTGTTTATTCATTGGCTGTTCACCTGCAGAAAAAAAAAAGGTAAGAATGCGTATTTCAAGGGCTGCTAGTCACTGACTCTGTCTTCATACTGAAAATGTTTTAGAGAATGGACCCATGTAAGGGTAGGAGTTGCAAATGATTTGTAGCAGAGGAGGGTGCAACGAAGGAAATACAACTGCTAAAGCAAGGCTAACCACAGCCAAAGAACTTCACTGATAGTTATTTACTGTAACTTTTTCCTTCATTGAAAGAATTTCTGCTGCAATCACCTATATGTGATGTCTTATTTTCCTCAGAAAGATCAAAGAGTCAGAGAGGAGATGATCAGTTACATTGAAATTTTTCAGAAAGAAACCCTAGAAATCAAAATTGAGAGCAATAACCTTAATACAACACTCAGCTCTGAAGATTTTGTATAAGTAAAGCACTAAATAGCCAATACTGAACACCGTAGTGAGTCCTTCATGCAACACAGAGGTCTGTCACTTGTGTTAGTTTAATTATCACATGTGAGTGAATGCATGTCCAACACAAATAACTAAACTAGCCACACCAAGTCTGATGTGATAACTTGTATATTTTGGGAGGCCAAGAGGCTTATTAACTGCAGCAAGCCCAGTTATCAAAAAAACCCCCAAAACATCCTATGTTGGTTTGGCACACCCTATTGTTTTGCTAGAGAGAGGAGGGCACAGGAATAGCTTTTGTGAGAAGTAGCTAGAAGCTTCCACCATGTCTGACAGAGCTCTGATCTCTGATAGCTCTGAAGATGGACATGCTGCTGGTGCAATTAGAGAAGTTGGTAGCACCTCTGTGATGACATATTTAAGAAGAAAATCAAAACAGTGTGAGCGCAGTTTTTTTCCAGGTGTGGCAAAGCGCTGCTGCTGGGTGCCATCTCGGTGTGGCCTGTGGCAAGCCTTGCCTGCCTGGCTGCCCCTAGCCAGCTGCACTGCAGGCAAAGAAGGCAAGCAGCGGCAGCTCCCTCTTCCCAGAGCCCTGCATGAAGAGAGACATCAAATAGCGCCAGCACTGTGGCAGCTGCCACTGCCCGCGTGACAGCAGTGAGGCTGCCTGGCCAGCAGCAAGCAATTCACCAACGTGGGACTAGATGAGATCAACATTTTGGCACTGTGGGATCTTGCATGAATCTTTGAACTTGTTGACAATGGTACCTACAAGCAGCAATTTTTCTTCTAGTCAGAAAAGAGGAGGAAGCAAGGACATGTGAGGGGAAACAACATGGTGACACCAAGGTCAGTGGTAAAAAAGGAGGGGTAGGAGGTGCCTCAAGTGTGGGAGCTGGGATTCCTCTGCAAGTTGTGGTGAAGACTGTAGTAAAACAAACTGTTTCCTTGTAATGCATGAAGCCCACAGGGGAGGCAGAGATCCACCTGCAGCCTGTGGGATGAGTGCTTGCACTGCAGCAGGTGGATGCTAGAGGATGCTGTGGTCTAGAGGGAAACCCAAATGGAGAGTGAGAGAGGGGTCCTGGCTTCCAAATTAGACCAGCCCATCTTTTGAAGACTTCACCCTGTGGTGAAGTGACCTATGCCACAGCAGTTTTGTAAAGGCTGTTTGCCCATGGGAGGGACCCCATGACAAAACTCCTATGTCCTGTCTCCCTGAGCTGTTGGTGGGAAGGGAGGAGAGGCTGGAGGGGTGGTGGGAAGATGTTGGGCTCATTTTGCTTGTCATTATCCTTCTCTGATTCTATTAATAAAAAATTTACTTTATACCTCTAAATTTAATCCTGTTTTGCTCTTAGAGTGTTTTTCTTGCAATCCTTATCTCGACTCATGAACCCTTTGTTAATTTTTTTCCTTCATCTCTGCTCAACTATAGCAGAAGAGGGTAAGTGAATGACTCTCATGGATGCCCGGCATTTGGGCAGTGTCAAACCATAGCACATCCATAGGAGGGTATATTACATCTATCGTGTTAAAATACAATGAAAAAATACAATTTGTAATTCCCTCAATACTCTGCTGTTTGGAAGTCTATACGGCTGGTAATATGAAAAGACATATAGAATAGTTCATATTAGATTATTCAACACCTGTAATGTGAAGGAAAATTAAAAAATAAATTCTTGCACAGACAAAACACACTTTGTCAAAACAGGCCCTTGGTTCTGTACATTTCATTATTTCATTCCCTTCCCACATAAAGAGGACATAAGCTCAGTTGTACAATGCACAGTAAGAACAATTGCTTGCCTAAAATGAGAGAAAAGAGATGATGATCTTGAGTGGGATTAGGGGAAAAAGCCCACAGAACTACTCATTTCTACACAAAGTAATAAGTCCAAACAAAGGAAAATTTCTCCAGCATCTGCACATGTGGAGAATGATTTTCAAAGATTTTTCCATCCACATTTCAATCTCTCCCTGTTGTCTCTTCTAACCTTGTTTTTTTCACGATGAAGGAGCAAAAGCACAAGTACCTTGAGATTTACAAGTGCTTTCTCTCTAACCTCTTACTCCCACAAGAAGACTAAGGTAACCAGCTCTGATGTTTTCTCTGTTTACTGTGAACTGAGTTTATGAATCAAGACCTCACTGCAGAGGATTATGCCTAGAGCATAACCTTTCTTATGTTCAGATAAAGCAGTAACTCACACTGGGGTTGAAATTTAATGACACTGTGTTCCCTGCTGTGCTCTGTACAAAGAGTTGCAGAAAAAAGACTTTGGTACACATAGCTGTAATACATTTAACATGCAAATAATTTAATCGAATTATTTTATAATATAGCAAGCAAAAATACAGAAGTACACCTTCACTGATCTTTTTTGCTGAGAGATCTGAAATTAGTTAATCAATTTATTACATTAAAAGGGTTCAGTTTATGCTACCGTATTATCTAAATGCCCTAATCCGAGTCAGAATGAAATGTGAAAACACACTGTACTTTATAGTTCCAGCCTCAGTCCTGAAGGGCTTACAGTGTTACTGACAACATAAACAAGGAGTAAATGAAGACACATTCAAAAACTAATATCAAAACAGCAATATCAGAAATTCGTGAGTTAGTGATTCATTTTCCTTCTCCTTTACCAGTAGCTGCGTTAAACACATTAAAAAAGAAAGACATCATCAACAATTCTCTTTTTCCATGCTTTTTAGAGGTTATGCACTTTAACCAATAACAAAATGTTTGTTGGGGAGCTAGGGGTAATTGAAAATATCTTTTACGTAAAGGATTTTGGCTGAGCTTTCCTGTGCTTTTTAAAGTGAAGAGGAAACATCCTGAAATTTTCAGTCAAAATATAATTATCTTTTTAAATCTAAAATTTGTAGTGTTAATCAAATTATTTAAATCTTAGGGTTCCTTTTTTAATTAATCTTATTTTTTAAGCAATAATGAGTCATTGCTACAATGTTTCTTGAAGACACAGAGATATGCTGTGCTGTAGCTAATTTATCATTCCCATTTCCCAGGGATATTTTTCCTCACAGAGAAATTTCTTAAGTGTCTCTTGAACTCCTTATAATGTAGTTGAAAAGACACAAGCCTTATAAACAGAGATTTGTCAAATTAAGTCATATGAATTAATAGAGGTTGCTGTCTTTGAGTGAGTAATAGAAACTTGCATGATTTTTGTGTTAATGTGTGGGAGTGTGCATGGAAAATTAATCTTTGCTGGCCATAGTGCTTTAACTATGCAGTGGGAACAGAATTTACCTTGCAATCAGTATCACTTTAAAAAACAGTTTAAAAAAACCCCACATTTTAGCCTCATATTTAGCATAATCTAAAGATTCAAGGGGATAAAGATAAATCCAGAAGCAAATTACAGCAATTCTTCAAACACACAAATATTTGAGACCAAGCCTTCTGCCTTGAAATATGAAGTTTATAGGTAATAATTGTCATAAATGTTTTGGTTGTGTGGTTTGTCACTGATGGGAGGGCCAAGCAGTGTTGTCTCTATTATGTTCCTATGTTGTAGCTAATTGGACAAGATAAAAAGAAGAAAGCTTCATCCTCTGAAAAAAGAGTCTTCATGAAGAAAAAATGCTGTTGTAATTCTATATTGAGGCTGGTAAAGAAAATCACAAGTCTTCTTGGCACAAGGAAGGGCGTTCATAGTAATCAAAGATTAAACTTTTCTCCTTAGGTTCATTTCCTGTTATAGGGAACAAAGACATCTTCCTCCCAGGGGCTGATGCTGAACATCTACTGTGGGTGTGCATCCTAAAATGCTTTTGAAAGATATCCCTTTCATACTCTGACATGTCTTTATACAGATCAACTCTTTAGGGATTTTTGAAAAAGTCATCTGAGTTACACAGCACACACACTGCCTCTCTCACCACGTCTGTTTTGTAGATTTGGTAAATTATCACACTAAATCTATTCAGCATAGGTAGCTGTGGGAAATCAACTTTATGAAAGAGGATTCTTGATGGTACCTCACTCTTCCTTTGTATTGATTGCATGGGAGGAATGGGAGGAGGGAAGGGAGAAATGAGAGGTGAGAGGGAGGGGAGGGGAGGGGAGGGGAGGGGAGGAGAGGGGAGGAAGGAAGTGGCCGAAGGAAGGAAGTGGTGGAAGGAAGTGGTGGAAGGAAGGAAAGAAGTGGCGGAAGTGGCGGAAGGAAGGAAGGAAGGAAAGAAGTGGTGGAAGTGGCAGAAGGAAGGAAGGAAAGGAGTGGCGGAAGTGGTGGAAGTGGCAGAAGTGGCAGAAGGAAGGAAGGAAGGAAGGAAGGAAGGAAGGAAGGAAGGAAGGAAGGAAGGAAGGAAGGAAGGAAGGAAGGAAGGAAGGAAGGAAGGAAGGAAGGAAGGAAGGAAGGAAGGAAGGAAGGAAGGAAGGAAGGAAGGAAGGAAGGAAGGAAGGAAGGAAGGAAGGAAGGAAGGAAGGAAGGAAGGAAGGAAGGAAGGAAGGAAGGAAGGCATTCTCACAGCATGTCTGCACTTTCCCTGGAAGATTCTCCCTTGGCATTTCAACACGGATCTGGCTGGAAAGCAGAGAAAAAATAGGATTTCTGTGAGCAACCTCATAGTTCCTAAACTCTAGATAGTGACTGAGGTGCACTGTTATGCATGAACATAACAATATATATTCATGAATGGCAGCAGAGCACATTACAAAATGCCAGATAAAATTGTTTCAACCTTCTCTTTATCCTCTGAACATGCAACTTCACCTCATATTGTAGCATTTCAGTAAATAACATCCTCTAGTTCTTACACTAATATACTTTTTTCCTTTTAAATAGTGATTTTAATTAATTCATCCTTTCTGACATTTGCATTTGTCTTTAAATGCCACTAGATAACAGGGTTTTAATCATTCCAAATAGCTTTTTAATTATAGACCTAATTACTTTTGCAGAAGGTTAAGCTGCACAAACAGGAATAAAACTGTTTGCTTGTGTTCTGTGTTAAGAATGATGTAGTGTTTTCTCATTAGGTATTCTGTAAACTTACTTGGTCAGTTTTATGTGACATTTGAAGAAAAAAAAGGCCCCAAAATGTGTATCAGAAGGCAGGAAATAGATTCTAGGACAGCTTAATACCCAGCTGTGTGGAACAGTTATTGATCTTTTAATTAATTATGAAATCAAAGTTAAGCATTCTTTTCCATTGCCATGGTCATTTTGGGATGATATATTTGAAAATGTAAGTGTGCAGTGTAACATATGATATTACAGAATCACAGATTCTCAGAACTCTTAGGGTTGGAAGGGACCTCTGGACATCATTCAGTCCAACCCCGCTGCCAATGCAGGGTCACCTAGAGCAGGTGACACAAGAATGCTTCCAGGTGGTTTTTGAATGTCTGCAAAGAGGGAGTTCCCACAGCATCCCTGAGAACCTGTTCCAGGGCTCTGCAAGCCTCAATGGAAAGAGGTTCTGAGGTGAAATTTCTTGTGCTGGATAAAAGTTTATTCTTTGCAAACCATTCTTCATAATTTTTTTTTTCCTCAGAATATTAACCACCACTGATTGGACCCTGATGGGTCAATGGAAAATAATTTCTTATTTTTTATTGTTCTATGCCTCTACTGGAGGGTAACCAGTTTGTGAAAGTAAAACCAGGAGTTAATTTACACATCACTTTTTTGTATTCTTCACTTGTAGTTCATCCTTTCTGGGAAATGAAGGTCTGAAAAAGACCTGTGTGGGCAGGAGCTCTTCCGTGCCTGTTTAAAAACATGCCAGGTATATTTATATCCTATGGTGTCTCTATTATACCAGAATAGATGTCTAACTGCATAGCTTAATTTGTACATCAGTGGCTATATACAGTATCCTTGAAAAATCATCAAGCTATATTTAACTCAGAAAATAAAAAAATATAATTTTGCTGTTCCTCTAGTCCAAATGGTCTAATTAGAACTGAAAAGCCAAAATGTATTCTTAGTGTATGGACTTGACTCTGGATACAGAGTCAAGTAGTCTATATTGGATAGTCTATATTTCACTATGGTTGAACAATCTCAAGATAATAACATATAGCCTGTCAGAGTTTATTCCACCCCTTTGCCCACTAATTATTTAATCATGTTAATATTTATATTGAATCTATACTTTTCCAATTTTCTTGGTTTTATTCTATTCCAAGGAAGGTTACTGTTAGGTTGTGCTATAAATAAATTGCTTTAGGTAAATTAAACTTGTTTCAAAGGAGCTAAAAATAAAATTAACCCTAGGCACAAAGTTTAGGGCAACAAAAAGGATTTAAAGCCTTTTACCAAACAATTGAAAAATCACGGAATCCTTTTGGCTGGAAAAGAACTGTAAGATCATCAAGTCCAACCACCAACCCAGCACTGCCAACTCCACCACTAAACCATGTTCTGGGACACCACACCTACACATGTTTTATGTACTTTTTGGTATGGTGACTCCACCACTTCCCTGGGCAGATTATTCCACATTCTGATCACCCTGTAGTGAAGAAATCTATATCTCTTGTTGCAACTGGAGGCAAATTCCTCCTGTCTTATCATTTGTTATTTAGGAGGAAGGACTGACCTCCGCCTGTCTAAACCCTGCCTTCAGATAGGTTTAGAGAATCAGAAGGTGTCCCCTAAGCCTTCTTTTCTGCAGGCTAAAGATCCCCAGCTGCCTCAGCCACTCCTCATATAACTTGTGCTCCAGACACTCCATCAGGTTATTGCCTTTCTCTGGATGCCTTCCAGCAACTCAATGTCTTTCTTGTAGGGGACCCTGATCTCGTTCATGAGAGCTTATCATGGTACCTGAAAAGATGCCTTCCAGAGACTTAAGGGAAATATCAGATGTAGTTGCTAAGCAACTTTCCATCATATTTGAAAAGTCATGCCAGTCAGGTGAAGTCCCCAGTTACCAGGGAAAATGTTAATAAAGATAACCCTGGAAATTATCCACCATGTCTCCTCCATGCCTGCTGAGATCATGGAAGAGATCCTCATGAATGATATGTTGAAATGTTTGGAAGACAGAGCAGTTTTTAGAGACAGACAACATAGCTTCACTAGGGGAAGATCCACCTGACTCATCTATTTGCCTTCTACAGTGCAGTGACTCCACCAGCAGAGAAGGGAATGTGGATGGGAATGGAAGTGAAGGGAATATGGATGTCATCTGCCTGGACTCTTGTAAGGTTTTTGATACAGTCCTTGCTACTGAATCGATAAGATATGGGTTTGGTGGATGCACTGTTAGATGGATAAGGAATTGGCTGGAAGTCCATGCCCAAAATGTTGCAATCACACATCTTGACGGAAACCAGTAACTCATGGCTCTTAAGGACCTGTAGTGGCACAAATATTGTTCAGTATCTTAATTAGTGGCACATTGTGATTAAGTGAAACCTCAGCAAGTCTGTAGAAAACCTGTTTATTTTTATCCAGAGGGACTTTGACAGGCCTGAGGAGTGCGTCCCTGTGAACTTCATTGAATAAGGCCAAATAGAACGAGATCCTGCACCCGGTTTGGGGAAGTCTTCAGTATCAGGTCACCCAGAGAAGTTGTGGATTCCTCATAATTGGAAATGTCCCTGCCAATGACAGGAGGGTTGGAACTAGATGATTTCAGAAGTCCCTTTCATTCTATGATTTTCTGCAGGTGTGTTTTCCGTGGGATTCTTCCAGGCAGATCCTTGAGCAGATCTGTTCTCCTGAAATCCAGAGTTATTATCCTGCTTTTTGCTTCCTGTTGTCATTTTTCTGAACTTCAGCAACACATTACAAATGGTAGCTAAGGGTGACATCAGCTTTCACTTTCCTGACAAGTCCTTCCCTGTGTAGAAGCATGAAGCCATATCTGAATTTTCAGCATGTCAACTGACTTTTCAGTTTGAGAATTCTTGGATTCTCTAAATGGTAATTTACCTATATTCGGTTTCTGTTATTTTGGTTGTTCAGTAGAATCTTGCAAAGATAGAACCATGGACATAGTAGTAGCTTGATAACCTCTTCCTACAACAGAAAAGAGGGGATCATCAGGTATTTTTAGAATACTAGTGCCATCTTTCTGACTTTTTTTTTTTAATGATCCCTGGATTCAGCTTCTGTGAAAGCCAAGATCTGTAAGATGCATGCGGTCAAAGAAGTAAATTCTCCTAAAGTGGCTGATGGAATGGACTCATTTATGCCTATTAAATATACTACTTTTAAAATTTCAGATGTTAGACTTTATGATAAGGTTCTGAACTCATAAAGGCAGTCACTTTCTTCAGTGTAGAACTATGAACATGATTGCTTATTATTAGATACTGAATTTCTAAGCTAGTTTTGGTGTACTAAAGCAAATTTAAAGTAGCTAGCTTTAAAGTGCAGGAAGAAAGCACCTTGTGTCACAACAGCACTGCATCTACAAAGTACCACCCTAAAACGTCCAAAAGATTTTGTATTTTCCATATTTTCTCCTCCTAAATGAACCTATAATAGCACTTTACAAAAACATCATTCTCACCTGGCAGTTCTTAATGCATTTATAGATTGTTGCATTTCCCTCTGGGCTGTTAAGTTATAAAACGATGGATAGGCCAGATGCAATAAAAACATCTTGGGTTTTTTGCTGAGTCTCCACACTAAAAACATGAGATTGGCTGTTTGATATCTCTCTGGCTCTGCCCTTATTGCTCTTACTCAAGGTTAATTTGGTAACCAATAACTGAAGTCTCATTAATGCAAGATCATGCTCTCCTTTGCTGTCCAATGCTTTCAATTTTCTTTTGTGTACTTACAACATTATGCTCAGGCTGTTCAGCAAAAGATAAAACGAAATGTCTCAGAGCCATTCTGGTGACTCAGAAACAAAAGATAAGAGATGACCATAAGATTAGTGCACCTCATTCCATGCTTAGAAGTTCCTGTCTTCCATGTTGTTGCCAAAAAAGACTAATTAATTATTCAAAGAAATGTGAGCAAGAAATTGTTTTATAGCAGCATGAGGTAGATATCAAGCCAAAAATTCATATGGTGTTGGATAGAAAGAGTGACTAAAAAAGAAATAATGAGTCCAGAATTGTGAGCAATATGGTTTTGTTGTCTTATTAGCTTTCTTGGATAGTTACAGCTCAATAATTTTTCTTCTTGATGAAGTTATTTATACACAGACATCCACTGCCATTGGAGATGCATTAGATGTAGCTGTAATTCATCTCCAGCTGGCATTCCAGAGAGTAATGGGTTGAATGTGCCATTATATCTACCAGACTGAGGCCTGAGACATCTCTCAGGTACCTCAAATCATATCAAGTTGCACTGGATGCCTAAGTGCAGTCAAATGACTAGTCTTTGGTCAGGAAAGATAGAGCACTCTAGAGTTATTTCACTGGCCCCATAGTGGTGTCCTCTTTGAGTTGGGCGGCTCTTTAACAACCACAGGTGCCACTGGCCATTTCATGGCTGAAATCCAGCACCATATTGGGAGATTAGGTTGGGTGCTCCTGAGCACCTGAAATCATACTAGAGATCTAAGTGAAAACAACTTACCTCTTTCTCTCATTTTCATTCATGGAATGGGATTCTGATGCCTAAAACCTGGCATCTCGTGTTATGTTTTTGATGGTGGGGCAGTATTACAGTAGCTTTTCAGCTCCCGCCACAGAGGTGTGTGGTCATGCATCGTACCTGATGTCTAACCACATTAATCTGTGAATCTGAAGTTGAATGCTACAAAAATATGTTCATGAACAAATTTGATTTAACAATTTTATTTATACAGATGAATTACATTAATACCACTGATTTCACTCTAAAATTCTGTTCACTATACTAAACTACATATTGCATTAAAAGGAATGAAAGCTCAGTTCCAGTTTAATATTCCTAAATAAACTAAAAATTCTTGAGTGTTCTTGGCCTCATTTTGTGAACATAAAAAAAATCATCAACAGTTTTAATTGTAGGCAAAAAATTCCTGGTCACATTGAAAGATATCATGTAGGTGCTAAGTAATGCAGGAACTTTGACATGTCTTTATTTTGTAGTCGGGTCTAAATATAAACACAATAATAGTGTCTAAAGATATCTTTTTTTTTTTTTTTTTTTTTTACTGGTGGTAGTTATAAATCAACAGCAGCAACAGCAATTATTTCTTCCTATGAAAAATTCTATGCTTATGAACTACTCCTTGCTTATCATATTTTAAGAAGATGTGATCATCCCCATGAATTCATACTATAAAGAAAATTGATTATGCACCATGCTCATCTTAATTTGTGCTCATTTGGATTTCAGTTAGGAAAAGCAAAAGGGGTAAAGGTAAGTGAAATGTGAGCCTATCTCACTGTGGCATTTGTGATTGTGGGAACATTGGCATTTTATACAAATTGCAAGTAACTTTCATTCCTTGCAACGTGGCTATTTCCATTTCTGTTAATGCTCCCTTATCTCTCCACCTCTTCTAAATGTAAATGTCATTGATATTACAGGGGTTGATATCATCATTCTTCAAACACTGGGAACACAGCCTTAAAATTATAATTGACTCACATGTTGCTGACAGAGTAAAATGTTGCCTTGTCTGGCCTGAATTATGCTAAGGCATTGAACTTCAGTCCCATGGCAGACAATGTCTACATTAAAAAAAAACCCAACCAACCAAACATAAACTGTTCTGTGCAGAAATAGTCAAAGGTTTTCCTCATATCTTTTATGAGAATGAATAACCTTTTTGGCATTACTCTTTCTTAGGGTGATATTCCCTTCAAATTAATGTCACTTAGAGTATGGAGACCCTAGAATCCTTCTAGAATTATCTAGCAGCAACTCAGAATATCTGTAAATCTGTGTAAAGGGGATGTGGGCCAAACAGGTAACAACACTTTCTAAGAGTACCCTCCTGAAATGTTTCTAAGTACATCTTTGAAGGTGATTACAGCATCTTAAAGAGTAAAGCCAGCAAATCTGTGTAATGTAAGGCCACCCTCAACTTGGATATTGTGTGCCTGAACTTCTGGGTCACAGATCATGAGTTTTGATAGGAAAATGATGGCTAAAATGTCAGAAGTGAAAGCAAATTCTAGTAGAAAAAATGTTTATCTGAAACAAATGGCAAAGGTTCCCATGAAATCTAATAGGGTTGCCAAGAAATCTAAAGAATTTTTTTAGCTTGATTTATTAAAAGATAAGTGCATTTTCTGTCTATCACTCACAATACATTTAAATTGGACTGAATATACAGGAAAAATTACATATCTGAGTTCAGGAAATAAGTGGAATGTGCTTAGTTGACAGAGCTAATATAAAGAAGGGCTCTAGATTACGGGACAGACAGACCATGTCTAATTATGTGAAAAGTCACTCAGAATTTAATTTGGGACAGAATATAAAAACATATAATAATATCCCACCATAGCAGTAAAAGGATGCTTTCAAAGTGACTTTTATTTTCACAACTGCCATTTATTCTTGGATCTTGTATGATCCAAGCAGTGAGTCCATGCCTCCTGTCCCACAGAGCAGGCTGAGTGGGAGAACAAGAAGAATGTGGCTGTTCTCTTTGGAAATGAGGGGAAAGAAACATTTCTAGCAACAACTGGCTCCTCTGATCCCTTTTTAATGCTCCCCACCATCAAGGACAGGAAGCCTTAATGCTGGTTTGTAGCCCATCAACAACAGTCGACCATCCTTTCCCAAGCGCTTTCCCATCCCACACAGATTTTGACAGAAACAGCTTGAGAGACATTGGATAATAATAATGACATGGGATTGGTTGTACAAGAAAAGGCAGAGGAAAGAGGTTCTAATGGAATTTTGAGATGAAGGGGGTGTAGGCTACTCACAGATGTATGGGAAAAGGGCTCTGTGGGGCACAGACTTGAGAGGGACTATGACCGTAGTTCTCTTCTCCCAGTAAGTTATGAAAGCAGAGAATCAGACAAAGAAACAGCTGGAGTCAAATATCTGACATGCTTGGCACATGATGATCGAGTTTGACATCTACTCTGTGCTATATTTGAAATCACTGTATTGCTTTAATTTTCAAAAAATGCATCCTCTAGATTTCTTGGAATTGATCTGTTCCTTGACAGCATGGAGCATCATTATGAAAGACCTCTGCTTACACAATTGATGCTGTCATGGCATAGAGAAAACATGTAATTAGCCAAGATAAGTACTGTACCTAGAGTCAGTAATCCCAAACAGGCAAAACTAATTAGTTATCTGGTGCTGGGAGGTCATATGAGCACCTTGTTTCCAGAAGAGACTAATGCATATGACATATTTCTACAGTTAATACCATGACACTCTCATGCTTCCCAGTGAATTGAAGCGACATGGTGCATGTTAAAAAGTAAAAGTTTGTTTATATAGTTCTAAGAAATGAACAAATTATATTCTGTTGTTTTAAAGTGAAAACATTGTTGCCACTTAGCAAAACATGTAATTTCAATTTCACCATGTTCCACCAGGAAATCAAGCTGTTGGCAGATTTCCCATTCCCTTTCAAGAACATCCCAGGATAAACTAGCTAACAGATGAAACTGGTGGAGAAAGGACAGAAAAAATGTGCTAAGTGCAAGGCATTGTAATGTTGAGCAGATCTAATAGCTGCAAGGTAAAAATTTATAATGATAATTAATGCACAACTGAGCAAGGAATGTCACCAGAGAAATGAAGTTTTCCTACTGTCGCATTTTTGTACACAAGATTAAATGAAATTATAGGCCTGTTTCACAGAGTCTCTCTTGTGGACATCTTTTTTTTTCACTGAAGTTCTGAGCACAGAAATTTTCCAGGATACTGTTTTTTTTCAGATAGGTTCTTCCATCTTTATAGATGCAGAATATTTGGCTTGCTCTATGTTCTCTAAATTCTATGTGACCATAGAATTTTTTAAAATGGGCTGCTTTTTACCAGAAGCTATTATTCTCTTTGCAATAAAGTTTCAATGAGTAATTTTCTTAGACCTGTCATAAGTAGTCCCTATGGATTATTTGGCTTTCAAAGGCATAGAATTCCTTGTTGTATTTGTCTGAATCTCGTTATAACTGGGCAAAAGCGTGGCCATTTTGTAATTTCCATAAAATCTTGATAGGCTCTTACAACACTGTTAAGAGCAGCCAGCAAACTTTTGAAGTGGATAACTGTATAACTGTCTCATTTTCTGTTTTGTGATGACTTGTATTGTTTACTGACTATTTTATTAAAAAAAGAAGCAAAAAACAAAAGCTTTTAAAAACATATAAATCATATAATGTGTGCTTGCAACAAAGTTAAAAAAATATTTAAGTATCTAAAATAATTAAACTAATTAGAGAAAAGACAAGATTTTTGTTTCATTTAGAAAGTATAAATTCAGGGAGACACTAATGACTTTGAAACAAATATAAACCTTCTTTGAAGGGAAAGAACTCTGAATTTGGCCCATAGACCTTTTCATAGCCCTCAACTGAGAAATGACAGCAGCTGATATGTTGACTGATTATTTAATGTCTTTTGAAAAGCAAATGCTGTAGTGTTTACTAAAAAATAGAGGGAATTGCATATTTGCTAGATGTACATGAATAATTCATAACAAATCATTTATTCAGTGATTTCACCTCTTCCTCAAATTGAGTAGATTGCAATTTTCTTTAATATATGTTCATTAATTGAACAGCTTCAGTGAATAATTCTGTCATTCTCTCAACAGGAGTATGACATAGATTATTCAGAAAAAGATTCAGCTTGGTTTTAACCCGAGAAATAGATTTTTTTCTAATATGATATATTCTTATGAAAAATATTTATATGAACACTTACTATTGAAATAGCAACAGAACAAAATAGTTTCTGACACTAGCCACCAACTTTTCCTGCAAGTTCTTTGCTTCTGTGAACATGACTGTACTTGTTACTACTTCTACAATAATAGTTGTTCTGAATATTAATTACATTTTCCTTTTCCATGTCAGTTTTTCGTAGTGAATTTAAGCTTCTGGGTACTGAAATAAGAATTTAATCTTCTGGAAGAAAAAAGATTAAAATTATTATGCAACAATGCTTTTGTAACAACTTTGATTATTTAGTTGGTGGTTTTCTTTCAATAGAGTCACACCTGATTTACGTTTTTCTTATCTAGTTCCAAGTCTCTGTTGTCTTTTAGGACACAGTATTTATTTGTTCAGTCTAATTTCATTTTCACCTCCACATTTTACCCTTTACAGGTCATTGCATAAATCTTAATATATGGTTTTAGTGGAATTGGTCAAAATTGTTTTGTTTTTTTTTTTTTGTAGCATTTTCCCTATGCCTACCTAATTGCTGGCCCTTGAAGCAAGCATCTTATGATTTAGGTACCAAAATTTCATCCTTCACTGTCTGTGAGCTTTTCCAAAAGTTCTAAAATTGAAAGAATATATCTGGTCTTGGTATTTGTTACTTGGTAGTTTCCAGGGGGACAAAAACTAAAGGATGATTTCATTTTTCTCCTGAACATGTCTTGAATTAGGGATTGCTTTTAATCTAAAGCCATTAGGCAGTTCAAATAGATTAGACATACACTAGAAATCTGAGCTTTCTACTTAAAAACAGCTCCTGTAAAAACTAAATGAATAATTGATTTTTTTGTTCACCAGTTTGGTTGCTGAGATGAACCCTAATATCTGTTCAAATTGAATTTAATTTATTTTCTAGTTTTTCTGTGCTGGAAAAAGAAATAAAACAAAACCAAGAAACACACTACACTGTGTTGTGTCAAACTGCAATTTCATTCTGTAGGAAATGTTTCATTTTCAAATGGAAAAAAAAAATCAATGAAGAACAAACTAGGTAAACACAGCAAGTGAGGGCCATCCTTTAAGAAGTGCTTGGACATCTCCAACAGGATGAAAAAGACTTTGGGTACCTTCTTTTTAAGTAGGCCGAGAAAGCATGACATAAGAAAAGTGGGAATCAATGTGGCCACTAAGAATTCCAACATGGAAAATAGTATGGAAACATCAATCTTTCCCTCTACACTGTCTGTTGGATTACATACTTACTAGTTATAGCAAATCTTCTTCTAAATGTGCAGTATTTATGCTCCCCAGTGCCCCCTGAAGTTTGATCTCCCTGTCCAGAGGTATTGGAGCAGACCACAGGTGCTTTGCTGCCCATACATCCTGGTTTTATTTCAATTTAAACTGGGTCTTGAGAAAATGTTTCTGACCTAGATTTCATTGCAATATGCAGGGAAATTGTTGTTCAGCTCCCCAACAGAAACACATGCTCTGAGTTGGGTAAGGAGACTGTATGGTCAAGTTGATAGAAAAAAAATCTAATAAAGTGAGTTTCTGTACTCTTGACTCTACTGCAGTGACATTTAAAGAGTTAAAAAAATGGAAATATATGTCAGGGATGTACATGGATGGATATGATGGACATGTTAATGTGTGCCCATATTTCCTGCCACCTTTGATATGACATTGCAGCTACACTTCTTGTGAGGAAAAAAAGTGAGAGGAAACTCCTTCCCTCATATCTTTGGTGCCAATTATATCACCACAATTCACAGTCACAGCAGAAAGGCCAAAAGAAGTTGATGTCTTGGAGACTGATGCTGCCTCAAGTACACAGCTCCTTCACACAGGAATATTAGCAGTGCAATACAGCTCCAATTCTTCCATGAATATTTGGAAAATAGTCACTATGTTACTTTGAGGCAGAAGCAAACCCTTTTCCTTCAGCACTTCTCTCCCTCTGCAAGTCTTTTGAGTCCCTAATTTTGAAATACATAATAAGAATTGGACTTGACGACCTTAAAGGTCTTTTCTAACCTAAATGATTTTATGATTCTATAACCATGATAAAAATCTACTACCTTTGATGGGACTGAAGCCATTAACTTGATCTTGTTTTACATTGTTTTGTAGCATCCACTGAGTGCAGTGCTAATATTCATTAGCTAAACATCACAGGTAGCCTAGAGCACTTACGTACTTTGAGTTTCTCCTGGATTTCACTGATTTTAATCTACAGAGCAGATACATTTGAGTACAAAGCAGGATATCTATTATTAATCAAGAAAAAGCTTTCTTCTTTCCTCCCTTTTAGAGTTTTCTCCCTTCCTTCTAGAAAGAGGAAGAGAAGATCATATTAATCCCCTTGGAGTAAAACTAAAAATGTGGTAGCTGATCTGTATCCACCACTGTATTAAATTAGCATTAACACTGGGATGTAACAAGAAACTGCAACAAAGGAAATATTTTTATACTTGATTATTTTCAGAACAAGGGCGTAACAGAAAAAATGAGCACAGTATATGGGGGGGGACTTACACCAGAGAAGCACAAAGGCTTGCAAGTTTGGCCATCTGTAGGCCAGTGGACAGCCAAAGGGGCCAGGATGCACCAGTTCAAACTTGCCCTTGAATTCCAGAAGCTCCAACCCAGAGCAACTGGGCATGAACAGATAATTTTTTTCCTTTTCCTTTTTGTAACACAAAGCCTACTCCTTGCAGGGGAGCCTGCCCAGACATCAGTTTTCCCATCATTAGGGAAAGTCATATAATAGAGCACCATATTTCCATTGCATATCCACAAATTATTAGTAATCCTAATAAAAGTTTTATACGATAAAAATCTATCAGCTTGTAATGTCTAAATCCCAAAATAGATGTGCTTTGCTGTCACTTAGACACAGCAGGCTAGATCTTAACCACTTTTTTTCAGTTCATTTTAGGTGTTTTCAGAGCACAGAAGGGCCCTCTTAACCTCTCTATGTGACTGAGTTGTGTTGTCAGCTTTGGAAAAACATATTTCTATTGGCAGTTTCATGTTTTAAGGGAAGGCTTCATTTCATATGTGAACATCTTCTGTAAGAGTATGCTGCCCACTTAAATGATTTTAAAGTAATTTATTGTCCTTGCAGCATGAAATAAGACAGAAGAATAACTTCAAAGAAAAAATCTTGAAACATTTTCTATGACCAGGATATATTTATGGCATGTCATGAGTCTGGAAAAGGGCTTGTAGTATTTTCAAATGTTAAGCTTCTGTGAAATTAAAAATTGATTGAAAAAAAGAAATTGCATTTTGAATTCTGAGCTCATGCAGATGCTTGTGAGGTTTTTTGCTTAATCTCTTGTTTAGTTATCAAAACCATAATTTGATGTGGTTAACATAAACTAAATGTATTTCTGAAATAAGAGAGGAAGAAAGGTTTATGGCTGACAGAAGAAAGATGAGGCAGCAGTAGGAGAACAGCTGCTTCCTCCGAGTATTTTTCTTTTTATGATTTCTTACCTTAAGATGTCACTTTATATTTCATCGTTGGGTATGAGTTGTCACAAAAGCTTTATGTAACCAAAATTTGCACTGTCTGTATGCCCTCTCTTCATGCACAGCCATGGCACTGAGGGTGACACCTCACTGCTTCTTGGCTCTGAAGAGAGACCTCTGTCTTCCAAAAGTCTCTGGACATCAGTGGGGTATGCTCACATGCCTTCAACCTCTACTGGGCAAATTATTTTAGGAAGAGATAATTTCTCCTCCTTCTTTGTGGCTGAGCAGAAAGGACAAAGGATGCCCTTGTTTATGCTATGAGTGCCAGTTATAAAAAAGGGGAGTTTTGTTATCCTTTCAAAAAAAAAAAAAAGAGATTGATTACATTTTGCATACCAGATGGTCTCTTGGTGTGGAGCTACCTGTTGAACTGTATGCAATTGAACACAGAGCTAAGGGACATAAATACTTAAATACTTTAAAGAACAAGGCTTACTTTTTTCCTTTTTTTTTAATCTGACTGTGATCTGACTACCTTAATGCAGAAATATATTTCATGCACATAGCTATGTTGTTCAATACCAAATTGCACACTAATTGCATGTCTTTTTCTCTCTGAATATATTAAACTAGCTATTTAGAACCCGACCATCAGGTTTTAGTGAATCCTGTCTACCCTTCCAGAAGCATAAGTTGTATTCCTGGCCTGCTTCCTTAAACAGTCTCTGAGGGGAGACAGCAGGCTGTGCCCATATGCTGCTCCCGCCATAGATGGTTAGATGGCCTCAGTGACTCTGACTCCGTGACTAATCTGGAGCACACCTGAATTAATTTGGTCAGATTTCTCCATCAACTTCTGCAACAGTGACAGGATCTTTTTGGGGTATTGCGGTTAAAAATATCCATGTCTTTGGATGTTTGCATTTCCAATTAACTGATTGTTCATGATAGCTGCCTATTAAAGGCAGATACAGTCTGGTTTTCTTCCTTGAAGAAACAAAAAAGAAAGGACATATTTGCATTCAGGAAAGGAATGTAGGGCTGGAGGAGGGGACTGAGAGATTTTTTATTTCATCACCTTCAGCCTGTCTTCCAACATGTCTGCCAATCAGTGCTGGTATGAGTTTCCTCTGTTATAAACTAGCAACAAGGAGGCAAATACATCTCAGAAGCTTGCACCTGGAGGCATGCATCTCTCAGGATGGCTCATCATACACACTGTTCCTCGCTCAGGGCTGCACTCACAGGCACAGTTTAGCTCACAGGTATTTGAGTTCCATGCTCAGTTGTCTCATCCTCGCCTATGCCAAAAAGAGAGGGCTCCCTTTAATGTATTCTGAAATGCTTTGTCCATTTCCTTTTTGAACTTGACAGCATAAATTACTTTCTCAATTTTGCACACAATTCTAGTCATAGTAATGAACATTTCGCTTTTCAGTCAGTCCTCATTTGGATGCAAACTCTGCTCTCGAGATGTGCATGGCTGATCTTGATTAAGATATTCTTCTCCTTTTACAAACATAATCCTTTTGAAGTTCCACGCATATGGGGAGAGAATAATATTGGAGTGGAGATCTGCCTTGCAGATCTGAGAGGAAAATTCCAACCTTTTGATTAGGATCATCTTTTTTGAATATGACACAACCAATTCAGTAGCCTATATTTCTCTTCTACAATAAGGGAGAAATTTTGCAGACATTCCTATGGGATTGACCAGATTCTTTAATGCATAGACTGCCCAAATCCTACTTACTTGAGTCAAAATACTGTTAATAAAGTAAATTATTTTATAAAACCAAAAATAACATGAACTGACTCAGATTATGCAGTCATAAACACAAAAAATCTAATCTGATATGCTTAAGGGTTGGTTTCAGTGTGAGTGTATATATGTGAGAGAGGGATAGAAATACAGATGGAGGCTGTGGAAGTGGTATGGATATTTAGTCCATTAAGAAAATCTGACCTCATCTCAATAAATCTGTTTGGCCGGGGAATTTCATGAACCCACCTAGCCAAGGTGGATTGGCTTCACAACTCTATTGAAAATACCAGGTACAGTACTGTTCATCAAAGAAGTCATCTCAGCGTGTCTCCCAGAATAAGTGTTTCAGCATTTCAGCATAGCTGTAACCAAAAATGCCCCATGTTGCCTAAGAATAAAAATAATCATACCACAATTGATAAAAAGTGTTGAAAACTGATTATTAACAATTCTAATAACTGTTAAGAACATTTAATAATAGGTTATTCATTATTGTAACTACTTAATATAAAAAAAGACAACCTTGATTTACTGATTCCAATTTTTAAACTGTAAAGTAACCACTGCTAGAGTCCATACAATTAAACAATTTGACTTTATAGCAAAGTGCTATGTTATAGCACAACTGCCATTGCCTTGGACTTCTGGTGAAACTCTAGAATTATTATAAATTGTTGTGCCACCTTCTAAATCATAAAAACCACACGGACTTTTTAAAAAGGAAGGCTTTTGACATCTAAAGGACAAAATTGGCAGAGTGTACTCATGAGAACATTACAGACTTTCTGTCAGCTGTGAAATAAATCCCACAAATGACCCAAGGAATGTTTTGGGAGCTGTAGAAGTTGTTATCATTCTGCAAGAACAAGACACACCATATTTTTTGTCTGAGTCTGAGCACAGGAATGTTTCCTGCTTGCTTTAGGCTGTGGATATGGGCAGGAGGAACTTAAGAAATCTGGTCCTTCACCGCTGGATCTCCAAGGCACAAATTTTCATCTGAGTCGCATCTTATCACAATAGTTTTTGCCAAATATGTAGTATTTGAAAACCAACTCTTTCTCACCTCCAGTCAAGTTCACAGAAATGCAAGTAAATGCTACCATGTTCACCATAGACCAAAAAAAAAAAAAAAAAAAAAAAAAAAAAAAAAGAAAACGTTAAAGCAGTAAAACTAAAACCAAAAACCAAAACTTTTGGTTCAACAACTGTAAAACCAAAAAAAAACAAACACCCTTTTTTTTCTGTTTCTTTAGATGTGACTAATTTTATAAAACATATGTGGTGGAATGCCATTTTATATCTTATACTGGAAGTCACAGCTGCACCTGTATGCAAAGGTAGGGCTCTTTTAAATCTCCATCAGTTTGAATCACTTTGTGTCTCTCTGTGTATCTATGATCTTGCAGAGCTTCTATGGATTCAGAAGAAAAAACACAGTTACACAGTCTCATAAAGTGTAATTTCTCTGCAAATCTGAGTCTCAAATTCAAGGGATCCAGAGGATCCTGAGGGATGGTTTCCCATCACTTCCATGGTCGTAATTAAGAAATTATGTTCTGCCAGAAGTCCAATAACAGAAGTTCATCAGTGAGACATTTTATAATGGTCCTTTTCCAAAATAAAGGCAGAAAGAGGAATAATGCAAAAGTAAAAAAAATAAATCCAAAATAAATAAAGTATTTTATCATAGCTTTCATGTGTGGCTTATTTCTTATGTATCTCTGATAAAGATCTTTCAATACCATATTTTCAATATTTGCCTGTAAAATGTATAATAAAAAAGAGCCAGGTTATGTGTTGCTTTTGGGAAGAAAAAGGATTTCACTTTTCCTTCAGCTGGGAAAAAAACACCTAAAATCTTCAAGAACAACTCATAAATCCTGGGGGGGGGGCGGGGGGGGGAGGGTATATTTGGTTAAATTTCATCTTTTTTGCTACACTTTTTAAACTGTACTTGAATGAATAAAATAACAGTGAGTTTCTCTATATAGGGCATTAGAATGAAATTTGAATGTTTCCAATTTTCTTGCTCATCATTGTTTTACAGCTGAAATCACTGGAATAAACTGGCTTTTTCAACTATTAGTAAAATCCCTCCAGCAACACCACTTCATACAGCCCTTGAAAATACCATCAGTACATGTTCTGAGATATAAATCTCTTTCTTTATAAGGACAGATACTGAGGTTGTTTCACAATCTTGAATGTTAATGTCCACTACAATTAAAATGCTGCACACAGCATATAATGCATAAGTCCGGTCCCCCCCCCCCCAGCAGACACAAGACTTATTTGAGAATCACAGTCCCTAGTTTCATATGCAAATAAAGCAAAAATGCATTATTTATCTTATGTTTGCCAAGCCAGGTAGGGAAATGCAATTTACAGGATGAAAACCCAGATATGGATGCTTTTAGCTGTCATTCACAATTAAAATGTATCATTGCCCTAATTTAAGTAGCCAGAAGTGTTTCATTTTTCATATTTCAAAATGGCGGAAATGTGCATGTTCTTTTTTTTCCTTTTCTTTGTGCAACAATAAAACAGTGCAAAAATAATGTTTCTTAAGAATCTTTTTAGAGGTAATAATTTGATTTAATACATGGGCTACATTAGTGTAGGAAGAACATTCCTTTGTCATTGTTCTGCCTGAAAAGCTTTCCTGCACTTGCTCTCAGAGAGAAATAAAAGCAGAAGACAGCTGCTGGATTTCTTTATGCTATCCTTTTACTTGGTGCTCTAAATTCTAAAAAATACCCAAACAACAAACCAACAAACTAATTGCCCATTTCCATTTGTACTCAACACATTTTATTGACTTAGGTGTGACTATTTGGAAGTGGTAGAGACAGTGAGAAATCTGGTGTGCTCTGGGATGATTATTTACATGTGCTTGCTTGGTTGCATGGTTTTGCTTGCTTTCTGTTTTGGTGGTTTTTTTGTGGTTTTTTTTTTGTTTTGTTTTGTTTTGTTTGTTTCTTTTCCCAGAAAAGTGACCATAAAATGTTTTTTTTGAACCCTACATGTGTCTTTGATATCTGATACCTATGGTTCACTATGGTGAACAAAAGTTTCTCCTCTGAGGACCTAGTCCTCAAAACAGACTTTGCTAACCAAAATGAAACAACAAGCTCTTCAATTTGGCCTTCACAGAAGAGTGTGATACTTTAAAGACCAGGCTAACTGTGTCACTTTCAATCAGGTCATAGAGTCTGCCAGAAGAGCTGAGCTGAAAGACTATTCTCTGTTGTGGTTTCCAGTTTTGTTTCTGTCTTCTTATTCTGTTGTGTTTTCCTCCTATAGTGATCTGTACCAGTGATCTGTACAGGACATTCAGCTATGGCAGCATAACAGTATCTGTTCTGTTAAAGAAACTCCTCAGCTTCATCTTTTTATTAAATTATTTAATTTTTATGGGTTGTTGGCGAAGATTGCAAACTGAGGCTGCCTGTATAGCTCAGTAACTGTAGGGTGGGGTTCGCAGCTCAAATGCCAACTTCATAAAGTCTGAACACAAAGTGTCCATAAAAAAGAAGGAAACCCACCTTATTATCAAAAAGCACTTATTTTTGAATATATATGTCCTTGTGTGCTGCAGTCAAAGTGGCCATAAGGAAAAAGAAGCTTCTTTTTGAACATGACCAGCTAATTGTTTTGACTTTTTCTGCTTGACCACAGTACAGGCCTTGATGTAGACAAGAAGTTAAGCATATATTGATTTTCAGTCTGGTAACCTTTTCATACAGACTGCTCACCTGCTTTCCTTAAATGACTACTGAAATAGTTAAGATCTGAAAAAAAACATGTGGGATTGCTTTTATGATTCTAATGAATTCTATTTCATTTAATGTTGGGTTTATTTTTCTTTGATAGCAGTTACTGCTTTTAGCTGTGGTCTTTTGAGTGGCTCTGCTTTGTGACTTGAAGCACTGCTGATTGCAAGAGCAAAAAGAAGGGAAATGTGCAAAATGAGATGTCTTGACAAAACAGGATGAATTAAATTAAGGTAAATTTAAGTACGGACCTTCGATTTCAACTCATTCAACAGAAATGCTCATATTATAATTTCTTTGTGGAAAAACCATCCAGAGAAGAATGGTGCCATCTGTTAAAGTAAAAAAATCACAATTTTATTCTTTTCTCTCTCCTTAAAATGTCAAATGATTTTGGTTGTTCCTTTGGAGCTCTGAAAAAGGTTTAGGACTGCTCAGTGTTATAGAGCATAAAGTCTATAGTGCCTTGTCTCATAGAGAAATTAAAATCAAATCTGCTCAATAATTGCTTTTGAAAATGCAGACCTGGTGTTTTCCCATTTTTAAAAATTATATTATTGTTATGACAAAAATCCTTTTCAAGACAGGAAGGTTTTTGCAGACTAAAGGCAGAAATGTTGGAAGTTCTTTTAATTTCCTTTAATTTTTGGTGTTTTAAAAAGGAGTGTCTCTAAACAAGAGGAAAGAAAAAATTCCCTCTTATTACTTTTTGATTGACATTTTTGTTTTGCAAGGCTCTGTTGGAGAAACATGGGCACCTTAAAACAGCTGTATAAGTTAAAGAACTGTTTGGAAACCCAGTAATTGGAAGTGTCTGTAGGTTTCAGAATATGCTGCTCAGTTATCATTGAGGTTTGCTGCTTTCATTATACTTTAGTCTGCCAGTTGTATCTGATTCAAAAGTACAGAAACAGACTTGTTTAAACTCAGCCATTGTGTAGTGTTTGTGATGTGTGCATAATGAATTCTGAATGCAAATATATGCTGTAAAGTGAAACACTGAAAACCTGTATGACAAGCAGTAGGGCTGCACAACACAAAATATGGCTTTATAGCATAAATATTCACTTGTGTCAAAAATATAGGAGCTGTTCAAAACAGAGCATTCTAATTATGCACAGTTTGTTCCTCACTCAGTTTCAGCTACTTGAACTCTTTCATTTGAAGTGTTTGACCTTCACTACAAGAACAAAATTGAAAGAATAAATATCTGACTCATAAGATTCCCCCCCACAAACACAATTCTGCAGCAGCAGAGTATTTTCCACTTAATTGTCATATAGTTAGCTCCCTGAAAGCATTTGGAGACAATAGTTAGGTTGTATTAGTTTGGGTTTTGGTTTTTTTTGGTTGTTTTTGGTTGTTCTTTTTTTTTTTTTTTTTTTTTTTTTTTTTTTTTTTTTTTTTTTAATCTGAAACAAATAAAAATGCCACATCCTGAATATGAAAAAAAATTATATCTGTAGGAACAGGAACAGCTTTTATCTCAGGCTGATTGATAATGTAAGCTAAGCAATGGTATAGGGAATGGTACAGGTGAGACACATAAGGTTATGGTTTTTAGGAACAACTTTAGACTTTGATATACAAGAGACTCCAGACTTTACTAGAGTCTCAAATAACTCTTTGTGCTCTCTTGAGTTGGTGCTCCCACTGTGTGTACAATTGATGCTCTTTTGGCATTCCTCTGAATTGCTGAGTTGCACCAGTTGTATCTACAGTTGTTTGCAGCTTCAGATCTAGAGCTTCCAATTAGTGCCCTGAGGGCATTGTATGACATATTAAAAAAACCAAAAAACAAAAAAAACCCAAACAAACAAGCTAACAAAACCAAACCAAAACAAAACAAGAAACAAACAAATAAGGAAGAAGCTAAAAAGAAATTAAACCTAAGGGGAAAAAACCAAACAGACTGCTTAGTTGAGCTGAACTTAAATCAATTGAAGCAACTCATGTAACCTCCTTACTCCCATTTAAATTCAATGGCCTTGTCTTTTGTTTAAGCACTTGAAGACAGATAGTTCTTAAAGTGAAGGAAATGGACAACAATACTTCAGATCCTGACTGAAATGAAACCTGAAGAATATCCAACAGGTAATAGAAAAATCAAAAGAAGAAAGTAAGACGGCAGCATTAGTCTGCAGAATTTCTTGTCAACAGCTTCAAAATTTACCAATTACATTCAGTTCAAGCACCATGAACAACCTCATTTTCTTATCCCTCTTTGCAATAAATAAGTTCAACCAGAAAGGAAAGGAAACAAAGCCTACCTTTTTGTTAAAAAACAGACAGATAGACACCTGCGCTGCACAATTTAGCAAATATTTGGAATCAGTGGCAAACTGAAGACATGGGGACCAGATCTTACAATCAATCACAGAATGAGAATATCCAGAGTTGGAAGGACTCCACAAAGAGCACAGAAGTCCCACTCCTGGTCACTTCCCAGAACAACCCCAAGCATCACACCATGTGTCTGGGAGCATTGTCCAAATTCTTCTTGGAATCAAGAATTCAGTAATTTTTTCATGAATGCAGATAGCTTCAGGACTGGGCTGTGTTGTTGCAATGAGACAGTATCTGCTCCTGCATTTGTTCAATGCCTCCTGTAGGATAAGTGCTTGCCCATGGGAATACACAAATTCTCTCAGCTTCCTGCGACATTAGGGCTGCAGAGATAAATATGGGTGGACTGAACATTATGAAAATGATTCCCACGTTTTATTTTACAGGAAGAAACCACCTCAAGCCACTCAAACCCTTCCCCTTTTGCCCCTTTTACGTGTCTAAATATTGGCAAAGTTTACAGTTTTTCAATGTTGTGCCTAATTTTCTGGATAGTTAACTGAAAAGCAGATTTTAAGTAAAGCTGGCACAACCAAGAACAGAAATTGATTTTAAATGAGTTGGAAAGTATTAACATTAAAACATGTAAACTCCCTTTCTGGATATTGGTCCAGATGCATGTTCTTAGATAAATGGCATTTAAAATTCAATATGTGGTTATAACTTTTTGGAAAAAAATTGGTTTCATGTGTACTAGAATGCACATAAAAAAAGCATCCTGTCTTTCATCACACTCCCACAAACACTGAAAAATATATTGTAAATTAAGACTGGTCTATATGTACTGAAGGTCAGGGAACCATCTTTAACCAATCCTTTGAAGGACACACCGTGATACACAAAACTTTCTGAAAAAACAATAATTTCCTAAAATTCTCCAAATTACAGAAATTCCAACCCCTTATGCTACATATGACAGAGTGCTGGAGTAAGGCTTAGAAAAGGTACAGGCTAAATCTTCTAGTTATTTTGATAACTAAAACTTCTTAGTATTTTTATGTGTCTGGAGAATTTTGAATAAAATTAATATATAGGTATGGAAGATGCCCAATCAAGGGAATTGTTCACTGTGCTGTTTCTGATGTCTGTACCCTCTGCAGAAAACTTAGATGATGACAGCAAACTTATTTTCCTAATTCAACAATTTCCAAACTGTTTGTGAATGAATTCCTCAGTTCTAATTAGTGTTTCTGTACTAAGAAACACACTTAAGTCTTCAAAGCCGTAAAACCGACTATTTTCCTGAGAATTAAATTCAATGAAAAAATACAATAACTGAAAAAAAAAAAAAAAAAGAAGAAATGCCAATGAAACCTGAATTTATTGCTGCACTTTATGCTTGTCTCCCCCTCTTAAGAAGTTGAAGCTGCAGAAAGCATTCAGGAATTGTTTATATGGATAATCTGTGTACAGGCAGGATTTTACTCAAAGTTGAGTCTATTCATGGTAGATAAGAACTACAGAACAAGAGAATGGGTGTGAGGCTGTTTTCCCAATTCATGCAGTAGTGTAGTGATTTTGCACCATCAAATGCTGTACTTTGGAAATGTTCACTTTTCAGAGGTTAATTTTTACATGCAGAGCTGCTATTATATTAAAAACGAAAATAATTCCTTTTCATAGCAATTTATCCCCAATTTTGCCACTATTCTTTTGTTTTCCAGGCAACTATTTATTTTAGGCTTGACTTAACATGTGAGGATGCATGAAACCTTGTCTTGCTACCAAGAAGACTCTAGACAGAAAATGGGACTTGAAATTATATTTATGATGCAGGTTTTCTCTACTTTTTTACAAGAGTTCCTGTTTGCATACTACCTCATTTTCACTTATAGAGTACTTTCATGTTCAGAGGAAATGTTCTGCCACAGTGTGATTTCTGCCTTCTTTCAGCATAGTTGACAAATTTCCTAGAAGACCATTTGTTCTAATATTTTTCTTTACATATTACTTCCTTTCATTTTAGTATACTTAGTTATATACCTGCAATATTTGGCATCATCTTAAATACAATATTTTTTCATTTCTTCTCCAGAGAATTCATCAATTTCTGATTTTTTTCTTCTTTGCAATGCATCTGCATTCCCAGGAAAATATATCAATCATTTCCCAGGGATATCAACTATTTTTTCTTAATTTTTCTTTCATTTTATCAGCAGATGGTCACCATATTTATTGTCATGCCAGTGTACTCCCATATAAACCTTTACAAGTCCTTACATTTTGAAAATTTTTGATTTATCTGTATTTACTTTTTTATTATTATTATTTGATGTAATTTTAACATAAATATATATATATATTGCATGTTTTTTTCTCGACAACTGACTTTCGTTATCAGTATTTTTCATCTTCTTGCTTCTTTATTATGATAGTCATAGAAATTATATTTGTATTTTCTCTGAGCATATCCATTGAGTTTCTACCTACTAGGCCATCTAGGCCATGTACTTTCTATCCTTCCTTTTTCCTCTGTGAAAAATAGTTATTTCAGCTGGAGTCCTGCTATAGAAAGGAACTGGTTATTGGAACAAAATTGCTTCTAATTTGTTTTGAGTGGAATAACTGCTCCTGCTGCTACCTTCCTTCTTTATGTTCATCAATCATTACAAGTTTTTTATGAAATTGGCAATGATGTTAGTTATTGTTTTCATCAGTGTAATGGAGATTGGACTTTCTTAAGAGTACATTACATTTTCCTCTCCTACACTCAGTGCACTTTCCCCAAGACATCACCTGCTCTTTTGTCTTTTACTTATTCCATCCTATTTATTATACTACTGTGTTATAGTTCAATGAGCGTATGCCTCTGGATTTTCATTATTTGTAAGACTTCCTCTTTTAAAATTCCTTTTCTCAGCCTTGTGTCTATGAAAGGAAGTGATTAGGCTTTACATAAATATGTATAGGCCAGTTTTCAATTGTTTCTTTACAAACTAAATGGCACTGACCATGACTATTTTTCAGAATCTTAATCTTCAAAATATTTTAATCAGACCTGTGGGCACTACATTATGTAGTGCACAAGACTCCTACTGCAGTCAACCATATCTTAAACACTGCCCAGAGAATTCCCTGTGATTCCAACATTTCATCCAGAAAAAAAAATGTTGTGTCAGAAAATAAAATGCAATATCCTATTTACTTTCAAAGCAAATGCCAAGCAAATATTCTTGCACTGTAGAGCTAAAACAGAAATTCAATTTGCCTAACTCATATCTAGGAACACAGACATGGGAGAGTGCTAGAGGGCAACATGAAGGACATCTCAGAATAATCCCTGCATCAGTTGGTCCAGACATTCCTGTAGGATAAAGAAGAGTGAAGAATAAAAGTTTGAATTATCCACAACAATGCAATTGGAGTATGAGTCTCGATGTGTGGAATACAAAGCAGGTAATGATGAATTGTGGGACAATATTTCCATTGGGGGGCTCTAGTGAAGGCATGAACTGCGCAGCTAAAAGCATTATTTTCAATATGCTTATCTAGTTTTTGTCTTACATAATTCATGGTTCTAGCAACATCCAAGATACAGCACATTTGCATTTGCATTTTCTTCTGTTTGACTAGAGGACAGGGCAAATACATGTAAATAAATGTTCATCTTTTTGGTTTTTCTCTGTTCTCTTGCTCTTCATTCGTCATGAAATCAAATAGCTTGACATTTTGACAGCCAATAATATATTCTTGTGGGTAAAAGTGAACTGATTAAAAAAAACCCCTTACCTGACTTTCACCATCTTTCAGCTAAGACTGCTTCTAGAATGAAAACGTTCATGACAGTACATTCTTACATTTTCTACAAATTAATTTACTCCTGTATTATTCAGGTGTTCTGTGATGTAATTCCTGTAAACAACAGTATTTGGGCATGCTTTTTGGGCTATGATTCTTGAATTTTGGTATATATTTGGCTGTCTCCCTGTTGTTTCACGAAGTTTGCCTGGAGATGATTTGGAAACTCAAGTTGCTTTTCCTATATATCTCTGGGAAAAAAATTGGAAGAACTTAAAAAATTGATATATATAACATTGCACAGATTAAAAAAATATCTGGATGCACTGAGGTGGGGATGCTTTCTGCCTCAGGTAAGGACTTGCTGAGTCAGAGGGAACAACTGTGATTAGGATGCTGCAGGGTGTATCTGAGATGATATGAATCCTCAGGTGCTTCACTCCTAGGAACACCTTATGTAGTCATAGAAAGCAGTCGCTCAATAAAATAAAAAACATTTGGGAAAAAATGGAACATCTTGTTCGCATACAGATTCAGGTATTTTCTTCTCTTGAGAAATTTATTTTTTAGTTAAAACTAATTCTTCCCTCTCCAATTTTCAAGTTCATAGCTCAAACACAAAACTGGGAACTCACAGAGAATTAGATGGGAATCTTTGACACAAAGTAAGATAATTTAGACTTGACTGACTCTGCAACTGTACCTTAGTCCATCTTCTTGGCCTTTGTAACCCAGTGTAATTTTCCTTGTCCTAATTGCTTCTTTCTCCTTTCCCTTCTGATGTTTCATTCTTTTCCCTTGAGATTGCCTCACTGTCCTTCATTTAGTTTCTTATATAATACATACAATACTTCTACAGCTTTTATATCACTGTAGTATCTCAGTATCTTCTTCCTTCTAGCTTTGTGCAATTGATTTTTTCCTAATCTCTTTCTCTCTTCTTTTTCTCATTTTGGTTTCCTTTTCCTCTCATTCTGTTTTTTATCCCTACTTTATCTCTTATTTATTTTCCTTCTCCTGGTGCTCTTCATCTGCTGTGGTTGCCCATTTCCTCATCACTCCCACCATGCAACTAATTCCTTCTACTTCATTCTCCATCCCACTCTTCTATGTTTTTTTCCAATTGTTTTCTCTGGAGCATCCTGGCACACACTGTAGCTCCTCTGCTTGAAATTCTTCTCCTCTGTATCTATTTTCCAGACTTCTAAAAAATGATCTTAAACCCTTGAAGCCTTTCTAAGAGAGGGCATTTCTGAACACATTATTTCTTTCTTGTACCTTATTACATAGAACTGGCTTCTCAAAATTAGTGTTTTGAGGGAGAAGAGGAAACCAAATAGAGAGCAAACTTTCACAGCCTGGATAAATTACCCCAAATCTCTTTACCTCTTCAACTCAGAGAAAACAATTGTCTGTGCTCATCACAATTAAAGAAAAAAAAAAAAAAGAAAATTATGGCTTGCTTTCTTTTTTTTTTTTTTTTTTTTTTAATTCTCAACTAAAATTTTGGTGCCATGGACAAAAAAAAGTTATTTTGTAACCAATTATTTTATTTGTATTACTAGTGCAGCCAAAAGCAAAAGAAAATTTCTTGGTTTTGGACTGATATGTACAATTTTATGTGGAGATGAGCCTTTTCACTCCAGGTCATTTCAATACAGATATTGATTATCCAAGTCATTGCAGCATAAGGTTATTCATTGCTATTACTAATCTTTATCACTGTTTGTATGGCAATAGCTGAATTTAAATATAAAGTAATAGTAGTGTAAACAGAGTGCAAGCAGTGTCAATAATACATTCAAGTATTGCTCAGCAACACATGGGAAATCAGATCAATGGGAAGTTGAACTTGTTAAACTGAGAAATTAATCAGAAACAGAACATGAAAGGTTAATTTTCTCTCCCTCTCCTGCCTCATCCTGCAATACTTGCTGTCCTCTGACTCACCCATTAAAAGCTAATTTATTAGGCCTTAAGGTGAGCAAAGAATTCACTCTTACTCAGTGAGGCCCTGATATAATTTACGCCTTCTGGCACTGCATTTTGTACAGAGCATAACATGCGTCAGCAGTCATAGCAAATACTTTTGTCAAAATCCTGAATCTGGCTGTTTGTGAGAATGTCTACTGTCAAAAATACAGCCCTTTCATACACTCTTCCTTGATTCTTGATAGGTATTGTCAGTAAAATTTTAAAAAATAGTAGCGGTGGACAACAAAGAAAAATATTCATGGTACAAGCACCAGATCCTTGAAGCAAGGCAAATTTGCTCCTAACTATAATAAACCACAATCAAACAGCCCTGGACTTTCTCAATACAACTTCTAGGTCTTAAAGCAGTAGAATTCTGAACTTATTCTTCTGTTTTGACTAGGCATGACCATTCTCCTCAAAACAAAAGTTTATTATTCCTACCTAGAATTCAAGAAGCTATAAAAAATGATAAGGAAATTTCTACTCTAGTCTTGATCACTGACACTAAAGTTAAGGTTTATTTTTGAAATAGGTTACAACATTATTGTAGTATAATGGTATTGGATATGAGAAATGGTCAAGGGGGAATATGTGGGAGCTTTTTTTTCAGGCAATCAACCACACACGGTGGTATCAATGGATTTCTGCATAATTTGGTGGTGAGGAGGCTTATCCATGGCATGGGAGACTCAAGTTGAAGAACCATTCTGAGGATCTATACCTTTAACTAATATGTCTACTGTGTTATTTCAGAAAGGGTTTTCTCATCTTATTATTGTCATCAATCTTTTTTCCTCTGATAAGAAACTGTACTGAATTAATTGGATTAGCAGAGGGAGGCTGCCCTTTCCCCCTACCACTGCTCAATTTCCTTTTGCTTCTCTGACTGCCACAGAATGAGGTGTAAACTTACCTTTTGCTCAACATCTTCTCCATCCTGGCTATTCCACATAAAATGAGACCATAGCTGGCTCCAACATTATTTGTTCTAAAATGCAACCTCTCTCTACCTCTTTTATTTCAGGAGAGACCTAGGCAGAGTAAATCTTAAGGAGAGAAAGATATCTAATAATCTAATATCATGCCATCTAATATCATATTTCTTTACCTTCAAGAGATCTCTGTATCTTCAAAAGAGAGAAGTAATCTTCAAAGGACTGTTTCAGGATCATTTTCTGGATGTCTCCATCTCTGATAACATCTCAAATAACTGAGGTTGCTATCTTGTCTCTCTCCTACTTTCAGAACAGTTTTAGTCCAAGCAATGGTTCCTATGTTTTTTGCTGTATCTCATATAAAATGTCTTTTTAATATATTTTTTAATGTTCTTAAAATAGTAATGTCAGAGAATTCAATGGTCTTGTGCTTAAGGAATCAGGGCATTTGGATTTCATCCCAGGTTTCCAGAATCAATATAGAGGGGTCAGTATGATTCTCAGAATAATAAATTAATAAATAAACCAAACTCTTTTAAAGTCTTTTTTAATAACTGATAGAAGAACAATTTAGTACAAAGATATATATTTTTGTAATTTTTTAAGAATTGTGGCAACTTTGGAAATAAACTGTTCAGACTTATCAGCTTAAAAAATATGTCCAAATCTAAAAAATAGACCAGTGTTTACCTTCACCTTTATTTAAAGTTAGAGGTCATAGCACTTGAATTTCAGTGGTATTAGAGCCACCAAAAATATCCACACTCTAGGTACTCTATCTTAGAAATTAGAACACCAAAGACTTTATGGGCAAATTATTTCATGATCACAATTAGTTCATGTAGCTTATAGGAAAAACACAGGCTCCTGTTATTCAAAACCACCAGATTTGGCTGGTAAAATTATTAAGGAGTTGTTCCTTGTTAATTAAACTAAATGAAGGCCATATCATGTTATTAATATGAACAATAAATTCTTGAAATACAGTAGTGTCTTTTACATTAAAAATATTATTGCTGTTTTAAATAACACATTAACATTAATAAAATACAAAAAGGAACAAAGACTTGGAGTTAATGTGCGGCTTTTTTCCAGCTTCTGAGTTTCTGAACATTTTATAATTGTATCAAGGTCATCAGCTCTCAGATAATGTAGCTAAAATTGATTTCTGAATAGTCTCCTGCTGTGCTTGATGTCATTTTTTTGTCCTTATAAAAGACAAAAAACTCCAGGAAGAAGGTAAAAATTCTTGTTTTTCACAAGATAATTTCTTTTTATGTCCTATTGTTGCCATTCTTTTACTTGCAGATTTTGTTTATCTGATGATTAACCCAGAAGAAAAGTTAACTATTCCTGAGTTTAATGTTCCTTTCTAGAAACCTTACATAAATATATCTGACAATGCCTTTTTGAATTAATGGGTGCATGTACTGAGCAAGAACATTTTCACAACCTTTTTGAGTCTTTATTTTTTTTCATTTTATTGTGCTGTTTTTGTGAAACTATCTATTTATGATTTGATTTTTTTTCATAAACACAAAAAAATCTCTGTGGCAAAAAGAGCCTGATCCTCAAATGAATCAGCATTCAGAATTTTATTTAATCAGGAAGCAAAAAAAAAAAAAAAAAAAAAAAAGCAAACAAAAAACAATGCATAAAGTGAGCATTTTTAAAAGAAAGTTATTTATATTTTTTAAAATAGTAATTCAAAAGCTCATACAGGCGTTGCCCTTCTTTTTTCCTCTTCTGCAGGAAATGTAAATTGACTTCAGTTCTTTCATTACTTTAATTGTTGTAGCACCTTGCTACCAATAAACTTCCACCTACTCTCCTGTAGAGAGATGGAAATACTTGCAAAGTCAGAACACACAAGCCCAGTTTAAGGCAACATCTGGAAAATGTTTATTTCACGAGTTTTTTCTGCTGCTAATTAAACAAGTAAACCTAAAACCAGAAGCTTCCAGAATATTAGGAGTGTGCTAATGAGTCCTGGGGAATGGCAACAGCACCACACTTGTGACATGAGGTAAAAGCAAGATAATAAGAGACTGGCAAGAGAACTGAAGCTGCAAAAAGAAGTCATGAAAGAGTCTTTAAAGTTATACCAGGAAGCCATAGAAGAGAAGAAAGAACCAATCTGAATTTTGGAAGAAAATAAAAGAAAAAACCAATGACTGCTTGAAGATAAAGGAGGGAGAGAAATTGTTAGGAGTGAGGTTCAGGCAAACAAATTTAGCGGGTGAATTTTATTTGTGCAATCAAAATTTGCATGCCTCTGATTCTAAAGTTAAGGAAGATCTATGTAATAATAAAAAGAATAGAAAGTATTCCTCAAAGCAGCTCTGACAAAGTTATGTCAAAAGTATTAGTGTCAGTTTTCAGAGGGGTGTTTTATTTGAAAAATATCAACCCGATGCATATGATGCTAAAAGCATCTGGGTACAGTGTTGAGATTCTCCTAACTGATGTAAAAAGATGGAATAACAAGGCAAAATTTCCATACAAACTTAAGATGAGATGTCAGAAACAATGGAAGGGATCTTTTTTTTTCATATCTCTACCTGTTTACTTGTTTGAAACTAATGCCATTATATTAACAGAATCTCATTCTCCTAGAAAAAGAAAAATGTTTATTGGCATAGTAATTTGGGGACAGTACAAAAAAACAACCATCTAGTATAAATCTGTGATAGAAAAGGTCACTTTTTCTTTGTAATCAATAAAGGAAATATTTTTAAACTCAGAGGTGAGCAAGTCCCCAAACTACACATCTGGATTAAGTTGGAGTTATTATATACAAAATCTGTTAAATTTTAGACAGATAATAGAAACATATATCAGAGTATCATATTGTTTTTCTTTTTTACTAAAAGAAGTTATAGGCCTTTTTTATCATTATTTTTTATTCAGTCAAGAAAATTTTGCTCTTCTACTTCTTTCTACCAAGGAGGTTTAATTGTGTGAGAACTGCATTAATTTCACCTACATTTTGATTTCATAATTCTGAAAATAATGTATTAAAAACACCAACATTAATCAACCCTTTTATGAGTTATATTTTATACATTTTATAAGTTGAATTTAGAAGATAATGAAAAGCCTCTCCTGTGCTTTTTCACAGCAGGTTTAAATAGACTGGCATCTCAGGAGAAGATTAGTCTGTCTCCATGACACTTTGAAATATCCAGTTACCATAGTATCCACAATTTTAAAAGGTTGGTCATTCCAAACCATTTAGTAAGTGCATGAAGGAACTAATCCAGAGTGTGTTTAAATGCCTCAGTGCCCTATTGTTCCAGTAATAGCAAGTTTTACAAGATAGCAAGGGCTTTGTTTAAATGCTTCGCCTGTTACTGTTTCCATTGTAGCATCTGGAGTGGAAAAAAATTGTACTACAAGGTGGAAAAGACAAGCAATAAATTCTTTTTGAGGTTAGATATAAGTACAATTTTTAAAGCACAAGCCTAGAAAACTAAAATAATTGTTCTTTGTTTTTCTGTTAAATTCTGCCAAAATATTTCAAAGGTTCTGTCTGAGTAATCTTTTACAGATAGCTCTAAGCAAACTGAGTGCATCTCTCAGACAGTTAAGGGCTATACATCTTTTCAAAGCTTCCTACCCTATTTGGAGATATTAATGTTCAAATCCAATAATTATTTACCTAATTCATTGTTATCTGCTTTATACCCTTTTACTTCAATAAGTAGATTAATATCTTGCAAAAGGACAAACCATTTGATGCAGAAGATCATGGGATATCCTTCAGAGAGGTGATTATAAATAGAGAACTGGATGACTTCACAAAGCAGGATCCTGCAGACTTGCAGAAAAAGGGCAATGAATAGCTAGCAAGATTCAATAAAATATTCTGAAAGGTTGAAAATGTTATAAGAAGTAGTGAAGTAGTCGCTTAGCACTTTATTAGTAGTTGCACTCACTTTAGAAGTGCAACAAAAGCTTATAGTCAGTGGAGAAAATGCACTGGTAGTACACTGACTTAAAGAAAATCTTTACACTAAAAGCTATAAAAAGCTTCATATGTTTACATTATCAAAGAGAAAGTAAAATGAAGTCTCATATGTTTTAAATTAGTAACTTCATAGATATCTCAACAAAGGCTGAAGAAATGTAAGAGATGCTAATTGGAGAAAATTAAACTGAGTTGCTAGAAACTAAACTGAGACAGATTCAAATTTTATGACGAGATACATATTTTTGATCACGCAGGCTGGTATTTGTAGCAACATCTGCCAAGGGAAATTTCAAATTCTTTACCTTTTGATAGCTTCAAGTTAATGGGGATGTAATTTGTCAATGTTATATTTTGTCTCACAGAAATACCCGGGCTCAGTTTCTATACCATCTGAGGAATGACATTGTAAAGGCGCTACTAGATTTTCAATTTCTTTAAAAAATTAAAGAACTTGAGCTAGATTGTGAAGCCCACTCTTATACATGGACATTATTACTGCCCTTGGTCTTACGAAAGCTTACAAAATTCCTTTATTTTATATATTTTGTAATTAATTAATGCACTGATAATGTAGCAGAGATTAAGAGCTATTGATGGAATGTACCAAGTAATGGCTATATGAACTGATGAACAATTTACTTTTCTTAGGTTAGTGATAGGAAAGTAAGGCTGGAGTTTTCGGCCTCGTAGTCTCTGGAAAGAGGAAAGAGCTGGGGCTGTAACACAAGGTTAGTTGCAAATATTTGTTGAACTAAGCTGGTAAGAGTGAAATTGAATCAAACTTTTCAGTTGAGAGTTTAGATGAGTGTTAATCTCCAGGTACCACAGAATATCAAAGATATCTGACCCCCATCTCAGCTAACACGCACAGGAAAATGAATGCCAACATTTTTTCTGATATTGCTTTGCTACAGAACTGCAAGCCCTATCTTTTTTTTTAATTCTGCCAAAAAATATATCAAGTTAGGCAAAAACTTTGCTACAAAAGTGAAAATTTTACTGAAGTGTTTAACTCCATTCTTTGAGTCTAATTTAACCAACGGATATATTAATAATATGTGTTTAAAGGACAAGAAAGTATTCAATTCCCACAACAGAGAGCAGGAAAGGGCCATTATTTACCGTGGACTGTTGGCTGAATCATGATAGAGATGGTAAAGGACTTTCTCACTAGAGGCTGGGATGCTGAGCTCTGCAACTAGGTCTTCACTTCTGCTTGGACAGACTGAAGGGCACATTAACAAAGGCAATTTGTACTCTGAAGTGTAAGTTTAATTTTATTCTAGTTTTAAGCAAAATAATTGTATGTAAGCTCAGAGTATTATACTATCCATGCATAAAAATTAGAGAACTAGTTATGCAGAAAGTTCAATTTCTATTTTAGAGCTCTTGGACTGTCTAACTTAAACTGTGTTTATTACAAGCATGTAAAAATGTATTGGTATGCCTCTTACACAGAAGAAATATAAAATGTGTGCTTTTTGCTATAAGCTATTCAAAACATAATTCAAATATTACACAGGAAATAAAACAGGCTTTCTCTTTTGCAATTGCTGGATATGAAAAGTAGAGACAAGTGACCACAAAATTATTTCAGTTGACCTCAAGTTGTCAAAATCATAAACACAACTGAAATAGAAAATCCTTCTCTATAATTGAGGCACACATTCTGAATTTCAGAGTATCTGGCAGGTGAACCAAGTCTGTATCTGGCTTTTGGGACAAATGAAACAAACATATGGGCTTTCTCATGTTTTGCCTTGTAACAACAGCTCCTTAAGGGATGTTCTCTCAAACTGGAATCTCAGCAATACAGGAACTCTTAAACACAAAAATTGACTCATGACAAAAACTCATGCTAAGCCTGTCCTTACTGGCTAAGGGAATTTTTCAGGTGTGTACTGCTGGCCTGTGAGGGTTTCCTCACACATTGGGAGTAGCTATTTGTCTGTTCTGGGAAGCAAATATAACACATGCACAGCAGGAGTCAGGAACTCAAGTCTGTTCTTTACACTATAAGCATCTAATATGTTCAAGTGCCTTGAAATTATAGCAATCTTAGAGCCCATTTTTCCTCATACTATGAAACACAAAAAACCCCTGACCATTATTCCTTAAACCCAAATTTAATAGATTCCAGTTTCTCTTTATGAGGGGTTTTCAAACCTCATAATTTCTCAATCATCAGCAAGTTTGACTGATGGCTACCTGAAAGAGGAGTGAGTGACTAGTGGTAAACTGGATAGCAATTAGAGAGGACTGGCAGATGGCAGCTGAGCACAGGACTGGCACTAGAAAACTGCAGAGCAGACTGCAGTGCTTACAGTGATGACAGATTGCCTGACTCAAAAAAAAGCTTGAATTCTCTTGTGTTGTTTTCTCCAGAGTTTTAATGGTCAACACAGAAGTTCAAATTTAGCTTCACATCCATCTTTTGGAAAGATAATCTGAATTGAACATTAAACATACAGTATCTTTAGATATCATTTTCTATTGTCACAAAGTAGCCCCTTTCTCCTCTGACTGTGATTATTAACAGAAGTCTACAATGTCTCAAGGAATATAAATCCACTGTGGTAGTTCTAAAAATATTAAGCCAATTAAAATACATAAAAGAAAGTAGCACATAAATTGCATATTTTCTAAAAGTTTAATTTGTGAAAAAATTAGATTTTTTTCACCAACAGACCTCATCTGACTGCTTAATCCAGACAATTTAAGTCAGACCTGGACTCCATCCTCCCAGTTCTTTGAAATGTAATCTCATCCCTAGTGTCACTTGTATAGACTGAAAAAAGACACTCCAAACCTTCTCATAGTTATGTCACCTTTGTCCAGTGGACTTTAGCATTACAGTACTTTTTGGTGTTTCTCATTTGAAAATGTTGTTTGCACTGTTAACCATCCTTCTATTTCTTTTAAAATAAATCAATTCATGCTTTCTTTAATCTTATGCATTCTTGTGTGATGAAAGTCACAAAATGACCTTTGCTGTTTCCAAAATCAAGTGAAAAATAGCAGCAGCTAGGATAGTTCAATGAATATTGGACTAAGAGTCTGACACTGCCATCACATTTGATTTGCCTTTATCAGAATTCAGGAGCTATGAGGAAGTCTTTAGCACTACTCTCATAAAATAATTTTGCATTCCACATTCAGGGTCATTTTCATTCTCCAAAGTTCTAAATGTTAAATCACTTATCTTATTATTGTTTTTGTAGTTCTCAATTCTATTGAATAGCAAATTTACAAAACTTTTCTAACAATATTCTTGTCAAACCTATAGATAGTACAAGACATGATGACTGCTTTAACTTATTATTCTCTCTCCTTCCTATAATGTATTATTTTCCCAGTGATGCTGTTAGGTTTTGTATCATTTTGATGCTAAAGATCCTTGAATTAGAATACAAATGTGTCATTTGTTTCCCATTGACTTCCTTAAATACCTTGCCAGTTGGAAACAGATTTTCACTAATTATATTGCCCTAGTAGATGCTACTGCCATCAATATTGCAAACCTTTGCTGTCCATTCTGGTCATTTATACCACTTTATTCAATGCTATGTCTTTCCCTAAAGGACATATCCTTTCCTATAAAATAAAGTAAAATAAAATATAATAAAATAAAATAAAATATGAAAACAAGAAAAAATAATATTTTTAAATTTCTGATCTTTAATGACTGCATTAATAAATTAATGAATTATATTTATGGTTTATTATATGCATATATAATGCTTATAATTTAGCACATGGTTTGTGGCACGCTTGTATTTTTAAGTAAATTAGGCTAATCCAAACAAAATTTCTGTAAAGATATAGCTTAGGAATTTGAAATCTCATTTCTGCTAAGAGTTTATGACTCTTGTTCATGGTTCAAAATTTCCATCATCTTAAACTGTGCAAAATTTTAGATGAAAATAAGAAAAGAAAAAACTGTTCAAAGTTTCAAGAAAGAAAATGTTGAAATTCTTTTTATAGACTGGAAAGTAAAACCAACCCTGAAATATCTTGGCAATGCATTTTGATAGGCAAAAAGCCCCTATTCATAAAATTACTTCTTATGAGCAAATGCCAATTCTCTGTTATAAAATAACCCCAGAAGTACAAGCTCTCAATTACTTAGGTCAGAATTTCTATCAGTATCTTATACTTGTGCAGCAAGCTACATAAGCAAGACACATTCCTGGCCTGCTTGTATACTTGCATCTAAGTGCATGCCTGGAGGTTTTGTAGACACACAAATTGATCTCGTATGTCTATAAAATTTGTAGACATCTAGTAGTTCCTGTAGACGTGGACCTTCATCTTAATTTTCTGTCTGTTAAAAATCTTATCTTTTAAGTAAAGGCTTTAAAACATTCAAACAAATTATGACTGAAAGAAAAAATGTATTCAAGTCAATGTTTACTCCAAGACCACACCATGTCTTTGACAGCTCTTATCCCTGAAAAAATAAATAATTAACTTGACAAATTATTTGCTTAGTATAAAACCACAAAACATTGTACAGGTGGGTAATTTCTCTACCTCAGATTTCACTTGGATTTTGTATTAGAAGAAAGACATTAGACATCTTGCAGCTATATGCATGAAATGAAATGCTTCACCTTCACTAAAAGCAGAAAAGAACAGAATGACAAAGCACAACCCTAACATCATTATAACTTGGTATTACAGACTGTATCTTGTACAGACTTTTACTCTGAATTTTACTAAAAGGCTACTCATCACCTTTACAAAAACATATGTATTAACTAGGAAGGAAATTAATAGAGTATGATCAATCCTAAAAACTATAGTCACTGGAAAGAGCTGTAGTATGGATCATGCTGTGAAAGGCAGAGACATAAAATTTACCTTCAGGGCAATGAGTAGAGGTACCAAGGCCATTGAGTGCAGAAGGATCTACTTGTTGACTTCAGCAAGAATGACATACCCTTCCTCAGCCCCAGTTTGGGTTGTTTTAAGCCTTTTCTCTCCACACCAGCTTTTCTGTAACTCCCAGGTAATCCAAACTTAAAATTAAACAATTCATTGTAATCTATGGTGAAATTTCATATAAATGTGCCAGTCTGATCCTTCAGCTTTGTGAAGGAGATAAAAACTGCTACATTTAATTTTCATTAAAAGACATACCAAACTTTTTGGAGGCTTCTTGTCTTCCCTATCCTTCATTTTTACACTTTAATGTTTTTCCTCACTACTTCAAATTTTCTTTTGCTAGACAATGTGACTGTGTTATTTTTAGGAGTCTTTTTTCTACTTTTTAATCCCTCACTGGACAAGTGTTTGACTTTTGGGAAATAAAGAGGCACAGGAACATCAAATCTTAATAAAAGTTACAGATTAAAAATACCAAAATAACAATAGAATATTAACAAACAAATTGATAAAGCACGCAGAAGCTGAAGTCCTATTTTGTGTTCCTCTTCCAACTGCAATTTTTTCCTCTTGTTTTCTTTTCCCGAGATACTGACACATAATGTTTCCCTCCATTCATTCTGCTGCATTCATTTCCAGTTCCTAAATTAAAGATGCAGCTGTGTGGTGTAACTCGCGCCCAGAGGGTTTTATATGGCCATCTTCATTCCACTGAAGATTGGCAGGAGATGATAGGGAAGTCTGGGGAAATGCTGTAATTTTTGTTTGCCCTGCTACTGCTATGCTTTAAAAAGCCTCAAGGGAATGCTTGAGCAAATAAACTTTGTGTTCATCTAGGCTCTTTGTGAGTGCCTTTGTTTTGTCTTGAAATATGCCTCCTACTCAAAAGTATGCACCAACTTCACCCCAAATTCCTCATTGTGAGGTATAAAACTTCTGCTGATAGGTCATCTTTCATTTGGAAAAATGTACAAATAGGTTTTCAAAATATTTAAGCAGAGTGCTATTTTATCTATCCCTTCCTTTCTTATTTGTAAACTTGGAAACAAAGTTGCTTTGAACTTCTGTACCTTGTTTCAATTTCAAAAGAAAAGAGTACCAAGTTTTCACCCCTTTATATAAGCTGTGAAATCTTCTGGAGGGTTATTTGATTTATAGGTACTTTTGAGAATAACTGATGAGAGACACAGAATGGATGAGATGAGAGAAGTCAGTTAAAGTCATACCTGAAAGTCATTGAAGATAAGCTGGATGTCACTGCAGTCCTCTGGAAACATGGTACTAAAGGGAGATTTCTTCTTGAAACTTCTTACATAAATTTGGGAAAGGATATTTAAATTATTTTAATAAAAGGAAACTAAACATTTGCAGTTATTCTTCTTTTGGCCAATGTGAGATTGTCTTATCACTCATGCCATTCCTACATACTTGCAAAGAAATAACAGCCTTGCAATGCATGAGTTCAGTATAAATTTTATTGCATAATGGAGAGCAGCAAGTTTTTATAAACAGAAAACATATTTCTTGTGGAATACCTAATGCTGTTTCCATCATTATTCTGCACTGAAAATGATCTCTCATGTAATTATTATTCCTTTTTCATACTGGCCACCTTCATGTAAGAGCAGAGCAACCTTCACTACAGGGAAATCTCTGAATTTCCAGAGGAAACACGCTGGGTTGTTAACTCTATAAATATGCATAAATTTTCCACACAAATTTTGCTCAGCTCATAAAAGAAAATGAGCAGACCAGTTGTTCCTAGCTTCCATGTATAGTCAATACATGGCTATATACAAAATAAAAATCTTTGTTTCATTTAATGTGATCTCATATTTATTACAGTAAAATGAATCTGGATTTTAACAGAATTTATTCGTCAAGCCTGTCAAATTCACCATTAGCCTAATATCTTTGTAACTGTTTGGAGATAAAAATGTCATTAGAGTATAATCAAACTTCACAGCTCTTAAAAGTGCCATTAGTTATAAATAATACAACTTTGTCCATTAAATATTACATATTACAAATAGAAAATATACAAACATATTATATATGAAAAAATATGAAAACAAATAAACATATTATGATCCTGTCTGGATTCAGTGGTGAGTCTTCTTGTGCCAGTGCCATTTATAGCACACTGGTGGCAGCACTGGAGCAAGCCATGCATTTACCTGCAGACTTCACTTGGCACCTTGAATGGACCACTGAGGTGAAAGGAGAAAGTTGGTGATGTGCAGTGATCAGGAATGATCAATCACAGGATGTTCTTGAGAAAATGAGAGGCTTCGAGAAGATAACAGGGTGTGTTCACAAAAGTTCCCCAGCATGTGAAGCAATGCAATAACCAACAGACAGGAAGTGATTGGACACTCTAGCAGCTCTTAAAATGTGACACAACTATCACTTGTGGCTTATGAGTGATGATAAAATTTACAGGCTGAAATAAAAAACTGTATGGATAAAAATAAAGATATTACCCAGCTGCTTGCAAGTTTTGATGAAGTAGCTGTTACTGCTGTTGGAAAGGTGGAGGCCAAGTGAAATATTTGTAGAAGCAAATTTTCAGTGTAGTGGCACCAGAGACATTTTAGAACACGGATTCTCTGTAGATTTCATTTTATCTCAATGCTTAATAACTCTATGTTAAGAGATCAAAGTTACTTTTGTTGGGACAAGGGCAGGCATGAAATTTCATTTTCAGGCTTTGCACATGGATTTATGTAGAGAAAATAGCAATACAGTGATGAGTTCATATAAAACCTTTATCATTGAACATGACAACAAAATATTCTTGCTGTTGTGTTTTCTTGGCATGTGCTCTTGTGACATATATATTGTCACAACAGACTGTAATGTTTAAAATTTTACCGTTGTTTCACACTATGTACATCTACACTACAAGATAAGATGTGGTTCTGAGCTACTCACAGCGGGTAAGGACACTTTCCACATGAGTGAACATTCAAAAAGTCACCATATCAAACTTTATTAATACCTGTAAAGGACATATATTACGGCCCTTGAGGATGACCAAAACTCCTTAACCTTTGCAAGATGGACAAGTAAAAGCTGCGTCAAATCCTTAACATGCTTCAGGGGTTTGGAATGCCATATTCCAAAACAGAGAAAAACTGACAGTTTCTAGTTAATTGGGTAAATAGCACCTTTTCATAGGTTCTTTCCAGCACTGTTTTCTAGCTTTTCCATTGTTTCTGCATGGAGGAAAAAGTGGTCCTTCCTATTTTTATTCCATATTCCAAGCATATTTAGGAACTACATTGTGGAGGCACAGCTGGGGAAGGAACCTGGTCTGAGAACACTTCTTTGAGATATGTGAAGGGAGAAATAAGAAGTGGCAATATTGACTGATTGAAGCAAACAGTTTCATTTTGAAAAAAGAGTGGAAGATTCTCTATCACTTCATATTTGCAATTCAAAATGCATTTGCCTTCTTGAAAATTTGTAGTAAAGTTCTACAGTCTCTTCTTCAGGTTTTATTTTCTTAAATTATAGATTTTTTGTGGTTTTTAAAGAAATCACAGATAATAACAGATTGAATAAAAATACTTTCAGTTCAGAGGCATGGTGAGTAGGTAAATTCTGTATAATCTATGAGAGAGAACTCAAACGTAGGAGAAATTAAATCCACCTGTCTCACATAAGAAATAGGGGGTTACATAAGTATATGGAGTTAGAGACTATGAGAAGTTAAGAAGCATCAAGGAGTTGATACAAAGTAAACTAAGATAAACAGGAATCTTTCCAATCATTAGTTTGCCGGGTACTGGCAGAAAAAGTGGTATAAGGCCACCTTATATGTATGGATACCTGCAGTCAGAGCTGAATAAAATAGATGGAAATGACTGAAGTGGGTTGCTGTTAGAAAGCCTTCTCACCTTCTTTACATGTCTCCATAGAGGCAATAATGGCAACAGCATCCAGGTCTGAAAGCAAGAGTAGTGAGGTCACCATTTGGGTGCACACAGCCTTGATAAGTGTCCATTGCATATAATAAGTATGTAAAATCTCTTAGGAACAAATTTTGTGCCAGAAAGCCTTCCTAGGCCAGGTATTATAAGCAGAGAAACTCCCAAAACAGGTCCTTCCATCTATCTCCATTTTTTTATTTGTCAGGATTGTCGTGAGGTAACAAGAGGATAAAATCTCTTATACCGAGAGACCCAATATCAATATCCAAATCACTGATGTCTGTTGCCGCTCTGAAGGAACCAGAAGAGTTCTTTAGTGTTGTATTCACCTCCGGGGGGGGGGAAGTTAAAAGTGATGAAATCAAAAGCAATTGAACTACAAGTTAGTGGTTCATAACTGCAAAGTCCCTGCTGATGATCTGCAATCTGTCAGCTTGTGCCACTCATAAACAAACAAGATTTCAGTTTAATTACCTTCATGCTTCTAGCTTATGTACTGTCATGTTCTTTGCTCACTTACTACAGCTATAAGTTGAAATTCTAGCCATAGATCATATACTTTTGTAACTGCCTTGTAAAGAAATATATAAATTTATTCTGATATTGCTTATTATTCCCCTAAATTAATTTGCTTTTAGTAAAGAAATACTGGTTTGATACAACTATTACAACCATATAGCCCCATAATACAATATTCCCACTGCTATTTACAGGCCACAGTTTTGTTCTGAATTTGCAAGTCTCTGGGACTGAAGTTAGTCATACTTGCTGTGCTTAAACTTCTCCTGTGCTGCCTGTAATTTTATTTTACTCAACTCAGTTGTGACAGCAATTTCTCTAATTGACCTATGGTTAATTTGTTTTCCTTTTGTTTACCTTTGTGTGGTCCCAGCAACATTTTGTATAGATTGCAGTAAAAGTAGGTATTCGATGTACAATGAAATATTTATGACTCTAACTTACAATGTAGTGTGGAGGAATACAGGACTGGCACTAGAGAAACCGAGATGCAGGACAGAGGGTAGAGAAGTGTAGGCATTGGGTGGGACACAAGCTTGACACTGGAGACTCCACAGCTATGGGCAGCTCAATAATTAATCAAAGAAATGCAGATGTGGAGCTGGGCACAGCTAGTCTTAGGGCTAACAAAGGAATAACATCTCCCACACTTAAGAGGCATTGGATATTTTAAATTTAGATGTAGTGTGGAGCTGCAAATCAATGATGAATGAGCAAAGGTGTGAAAGCGTATTAGCAAGTGTTTAAAAATAATTACAAGTAGATCCTACAGGAAGCAGTATGAGAGTGGACATAGAACCAGGAAAAGTGGAGGAAACTAAGCATGCAAACTGCATTGTTACTTTTCTTTTTCTTCAGAAATTAAATCTGCACTTAAAATGATTAAACTCCTCAGACTTCCTTTATACTTACAACAAATTCTTGGATTTACTTGTCTATAAGGTATGCTTCTACTTTGCCTGTAAACAAGATTTTGAGCATAATGCTGTCTTTCCTCAGGGTAATTCAAATGAGTCACCGATCCTAGGTCTTAATCATGTTAAGCAGAAGTTAAGAAAACAGTAGTTCCAAATTACTTTCTTGTATGACTCCACAATCTGTTGTGTATCATAATCCAGTCTAGTTTTGGGAAGCTGCTTGTCAATGCAGGTACTTTTTTTTTCCCAGAGATACTGTATATCCACAGGATGACAAAACATTCCAACAAGATTGGAGGAAGAATGAAAGAAACACCAGGGGAGAGCAACAAGGAGTTTAGGCTATTTTTCTCAGGGTTTCTGGAGAATTAGGACTTAGGGAATAGTGGTAACAAACATGATGTTGGGAGAATAGGATGGGGTTTTCTCAAATATACTCTGTTGAGGGGAGAAAAAATGGAGAAAAACAAAAAAGGATGTCTGAAAAGAAAACTTTAATGTAAAGAAGGGCAAAGCTTTAAGCCAGACTGAAAGAATTCTGGAAAGATAAGCTATGTATGGAGTGATGAACAATCTGTCTAAGATATGGTGTTCTACAGGTTTATCCTATTTAATTACTTGAACATCCCCACCACACTTTAGCCTGGCAGGTTTGCATGCACAAACAAGACACTGCTCAGGGAACAGCAAGGAACAAACACGATTCCCAGAGTGTAGAATGGATGATTCCAACCTTCCTGGATCAAGGTGGGGAGAGAAAAGAGGGGTTGAGCCATATGACAGCACTGTAGACACTGTCCCTGGACAAAGAAGCAACTTAGACATTTTTTGTGTACTACTCTTGATGTTCCAGCTGGGACTACTGAGAGGGGAAAAAAACATATTCTGTACTGCTTTGTTTTCCTCAGAAGGGCAGGTGCTATAATAGGATGAATGGAATAAAGAGTATTTAAAAGAGTACCTTGGAAGTCTCATGTACAGCTGTGACTTACAGAAAGTTAAATCTGACAAAGGTCACAAAGTACTAATTCACACACTACTTGCAGCAGACTGTTTGTTCCATGATGCAAAACTTGTTTGTACATCCAGAGCAAGTCAGTTACCACAGATGGCCTTTTTAAGAAAAAGAGATCACATAATACAGGCACAATTGGATTTGCAGCTGTGTAACTTGGAACTGTGTATACCAAATCCCTGATTTTTTATTCTTTCTGCAAATAATTTTCACAGAGCATAATATTCATGCACTTTGAAAACCACAATGCAGTTTCAAAAGAATTGTGCACCAGTTTAGTATGTTGTAATAGGGTGTAAGAGCACTGTGAAAATCTGTCAGGACTTTTTTATAAGAGTGATCACATATTAGAAAACATGAAGTGTAGACAACTTCCTAAACAACTATTATTGGTTGTATTTTTTTCCAAAATGATAATTGGGAAAAGAAAATTAAAAGAAAGAGTGTTGACCCATAAACAAAACCCCATAATTTGATTGGCCTTTATTTTTCTTTAGAAACTGTATTGCTTAGACAGTGCCCATTTTATTTTTTCAAACACAGCCTATTTTAGGTAGTCTCAAATATATAAGATTAATATTATTAGTATAAAAATTGTTCTTAGTATAAAATATTTTTAGTATATTATCTTGAGAGAACAAACAAAACAAAAAAAAGTCCTGAAGGATAGCTTTCTATTCCATGTTATGAGTGGTTCTGGTGCTTTTTATCTGTGTTTCTATTGCTAATTGTGACAGCCGATGAACTCTTTCTTTAAGTAACAGAATGAAAGGTAGAGTCTCATTCTGCAACAGGTGAGGAGACATGGATTTTTGTTTTGGAGAGAAAATATATGTTTTGGAATTCGAGGCAGGGATAAAATCTGTAGGTTTTCATCCACAGTAAAATGCTACTCACCTATCTTCGTTTTTCAACCAAGATAAAAATTTCATGCTACAAGAAAACACGAGAAGTATTCACTTAGTGCAATTTTGTTTGCATTTGATTTTGAGTTCAAAATGCTTCAAGCATCAAAACAAAGAATGTATGGATTTTTAATTTTTTTCTCTGCAAGATACAATTTTTATTGCACAGAGATTTGAAAATATACAAACATACAGTTATCAGCCAAAGCTGATACAAAATAATTCATGTAACAAAAATAGACCTTTTGTACAAAAAAAAGTCTCTGGAAGTTTAACTTACTGCTGAGATTCAATTTAATTTTTAATATAAAAAAACTTCCAAAACCTTCTGTCTCAATATTATCTACTTATACATTGCAAAGTAGAATATTATCTTTCATTTTCACATATTTTAATAAAAGTATTTTAAAATTTTTATTCATTGATGCCCACAACCTAGTAAAAGCAATTTTGTGTTGTGTTTGCCAGTCTCACCATGCATATCTTCAAACACATTAAAAAACAGTTGAGTATGACAGAAAGCTCCACCACTTATTTCATTTTCCCACACAACCAAGACAGCAGTAGAATAAAAAGGTTGGATGAAGCTCTCCTCCACTAAACCAACCCTGTAAATGCCAAGCAGAGCAGGTATACATGAGGTCGGGAGCGTTGGAAAGCAGTGGGAGACAGTGGCTCCCAGGGGGGATTTGACTTGAGTGCTCAAGTACAACGTCTGAAAGTCTAACCATACACGTTCAGTGGCCTGCAAATCTTCACAGATTTGGGAGCTTTAGCACTCAGACCATGCTGCTCTGCTTCTTGGGGCCCTTGTCATCTTCAGCAATTTCATCTTTCAGTAATTTTTCACTAAAAAACAGCAGATCCAAGACCTCGGGTCAGGTTTAGAATCAAGAAATTACAAATGGTATTTTTGTGCTCATATAGTTGTGATATTATTTACCACAAATTAAATACATGTACTGTAAAAGAGCTTCATACTTGATCCCTTGTTTTTATTCTTTCCTCATATTTTTTATTCCTCTTCAAAATATTGTGAAAGCATGGTTTAATTTATATGAACAACAATGCTCTCAGAAAACAAAATCTTGGTGTAAAACTATATTCAAAATTTTTAGCTATAGACTTAGATTTGCAACTTGGTTTAGTTGGCCACGCATAATATATAATAATGTAATCTAATACACTAAAAAATCCATTATTCTATTACTGATACTTATTACAAATGTTTTTCCACATCAGAGTGTACAAAAAGATGTTTTTGACATCAGAGACAAAATTAGATGAAGATAATGCATTAAGGTTAAGGTAATGCATAAAATTGGGGGGTGGGATTGCTAATTTAAATTCCTCCTGCTTAATGAAAAATGCAATATTTCCTAATTAAAAACAATTGTTCAATTTATACTTGTGAAATTAGCAATATAAGTGTTGGGGAAGACATAATTCACAGAATTAATGAAAGAATTCCAGGGATTGAAATCAGATATATTTTTGTATTAGTAATCAAAACAACTGTATTCATAATTTCACTGGTCTGAATTTTAGTACATTTGATGGCCTGATTGGCATATTAGATTTTTTTATTTTATTAAAAAATGTGACAATTTATAATACAATAATTTGAAAGAGCTCATTGTAGATCAATAGCATAAGAATAAAAATAAAGTAAAAGTAAAACACCATTAGTCCAAATATGCTCCTAGAATATAGATCTGAAAATTCAACTAAGGCAAATTCAAAGACCCCCATTCACACTGAAACCAACTTCCAGATTATTTTGTTGAGTGCGAAACAAATACAAATAAAATCAAAAACTCTTTCACCATTTGGGAAGGAGGAACACCCTGACACAGAGATTTGTTACAGTGTATTTCCATTCTGAAAGCCTGATTTTGAAATTTAAGCTGCTCGGTTTTGCATATCTGTACATTATACACATTCATTCCTATAGGCTAAAGTGGATGCCATGTTTCAAAAAGCTGGCTTTCCCTCATATACACTTGATTCAACCACAATGCCAAAACATTCTCACTATTTTGTTTCCTTAGAAGAGTTTTCTGAAGTATTCTGGACATTTAATAAAAAAGATCAGCCTAAAGCTTGATGTGTATCAATATACAAATGTGATAACCTATAAACTGTAAATGATAAATTGCCTCTCCTAAATGGCAGTTATTAGGTCAAAGCATTGCCCCATTTACTATTTCATCAGTATTGGCAGTAACTTTTTATGAGAAGTGGGAAGGTGGAAGGAAATTAAGGTACAGTTCAATACAATTTAGGTGTCTCTTTTGCTAAACAGACTTCAAGGAAATTAATATAATTTGAAAATATTATTTATTATTATTTATTATTATAACTATTATATTATAATAATAATATTATAATATTATTATAATATATAATAATATATTATATATTATTATATATAATAAATTATATATAATATATAATATATAATAATTATATATTATTATAATGTATTATAAATATTATAATATTTATTATTATTATATTATATTAATATTATTTATTATTTGAATAAACAATTCAAATAATTTGGATCAATGATGTCCAGGAAAGCAAAACAGAATATTCAGTCTTTGCATTCAAGCCCAATGGCAGTCTGGAGGATAAATAATAAGAATGTTATTGAAATATTAGGAACAACATCTCAAATGAGAAGTCAGACATCTCAGACATCTGTGTAGTTAATTATTCTTTTGTTCCTAAAGAACAAAAGAATACTGTGCTGTCAGATCATGCAGTACTTGTTTTATGCACCTTTCTTATGGCAGCTGGAAATATAGATTCAAGTCTGACATTTGTAATCATGATCAATGCAAAAAAAAAAGAAAAAATTAAACAAGTATTGATTCACAACAAATGACACAACCATTTTTTTTTCTATTTCATTTGGACTAAAATCTGTAAAATTGGGTTCATAATTTTTAATATTTTATTACTATTTTCTTTCTCATCACCATTATTTCAAAGCTTTCTTAAATAAAAGTTTTTATTATATGACTTCTCAGTTTGTGATTGTTACTGATATGTTAAGAAAATTTTACTTCAGGTTTTTATGTATATTTTGGTAAAATTCAAAAAATGGAATTAATTCCTTTATTATTTGAGGACATGTTTTACTTTCTTTTTTTCCCCCATCAGTTGCCCTGCTAAAGTTTCTTGTAGAACTAGCTGTGAAAATGTTGGATTTAAGTTTTCCTTGTTAGAGAATCCTGTGATTTGTATATAAAGTTTGTGCCATCATTAAATTGTAAACCCTACAGATACATGTTTTAATTCTTAAACTAACTAAAAGGAGGTTGACTTTAATGGCAGTTGAGCAGCTCAATCCCCTAATCAGCTTTGGAAATCTAAATGCAAAAGTCATGCTGACAAAATAAATTAAGCAAAGACCTACACATCCTTTTCATTCCCTGAACACAGAGAAAAGCTTGATAAAAGGAAAGCTGAAAGTAAAGGTTGATTCTATGCATGAAGTTGAGCAGAGCAGAGTCCATTCATAGCAACCCACTGCTGGGGGCTGAAGCATTTCCTTGGACCACAAAAGCAGCAAACGAGCTGTCTGACCAAAATGACGAAAAGTAACTGGGATCAAACTGGGGCCTTCCCCTTGTTTTCTTACATATTTACACCAAAAATGGAAATCAGATGCAATCTGATAGTTTGGCTTTAAAAAAAATGTATATACATATAAAAAAAAATTATAAGCCTTTTCAAAGTCTGTCATCCGCCACAAATGATCTCTGCTTCCACTATCAATCTGTCCTTCTCTCTCCATCTTTGAATGTCTAGTAAGCTTTCAAAACTTCAGAGTTAAGAAGAATGGGAAGATACATCACTGTGTCCTTAATTACACCACAGGTCTGAGTCACTGAAATTTTATAGTTGCCTTGAACTGTTAAGTCTGCTAGTTCAGTTTTGTCAGAAACTTCTCAGATGTCATTTGTACCGCTGCCTATCATGCCTGTCATTCAAGTTAGAATCAGAAATTATTTCCGTCATTATTGAGTGAAATATTTTAACCATATTAATTATCTATGACTTGCAATCTTGTCATCTAAGATCTCTGTAGATTAATCTTCTGAGGCTGTTGCATGTGATGTAATCAAATATTAGCTGCAGCCAAGACATAGAGGAACAGTTTAAAACCATTTGCCTTCATAATTTTTGCTTTCCTGTATTTTATGTTTGGTGTTCCTATTTCATATAATCAGTGAGATATAAATGTTTCTATGAAGATCCATTCCATCATAACAGTTTGTCTATTCCAACATTGTTAGAACAATGACATTACAAAAAAACCTTTGCTTACAGAGTCTAGAAATTTGCTCAGCCAATACCTTTTCCTTGCCATCAGGGCATCCAATGCAAGTCCTTTAATTCTGGAAAACTCTTCTGAGTAACATTTTGTATCGAATGTGTTTGTTTGTCTGAAACACAGTATAATCAAAATATAATCAGTAGTGCTGAACTTCATTTTAAAGTAACATGTAATGAAATAAGAAAATATAAACCTGTGCAGGTCCATTCATTCAGTGGATTTACACGTGGTCTCAGCAAAGGAGGCTTGTTAGCCTCATGCTATGTTCTGAATATCTGTTCATTTATTCATTCAGTTGTGAATATCACATTCTGAAGGAAGGAAAAAAAAACAAAACCAAAAACCAAACCCAACCAACTCTTCAGAAAGTGGCACTGATTCTTCTCTAGAACTACTTCACTTTTCTTCAAATAACTCTTCTGTAGGAAAAAATAGTAGAAATAGATTACATATGGCATGCGTGTGAGTATTAGAAACGTAAATGTTCAAAATACGGGGGTTTGTATAACATTCTGCTGATTTGAATCCTTGTAATTGGTGATGAAGTCTAAATAGTTGACTCATCCATATCCATCGAGCTTCATGATACTGCAAAAGCAGCACTGAAACTGAAAGTTATTCATACATAACTCTGTGTATATTATATAAACATGCAGAAGAGAAATAAGTCCTGATGTGTAACAAAATGACTTGTCACCTGAATTATAGACCCCTTGCATGTATTAATGAAATACACTCAAGAAACATACAGGGTTCCTGATTTGTTTACCTTATCCTGAAATTTAAAGAAATAAAGAAGGAAAGATATATAAATGAGATACAGAAGAAATGTTTCAACAAGGTTCAGATAATAATAATAGAGGTCACAGTACTGTTTGCTGGGTGACTATCCTCTACAATGAGCCTTTTCTAAGCAGATCTTTAATTTTTTTTACAAAATATATTAATCAAAATATGTTACTTATTGATTCCTCACCTTTTTCAGTTAAAAAAAAAATCAATCTTATTGTCTTCACCTTAGAAATACTACATGGCTATTCCACCAGGAAAATTCATAATTTTCCTAATGCCTTTTTTGTTGCTGTATTTTTTTATTAATACCTTGTTAACACCTGCCTTTGTAGCATTATTTTGCTCCTTTTCATATCTGTTTCTTAATAAGTCAGGCTGAACTCCTGTATATCACAGAAAGCTACCTATCAAGCAGCTGCCACTATGTCATGCCCAATCAGTTGTCCTTGACACATGGTTATCCCCCACACTTATTTTCATTCAGAACCCTCTTCAAGACCACCTCATTCAGTTGCATAGCTCTCATTCCCAGCCTAATGCCAATAAAACTATTTATGTTAGTGGCAGGAAGGGATGTGAAGGTTAAAAACTGGACTGCACATTTTATCTGCACTGCTGAACACCAGCAGGCATGAGATGCTAAGTGAAAGGACAGTTTCTCCCTATGTCAGGTATTGCCCAGTATGAACACATATCTTCACTTAGGCATCTTAGTTTCAATATCACAAATTAAAAAGCATATGTGGTAAACAAATTTTCAATTATTTCTCATAGCTATCAAATCTTTGGGCTCTAGTTGGAAGATCGTGTGGCATGAGACTCATGATAATTTCTCTTTCAGATGGCGTCTAATTTTCAAAAATTAGCAATACTTTAAAAAAAAGTGTTGCTAACATGAATCTAAAAGGGTAAAATTCTTTGGAAGTCTGACATTTAGCAGTAAATTACTAATATATGGAAATCTGTTCTTGATGTTGATTCAAGTTAAGGAGTTTCTTTTGTGTAGTGTTTCTTCTATACCACTCTCCCATACTTTTTTTTTTTTCCCTTGGAACTTTCTTTTTTTGAAAAAACTATTCTAGAAGAATTCGGTCAATAAAACAGCAAATCCATTTAGAGCCCTCCAATCTCATAGACTCTCTCAAACACAGCTGTAACTGTAGTTTGATAAAGATAAATTACCCCTCTTTCCTTAGACTTCAGATTACTTGTTGTGTGTGCATTAGGTAATTCATAGGTGTACCTATTAACTCTGTGGCACCAAAACCTCTAACACAGGTTCAGCTGAATTAGACACAAAATTTACTGATTTTAATCATATTTTTTGACTCAAATTATATTTCTTTACTGGACATTGCTTAACACACTATTATCCCAGATGCTGAAAGATCAAAAATGCCATTCCATCAGATATCAAAACACAGCTACTCAAAAATATTTTATCAGAGAATTATCTATAAAATCAGAAAGTGTTAACAGAGAGTACAACATATATTTGAAGATAGATAGGTCAGTAGTTCCCATCAGTCAAAATAATTTATTTTCTTATCACAAGAGGGACAAGGACATGCTCAGATATAAGATATTTGAGGGTCAGAACACAGAGATTTTATTTTTCTGGTCTCTTTTCTTTTGCACAGAGCAATAGAAAGCCTAATGAAGAGTTTATCAGCATCCATATGTATGTTATGTACATTTATTGTACACATTAAGGTAGGTTAATTATGCCTAGTTTAATTATACTTATGACGATTTCATGACGTTTTTCTACCCTTATTAAACTCCAAAATATGAAAAAAAGTTATGGAAGCATTCTGAGTTTTTCATGCTTCATCTGCAAAAAATTTTTTTGTTAGATAGCATATGCTATATAATTCTCACCACAAAAATGTATTCAATAATGACAGTAATATTCAAATATGTCATAGCAACATAAGCTGAAAACCAGGGAAAAAATTTACTCGAAAGAAAAAAAGACTGTGACCAAATCCTGCAAAAAAACATTTTACAGAAAGATCAATATCAAACAGTCTACACCACTGGTCTTATTTATCCTTGTTACTTTGGGTTAGCAAACGACCCTTCTTGACAGGACTAACCAGACCTGCAGGAAAACCTGGAGCTTGACAGACTCCCAGGGGAACACTTACCCTCTTGATAACGTCTTAATCCCATCTGCATATGCCCAGGTATTGTCCTTTTCTGCTGCCTAGTAACTCATCATGGAACAGGATATTCTTCAGAGAATCTGACTATGTTTCCTGAGTACACAAATAGTGAAATGATTGTCAGAATCAAGAAACTAATATATAATAAGTGACAAAACCCCTGTTGCCCTCTGAATAGAATTTGATTTTAAAATGGTCCTGCAATCCCAGATACTGAACACCTCTGAAGGGTACTGAGTTATTTTTTATAAAATGACATTGAAGAAAGTGCAGCAGCCATTACAGATGTGCTCAGCAATAGCTCACAGGCAATCTCAGGTAACAGAGTGAATTTTATGGAGAGGAGATGCTGCCCACAAGAGTGCTATTATCTCCAGCTCTTATCTGAAAATGTCTCTTATGATTTTTAGCATACATTTGGATAACTGCCAGAATGCTTGTTTTAAAATGTCACCTAAAGTACAGATAGCTCTTCTATCAGTAGAGCGCTAGAGAGTGCCACTTTGAGACTTGAACCCATGACATTGTGTCAGGTGCAAAAATCATAACAAATGAACCAGAGAGAACTTGGCAGACTGCCTCATGACTTCTTATCTTAACACAAATTGCTATGACAAAATGCATTACTTAAAGAGAAATGTCATTTTCACCCAAATCTGGAATTATAACATGTGGTCTTTTATTCTGTTACATAACCAGAGTTAAAGGCTGTGTCTTCTTTTATAAACATTTAGGTTAATACTTCAAAGCAGGAAAGGGAACTGTGAATGTTAAATACAATTCTTAACAGTGAACTTAAATTGTTACCTTCCCATTTATTTCTGATTACTGCTATACGTAGTTTTAGAATAACAGTAATGTCCCTTTAAATAATTAATTGTTAATGCAAGAACTAATTCTTTTATGCTGAATGGCAAAAATGAATAAAAACAAACAACCCTGGATAAAGTTTTATTGCATGTGAATTAATGGCAAAACTAATTAATTCAAAGATAAGAATTTGATGGATATATATTCCTGGATATATACCAAAAATATTATATAATTATTAATTCAAAGCACATTTAATGTATAACACAGATAATATGATTTGCACCCTTCTTTTTAGCTTGTCCTAATGACTACTTAAATTTTGTTTTATTCAGAAGGCCTAAAGGAGGATGAGACCAATCTATTACTTAACAGTTGCACTACCACTGTTAACCAGTAAATGCTTCCATTTTCAGTGAGATTTTTCCATACATATTAGAAACCAGCTTAAAACATGACCTTATCCTTTTTGTGATTGCCATAAATTTCTATCAGGCTGAAAAGCTGAAAATAAGCTGACTAAACACATGGTTATCTTTAGGCATAGTTCCCCCACTAAAAGGGAAAGCTTTCCCAGGATAGTTGTGTCATCTCTTTTGTAAAAAAAACACACCTTCTGTCTGTCACTGCTATTTTGCCAAACTGCTGTATGAGACCACAGTAGAGTTTGCCATCAGAGGTTTTGTTGAGGTCTTATGTGAGAGTACTTGAACCAGTGATAGAAGATGCTGGCAAGTCATTTGTCCATCACAATATTTTTAACTTTTTTCATTGCTCACTTGCTGAAATATCTATTTAACCATGCTTCTTTTCTTCAATGATATAACTCAGCATTTAAGAGTATACAGAAGTTTCAGTTACAGAAATGGACACTGAGACCATATCACTCTGCAGAAACAGTCCTATATTTTCTGCCACTGATTTCCATATGATAAATGATACCCAGGGATTAAAATTATATAATTGATTCCTTCTTTTAGGTACAAGATTTCTTTAAATATGAACACAAGCATTCTGTCATGCCATCAATCTTCTAAAATAACTGAGATTCCAAGCAGTCCTTTATCTTAAGCCCCAATTTTAATTTATGTTCTGTACAGCTACCTATGCAGCAAGGTACTTCTGGAGTATCTAACGCAGTGCATGTTTGATACAGTGTTCTGTAATATATTCTGATTATCCAAATATTTTTAGTTCTAATAAGAAACACTGAAGTTTGTAAAAAGGTTTGACAGTGGCACCTGCATCCTGACACATAAACAATAATTTACAATGCTTGTGATGTTTTCAACAGCATCTTCCTTTTAAATAGTAAAAAGTACATCAAGAAATTTTTCATTAAAATTCTGAAACCCCTCAAGGTAAAAATTATTTTGGGTAAACAAATTGTATGCCAGAATGAAGTATGTGTGCCACCATACATCTTGTGGGGCAGTCGTTCTAGCATGCATTCCCTTTGAGCATTTTCCTTTTGAAAATCCTTTTCGTTCTAAGTACAAAATTCTATTTTGTAGCACTTAATTTATTTTTCATTAATTTCTTCACCAGAACACATTCCTAATGGATAACTTTGGAAACCATAGCTCTTATATGTACTAACTTATATGTACTACAAAACAGGGATGGTTTAAGAGATGGTTTAAATTTCTCCATCATTCACCTCTCAAGGAATACATTTTTGCTCAACAAAGAACCTAAACCTCTACATTATGGCTTCAGCGTCTTCACTGCAGAAGGAAGATTTCATGACACGGGTATAGTTAAAATAAGTCTGAAAATGGGAGATACATGAGTCAGTAGAGCACACCTCAGGTAAATAGATTTTCAAAGACAAGGCTTGATAGATAGTGCCTAGCATAGAAATTTATGTTTTCTGGGATTTACCATAGTGTTCAACCATGAATTTGAAACATATTCCAACTATTTTTAGGACCCAATTCAGGGCTGCTCACCTTGTGCTATGTTACAAGCTATGAACATGTCCTCAGGATTCAGATGATAGAAGAAAGAACTAGGACAAATGTCATTACTTTTACATTGTAGCAGATATAACAACATGACTGATTTATTTCACAGTAGTCACCATCATGCAGTTTTCAAGTAGATGTAATGTTCTGACACTACTGATTCAAGGAATTTCTTAATTTAATTAGGTAATTATTAGACAAATATGAATGGCTGAATTTGGAGATTACATTAATTCAAGCTTAATCTGTGAGAACACATTCTGCACTAATATTCATCATGTTTAGAGTGAAACCAAAATGAACTATTATTATCACTGAAAACTTCTTTAGAAATGAGCAGATGATATCAGTGATTAATATTCTTTATTTTTTCTGTGACCTAATAAAGTGAAAGGATACGTTTCATGTATTTGATTTCTTTTTTGTTAAACTTCCTGTAACCCCAGGACTTACCTTCACTGCTTTGCCTGAACCTCTGTTCTCTTAAAATGCACTGCTCATACTCGTAGATGAGCTCAAGCCAGCTTTATTTCTGCTGTAAATTGATCACATCAGCATCACAATTGGAAGTATTTGGTAATCGTTTCTGTAACCAAAATAAGTCCATTTACAAGGTAGACTTTACAGAATCAAAGCTGCACATATTGGTCTGGAAGAATGTTCTTTCTAAACCTCCCTGATTGAATCCACAAAGAGAATTTACAGAAGGGCAGAATTGACGGAAATAAAATACCTGAGGAAAATACATTAATCATACATGTTTTTAATGAGTTCTGGTCCTTGTTGCAATTAAAAATATAAAAGAAATCAAATTCCTAAAATAGGTATAAGTCTTTGCAGAGTTGTAACTAATTAACAAAGCAAAAAGGATGCTCAACACTGACACGAGTACATCTAGTGCTTTTTGATTAAAATGTGGTAATATCCCCAAGGGATAGGCAAGTAATGTGAGATTAGATGAAAACTATAAAAACCTCTAGTATTAAATCACTCTGATTAATACCAAGCTGAGGTAAAAGGAAAAAAAATTTAAAAGATCAACGCTCTCTACCTTTGCTTTTCTTGTACTCGATGTTGATCAATTGCTCATTTCCAATAAAATGGCTTTCTAGGTTACCATAATTCAAATTTAAATTGTATCTCCTGCAGTATAAAAAGAAAAGAAAGTAAAATACATTAAATGTGATTCTAAGTGGGAAATTTTAGCATGCAACCCTTCTTGACAGACACTTGTGTGCATTGTGTATTACTTAATTTGTTTCAGCTTAATATATATTACCATTCAGACTTCTTTTTTTTCCAGACAAATGTGAGCTACTTTCCAGCTTAATGTGACTATTTTCCTGTTGTCAGGATTTGAGCCTGCTTAATAAATTAAGATTTTCCTCCACTTTTCTGAAGGGAAAAAATAAATTTGAAACAAGTCTTCAGAAAAGAGTAAATGATGAACGAGTAAGTGATATTTTCCTGTTTTGCTGCTGCATAGTGGATAAAACTGTTTGGCTATGAATTTAGAAGAGACCTTGTGCACTGCATTGCAAATAGATATGGAGGTACCCATCTCAGATTCAGTTTCTGGGGAAAAAAAACAAAAGTGAAAAGAAAATAAGCATGGAAGATTGCATATAGTTTTTCTTCATTAAAACACTGTAAGAACAGGAAAAGAATAATATGATGCCTCTCTGCTATCTCCCATGGCAACTATAGATTCAGAGAATTTTGCATGTGCACATGAACAAATTGTTGTGAACAGGATTATTTTAAAGGTCAGTTTGTGATACTGTTTTTAGAAATGTTGTTAGAGAAAGCAAGATAGAGAAGTAGCCATGAGTAGAATTTTGCATTTTAGTTAATTTTAGCTTGAAGAAGCACATAGATGGATCATAGAGTAGGAATTAATAGTGAAGCTGATTATCAAATCATCTATTTTCAAAAGCTGAGAAGCTTACTGTATGTGTTAAAAGCTTGCTTTTAAAAATGTTCTGAAGAAAGTTGAAGAAATATTTTTTTTATTTCTCTCTCTTTCCGTATCATCTCTGTCATTTATTTTAATTCGAAAAAAGGAAAGACATGTCAGGAGAGGGAGGCTGAAGAGCAAGAAGAATGAGAAAATTTTGAAAAAGAAGAACATTTGATGAGAATAATGTTTTAACCTCTTTTAAATATAGATAACTTCGTACAATTTTAGAAATCTTTAGAATGCAGATTTTTCATCATTGGACAAAAAGTCTTGGGAGACCAGGGTACATATTTGACATGGATTCACATGAAGTGTAGTATAATTATATTGCTTCATGCAAAAATTGAGATGAATGTCATTAGGGCAAATACAGAGAAGCAGAAAAATCTTGAAGCTTTGTTTCTTTCCTCTGGACTCATTCAAGGACCTTCAGATCCTTTGACTCATGGAGCTCAGAACTGCACACAGTGCTCCAGGTGAGGCCAAGCCAACACTGAGCACAGAAGGATAATTGCCTCTTTTGACTGGCTGGTCATGTAGTGTTTGATGTGCCCCAGGCTGAGGTTTGCCCTCTAGGCTGCCAGGGCAATGCTGGCTCCCACTGAGCCTCCTGCTGGCCAACACCCCCAGATCACTTTTCTCAGGGTTGATCTCCTTGTGCCTTGCATTACTCCATTTTAGGTGCAGAATCCAACAAAGAATATGATTACTTACAGTTGTAAGAAGAAAATGTTGTATTTCACTTTATGTTAAATTTCTGTGTTTAAAGTGTCTTAATGTCATTTCTGTTCTTTACTGTCCATTTATATAAGTGTTCATTGGTGAAAATATTTTTTTCAAGGGAAAAAAAAATGAACACTTTATCTCATAGAAATGTGTTTTCTAGTGATGGGTAAATTAAATATGAAAGTCAAGAAGGTCCTTTGAGATTATTTCCAGCCACTCCTCTCCCAATTTATACTCGTGTCTGGCATTATTCCATCCCAGGTTCAGAGTCCAGCATTTGTTGTTAAAGTTCAGGCCGTTGATGATGCACAAGAGCTGTTCAGCAATAACTAAAACATAGGGGTTATTAACACTGTGTTCATAACAAATCCACAGCATAGCAACCTCAAAGCTATACTTTTCCCTTGTGAGAACACCTCCCAGTTTGATATCATCAACAAATTTGCATCCAGATTGTTGATAGATACTGTCTTTAGAACTGGGCCCCGAAGAGCACGGCTGGTGCCCAGTTGCAAGCCAGATGTAGACCCATTCATCAAAACACTTTGAGCCCTGCCCTTCAGCCAGTTCTTCACGAAGCATGCTGTGTATCTGCTTATCTGACAGCTGGACAGCTTGTCCAGAAGGATGCTGTGAGGGAGAGCATCAAAGACTTGACTAAAATCCAGAAAAACTTCATTCACTGCCTTCTGCTCATCCACTAGCCAAGTGACCTTATCACAGAAGGATATCAAATCAGTTAGACAGGAATTTTCCTTCATGAATTCGTGTTGACTGTGCCTGATGAGTGCATTGCCCTTTAAATGCCTTTCAGTAGCTCCCAGTGTGACCTTCTCTGTAATTTTTTCCAGTTACTGAGGTTAGCCTAACAGAACTATGGTTTCTGTATTGCACTTCTTTATCACATTGCAGAAAATTCAGAACTTAGGAGAAAGGGGTATTTGATTTACCTTGCTCTTGTCAGACATTACCTTTAGCAGAATTTAGACAGCAACAAGGACTGTTTATCATTATTGAAACCAGCACCAACTCTTCCTCAGGAGATATGTACCTGCTGAAAATCTTTGCAGTTCTCTGTATTGCAGACCTAGTTCCAGATTTTTCTTCTAGATTTTCACTGGATTTTGTAAGAATGCACCAGCAAGGACCATTTTCTAGTGATTGCATCTAGTGATTATACTTGCACTGTCTTGGTTCAGGAAGTAATCTAATATTTCACACTTTCTCAGACCCGTATTTGTGCTTCTTTGACACGTAGGTAAGGGGCAGAGGATCTGGCTTCCACTTGTCACTGAATACCAGTCAAGACTCAGATTACCTAGAGATTTTTTTTTTTTTTGTAAGTTGCAAGCAATTGTCTGTGACCAAATGCATGGACCTGTATCATTGCCAGTAGCTTAGGTGAGATACAGACTAATGTCAGGCCAGGTCAGTTTATGCTGCAGGTAAGGGTAAGACTGAGGTCTTCACTATGAAGTTAGAAATGACTTTTTCACGATGACAACGAAAAAAGCTCTGGGCATGTACTGCTTATATGCATTTGAGCTCAAGCTTATCTCACTTCTTATGTGATGTTTTGTGATATTTTATGATCTTATGGCTGTTTTCAAATATTGAGGTAAAGATTTTAAATAATTTTCTAACATATTCCTTGCAAATGTTTTAAAAATACCTAAGATGAGATACAGAAAAGCTATTAATAAAGAGGATATCTTCCATGCAGGCTTATTTGTGACAAAGGGCACAATTTTTCTCTATTTTTTAGATTATCTATCTATCTATCTATCTATCTATCTATCTATCTATCTATCTATCTGTTAATTATCTACTTTAATTGAAGTGCCTCTTTCTCTTGGCTAACTACAAATTGGCAGCAGGGTAACTAGTCCCGATGTAGACAGACATCTATACTGTAGACATCTCTCTATATTTTTTTCTGTAAATAATTCAAATGAAATTGCACAAGAAAAAGTAATATTGTAATATTATTTCACTGTTTAAACATTATGCTGGTTTTTTTACTCTATTCGGGGAATTTTTACCAATTTTGCCACCAATTTGTCAAAGGGTAGCAAGAAAACAGTAAAGTTTGTAGAAGCGATATAACAAAATACCAAAAATATGGAACTATACTGTTAATTACCACAAAGCAATGTTTTGAGGGTTTTTTTTAGGTAGTAGTTTTTTTAGGTTTGTGAGTTTTTTTAAGTTGGTTTTCTAAATGCAGAGAATAATTGAACTAACCAAAAAGTTTAAAAACTGTAGTTTTTATTTATGGAATGTTGAAAGTTAAATATATTCAATCAATAGTATAAATATTCAAAAATTAAGGGAGTCCAGTATGAGAGAACTGACGCTCAATACACTGATCTCTTCTGTGTTCTCAACTACCTATAAAAACTTTAACCTCCACTCAATAACTGCTTAAGCAAAACTGAATTCTTAAAAAAGTAGTTCAGAGGAGAGGAGTATTATTCATAACTTGCAGATCATATGAAAGGCTTATGGTTTGTTACTGGGAGATTTAACATTGCTACATATATGCGGACAGAGCTATTCACGGTAATCATACTGTTCTCTGCAGTACTGATTGCATTTTGTGCATGCGCTGGAGATACGAAGGAATAAAAGTTCCCCACTGAAAAAGTTTGCAGTCTCTCTTGAGCATAAGCAGCATAAACAAAAAAAAGGAAAATGCTGAGCAACTAAAGCCTGCAAAAAATGATGAAGATGTGTGTGTACCACTACCTCCAAAAAACCCTCACTTGCCTTTGGTGGCTTAGTTTTAGAATACAGATTTTATTTACTCATATGTTGCTAAGAATTCTCTCTATTTACTTGTGTAGCTGATTATTTGCCATTATTTACAGTAACTACTAGTAATGATTTACAGAATTTTTAATTATGGAGTCACATTTGCAAAATGGGTTCTATTTTCATCAGTATTATTACATTAAATGCTGGCATTTAATGTAAGTAAGTAAGTAAGTTCTGTTAGATGAGAAATCCAATTTATAACCAACACAACTCCACTTGGGTCATGACCTCTAGTAAAGAACTACCAGCTCAGGATATGACTTCACAGAACAGCTCTATGCATTGAAGAGATACGTGGGTTAAAGACCTGTACATCAAACAGACATGTCCAGAAATACTCTGTCTTTAGTAATCTGATCATTTAAACCAAGAAATGTTTCTGTGCTCAGAAGGGAAAGAGATACATTTCTTTAAAAAACAAAAATCATTTTATCATCTTTGTGGAAAATGATGATCCAAGTCGATTAATAACAACTGCAGCACTTTCTCACAATCAATAGCAAGTCTCTGGAATCATTAATGAGATGAATTCAAAGTCCAGAAACTAATAATTTGTGTGCTTTCAGCACTAAGTGAACTCATGTTTCTTCTCTAGCCCTTCCAGTGTCAAAGATATCCTGCACGTAATGCACCATATCTGTTGTAACTTCTGAATTAACAGTGTAATTGCACTTGGCATTTAAGTTCCCCTCTGTGCCAGGCAGTGAAAAAAGCGAGAAAGGAGACAGTTTGTCTCCAGATAGGATTGAACTCTCCTCTAAATTTCTACAGCGTAGGTGGCAGTGTATGAGATGGATGTCTAGGCTTCCAAGAAATGCAGAAGAGAGCGAATCAGAAATAGTTAAAGCAATCTGGAGAGTAATTTATCTCCCAGATTTAGGTAGGCTGGTATAGAGTCAGTTGCCTGAACGTATCATGAGATGTTCTACCATATTTAAGATTTCTCAGGGATGTTGAACTAAATGTGGTTGGACTAGATGATCTCCAGATGTCTCTTCCAACCCTGAAAATTCTGTGAATCTGTGATTCTGTGTTACTCCAGCACAATGTTGAAAAACATGGTATTGGATCTACAGAAAACTTGTCCTCTTCTGAACTGGCACCTGGAGGAAAAGTGGGATACGGATGAGTAAATATGTCTTTTCAATCTAAAAATAAAAATACAATCTAAACCAGTACTTTAATAGATAAGAAGATACCCAGAAGTAAGGGCTATTGATTGGTTTTTTTTTTCCCATGTATTTGTCAGCATACTCAAGAAAAAATGGAGGGAAGATGCTGAAGAATTTGAAGAAAGTAAATTAATTCTCTTTAAAAAGTGCATATGATCATGCTGCACACTAAGACTTTGAGCACAAGTTGGGAAATGAGGGTGATCACTAGCTGCAGTAAACTAGCAAATCTTGAGGAATTTATGTAAATATATAAATCCTCAGGGTGTTTTTACAGCCAGAGACAAAACAATGGTCTTCAAGTTTAATTTGAAATTTAGATTCTTCATAGAAGGCTTCAATATTCCATCCATCCATTTCAAGTGATCAGCAGTTGATTCACTTCAGTAGTCTGATTAGAGCTACAGATAATATGAACCAGTAATCCAGGTCTTGGCTATAGATACTTAAAAAAATGAAACATTTTCTTTTCCTTCGCTTTGGCATAATCCCTTGATTTAAAACATTTCGGTTCATTCCTTTCTTGAGGCATTATCCACTGGAACAAGTAATTTTTAGGGGTATCAAGTCACGACAAGAACAATTAAGGAAGGATTTGTTGCGAGTAAAACCAAAGAAATACTAGATCTTTAGCAAGGAAGTTTTGACAAAGAGATTAAGAGAGGAAGGGTTTGAGGAATGCTACCTATTAAGCAGTAACACCAACTCAGCCCCATATGCACTGCATGTGTTAGCCATATATTCACAGGGGAGGGCAAAGTTAAACCCACTTAGACTGATAATTTTTTTCATTATATATATTACTGATTTCAAAATACTGATAAAAGAAAACATTGTTCTGATCTGTTGTGCTGCTTCTCCTCCACAAAAGATCTTTATTGACCTAACATGCTTCTTTCTTATACATCTTGTTTTGATTGAGATTTAAGACACATTTTTACCACATATTAAATTATTCACATATGTAATTATTCTTGTTCACATAGAGCAATTTATTTCAGGTCAGTACACCAATTTTCTCTTGCTGTTATTTTGGTGGGTTTTTTTCAACTGTCATCAAAAGATCAATCTGTTGGCAACACCATGGGCAAATGTAATCCATTTTAAAAATAATTTTCAATCTATAATACCAAAGAAAAATCATACAACAATTGTATTTTGGGCTTAAAAGTTAATTTATGAATCTACAGTAATTCTATAACTTCAGGCAATAAATGCCTACTGTTAGAACTTTGACACATAAAGTGTTTCAAATTTCATCCTGAATTTCATACCTCCAGGACAGAAATTTGTCTAGGCCACATTTTAACAGCAATGCAAAAGTAATGGTTCTTTAAGGGAAAAGATTCAGGTCTATCAGGGACATACTGCTGACATGAAGGGATACTGGGAGAGGTGGAATATGGCAGCTCTCAAGTGTCCTTACATCTTCCCAGCTTTTGGAGCCGAATTATGCCTGTTCATAACTTGAAGCTCTACTTTGTTTCCTGCAGCATACAACCCAAAGGGACTGATCTGGCAGCCAGAACAAGAGATGTCTGATACTCAGGGACTGTGATGCGCAACAGTATTTCCCAGATCCATAAGCTAGGGAGAAACCTGCTTGTAAAGGGAAATCCAAGCCTGGTTGTTTGAAGCCATTGAGTCCACTTTGCAGTTCAATTAACTTTAAAGGAAAAGATGAAGGTATATCTCAATAGGAGAAATAAATCTTACAGTTCTGGTTTATTAACTTTGGACTCCATTGGGGCTAAAGCACAGAAATGTGGAAGGAAAATCTATATGCTCTGATGACTGATTGTAAGAAATTTTTAAAATTTTAAATTAAATTCTTATAGCCAAATTTTTAAAGGAAATTTAAATTATGAACAAAATTTTCATAGTTAAGGAAAAAAATCCACAAAAAATCAAGGCCAAACTGAAATATGCAAAATGCAGTTGTCTAATTCTAACTTATACTAGGCAGCTTTATGCTACTCTACTATCACAGAGAGGTTTGAAAATACTTGCAAAAGTAATTTATGCTGACTTTAAAGCCCATTTATGGTGCCAGAACAATGATTACTGAGTCACTGAGCTTCTGAGAGTCACAGCAGTCAACATTTATCAAAAAATTCTGAGTGCACTTACTCATTGCAAGTGTCTAAAAATATTATTCTTCCATGAACACTAAAAAAATTACAGTCAGCAAATCAAGAAGGAAAAGCTGTCACATGAGCCAGGCATCCAATTCCATTGTTCTGGAATTTTCAAATGGTAAAGCTTAGTAAATTTACTGGAACTAGAAACAGACTTCTGCAGAGTGATCTTAAACTTCCCTTTAACAGAGAATACAGATGAATTGGAATTAACTTTATACAATCTGCAGATGGCAAATTATTTGGACAAAACTTTAACGATCATTTAAAAATGGCAAATGTTTAAGAAAATTAGATTCAGATTAGGTGAGCAATCAAATCCATGTTGATATAAACTATTGTTATTCATTATAAATGGCTATTTCAGCTCTTCAAAAGAGTTATTTCAGAAGGAAACATAATTAAAATCATTATGGCTTGCAGCAAAAGTTGCTACATATTTCTCTGATCTAAACTTTTGATGTACATCTAGCTTGCAAAATAAAAAAGAGTTAAGTAATTCTTTTGATTACAAAATTTCTAAAAAAAAAAAAAAAGCCCAAATCCTAAAGTTACAAGATTCCAATATTTTACAAACATTGGTATCTTTCTTTTTTTCAGAGATATGCTTCTTGAATTTATCCCTTTCTCTCGACTAATTTACTCTCTATTCAAAAAGATCAAAAATGTTCATTTCAAAAGATATTTCTAGTGGCAAAAATATATTAAGTTTCCTATAATGCAGCTGGAGAATTGAAAAGTATTCAATTTATAAATGTCATTCTGCAGTAGACTACTTGTTGAAATTGGGAACACTTTCTGAAAAGCCATCCACTTTTAAGAGGCAAAGATTCATCATGTAATGATTAAATCCCTGATAGTCATTAAAATTAAGGAGCCTGCTGAAGAGCAGCTTCAGATAAAGACTTGCAGAGAATAAAGTAAAGATTATCACAGACAGACAAACACATGGTACATGTGACATCAGTTCCAAAGGACTTACCCTTTTATTCTGCAAACTAATTCCAGACATAGTCAGCTAATGAGCAATAGCTCATGTCATAACTGAGATAGAGGTTTTTCTTCTTTGCTTGTCTTCACGTTCTTTAATATTAATGTCAATTCACAATGCTAAGAAACTTTCAGCTCACACACTGCAACCTGAAACTTAGAATATAATCCCACAACTGGGACAATGTGACAGATCAATTGGGATGTGCAGTTTACATTTCTATAATTCAAGTCTCTTTAAATGTCCACATTATGTTTGGTGCTAGCCTTTTGTCCTGGTAATGCTGGGACATACCAGGTGCTTTCTAAAACTGTGGTAAACAATCTGGACTGCATACGTGAAATACAGTAAGTTCTCTTGTGTTGTTTGATGGGTTTCTTTGCCCTATCCTATTTACTAGATATAGCAAGAGCCTTCCTTCCTTCCTATATCTTCCTTATGGAAGAAATACCACACATGGGCTGTTTATTAAAGAACACCAGAGTACACTTTTTAGAAGCACATATCTCAGAGTAACAGAAACCAATTTTTATATGCCTTCAGAAATTCTGCATTCCTTCCAGACCATCTGCTTAACAGATAATAGAAACATCTGACACATATTGAACGAAGTGTCATTCAGGTTTAAAGGAAAAGAGATTTCCTGGATTAATGATTAACAAATGATGGCATTAACTGGTTGATTAATCTTTCAGAACCTCCTTATATATATAACATGATGAGGAGAAAGCTTCTCCCTGCCTGACTTTAGAGTGCTTTACTGAAGAATTTTTTTAGAGAAGTGAAATTGAGACGATAAGGGTCAAAGATTACAGACTTCAAACATCAGTGGATGTGCAAGAACAGACTAAGAAAGAAGACATTTCTCTGCTATATTAAATCTCAAAATCAAAGTTTTGCGTACCAAGATGTGCACCGTTCATTTCTCAGTCATCTGCACATAAAACACCCATGAAAGTCAGGGAACTGGATTTTCAGTTCTTTAGTCTCTGAACTCCAACACACTGTGCACAGCTAATGTTCCTCCTAGATAAAATATTGGGAGAAAAAAATCAGTTTGCAAAAAGTGGTCTGTACCAAAAGACATTGAAAAGCTGATATATTAAATACGTGCTAGGTTTTATAAGTTGCTTCAAGCTGGTAAAACCTTTTTAATTTAAAGTAATCTGTTTTTTGCAAAGAAAATTATAGCTGACCTGAAAAGCAGTGTCTCCTTCACGTACAAACCACAAAACTGAAAATGCCATCTCTCTTAAACTACACTGGTGGTAATTGTCATCAGTGCACATTCCACTGACTTTTCCTGAAATAAATTTTTTCATGTGTTTATTTTCTCAGTTTCTTTCCTGCTCATTTTATCACAACTATTTATGCACTATTCTAAAAGCATATCAAGAAAATGCACTGATAAATAGAAATATACTGCTAAAATACCATTTATATATTAATCTTGATCTGCTTTAAGCTAATTCTAGTCAACTAAGTGGAAAAGGGGTAGTGGTGCAGTGCAGGGTGAAAGATGGGGGAGTTGAAATATTCCTGAAAATAGCTTCTTAGCCATAGAATAAAGCGGTACGTAAAATGTTGTGCCTCTTCCCTTCTTGAGTGACTTCTGGACAGTAGATGGAAGCAAGGCCTCATTTAGCAGCAATTTGTATCACATGAGACAGTAGGTAGAATCATAAAGTAGTCTTTGGCATTCACTGGACAGCATTAACAATCTCTGAAGTTGGGGAGAATTTCTGTTCAGAATCCTGCCTAAATCTGTGAATTTATTATTTCAGCGCTGTGCCCTGTCATAAGCCCTGCCCTCCATGTTGAATCTGATTAACAGCTCAATAGAAATTTTGAACTATCATTAGCCATTACCTAAAAGTTTAGTCATGTAAATAAGCATATGCCACTATGTTGTACCTACATTTATTCTTCAGCTATCTCTGTGGCTGTATTTTTAAGTACTGAGAATTCAAATATTCCCTCTCAATTCTCTTTAGAATAGTCATATATCCTGTTCTGTACTCTCTATGCAATGAGGGTCAAAACAAATGTATTAGACAACATTTTAGATGCAGTCTTATAATAATAGAAAACGTTGAAATTACCACTTGGGAGACATAAACAAATTCTTTTATCCAATCCTTCTGTCTATCTTTATTTAAACACAATTTCTCTAAAAAGTAAAATGATGATAAATTAAAGAAAAGGTCATCATCTAATCAACTAATAAGAACTGAGGTGTGGTTAAATATTAGATTTCTAACTGTTATATTGTCTTAGAAAATGACAAATTACGGTAAAGCTAAATTGATACTTTTGCATTTTGTTGGAAGATTTAGTCATTCCTACAATAAAAAGTTTCTCAGGTGTACCTAGTGCTTTTTATCTTCTTCTGACAAGCATGAGTTCTCTTGGGGTTTTAATCTAACTTTCTTCTAAAAATTCTACTCATGCCAAGCTACTTCAGGGCACCTAAAGCAACTCTGGTTTGCGGTCAGTGTCTCGTAAGTGGAAAGGAATTATCTCAAGTGCGAGACAAAATGTAACTAAAAATCTGCTGAACTATGTTTTAAAAGAACTTTTTGAAAATTGCAATATCAACCACTTATTGAAGAGATATGAAAAAAAACAGAAAAAATTATTGAAAATGTTCCATTTGAAAGTGGAAGACAGTGATAGTAAGACTGGAAAAGGAAACTGAAGAAAGTAGGTCTGTTTGAGAAGCCCAAATATTTGAAAAGCCCAAATCATTCTTTACCATGAAAGAAAACCTAAATCAAAAGTAAGATAAACCACTGTTTTCCAAGGAGAGGGTGTTCATTGCATAAAGCATTGGTTGCAACAATCCCATGGAAATAAACAGACCAACACTTAATCTAGAACACGAGATCCGAAATCACCGAACAGTTGATTGCCTTCATTGTAAGAAAAAGATGAAAAAAATATGCAATATTTATCATCATTGAAGCTCCTGAAAATGTTCTTAACTGAGCTTGACTGACATCAGACATACTCTATACACTAGATAGGATAGAGATATGAGAGATTTAGCTGTCAAATTAAAGAGCATAGAAAATAAACTCACAATAAAAGGACTGGCAACAGGCAAGCTTTTCTTACAGAAATTCATACATCAATTAGAAATATTTGATTAAAAATGAAAAATAAAAGAAGAATTTTGATGTTTCAGTGGGTCATATCCACCAGCAGCAGAATAGTGTTTCTATTGTTTGTTACAAAAACATAATAAAAAATCTCATAAATAAATAAATAGAGTGCATTGTAATTTATAGAATAAATGATACATCCCAATAAGAATATGAAAAAGGATCATTTTAGTCGTGTGGTTGTCACTTGCTAAAAGTACAAAAAAATAGTGATTTAAAGAAAACCAAATGTGCACCCACTGACTAGAAGAAAATATTCTTTGACAGACTTATATAAATGAAAAAATTACAAAGAAAAAGCAGCTTCTATGCTTCATAAAGTTTCTCAGCCTAAAGTGGTGCCAAAGTTGAGCAGCACAATGTGGCTACAAGATTTCCCAAAGATCCTTTATACTGAGTAGAATCTAAGAATCGTGCTAGGATGGACATACTGCTGTGAAGCCTCCTCATGGACATCCAGATACGCTTCTCAAAGCTCATAATGGCAAAGTTATATTAAAAAATTTACAAAGGAAGTGGAAATCTGCATTAGAACTGAACTGAAAAGTGATTCTGCAAAGGCAAGTGTGGATTTAAGTGAAGATAACTCACTGTGCTATAATGATGCCATTTTAAGTCAGCAAGCTACAGAAAAATAAGTGTTGTAAAAGTCTGAGAAGTAGTAACTGATTTTTAGAAGGGGAAACTGAAAAGGCGTGAGAACCCACACATACAAAATACAAAAGACAATGTAAATATAGTCGACCAAAAAATTTAAAGGAGTACTTTAATGGCTTTATGAAAATGGAACAAGCAACTATTCGGTTATTTTAGTCCAGTCTAAAATCAAAATATCCTCAAAAAAACCCAAGCATTGGTTTTAGCAATTCAACCTTATTTTCACAGATTATTGCTCAAGTTCTCATGGAAGCTGATGGATACAATGCTTAACCTTCTGCTCATAAAACAATTGCATGTCATAGAGCACAAGACACATAAAAGTATAGGTGGAAAAACAGAACACCAGTGCACATATCTATACTTCTGCTACCTCATCATCCTCACTGGCATTTTCTGCTCAAATTAGATTTCTTAATAAAGTCCAAAGTAATTCTTTCCTATTTCCCATCTCATCTATCACTGTCTGCTCTTTCATCAAATCTTGAGGGGTTTTTTCTGGTTTATGCTTCGGGCTTTCTTAGGGGTTTTGTTTATTTGTTCCATTATGGGTGCAATTTGGTGGTTGTTTGTTTGGGCTTTTTTGGTTGTTGTTTTTTTGGTTGTGTCTCCATCTCTACTGCTTTAGACGAAATTTGAAAGAACATTTTTTTTAATAACTGTATGATTTGCTTTGTTTTCTTAATCCTCTTCCCCATGCTGAAATATTATTTAGTTACTTCAGTACACAAAGCAGTTTTGAATAACATGGATTGCACTGGTGTGGTGGGTTAATAAAACCACCCAGTCCTTAACAAAACAGGGAGAAAACAAGAGGAAAAACTCATGGGTTTTGAGGAAGGCAGTTTAATAAAGGCTGCATGTGGCTCTTAATAAAGGCAACAGCCATGTGCTAAAGTAAAGGGAACAAAAAACTCCCTTGTTTTTCCTGAGCACCAGGAGGCAATGCTCAGTCACTTCCAGGGAAGTAGGGCCTTAGAATGCTTGGCAGTTGCTTTGGAGGACAAACATGCTAATATCAAATGCTCCCCCTGTTTCTTTCTCTTAGTTTTTTATTGCTGAGCACAATGTCATATGGTATGGAATATCCCTTTGGTCATTTTGGGTCAGCTGTGTTGGCTGTGTCTCCTCACAAACTCTTGCCCAGCCCCAGCCTACTGGCTTTTGGTGGCGGGATTGGAGAGACAGCCTTGATGCTGTTTGAGCACTGCTCAGCTTTACTCAAAACATTGGTGTGTTATAAATATCCTTCTAACAACAAAGCACAGCAGTTCAAAAGCCACTATGGAAAAAATTAAGTCCATCACAGCCAGTGCTAATATAAAAATCCACTTCTTTGTTCACACAACCACTAAGGTTTCATAATAATCACCATCCCTTGAGACAGAGCAGATGGAAAATTATATCCATTGCTTAGCCATGGATAAAGTCACCACTCCACTTTTAGAAAGAAATTTAAGAAGTGAAAATCAGCATGGTGATTTGTAAGATCAGTTCATTTCCTTTTAAATATGGATTAAAAAAAAAAACCAAAAAAAGCCCTCTTAAGCTTCATGCTGGAATTTAAGAAATCCTATTGGCTGTCCATGTGGAGGCTCACCTGCACTTAAGGTGCACACCCACCCTAGAGTGATGCTGGTTTTTTGGTGTTTTTCCTCCCTTGACTCACACTGAGTTATGCACCATTACACAAGATGGAACCTGGCTTTCCTTACCATAAAGGTGATTTCCAAGGTTGTATAAAAATATTTTAAATTTTTGTTTTGTTTGTTTTTCTGCTCAGATTTCTCCGCACTTCTAAATCTGCTTCTGGTTCATAGGCACACATCTATAGCATCCCTGAGTGATATTTTCACATTTCCAAAAGAGTAGCTGCAGAAGCTGCTCAGGCTTGTCATTCCAGGCATTTAGCAGGAGTATTTATGAAAAAGTTCATAGATTTTCAATATATTTCCCAAATTGACAAAGGTTATAAAATGTATTTATTTTCTCATCACTAATCTTTTTATTTAAAGTGTAAAAACATCAGTTTTAATAGACTGTTAAAGAAAACCTCAACCAACCCAAAAAAAAAAGACTTAGGGTAAGCGCATCTATACTAATAGAAAAGGCCTCTTTCTACCATATTTGATTACATTTTAAGAACTAACTTAAGCTAATACTCTACTAGTTTATATACAGAATTAATCTCTTTAAGTAGGGGCAAAAGTGGGCATTCATATCCATTTCCTTGTTAAAGAAACCTTTTAAAAGTCCAGTGTCAATCACTTTAAAATAATTACCTACTATAATTGCCTGCTAATTAAAGAATTTACTTGTTTCTTGTGACTTTTTAAAGTATATTTCTATCCCAAGTTTTTTTGCCTTCTGCTGCCTTTCCACCAAGAGGTCTATCATGTATGTTTATATCCACTGAGGGAATACAAATTATCACAGTTCTCGTCTCTGCTAGTAAAACTAATGTCAGCACTGATTGTATAAACTTAAGCTTGTGAAAGACAATTTATGTTGAGCTTAGTTTAAAAAAAAAAATTTAAAAAGATTTAAAAATTGATTTGTTGCTAAGTGTTAAAAAAAAGAAGACTGGGAAAATATTAGGCTTTTAAGAAAAAAAATAGTGATATAAACTAACCTTTCTACAGATTATGGAAAAACAGGTATCAATTTGCTGCCAAGTTTTGAATCCTAATTTAAAGTGTGATGTTCTTTGCAAGTTCCTAGCCTTAGAAGGAAAGTTGCGGTTGCAAGGATGCCGATGACGAGACTGCTGCTCTCTCTCTAGCAAAAATATGTGCAGAGAGCTAAAGCTAACAACTTACTAAAGCATGAATCATTGCTGGGCACAGGGAGCAAATCTTAAATAATATAACAATTTCTTTTCATAATATTATGAATAGCACTAAATCCAATGAAGAACAGTTTACTTGAAGCCTCTTGTGCTAGATCCTGCCTTTACCAGTTTGCTCTGATGAAACCTCTTTTTCAGAGTCATGCAAACATTATCTTGCAGACAAGTATAATATCTTTTATTGTACTCAGAAGCAGAAACAAAGAAGAAGAACACTACTGGCAAAGAATTTGTCATCCCACAGAGACTGATCTGAATTTCAGGTGCTGCTTTAAAGAAAGAAAACCACTTGAAAACATGAGTTTGGTTGAATTTTTATATTTTGGTAGAAGAGGATGTGGATCAGAAATAATGTATTACACCACTTGTATGTTCTGCACTGATTCATAATGTCTCATGTGAGTGATGAATGTGGATGTTTCTTTTTCTTAAAACAAGCAATTCTTCTATTATCTCCCTCTCCCCATTTTTAAAGATGTTAATTGTTATGCTTTCATAATGGCTCTTTCCACCATAGTTTCTGGTAGCTGTCAATGTTGTACTCTGAAATCTTACAATGTTTTTTTAAAGAATATCAAATAAATCTTTCTAAGTAAAAATATGGGAAGAAATTCTTATAGAAAATTAATGTCTTGCTACATAAAAATAGGACCTGGAAACTGTAGGCTTTGAAAGCCTCAAATATCAGCTTGAAATATATGTCTAGAGAAAATAAGATATTACCTTCCAGTTTCTGCAGGGATATTTACTGGAGAGAAAACAAATACTAGTTTAACCAAAATTCTTCCCAGCACCATTTTTAATTATAGGAACTCCCATTAAATTACAGTTAAGTGTAGGAAAAAGAGCAGTAGTTTAAAATACAGAAGGATTTTTTGGCCTTTAAAAAGTCTTTGCATCTAGAATTTGGAGAATATTGGTTCATACAAACTGATATAAATCAGATATCTGAAAAGGCATTCCGAAGATAAATTATTTAATACACAGTTTGCTTTTATTTACAAACCATTCTAATTGTATGAACCAATGAAACTGCTATTAAATACATGATTAGATCTTTTTCTTGTAGAATAACATTGAACAGATTAATGGTATCTGATGTAGCCTGACTGTAGATGTAGCATAGTGTTCTAAAAACTAGCTTTCTTTTGTATTAACAAAAATGTTGGGATAATTAATGTGGATATTTTAACAATTTTCATTTCCTCCAGAAAATATTGTGCATCTGCACAGCTGTAGATTAGTGAGTGAGATGGAGAGGGCTGTTTGATTTTTCTTGTGTCCTTGAGAGTTCTTTTATTCTGTGCTAACAAGCGTCCTCAGAGTTTTCAAGCAAATTAAGGCATGATAGGTTTTACATTGTCATCTTGACAGTTGAATGTATTTAGGGTTTATTACTTTGCAATATATTTCATACACTATTTCATAAACAAACAAACAAACAACATCACAAAGAGTGACAATTTAGTTTACTTTCATGTATCCAACATTTTCCAAATACAAATACATACAATAAAAAAATGTAAGGGTCTCTCTGCTAGTTTTCTTTGACCAGTGCTACATCACTTGGATCATAATTTCATTTGTACTCCGGAATAAGTGAAATAGTAGGTGTCTAAAGGGATTTGAATCCTCATTTTCAGATTGTATAGGCAATGTAGCTGGGCTGGAGTGTGCCTCAATTCTGGACTATGTTCCTGACTTCTTTTGTTAAAAAAAAAAGAATTGAATCTATGCAATGGGATCAAGGAGCTTTTTAATAATTTATACTTTTCACTGCTGAGCAGTTCCTCCTGTGGATAAAATACAGCTGGAACTAACCCTCCAGACTAAAGGTTAAGGCCTTGGACTGGGATTGGAGACCATAAAATCATTTCAGCTCTAGGCTTTAAGTAATAATTCAGACTAACTTTCTGATCACCTTCTTGCATTTAGATATAAATCCATACCAAAGATCTTTGGATCTGTCTGGAACAAATGGGAATGAAGAACAAAGCTGCTGCTTAGATTTGTTCCCAAACTGTTTCTTTAGTGCCTGTCTGTTATTTCTGTCCTTTAGTCCTGTAGGTTTTTCAGGTGTGTTTGCTGAAGGAATGGAAAAATAATGTCTTCTATGCAATGTTGAATGATTTAGAGGGAGAGAGTTATGGGTGGTGGTGATCCTGATCCTTGGCTGCATACTGTCACATGTGATGGAGTGGGAGTTTCTATTCGAGGTACGAAACACCAAAAGTGTGAAATGACAGCCAAGCATCAGCTGTGTAAATAGGGATGAAGGTACATGCCTACTTCAAAAACTCCTTTGAAATGTATCAAAAGGCTATTCTGGAAGCTTTGTGAAAGCAATAAGTCTGTTTTCAAATCTGATTCCAATACTTGTGGTCCTATGTATTCACACTTGTCTATGCATGGAAAAGCTTGTGATTGTTAGTGTTTTCATCATCTGGTCCAAAAGATCAATGGTTTGAATTTTTTTTCCAATTTATTTATTTATTTAATGGTTTAATTTTTTCCCAGTTTTTTTCTTCCAGATAAAGTCATTGCCTTAACTAAAGGAAAAAAAATACAAAATGGGAAAAAAAAACAAAATACAAAACAAAAAAAAAAAAAAAAAAAAAAAAAAAAAAAAACAAAATACAAAACCAAAAAAAAAATCCACACAAAAAATCCAAACAATAAAAATACCCTAAAAACCCCACAAAAAAACCAAAAAACCCCAACAACAACAAAAAAAACCCCAACCAAAATCCAAACAGCCCCCTCCCCCCCAAATGGAATCAATCTACTCGAAATAAAATGTGTTTTTATAAACTTTATTGAATTACTATTATTGATGCTAATGAACAAAAAATTCTGCAACACTTAAGAAGAAAATTTGCTTTGGCCTAAGTTTTTTTCGTTATGCTTTGCATCTGCTATGTAATCAACAAAGGTGGCACTGCCTACCATAACTGACGGAGGACATTGATAAAAAATAGTTATTAAAATTATCTCCTACAGTCTCAAAAAATAATTTTAATAACAATGAAAAAAATGACTAATATTAAAAAAGCTACCTTCAGAGCAAAGACAACATGATCCAAACTAAAACTAAAAATAATAAACATCTAATTCTGATGTTAAAAATTATTACATTCAATTGTTCTCAAAAAATATAAGAAAAAAAGCTGGTTTACATATGTTCTTAAAATAGTTTTTAGTATTCCTGGTATAAGATTTACGGTTTTCATTAATTTATATTTAATGTTTTATTTGGACTTTTTTTATCTTTTTATGTTATCTGTATTTCATACACCATAGCAACATTTTCCATAGGTTCATAATGTAGGTCAGAGAAAGAGCAAAATAATACTATCTTACTTTTGTAACTTACACAACAGGAATGGCAAACATATATTTATATACATTTACTCCAATGCTCTGAAAAAATATACAACTGTGATCACTAAATATATTCTTGATCAAATAATATCTGTAACTGTACAGCCTATGATTCCAGTGAAAATTCAAAATGCTGAGAAATATATTTTCCCTTTGGTTATGGCAGTAAAATGAAACTATATTTTAAAAAATATGTATTATTTTAAAATGAAATTATGGGAAGAAAGAGACAGACATTTGACTTTTTAATTTTGTATTTTCCCATTTCAAGAAATAGGCATGTAACAGGAAAATACTGTTTGCAAACATTTGTCTGAAGAAAATCTGTCCATCTGATTCTATGGTGTTTTCCAATTTTTCAAAAATTGTTTTTAAATGAGAACAAGGAGCAAGATGGGTAAAAATATGGCCTGACAAATAACATTGTTAATATGGAAACAAACATTGTTTTAGAATTCTGTCAAAATACTGAAATGGCTTTTCTGAATTTTTTAATTGGTTTAGAATTTTTTTTATCTTGGAGAAGAAAAATTGTTCCCTGAATTGCATGAGAGTCATACAAAACAGAGAAAATTATAAGAATATATGTTTCATAAAGAATAATCACAGCAAGTTCTAATCCAATCTAATGCAATCCACAGAGATTATGATGATATTGCATGAGTTTGACCAATCTTCAGCAATCCAAGTAAGCAAAATAGCAATTTACAAAGAAGAGGATAGATCAAATGAGTAATTGCAATTATTATGAGTATATTGTTATAGAATTTTCTCATTTGATTATATATTTTTTAATAAAAATATAAACGCTCACCAAAAAGCAATGTCCAACATTAGAACTAAAGCTACTGGAGTAAGTAGATCAAATATATGTACTAATAGATTCTCCTTTTTATTAGATTTACACTTGTCTGTGTCCCTGAAAGGCCCATCTGAAATGTGCACTATCAAGTGCATGTGTTTTATCAGCCAACACACATCAAGTGAATAAACTTGGACTGTAATATCTGTGATAATCACAACACCACCATCTGCACTGGTTTTTTTTTTTGTTTTGTTTTTTTTTTTTTTTTTCTGGAGACCTTCTTTCTAAGAGTAGCAGCTGTGTAACCTTATCTATTGGTCTTCTAATTAAGGAATGCATTAGCAACTGCTAAAATTATTAAGGACTTGAACTCCAGGGATTTCAACTGTACTTTAATATATTCCTCAGTGCTTTAAGGAAACTGAAGGGAAACAGCAAGAATATATTGTTTATAAAATATGTGCATACTAAACCTGAACAACCAGATCTAGCATCCCTCCAAATACTTTAAATACCACTGTAAATATCAATAAAATCTAACTGCGAAGAAACCCCTGCATCGATTTCAACCACTGGAGGAAAAAAAAACCACAGAAAAAAGTGAGCAGAAGCTTTTGTTCAGTGTTAAGATTCCACATTTAGGACCCAGTGTTTTATTCATTCTGGTGTTCATGTACCTGGATTTAGTTCTGTTTTCAAAGAATATATTCCCTGGCAATGTTTGGATTATAGAAGACAAAATCTATGACTGAAAATAGTTACAGAATGCTTGCTAAAATGGTATAAGGTTCTTAAGTGTAAAATATGCATGGAAGTGTAGGAGGTCTCTTTATATATAAAGTGTTTTTAAATTAGGAAAAATTAAATTTAAAAAAATAACACAGAACTTGTCAAACAGATCAAATGTCCACCTCTTTCAGAGGTGATGAATTTTGTAGTGAGTATTCCTCACAGATTCTAGAAGAAAGCACTTACTAGACAAATATGGATTACTACTCTACAGGAAAAGACTTCAATAGAAGTTTATGTTCTTTGCATTTTACAGTAGATAGTTTTATTTTGTCCATGTTAAGTTTTATAAATTTTATCCTTAAAGATCAAATTTGGCAATGATTTTCAAAGTTAATTTTGTATTTGATAAATTAAGAGGGTTTTGGCGGGTTGGTTAGTTGGTTGATTAGTTGGTTGGGATTTGGTTTTATTTTTGTTGGGATTGATTTTTTTTTGTTTACTTGTGTACTTCAATTAACTCAAAATATTAATGCAAAGATATTTGCCTTCTATCCTTAACTAACAGTGCTTATCCAAATACACATCCAGATTATTTTCCCTGTTCTTCATAAGCAATCTGTCTCTTCACTTTTTAGGGGATGCAGGTTACATATATTCCCCTTCAGGTTTCAGTGTCAACATTTCCATCAGACTCTGATCATGCTTTCATAGTGCAGAAGTTTAGTGTTGCCATGGCATGGAGGAAGACAGTCAGTCCAGTGCAGACACTGAAGAAGGCCTCTTAAACTTTCTAATTGTGGAAACTGCCATGAGGCTGAAGTTGGGTAATTTCCCCAACATAGATGGTGCAAGAGGAATGTTGGGAAAGGGAAAGGGGGAAGCAGGCCAGAGATAACAGTCACCTCATTTCTTGAAGTAAAATCCCAAACCACCTAAACCACAACATGGAGCCACCTGGCAACATTACCCACCTATTCTCCCTGACTGGTGTCTCTAGAATGAATCTATACTATCCATTTATTTGATGACTTAGTAATACCTTCAGGACTACATTTAGAACATTTAGAACTACCAACATGCGTAGAAGCAAGTTCCCAGCTGAAATGCCATCCAAGTCTTCTTGCTGTCAATGAAGAGATGATTTAGAATGAGAATTGTTGGTTCAAATTTTAATTAATTTTTTCTAAAACTCAACACTCTATATCCATCGTCAGCTATTATTATATGGTTCCAGTTAATTTCTGACCTGTTAAATTTTGTTTGCAATATTTAGATGACTGTACATTTGGTGTGTGTGTCTCTCTCATGTTTGCCGAAACCAGATAAATAAGTCACAGTCTGTTGATCCCTAGAGAGGAAATTTGAGATGGTTTACTTCAATGTTAAAAGAAGATTCCCTCTTTGGTTTGCTGGTGTATATATATATAGTCAATTTGTAATTCCCAATGATGATTTTCAGTAATAGTTAGCTATATAGTTTCTATTTACCTTCTGAAAATACAAAACACATATCTGAGTTAACAGTATTCCAAGGGAAAATAATTTCTTCTACATTTCCAAAGGGTGTCCTACTACATTATTTTTCCTCAATAACTACTCATTTACTCCTATGTAACATTAGGATGAAGACGTGAAAAATGGAACCTGTCTCTAGATCTGATTTTTTTTCCTGCAAAACTAGGCCAGCACTTATATTAGTAAAAGCATAGTTAAATTTGTCTGATTTGGAGACAATTAATGATTTTAATACTCTGGTTGGGTCAGTAAAAGTTCAATTTTAAGGCATAAGACTGCATTTGAAGCATAAAATCAGTAATACATAATCAACCCTGTATTCTCTTGATGATCTCTAATATTTTGACTGGTGTTTTTCCAGCCACCTTCTGAATTAACAAATACTTTCAACAAGTTTGATCACACACATTCCACGGAGGACTCAAAAAAAGAACATGAACAATTGATAGTGAAATTTGCAATATAAGAATGTGCACTAATATGGTGACAAGGAGTTGATTGAGACTATCTGGGATGATATTATGTTGCCCTGTTAAGCATTTCTGCCATAATAAAAATCCCTGCTACTGTATGAGCACTTAGGCTTAATCAAAAACAGATAAGTAAAGGAGTTAAAATGAATCCTTTGAGCATGTATTTGTCAGTGCTTACTGAAAATGCATTGCAGCCTCCATCAGCTGTGTCTGCCAAATTCAATAAGGAAAACAATGTGGTATGGTCAATTTGTGCATGAGACAGATGTTTTGTGGAGTATTTGTTATGCCTGCAGGGAGCTGAGTGACCACAGCTTCCAATCAGCAGTAGATGTAATATACCATCCTAACACTGCTTTCCTCTGCAACAAGATTTAGCATGTTGCACACAATACTAGCAAGATTGCTAGGTTTTCTCTGAATTGTTCTAAAAATGTCTGTTGGAATTGAATGTAAGTAGAAAAATGTCACTGGAAAAACAAGAATGAAGTGCTGCATTGCTCTTTCATTTTAAGTCAATCTGTCAAACAGTAAGCTGTTTTCATCATGTGGTAATCTAATTCAAGGGAAAAAAAGAAGGATTATGGGACACAAAGTCCTAAATATATATTTACTTTTCCTAGTAACCATGCAGTTCTTGTTTCTCCTTTGAAAATACCTCCATACTACATCTCATGTATGCAGACGCCATTCTACAGAACTCTTCATACTTGATGATATAAAGAAAAAAAAAAAAAGTCTCACAGATCTCAAAGATGAATACAGAAGAAGATAATTGCTAACAGAGGAACTGAGACTTAACATTTAGCTCCTGAACCAGAAATTTCTTTCTGAAGTGCAGGATTGTTCTGTCTCGCTGCTGCCAAATTTTGTTTCTTCACAGTTTTCATTTTATTTTCATTTCAGATAGACTATTTTGTCAGACTGTTGCTTACATAGTCTGTTTAGCTAGTATGTTCACATTTTCAAAACAGAAACACTGAATCTAAAAATAATGAAAAATACTTAATATTTCCTTCAGAAATTTCCTACTTCTTTTGGATGATATGCGTAAAACTGGTTTGAATGTAATCTCAGTATTTTTAAATAATCTAGGAGAAAAAAAAAATGGAATGTAAAAACCCCTAGGCTTCCTGGCATGCAAGAAATACAGGTTTATCAATGTTTGGGGCAAATTGGTTGTTATGGTTCCAAGACACTATGGCCTTCAAATGGCTTAGTTCCTTATCAACTTTAGGTCCTTTGAATGTGGTTTTGGTTTTCATGGGTTTTTTCCCCATGTATTAGCTTTCAAGAAGGAAGTACTTCAGTGAACAGTATGGAAATTTCAATATGTTTGGCTGAAGATGTGGGTAGTACCATTTCTACACCTTTTGCTGCTGATGCATCATTCTTGTCTTTACTTAGCGTGCCCCTGACACCAAATCTGTTTGTCCTTTCTCTCCCAACACTTTTATTATAAGCATGAGGTGAAGCAGAAAGAAAGAGCTTCCCCAACTAGATGACTTTGTAAAAAAATTGGTAAAAAAAAAAAGATGTAGATTTGAACTCGCTTTTTATCTGTTACTTTAGGTTTTTAGAAAGCATATGACATGTTTATGTCCATCTATGGAACCAGACTGGTTGATTTTATAATCTGAGAATGTCTCCATTGGTTTAGGAGAATATCTTCATATTCAGGATGAAATTCAGGATGAAATAAATCAGGGAAGGTGTATCTGGAAGATTCATACCTCTCATGTTTGGCAGTTTTGGTGATACATGACACACATCTGCAGACATTTATCCAGTTGGCTTCAAAATACCTAAAGCCCGAAGCTTCAGAAACCCATTCTTCACAAAAGAATCACTTCTCCAAATGAGGGCTGACAGTACAGAACAGGAGTCATGACCAGCAGCAATCAGAAAGCATAATTCTTACAGTAGAAGAAAAGTTTAATTCTCCATTATGTCATCCAGAGTGTTACTGGAACTACTATGTGATGTTTATATAATCCTTATACATATATAATATATCTTAAATAAAGTCATGTTGTTATATTTTGAATAGTGTCTTGAGTGTTAGATAAATATCATAATTTTCAGTGAAATCTGAAAAGCCTGTGCAGTAGATGTTCAAATAGCAAACTATTCCTCTACTTCAGTTGTTTAATCTGCAACTGGCTGGACACCAAAATTCCTTTTAGAGAGGTTGCTTCTAACCTTCTAATTTTTTGAGCCAAGTTTCAATAGCCTGCAATTTTTTAGAACCTAGAATAACAGGGCTTATAATGAAAATACTTATGCTCTTGTGGCTATAGATGTGCCAGCTACTGCTGTAATAATCAGTAGATAATTACTTTTAGCTTTCCACTCAATGAATTAGCACAGATGAAATTTTTCATTAAAAGATGAGATTTGCTGTAAAAAAGTTAATTTCAGGACATGTCCACATGTCCACAATAATAAACTAACTGCAGCTTGCTCTGTGATTTCTCAATGCATTTTTTTCTGTGTGTTTTTTTGTTTGTTTTTTTTTTTTTTTTTTAATTCAGGAGGAGTAGTGTGATGGAAGATATTTAGAAAGAAAGGGCAGGTAGCTGAGTGCAGCTCACTTGTCCTTTAAACACAACCCATCAGCATAGAGCTCATGGGTCAGTGTGATGTGCTGAAGTGAGCTGTGGTTTTAGTGAATCAGCTCGTGTGGAGAGTAGCCGGCAGATTTTCTCAAGAAGTTCTAAGAGCTGCTTGATATTTAGATGAAAAAAAAAATACAAAAAATGCTGTTTGTCTCACAGCATAAAAATCACCCAGCCTACCTAATTTTTTAGGAATACTGATTTCCAGTAATTTTTCTTTTATTAGGAATGAAAGCAACTAACCCATCGCCACCAGCAAAACAGTGATTGTGAAGATCACATTATGAATTCTAACTTTTAAAATATTTCACTATTATTAACTAGTCATTATTATGGTAAATCATACCAGGAGTGGACATAGCAAAATAACATCTATTGTTATAATTTATCTTTACTTTAGTTAATCAATCAGTGCTCAAGGATTTTTTTTCTGGATGTTAATTTAACCCACAAGATAAATTAAATTGTGTCAGGTGATGATTTCTTTCATCATGAGAGGATTAACCTTTTACCTAGAAAAACATTCTTTCTAATAAAAATTCCACAGAGTCATTAGATAATTTTTTTTTTCTTCCTACTGTTGCTTTATAACTTAATTTGCTCTCCTGAAAGCTTCCAGAACTGTTGGGTAAGGGAAAAAGGAACCAATGGACAAATGAAATATATTTGTATCTATTGTATTTGTCTTTTGCTTTCTTATGTACTGATAGTAGGTGGCATGCAGCAGCCCAGAGCTACTTTAAAAAATAGTTACAATACATACAGATAAAAACATCTTGCATTTTCACTAGTTTAGGAATGCAAATATGTATTTAGTTTAATTAGTAAAATTAAAGTAATTTCAACTGAGGTCCTCTCTGTAAATTGAAAATGCTATATAATGTATAACATAAATATATTAAATAAAAATTATTAAAAAGAACAGCTGCTTCTATTATGCTCAAATTTTATTTTCCTTCCTTTCTCCAAACAAAATAAAAAAAAAGTCTCAATTTTCTTGTCTAATCCCATTCATTCCTCTTTCATATAATAATTTTTAAAATAAGATATGGCCATTGTGACTGCAAAAAGACTAACTATTTCAGGAATGAAATTAAATCAAGTTGGAATTGCTAGAAGAAGGACTCTAGAATTGCTGGTAACAACTGGAAGACTGACTAATTTTTCAGTAGCTGAGAATGAATGTTGCTTTGTCATTTAGTTCACTAATTAATCATATCTTCAGTCACACTGCTCTCAGCCTTGGTTTCCATTTCCTTCTTCTCATTTTGTTTCTACAATGTGCTCTTCTGCAAGGTGTCAGATGGGTTTTTCAAAAGGCTATAATTCTTTCATTAAATTTTCAGTTACACAGCCCCCTTATGACAAATTCTTTTTATTGTATTCCCCACTTTCCTCTTTCCTTGCTCTGTTCTGCTAAACCTCCAGCCTGTAAAGTTATGGTTATATGAGAAAAGTTCTCTTAGTCTAGACATTCAAATTGGAAAAGAATGATATTTCAGATTTCATCCAATCATAGATATTTCAACCATTATTAAAAAAAAAATAGAAAAATATTTGGTGTTTAAAACGCAATAGAAATTTCACTCTTTCCCCTTTTGATTTTATTAGTGACTAAATTAGCTTCTTTTTTTACCAATGTCATATGAAGTCTGGAAAAAATAGCCTCCTTTCTCAAAACAGATAAAGTAAATTTATTACTATTTACTCTCTCTAGTATAAGGAGAAATGTATAAATATAGACACATATCTGCAGCTGGAAATTTTCAATAATGGCAAAGAAATTTCTTCTGAAGAGAAATTTGTTTTTTCCTTTTTGAACAGTACTCTTCCTATAATATGGGAGTAGCACAACCACCTTTCTTTGGTAATAGGGGGATAGGACCAATACACGTATTTCAAATGAGTGAATGACCTGCCACAGGAGTGCTATTTGTTCTTGCTAAGCGTATATTTCATCCTTTTTAATTTAACTGAAAGAATAACTTGTAAACTTGTAAAGTTTTGCCCAGACACAGAAATACACTGAGAAAGAACATGAGCTATTTCCCCTTTATGTTGCTTTTGAGGTGTCTTGAGAAGAATGAGTAATTTGAGATTATGTTATTTCAAGGTATCTTCATGAACTAGTGGAAGGTTTTTCATCTTCGGTCCACTCACACCCTACTGCCCAAGTGAACCTTTTGTGCTATACTAGACCATTAATGTTTCCTTGTCCAGTTTGTCAGAGAAAGTAAAGAATGATAATTGCCCACATCCTTTGCTTGCTCTGAGTTTTTCCTGATGTTTCACTGAAGTTGATCCCTGATATTTTAATTCAGACAATCAAATTTACAGATGTTCTCCTCACACATATGGAAGTGATTCCTGAGGCTTATGGACTAAAACCAGAATGTAATTTGATTTTCATAAAATGGTAAGTGTATTGAAGTCCTGATTAAGAAGCTCAGATTTTGCTACAGAAGTTAATAAGTATTGGGATTGAAATGTTCTAAAGCACCTGAAAATAGAAAAAGGAATGGCAAGATTTTTTTAAGTCTTTTGCCAGACTACATTCATGATGCCTAATATTTAAGAAAATAAACGCAGCACATAAAGTAAGTTATAATTAATAATATTAGGATGTAAATTATCTTTCTGCACCTTTGCTTAACTCTGATGCAACCTAAAGATGCTTAAAATGATAAAGCATCATTAAGCAAATTGAATTTCCAATTAAACCATTTATGTCAATTGAGGGGCTTTTGGCAAGCACAATACTACACTTGTTGTTAGAGTATATTTATATTTGGTCAAAGCATTTCACACTTCTCATCTCTTTAACTTCAAATATGCAATACCTGTGGGGATTTACAGTAATTTTGTGACTTCTGTTGGAGTTGAAACCGGCCAAACTTAGTTTTTTCATTTTCTTAACTTATAGGCCCAGTGTAATGAACACATATTTGAAGTATAAATACATTATCAGATATAAACGGTTTAGAAACGGTTCATGTTTAAAATCAATCTTGAGGACAATTGATTTTCAGTTTGACCCAAATATATGTATGCATAGCTGCCTTTCTCCTTTTGCACTGATGTGAACTGTGTTTAATTGATACTGGTGTGAAAAGGATCAGACACCTACTGAAACTTAAATTATCAGGCTGTCACACGAGATTTCATCTTTCTCTGTGCTTAACCAACATATTAAAAACTGAGAGTGGAAATAGAAATAAAAATAGCAAGTGACTCTTAGTCTACAACATTTGACCATTGTCACTAACTCAGTTCTTTCACTAATAAACTAAATTAAAACCAGAGCAATTGTTGCTATCAAACATTTGAATTGTCAGTGGAAAAAAGTATTTCTCAAAGGTTAATAAAGACTGCTGGCAATTGTTATCCAGCAGTGGCTAAAAATAAAACCAATATGAGCAAATAACACACAGGGTATGTTATTGCATTTTCATAATGCAGTTTAATTTTACAGTTCTTCAACAATAAAAGTAAGTGATTCAAGTTTAATAAAAAAAAATGGAGTCAAAGTGAATGAAATATCTTATGTTTACAGCTGTGGGAACAATTTTTAATGCAGCACATCCAAGTGCAATAATAAGTTATGAGAGCAAGACTGACAGGAAAGAAATAAATTTACAATTTTAAGACTGTACAAAAAAAATAGAAGTAAATTAAATTTATTTGTGGAATAGCATCAGCCTGTACAGAAAATACTATATTATATTATAATTTTTTCCCTTTCTCTCATAAGTGCATATTTGGTTTGCATGGCATGGGTTTGGTAGCAGGTGTGCTGGAGAAGTGGCTCTGTGAGAAGAGACCAAGAGTTTCCCTGTGTCTGACAGTGACTTTTCCAGCTGGCTCCAAACATGATCTACTGTTGCCCAAAACTGAGCCCCTCAGCAACACTGGTAATGCCACTGTGATAACATATTTAAGAAAGTGAAAAAAAATCTGTGCAGCAGCTGTGAGAGTGAGAGGAGTGAGGGAAATGTGAAAAAAGGTAAAGTTTTAAACATAGGAAGGGTAAGTTAGGGTATACTAGGATACTGAAAAGCAGATTCTCAAAACAGAAAATTAACTTAAGTTTCCACTGATCTAGTTTTAGCCTTCAAGATTTTTAGGAAACTACTATCACAAAATGCTATGTATCTCACTCCAAAATATCCACTCAACTTTTCACTTCACTGTTGCTCTGGTGGTTATCATCTGAGTTTAAAGATAAATTGCAAATTTAAGTTTAAAACAAAAATGCAATACTAACTCCTTGAGTCTTTGTGTACCCCATGGGGACGTATCAGCTCTTCAGACATTGCAATCAGTGCAATTAAGTAGATTTGCTCTACCACAATTAATTTAATTCCAAATTCTTTGTGGAAACTGAAAGTTTTCACAACTAACATGTCCAGAGAATGCTACTCTAATACACAGTTCCTGGAAGCCACAACCTTCCTCTAGCATGGGTAAAACAGGTAAGTGCTCTAGGCAGAATATCAGTGGCAGAAGAAGAATTGCATTCCCAAGTACAGAAAATGGATCTTATATATACATTTATCTGCCTAAATAAAAAAGGGAAAAAAAGTTTAAAAGGACAGTGGGGCAAACTTGGGCACTAGCTCATCCAAACCACTTACAGTTTTGCTCCAAGGTTCTTTTTTATATCACCTCAATGGTGTGCTTTTGTAAAAAGACTCAAGCATAACCTTTGTCATGGTAGCATCTTTGTAAGAACTTTTTTCAAGAGGCAATATAGTGATCTAGCACCATAGTGGGCTGCTCCAAGAGTTTTCTAGCACTATTCCAGCAGGCTTTGTCACTGTTTTCATCTTGAATGATGCCACATCATCAAACTAGTTCTATAAAGCACTAGTCTGGCATATTCTTGCAGGCATTTTAAAATGAGAAAGAATACAAAGAATTCTGTTTGTCTCTTAGGTCTATAGGATTGAGAGATAAAAACAATTTTGTGTGACATACCAGCTCACACCAGCCATAAACACAGTGAGTCAGTATGTGCAAGCCAGGTTTTTGTATTTACTTATTTGGCCACCTCGAAACAGCTTTGTGTTCATTTCACAAGAAGTCTGAAAGCATATGAGTGCATTAGAGGTTGACAGATATGCATCTTTTGAATGTGTTCTGGGCATGCAATTAAGTACCCAGAACTTCCACTGATTTACTCCCCCAAGCTCCCAGACCCTGCAGGAATGGTCAGCAATGCAGGAAACAGAGAGAGAGAGCACGGTTGGGTTTTTTCCTGGTTGGCAGCATTAGTGACAGAGGCAGAGTGAGCCAGACTGGTGTTCTGTGGAGAGCTAATAGGATCAAAGGCATCTAGTATTTAAGTGAAGGAATTCATTTGTTTTGACCTGCCCTGAAGCTACTGCAGAATTAAACTTTGCTGGTTCATGAACTGAGGACAATAAAGAGGAATTTTATCTACTTTACAAAGGTACACTTAATCAACCCTGCTAAAAGACAGCAAAAACTACTTGCAAGTATTGGAGCTAGTCTTTAGCCAAGTGTCTAATGCTATCTAAAATACCAGCTCTTCATGTTGACACTATTAATAAAAGCATGGTAAATTACTTGTTTTATCTGTTGGACGTATGAAAAACAAGAAGCTTGGCTTGTGAAGGGCAGACCTATGCGGCATCAGTAATATGCAAAGTACTTTGATGGAGTATTCCAATGAAATGCTCCGTTTTCCTGTAGATGTCTTTGCAAGGATGCAACCTTGTCCCATCCTCTAGAGTTCAGTGCCCTTCTTTATCCATACCATAGTTTCTACTTCAGAACATGAGCTTCTAGGACAAAGGCCATAAATTTTTAGTTCCAGTTTTTCTGCTGCAGTGAAAGCACAGTTGAATAAGTGGAATAAACATCTCTATAAAACACAGAAATGTGTGAACTCTTGTCTAATTTTGTCTAATTATTTTCTCTTCCAGAAGCAACTTCAAGCTATGTATATAGAAGTGAAATAATAATTATTTGGGCATTAACTTATTTAAACCTGAAAATCAATAGAAATTGCACACACAAACACATATATTTATATATTAAAAAAATGAACAAGCCATCACATTTTAATGCTCCCTATTTTAGTCTTTCCATATCCTGAGTTTGCAGGGTCAGGGATGATCTTTGTTTTGATTAAATTACTCTTCTGGGAGATATTTGAACTTCTCATGACATCTCTGCACTAAAGTATTAACTCATTTTACGGTCACATGAAAAGTCATGCTTCATACCTTGTTGTCTTTTCAATCTGCTGAAATTTCTGTATTTCAAAAATTACAAAACCATACATTTGCATTTTTTTACCGCTTAGATTTGAAAAATATTTTTACTTTCTGTAAATCATTGTATCATCATTTCTTCTTTACCTTCTAAAAGTATTAATTCATAGCATGCTATGATACTTATATTTGGTGGATGTATTTAAATAACTTTATAAAATAGGAAATTTGCTACATCTTATCAAATTTTTCTCAAGATACTTCAATATTTTGACATATCAGAATAAAACAGTGATTAAAAAAATCTATTAATAATTTCCCTCCCTTTCCTATTATTTTAAATGCATGTTCTTGCTGCTCTGTTGCCTTCTGATTTAGACCTTTCTGAATTCTGCAAACTCATCAGCCAAGGTATATACAGCTTACCTACTGCAGCATTTACTCAAATGAAAATATATTGTTGGCATTCTTTATGAAATCATATACCTGACACTCTGTAAGAGGGGAAAAAATCTAAATTGCAACCCGGAGAAAATAATACAGATTCTGTTTTGTGGAATCACTCTTGAAGGGTATCTGGATGTACAAAACCTGATGGCCTTTAATGAAACTTCAAAGACATTAAAAAAAGCCAGAATCTAGCTATGCAAGATTAAATTATTATTATTATTATTATTATTGTTGTTGTTGTTGTTGTTGTTGTTGTTGTTGTTGTTGTTGTTGTTTGGTTGGTGGTTGTTGTTATTATCATTATCATTATTTTAGGCTATGTCTGAAACACTTTATTAGTTTCAAGATTCATCACTGTTTTCAACTAAGAGCAGCATCAAATACCTCTAAAACAAAAATGTATGCACTGTTGTAATACTTTTCATAATTGTGGAATTATAGAATATGTGGAGTTGGAAGGAACACATCAGGATCACTGAGTCCAACTCCTGGCCTTAACAAGATAGCCTCAAGAATCACACCATAATTTCTTGTGCTCTTTTCTTTCTCTTTCCACTTCTCACAAGATTACATGTTTGTATTTTAGTAGCATATAAAATGTGAAAAAAAAAAGTTAAAATCCCTTATTGTTCAGAATTACTTTTTACGTTGGGAATATATATAGCCTGTATTCTGTGTCTTATACTCTGGGATAATATTGCTTTTCAACAGGAGTGCACTGAAAGTTCTGTGTTTCAAACTCATATGCATACATACATGTTTTTATCAGTTTCTATATTTACTCCACAGTAACAAGATATGAAGATCTCGCATGCACCTGGTTTTCTTTCTACAGGAATTACTTATTTTGTGGCATTGCACCAAAAAAAGTGCCTTGCATTTTTTGTAGATGCCATTGTTGCCCTAGGGCTCTGATCCTTTTAAATACCATGGACATTTTGTAATTCCACCCCTACTCCAAAAACACATACATCAATGGAAAAAAGAATCTGTCAGATTCAGTACTGTGTCATTAAAAAATTTAGCCTTCTTAAATTACAAACTGGCTAAATATAAAAATCAAAATATTCTGATAAGCCTTTCAGAAAAGGAAAAATATAACAATGCAAATTACACATCACTTTTTCTGCCATATGAGATATGTACCTATCCCTGACTGGCCTAATTTCTGCTTCAAAGCCTTTATATATTCACATATTGCCAGAAAGCCCTACCTGAATCTGATTTTCAAATTGATCCATCCAAATTAAACCAACAAGATTTTGGAAACAACTCAGCTTCTGTGTACACCTCTTCACCTTGGTTTTGTGCTCTTCATCTCTAATATTACCGTATTGATTTTTTTCCTGCTGTTACAACAGCTTGATCTCTCACAGAATTTCCATTTCTATGTTTTAAAAAGCTAGAAGAGACTGGTCTAGAATTGGTTGGGTTTTGTTGTTGTTGTTGTTTTTTTGTTTTTCATCCTTGTTCCTTTTTTGTTGTTGTTATTGCTTTAGTTTTGACATGTGTGAACATTGAAGGTAAAGGTTCATTTCTACTACAGTCATTAAGGTTAAATAAGGAATACCTGATTTTGGTATATGGTGGGAGCTTCTGAATGGTGGGAGGTAGATGCAACCCACTTTCCTCACCCTTGACAGGGTTATATTTCAATCTTTGCAAAGTCAAGTCTATCCCTCTCAATAATTTCTGTATTTTTACTCAACTGACAATGCATCCAACATATTTTATTGTTTCTTGAAATTATAAATTATATGTAAAATATAGCTCAAATAATTATTTAAATTTTCAAGTATTTTTCGACTATTATATTTCAGTCCTTTTTGGGCTCCAGCTGCAAATTACAATATTTAGAAATTATTCAAAAACTTACTTTTTGTCTTGTCCTCCTGTGCACTAAGAGATGTTTGTGGCTCACTTTAGTCAGTTACCGCCTTTGCTATCTCTGATATTGTGCATTAGAGTATGTTGGTAAAATATTTTCTTTACTTGGAGACAAGACTGACTCTGATGGAATGATGTCATATCTTTGTCTCGTAATGTAAATTAGTAGTCGCTGATTTCAGAAGATACATTTGCCAGTCTACAGATGGGTCAAACATCCTGTCTACTTAGAACAGCTAGCCAGCTAGCTTGTTTCTTTTCACTATAAAGATATAAACCTTCCTGCAGTTCAGTTAGTCTATCTCCTCATTGCCATCAATATGCATTTTTCATGTTACTTTTCTTATACTGTTCAGATTGTTATTTATTGAAATGCTTATTTTTGTGTCTTAGGGGAAAGAAAAAAAAAAAAAAAACAAACAGAAACAACCAACAACCAGTCAGACACAAGCTATAACTTCCCTATTTGAATTAATTTTATTTTTCAGTGCATTTACATTATTGAAAATGATGGACTGTTCCTGACATAGACACAAATATAAAAGAAGCAAACGCTGAAGGTAAATGCAAGAGTCTGTTCCACAATGGAGTTTTTGAAGACAGATTTAAAAATGTGACACATCTTTGAATCCAGGTATAGCCGATGTGTTCTCCTCAACATTAAGAAAAGTTGTTTCTAAGCAACAAAGGGATATTTGGGAACTCACTTTGACTTTATTCAGTGGTATCTGTAGCAGTGTTATGTCTTATCTCAATCACTCTCGAGGTGGAAATCAGTTAGTGAAAATGAGAAATTTCTGAAAAATATTTTCAGAAAACCACTTCCCCAAATATGGGGAAGTGCAAATATTTGTTGGTCTATTGATCTATGCAGTTAGACTTTGCATTTTCTTATGTTGCAAAATTTTAGCAATAAAAGTCATGAATTCAAGACAGCTGCAGTGGAATTGTGGCAATAATATTCCTGTGACTATTGAAAATATCCCAAACATAAACCTAGAATTTTTTAGGATGTGGTCAGAATTTATTCAATTGGAGAAACCTTTCTTTGGCATTGCTCCTGCTGCTCTGCTGACTTTCCTTTCCTGTAGACAGCATCATGTGTGGAAACAGCATATTTGATAAGGATTCAGTCTGAAGCACTGGGCACATTTGAACTGCTCAGTCCTGCAATACAACTCTGGTGGGTACATAAGCATATGTAGAGCAAGGCCAAACCTGCAAACAGAGGATGTTATGGGCAGAAGAACAACAGGAGAGCAACAAGTTGCAGGAGAGCAACAAGTGCTAGAAACAGAAGTGAGAGCCTTGAGGGAAAAAGGTACAGGCAGCACAGGAGAGGTTACAGGGAGAAGCTGGACTATTCAGCTACATGGCTGGATAGCAGTAGCATAAAAAGAGGGAAAGAACAATTCATAACTCAAAAGAGCACTGGGAGGATAAAACACATCAGTAAACCTCTTTTTTAAAAATCATTTTCTCTGCAAAATAGTCCAGAGTACAGAGGAGAGTACTTCTGAGATATATGGCCTCAAGAGACAAGAATCAAATGGTGACTTGGGAGCCATGAATGGGAGCAATATATGGGACTCCCTGACATATGATAGGCTGACTGGGAATAAATTTATTTGAACGTAGTTTTAAACTCTTCTCTAGGCTTACCAGGTTCATAAACAGACTTGTTTACTGAAATTCAATGGAGCATGTTAAAGTCAGAGTGAAAAACACAGTCTGTTTCAGCACAGGGGAAGCCAGATTGGGCTGGTGTCACTCATCACTGCCTCTCAAGGTTATCAGGAAAGATGTAAGGACAGTGTATAGGGAGCCTCAGGACCATTCTGACCCATCTGAGGGTGTCACCATCTCCCCAGTCTCTCATAGCAAAGTCTGTGATAGCTCTTCCATGACTGCCTGTGCCCCATGGAGTGGGTCTATCAATAAAAAAGTTGACAAAAAATTGTGCCTGTGAATTGCTTAAAAATATAAACTATAAAGATTTTTGTGGACTCTGTCCCTCTCACCTACTAAAGGGTTGGCAAAGAATCAAAATTTTAGTGCAGGCATTCACAGATAAAAGTGGTTTTAAGATTTTAGCTAACAAATAGTGAAAACTCTGCCAGTTTTGCATTTGTAAATTCAAAAGTTAAACAATATATGTGTGGCTCTCAAATGAGTGTTGATTTTCTATACAGAGCTTTCATTTTTTTGTAGCTGTTTGCTTCACCCATGCTAACATACACACATACATCCACTCATGTAGACCCACTGTCTTCCACTAACAAAAAAATTCCCATACTACATTTCCATCAGTCTCCCTTCAGTAAGCTTTGGAAAAGTGACCCTGACTCTGACCAAATTAAACTTAGTACCAAAATTGTCACCCTGATTTCCTGCCTAGACCTAGATAACTCTATGAAGCCTTGGTAAGAAATCCCATCTGTGCCTGTACATGGCGTGCCAATGACTTCCTTCAGTCCTGGAGGCAACCCCAATTGCACAGACAATTACCTTGCAAAATTATGTTTTTTCCAACCTTACTGTTTCTCAGTCTACCCTCAGGCTTGAGATGTTGCTTTGGACTTGTCTCTCCTGTCCTCAGCTTCCTGGGTCTAAAGAACACAATAGTCTCCTTCTGACAGAATACTCAGAAAAAGGAAAATAAGTAAGAAATGGAAAGGGAGAAAAGATGAACAGGGATTTTTAGAAGCTTTTATAATTTCTCCCCATTTCTTACTCCCTTGAGAACTGCACAACCTCATCACAACCACTGCAAAGTGGCTTATTCTAAGAGAAGGATTATGGATTCATTTTATGTGCATTAAAATATTCTTTGTGTTTCCATCTCTCTTATTCTAAATTTCAACTAGATTTTAAAAGCATGATGTGCTGTAATTTACCACTATAAAATTTTGTATAGGGAGGCATATTTTTCCTTTTTATTTTTTTTTTCCTTTTCCCTATTTTGAAAGACATTTTTGAGTACATGAAAAAGAAAAAGGTGCTTGGGAATAGCAAATATAGGCTGATCAAAGGCAAATCTTGCCAGACAAACCTGGTCAAACAATTTATGATGAAATGACTATTTTCCAAAGCAACCTTGTATCCCAATTAGGATATTAAGATCTTAGATATGTGGACTACTAGGTGGATGAAAATCTGGGTGAGTTTTCAGACGCATAGTATGATGGTAAATGGTTTTAAATTGTCAATTAGAAGAGTTCCTCAGGGGTCAATGCAGGCATCCTTCAAAATCTTTTGTTCTGCTCAATACCTTTAATCTAGAAAAGGACATGGGGTGCAGCCTAATCAAAACTTGGGATAATTCCAGACTGGGAGGTACACAAGGGCCATTCAGAAGGACTTAAGCTGTAGAAAGGAATGGTGTCAGCAGAAAACTGCAGCCTGTATATTGAGACACAGGATTATTCTCCTCTCAGAAGTATTGATTAGTTCAGCTGAAATACATTTTTGGGACTGCAGGGCAGTAAGGTTTTTTGATAAATGGAACCAAATTCATCTGGTCACTGTTGACCTGCTTGGAGTGGGAGGCTGAACCAGGGACCTACTGCAGCCCCTTTGACCAGAATAGTTCTCCCAATTTTCAAGTCCACAGCTCATTCATAAGACCTTGGCACTGTTGTAAAGCATTAGGAAGTATGTAATTCTCATTTTGTGTATTTTGTGGGCTTGAGGTGTGCCAGATTGCTGAAACTGTTCCTTGAAATTATCTCTCTGACTCTTCTTCTCTAATTGTCTCTTGTGAAAAGGCATTCTATATCCCCATAAACAGTGCTTTTTTTGGTGAAATTCTTATTTGACTGCAGGATTGTTCTGTGTGATTTTTCTTCTGCTTGTAGCCATAATGGCATTATTTACATGGACTGGTAAAAGAGCCTTCAATACCAAAACAGATTAATGTTTTGTTTTACATTATGTTACTACCTACAAGAACCCAATCATGCCAACATCAGATTTCTAACACTGGAACCACTCGTATTTTTAGCTCTGTTGAAAAATGTGTTTATGACTAACTGCTCTTAGTTCAGTGATTCTATTTCTTCATCTGTTAAAAACTTATCAGAGCTTCAGTCCACAGATTTGTTAGCAAATTCTCTCTGTGACTGAGGTTTCCAAATACCTGAGAAACCAAGTGTGATATGTGATGTTTTTAAACTTCTATTTCTCCTGAAATTTTATAAATTGATGTTTTTTGAAGTATGAATTGTGTACAAATTTTTAGCGTGTTGGAATGTTGTTTTTTCCTAAGATCTTGGCATGATAGTTTGGTAGATGCTAACTTCTTTTTCAGCAAAATATTTTTAAGTGAGACTATCTCAAGGAAGTGAGTATAAGAGTCTAGAAGCAAAAAAAACACCTCTTTTAACACTACTTTTCCCCCAAGCCCACCATCACTGTCAGTTCTTTTATTTGACCTTTTTTTTTGTAGTTTTCACAGGCTTTTGATGCATGTACTCATTTCTGAGCAGTATAAGTAATCTTTGGCCCTTCCCTTTTAGAATTTCTTTTATTTTGCCAGTGAGCTACTTGTATTAGCTGTTTAGTTATAAATTCTATTTCCCTTAAATTCTTATTACTCACATTCTTGTATTTTAGAGCAAGACCTAGTATTGAGAGAACCTGTAAACTCATATGACATAGTTGAAAATAGAGATTTGACTATCTAGGGATAACAATTGTTTTCTGCCAGTACAGCTTCTTATGTCTCCTTACAACAGAATGAGTGTCTGTCCACATGTTTGAAATGGATTTCTATTTCAAGCTGGGGCCTAGCCACATTGTTAGAAACATTTTAACACTGCTGAGGTATAACATGCACTAAAAAGACTTTCACAGTATTAAGAAGAAGGCAGGGTAAAGAGCCTGGGGGGCTTTTTTTGTAGTTCAGTTCTATTTAAATGAAATATAACAAGAAATCAATGTTAATCTAACATTTATGAGATTTCTTAGAAGTTTTCTCTATAACTCCAGTTCCCTGGTAGCTTTTGTGCCTTTCTTCCTCTTTTATCCCCTTAATTTCTTTCCTATTTTGATTCAAAATGCTCTGAAAGCTCATATTTATTAACAGAGCAGTTTTTGACTCATGATTTCAGAGGGACAGTCTGGCTCCAAGCACATTTGAAAAGACATCTAATGGCAGCCCTAATGGTTCTAGCCCTTGACCATAACCTCATGTGAAGCTTCAATTATCCATTCTTATCCAATAAAAATCATTCCACCACTTCCTTCACATTCATTTTGTCCAGGTTTTGTTTAATATTTTTCTTTTACATTATATGGGGGATTCAGAAATAGAAAAAAATAAATCTAAAAAGGCAAGGTCCTGATACTGCCAAATTCTTTTGCATAGGTTTCAGTACAGTCTGTGAGCATTTTGTCATTGATGACACTGGGAAAAGAATTGGGCTCTACATGCTCATTGTAATTCAGTGGCTCAGTTGAAGAGTGCATGGTGTCACTAATAAGCTCCCTTCAGACAACAGTAATGGGAAACTGGTTTCCTGGCACCAGCTGTGTACCTTACTGTGCCTTGCTTCTGCTGAAAATGAAAATGACATATGAATTCTACTGATCAGAACATATTATGGCAACATACAGAAAGGAGCAAGTTTCATTTTCCACAACAGAAAGGAAGATACACTGTAAAGGCTAAAAGTTCCAAAGGACAAGCATCTTGGGTATACTCTGGGTAAAGGATAGGTGTCCTGGGAACATTTTGTATTAAACAGAGTTGAATGTCTGACAGCAAAGCAGGAGCAGTCAGATGAACAAAACTGCCTGAAACATTAAAGAAAAAAAGCTAATTACATGTTTAACTGAATCAATGATAAACTTGGGATTGCTGAGACTTCTTTATTGTTGTGTAGGTTTTGTTTTCCTTTGCAGCGCTTGTTTTTTTTGTAATTGACTGATAGGTAGAGTCTTGGTCCTTAAAGGCCAATCTTATTATTCATCTCAATCTTCACCTTTCACAAGATGAAATCTCAGAGGCAGTCATAGCTATAAGCTCTGTCTTCAATGCCTCTGTAGGCTGCCTTTGGAAGGTTAAGTGTGCACCAAAATGTTACCTTTGGTTTTCTATTTTCATTTTTTTCTGTTTATCACAAGATTCCATCTTCCCTTTTGAAGCTTATGGTGTCTATTTCTTTCTATGGTGTGTTACCTCTAGTCCTCTTTTCTTGTTCAATTTCTCTTTTAGTTTTCCTCTGCTCTTCAAGTTTTGTCTGTGCAATTCTTGGAGTTTCATGCTGGAGATACATGACTTGTCTGCAAGCTTTCAAGAGTCACAAATGAAACAAATTTAGGAACTCCTTGTCTCTTGATACCAAGGGCAAAAAATTTGCCTAAGTGCTGTAGTTTTGCTCATCAGTTACTGAAGCCTGAGAGAAATACTTGGAGTAATAAAATTATGGGACATACTGCAAGGAAATGCAGGAAGTAGAAGAAATCTTTTTTTTAATGGAGAGGATCATTATTGATTCTTGTCCTCTAGAACCGAGCTTAAAAGCAAATAAAATCCATTACTTTCAATAGCGGATGTTTTAAAGCCTCTTTGGAATGTTTCAAAATGTACTACACTGAAGTTACAATGCCTCTTTATTGTTGTACACTTCTGTCTTGTTACAAGTGGAGTCTTTGCTCTTACACCATCAGAAGAACCAATTTTCTAATAACTACAATAAGTATCTTCATAGATTCAATTGCACCTGGTCTACTACCTAGCCCAGTGTTCTCAACCAAACAGGATCTACCAAGTCAAAATATAATTTGCAAGGAAAAGCTAGATCTTGCAGGAAAAATTCTGTAGACTTGGAAATCCCTGACCTTGATTCAGCATTGCTTTCAACCCCCAGTGCACAGTAAGGGAGAACCATGGTCTTCAAAGTGTCTCTATTTCAACTAAAAAAGATGAAATCACCTGAGCTCTTTCAAAAGCTATGGTTTACTTCGGGTCATGTTGTCATCAGTTCAGATTTTCCTTCCTTCTTCCACTTATCCCATCTATTTCCAGCAAACATTAGAAGTACCTTCCCATGAAAGGCCTTTTGTGAATCAGATCTTAGAAAACTGGTGTACATTATCTTCACCTTTTTTTCATCTTCATCTTTAAAACAGTCTCTGTTTCTTTCTGCAGTAAAAGATGCAGGAGAAATCACAGTACCTTGATAATGTAAGATTTTCAGCCAATTTTTGCCCCCACATTCCTCACTTGGAGACAAACTGCTGCACTGCTGCCTTGGCACAATTCTATAGTATTCTCTTGGGAAGAAGAAGTTAGAATTGCAGACCATAATCCTTCAATTTTCTTTATTCTTCTACCCTCTTTTTCCTTTTTTTAAAAATTTATTTTATTCTTGTTGGTTCATCTTTTTTTTTTTTTTTTTTTTTTGGTTTTATCTATTTTTAGGAGGTTTGTTTTTTGTGGTTTTTTCCATATATTGACATATTTATTTATTTATTTATTTATTTATAAAAAATATACCCTATAGTCATTTTTATAGGATGTAAATAAAAACTCCAATAACAAAAAATGCAATATTTCAGTGTCAAAACTGTTTGCATAGTGCAAACTGAAATGTCTTGCTAGATTGGATTGTAGAAGCCAAGAACTGCTTGGATTTAAAAGAGAGCCCAGGCAGCTTTGATTCCTGTTTTAGTCCATCAGCATAGTAGGAGTGTTTCTAATCATTTGACAGAGAGATGGTTGCACAAAATGTTATGTCATTATAATTAGTTCTGACTTTTCACACATATATGTTGCAGATAAACTTAGCTATAGTGAAATAAAACCAAAAAAAACAAACAAAAAAACCCATTTGCAGGTCTGTTATTTTCACTTACAGCACTTCTAAAAATTTTTTCTTTTTATTTTACAGGACTCCATGTAAGGAAGAATGATATTTAACTTGATGAAAATAAAAGTCTAATTCCTTTCCGCCCTCTCACTGAAAGTTCAGTCTGTGAGAGGCACTTGTCATCCTTCCTCAGGAATCAGTAATAAAACAAGCTGGTCAAGGATGCAACTAAGTCTATTTTGTATTTCTCTGATTTAGCCTTTTCCCAACTTGTTTATTCTTCTACACCTTTGAGGAGCAATAAAAAATATCACAGGCCCCTATCAGAAAAAAATTGGTGAATAACTTTGTATATAATTACATATTAGTACAGGCTTTCTGCAGGGATTTATCAGACAGGCACTGTGTTGCATATAGTAAATAAAATGGAATAAGCTGCACCACGTATCTCCTACCCCATAATGTATCACAACTTCATGGTAAAGCCACTGACAGTTTATTTGAAATCCTCTTTGCAGATATTCTCTCTGTTTTTCACCCACTGATGTATTTTGATTTTAATTCTTTTTTTTTTCCCTTAACCGAAGAACCTGTGGGTATGAGAAATATATGCTTTTGGAACAGGGCATAATATTTTGTGATATATGCTGTTTTTCCTTAGTAGTTATAAAAAAACAGAGCAGGTACTTGTAACTGATAATTCTTTACAGCAAAAAAATTCTTTACAGCTATGGAAAGGGCTTATAGATTGCTAACAATAACTTCCACTAAGCACAATTATTCTTGTTTTCAAAAATCCTGGCGAGTTTCTAGACTTCAGAAGCCTTCTGGAATTATCAGTTACCTCTATGGTCATTTATGCATGGCAGTGCAAATTGTCTCCTCAGGTTGCATCCACTGAACATCAACTCTTGTTTCAGATTTTGTCAGGACCAAATTTCTGATTTTTTCAAGTTCTGTCTTGAAATGGCTCACTTATAAAAATCTGAAGTATTTCCTTTTGCAAAATCCATTTTCTTCTACATCTTCTTCCTAATTCTCTTTCAGATGGAAGGTAATGATTATGACTTTGGAGTGACATAAAAGTGTGACCTGCAGAAAAAAAATTATTCTCCGTGTGAGAATTATGAAGACTGTAATTCAGTGGATCATCAACATCTGGTCCCTTTCTAGCATTTCAGAACTAAAAGGAGCTGACTCCAAATGTTTTTTAACTTCTAACATTAATCAAATGTTCACAAAACTTTCTAATTAATTGGAGACACTTGTTTTCAGTTTTCTGAGTGACCTTTCAAACACTGAGTTCTGCAAAAATTAAGACAGTTAATTTTTCTGTATTCTATGAAAAATGGAGACCATTTATGTAAATGAAGAATAAGAACATTTAACCATTGTGAACAAGTAAATGTATATGTATCTGTACATGTATATGTATGTGTATACAAATGCACACAGATTCATGTATACATATGTATGTATATAATTCCAATTGTTTATTCTTCTTCCTTGCTCTCTGCTTGACATCCTAATTTAGAAATCAATAAACCTATTGTAGGGAACAAAAATCCATTATTTTGGTTAGAGCACCACTGTCCCTTCCACTGGTATCCAAATGCATATTTATAAAATTTGTTTATTTTTCTTGAAATTAAAGGGACACCAACAGGTTTGACAGAAGTATTTCAAAGTAGATCTGTTGTAGATACAGATTAAAATAAAAACAAAACCCAAGAATATCTTGTGGGTCCCTTCCAACGCAGCATATTCTGTGATTTTCTGAAAATAATTTGGACGTTCTCTATTACTACTACTACTACTACTACTACTACTACTTCCGCTAATTTGGTCCATTCTGCTAGAGAAAACTTCAGGAGTTTTTATCCAGGTGTAATGAGTGCAGTAATGGTGATGACAGAATGACAGAACCACACAATAGTTAAGATTAGAAGTGACTTCTTCCAATCTTTTGGTCCAAACCTCCTGCAAAGGCTGTATCAAATAAAGCAGGTTGTGCAGGAACGCATGCAGGTGGGTTTTTAGTGTCTCCAGAGGGGAAAAGTCCATGACCTCCCTGAGCTGCCTGTTCCAGTGCTCTGACACCCTCAATAGAAAGATGTTCTTCCTCATGTTTAGGTGAAATTTGTGGTGTTTTAGTTTATGGCCGTTGCTCCTAGTCCTGTCACTGAGCACCATCCTCTTGACACCTGCCTTCAAGATATCCCTAAGCATTGAGATCCCCTCTCAATCTTCTCTAGACTGAAAAGGCCTAGCTCCCACAGTCACTCCTCATAGGAGATGCTCCAGACCACAAATCATCTTTGTCATCCTCACTGGACCCTCTCCAGTAACTCCTCTTTCTTCTTGTACTGAGAAGCTCAGAACTGGACACAAGACACCAGATGTAGCCTCAGTAGGGCTGAGTAGAAGGCAAGTATCACCTTCCATGACCTGCTGGCAGCACTTCCCTACTTATGCCAGGATTCCATTTGCCCTCCTAGCCACAAGGACACTCTATTGGCTCATGATCAACCTGTCATTCCCCAAGATACTCAGGTCCTTATCCACAGAGCTGGTCTCTAGGACGTCAGCCCCCAGTCTATGTTGGTACTTGGGGTTATTCTTCCCCATGTGCAGGACCCTGCCCTTGCTGAACCTCACTATATTTCTCTCTGCCCAGCTCCCCAGCCCATCAAGGTTCTGCTGAATGGCAGCACAGCCTTCAGGTGTATCAGCCACTCCCCCAGTTGGTGCCATCAGCAAACTTGCTGAGGGTGCTCCATATCTCTTCACCCAGGTCATTGATAAACAGGTAGAGTAAGACTGGACCCAGCATGGATCCCTGGGGAATGCCACTGACTAAAGGCCTCCATCTAGATTCTGCTCTGCTGACCTCAAACCTCTGGGCTCCGCCATTCTGACAGTTCTTGATTCACCTCACTGTCCTTTCATCTACCCCACATTTCCTGAGCTTAATTGAGAGGATTTCATGAGTAAAAGTGTCAAAAGCCTTGCTGAAGTGAAGGTAGACAACATCCACTGCTCTCCCTTCTTTGGCCCGTCTATCATAAAAGACTCTCCCTTTGGTCAAGCATGATTGATGCTGATCTTCCATTTAAAATCTCCCTATTTTAGATCTTTATCTGTGTAGACAACAGATTTCTTAACTTTGTCATGTATGTAGAAGATAATGCATGCTCTTGGACATGCCTTCCAGACTGTAACACTCTGGTGTATCTACAGCAACATGAAAGTGTAGTTTATGAGTATCAGCAATATCCTCTATTCAATCTCTCTTGAGATCTTTGAGGAAGAACTTAATGGCCCTGGTTAAAGCATCCATCTACCTCATGTTCTTGGCAGATGAGCTTGAAATATGTGCAACAGAAAAGATGACAAGAGAAATGCTTTAAATTGGCCTACTCTTCTAATCAATGTTTCTGTTATATATCAATAGGAGACTTTAGATCATTAAATGTTTATGTACAATTGCGTTATTAGGACCATACAGCACAGGTGTTAGAGATTTTGTGATTAAAAGCACGCACTATATCTTTGATCAGCTTTATCACTGTGCTTGCAAGTATCCATGACTTCATTTCCTGTGTTAGGAGTGATTCGTGTTTTCTCTCTTTTAATTCATAAAACTGTTTTCTAGCAATATTTTTATAATCTATGCAGAAGAATTGAGAACTGGAACCTTTTAATTGTTACAAGATTTTACACAGCAGGCCAGAATAGAGAATTTAAGCTTCAAAATCCACAAGGGATTTGGAATTGCACTGAATGTTTCTGGCTTTGATCCATGCGGTACCATGACACAAAAGCTTATATGTAAAATCTCATCTTATGTAGCAATTTCAGCTCTTTAATCCTTGTTGTTAGCTCAATTCTGTAGCTCTCTTCAAGAAATTAATCATCTCTACAAGTTCAGACTAGGACTAAAATATCCAAAGATCTTTCTACAGTCCACTGTACCCCAGAGCATTTACAGTTAATGAGGCTAATACTGGTGATAACAGTGTTTGTCTTAACAATATTTATATGCTTTTAATGAGAGATGTTATGTGATTTTTCCACTGATTTTAATGCTCCAATAGTTTTCTATTTTCTTGCTGTTCAAATAAATTTGATCTCTTCTTCTGCTTCAGTAATGTCACCCAAGTTATCATTTTTATTTGTAATTAATTCATTTTAGGCTATTAATTTTACTTGCAGTCAAGTTGCTCTAACTGTAAAAAAAATCTGATATTTATTTCACACATCTAAAAAAAATCACTGCTCTTGGAAGAATTTAATTCCTTTTATTTGTGTGGCTTGTTCTTTTTTTCAAATAAATGAACAATAACTTCCTGTCTAGCATTTCCAATAAAATGGATTGTTTTCATTCTCAAATGACAATGTATGTGTATTGTAGAAGTGTTGACTCGTACAGATCTTTTTCAGTCTAATGGAGCAAGCAATCTGATTTTATTTGCAAAAGTTTTCAAACTAAATTAATCCATTTCCATGTTCTAGATTCCATAGACCTCAACATGCTCTTAACAACAAAGTAATGTATGATGATAAGGTGGTAGATATCTGTTAGTAAAACAATATTAGTGAGAACAAGACTTTTTCTCCTGGCATCAACCTCCTACACTTGTAGGCAACCAGTGCTCAGAGGGCCACTGCTGACTGTAGTTGCTGTAATTAATTATATATTCTTATCCTCTCTTTAGGTAAATAACTTTTAAAGAAACCTCAGTTAATCTTGGTACTGCAAATTAAGTTATACCAAATGTTGGAGTGAGGAATGTGGTGTGGTTTTTTTTTGTTTTTTTTTTTTTATAAATATGATTTAGGTCTCTTTACAGAAAAGTATTGTCCTCTGGGGGATGATTTCTCACTGATTCTGATAAAACAAGATGTGTAACTGACAAAGGAGAAAAATAATCTTTTGGGCTCAATGAAGAAATCCTACTTGGTGGTGCTGATACTAATAGATTAAAAAATCCAGCTTGTCAAAAAAAATTATATTTTATACAATTCTTAGTATACAGCAGATTATAAGCTTAAGGCTTTTGAAATTCAAAATGTAGGTGTGCTAACATTAAAATAACACAGAAATGTATTTATAAGAAAGGGTTCTGTGATAACTTGGTATATACTTTATCAGAAACTTCAAATTATAAGTAAATGTAAGAAACACATGAAACCCTCATGTATTAAGGGTTGTCATTATTCACTTACTTAAAAAATTACTTTGTGAGATGAATTTCTTATCAAAACAAACAAAAAAACCAACAAGGAAGTATTCACATATTCCCTCTGAAGGATCTCATGAGACAAAAAAAAAGGAAGCATATGGAAATAACTATACAAAGTTTAACTTCTATAAAATACTGGCATTAGCTCTCTACAGCAATATCTATGAGGCTCTACATCAAATTTTTTTAGACAGCTTCACTGCCTTAATAGATGATGAGACTGTAGGGAAGTGAGAAAATACTTCAGCATTAACCAATATAGGAATTGGTACCTGCAATTTTCCACTGCTATACAACAGTTCAAGAACACAAAATTTAGTTTGACTAGATAAAGAAATTTTTTTTTTCTGTATTTGTAACTATTCACAGCTCTCAAAGTGATAAAAAAATCTGCATAGTATCTCCCAATTCAGCCATTAGAGAACAGATCACAACATAAGATAATCCTGATTTATAAGATTCTTCAAACACTATTCTTAAAAATTACTTAGCATGTTATGCAGATCAAGTCTCGCAAAAAAGTTCATCAGAAAAGGCCAAAACCACATCTATTAAGCATTCTTTAGAAAGCAAGCAAGTGTTGAGATGTGATTTTAAAATTTAGATTTAGTCTCCAGTTTTTGAAAATACTGCCTGATACGGGGAAGGCTGGCAAAGAGATTGCCTTTATTAAAATTGTCACTTGTGTCTTTTTAAAATGTTCCCTAATGATCTTCTCTTATGCAACACAGTCAAAAAATTAAACTTGGGACAGACCACAGAGAAAATTGTGGAATATTATTCCTTATAGATCTAAAATTGAAATTAAGGTCTGCTGAAGGACTAATGAAGCACATAGACTACTCTTTGCTCCTTTTTTATTATGACATCTAATCACAATTCTAAACATTAGAGCAAAATAGCCATATTTCAATAATACATGAATGTTTACATCGGCCCTTCCTTCCAAAATAAAGTATTTCCCTGTTGAGATACCTGTTTAATATACACAGCAGAAAATCTATAGATGGTAAAAAATATGTGAGGCTTTCTTATGCTTTTATTTCTGTTAGCCTTTTAACACTTTGTATCGAAGGAAGTTTTCATAAATGCCATTCAAAACCAAATTAGGTTGAGTAAGGGAACATCAGTAAAAGAAGCAGAAATGAAACATGCAAATTATTTCAAAGTTAAGAACCATCAAATTGTTATTTGGAGACTGCTTGGCACTTTTTCTAAATATCTCCTATAGCCACAGGGTATAAGAATACCCACATAAGTATGGACATTCTTTTGACATTGATTTTCAAAATACATGTCAAGCAATTTGCACTGTGTACTGTACAAATGTCAGTCACAGGTAGAAACATGGCCACAAGGGAGGACTGTGAAAATATAGCATAGTGTCCAAATCCCAACTTTGGTGGAAAAAAGTTCAGCAACAGAAGTTAAGATTTTAAAAAGATCAAGGTAATCATAATTAGAAGAGGTAAATTTGACCCTTTTCCTCCTTACTTCAGCTCATACTAGCCCCTTAAATTCTTTGAAATACCGATTAATGACAATATTGAACTAACTACAACAAACAGTTTCCTATGTTCTATCTTCTCCTTTATACTTTTCTATCAGTGGAAATATGTTGATGTAAAACCACCAAATGGATTTTTCTCTGTTGTCAATCAGTGAGAAAAAGACAGAATTTGACCTTACAAAATATAAATATTTGGTTGCAGTAGGCAAACAAGATCAAGGTTTTTAGAGGTGTAGATTCAAATGCATTTCAATCCAAGATCAATTTTCCTTATGGTTTGTAGATAGATATGAAGGTTTATTTTATAAAAAAAATTATAGCCCTTGGTCAAGAATAAATTAAAAGTAGAGAAATATAAATTTATAGTGAAAGACAACCAGAAAAATATTTTTGCTTTGTTTTTAATTTTCAACCCATTCCATGTTACTCTCTAGACAGAATTTTCAATTTTCTGGATCTGCACTTTAATGAATTTTTGTTTCAAAGGCAACTAGGAATAACAAAACCCATAGTTCTCTCTGATTAATGTAATTCCAGACCCCTGCAGTGCCAGGGTCATCAAACAAAGTACCAATTTCCAGTCATGTAGTCATTGCATTTCCAAAGTGTATAAATGAATGATACATAATACACATACATATCACACACATGATATCAATAAACAAACACACACTAATATGTAGTACATAAAAAAGAATATGCAAATATTTTAAAACATCCTTTAAGTCTTTCCTAGGTGCAATATCTGCTATTCATAAATATTCATATATTTTAGTGTTCACATAAAATTATATAAATAAAGAAGCACACACAAATATAAATATGTATATTTGTATAGATAAATATAATTTGCATGTACTGACAGGGCAATTCTGCTATCTGTATTTTTTTCACTTCTACAAATTTGGAATGATAATCATGAATGTAAAGTTATCTATCACTGTACTAGAACATTTTAGTTTAATGAAGAGTAATATCATTGCTGCTTCTGCATTTCTTTTGATATAATAAGTTTTCTTAAGTTTCAGTGATGGAAGGAGGTAAATAGAGTTTTGACATATATTCAGTTTATGGTCATTGCTTGCCGAGACCATTGTTTAACTCCATGTTTTGTACTACAATTTTGTGCTGATCTTGCACGGGGAATGAAATAATAATCTGTGGATTCCAATCTGAATTAGCATTCCAATACATGCAGCATCCATTGAATGGTATCAAGATTGGATTTGTGTTTAAATGTAACAAACACTTGCAGTTTGGAGAAGACTGCATAGGAAACTGTTGGACTGTATGTTGCCTGAAGCCTTGGACAGAACATTTATCAGCAGAGTCTGACTACCCAAACTGTTTCCATCTGTCCATAATATGACATCATAATGGCAGCCCAGGGTCATTGCTAGAAGAGCTCTGAAGGCATCTGCCTCAAGGGCAGGTGGAAATTGAAGTCATCTGCAGCTGAGGTTACCCAGAAGGGTGATATTCAGCCCTGCTGTTGTGGAATCACCAGGAGCTTTTGATCCTCTGAAATGGCTCTCAAAAGGCTGAGTGCCAACTCTGCAGCTGCACAGACACCTTGCTGTTTGCAGTGAGATTGTAAACTGGAGATTTATGAATATCTAAAGGGTTCATAAGAACAGCTTTCTCTGAAGAACAGCACATCTCATTCTCCTTTCAAAATCTGTATAGAAATACACTGCCTCCCCTCTTTACAGCTATTTAAAACTTACAAGCGCAGATATTGATATATATTTTTTCAATCATTAAATCAATGTAATATATTGATGGAAATCTGTCATGTTGGTTTACAAGGCAAGTCAAAGTTTATATATAATTTATATACATATATGTATTTTCAGCATACATATAATTAAAAAGTTGCCTTTGTTGTGTATTACATGAATTATTCTCTGGTAATATTTTCCAAAGTAAGCCACAGTAGAAAAGTCACCCCTTGTATCAGAGCCAGTTTTAAATTCTTATCTCAGTCTAATGCTACTTGAAATCCATTAATTTAAGTTGATTTACGTTAGTGTAAGACTGGTAGAATATGAGCTAGAAAGAAAGAATCAGGTCAACACTTTTTAATCAGAATTTTAATATTCACACAGTCAGAGTGGTATGTAGGTTAACTTCATAACAGCTCCATAAAGTGAATTGATGTACAGTACTGTATCATGCCAACATAGCATTGCAATCTATAATTTAAAACTTTTCCTTTGAAACTAGTTAAATACAGATTAAGAAAATGGATGGAGTCTCATCATCTATCAAGTAGATAAAACTATACATCAATGAACATGCATAGGCATTCTTCTTTGTCATCTCCTGTGCTGTGTATAAGTAATAAAATCTTGATTAGGTGAGAAACTTGTGTAGACTTTTACAAGTTTATATATTTCATATATTCCATGGTTTAACAAAAATTGCTATTTAATTATACTGAATCTATGCCATAAGAACCAACACTGCTGATTTCTTCACAAAATAATGAATTGGTACTGTAATTCTTACATGCTTGAAAATCATATTTCTCCAATTCTCAGAAAGAAAACAAAGTACAAAATGCACTAGTTTTGGTAATGATTATGAGTAGGTGTTTGCAGTATATTTTCAAAGCACATGGCTAATGCTAATATCTTTTTAATGGTTTTCTCTATATTCTGGAAAATAGAAGTTGCTCCAGACATCTGAACATATCAAAATCTGATTTTCTTTTATTTTTTTCTTTTAAATCAGAAATATAGTAACACTCTGATCCAGTTTTGTTCAATAATAGAACAATTCCCATGCAGAATCTCTGTGTATGAGATTAAGTACTGACAGATTATCTGTTCATTTATGGTGACATGATTTCCTGGAGCTGTGACAACAGATAGACTCTTAGGACCATCATCTTGGATGGTATACTTTTCTTGTTTATGTCCCATTTTCATGTCTACATGCTCAGGTACCCCAAAGAAGTCACTGCATATCCAAAACAACCATTCAAATTCAGTATCCATATTTTCAAAGTGCTCCTTGCTACTCCTTTCCCCTAATTGCCCTCTCACCCTGAAGAAAATAATCTTGGCTTGAATTCTCTATTTTTTCTGACTAATCTCATATTTCAATGCTACATAACTATCATCTTCATCTCTGTTCCCAGTGGGTTTAGTACATATCTCTCCATTTCATCAGTCAGTAGCAGTAAGCGTGTATGTTAAATTGAATTTATGAGCCAGGAGGGGAAAGAAGCCTGCTTATCTGACTACCATTTTCTTTTAAGTGGTAAAATAAAGCATTCCAAATGAAGAAAAATAACTTTCTGTGGCTTACCAGAAAATGCTGGCTCTGTCCTTGTGATAAATATGTGAGGTACAAAGTTTATGAGGCCTGTAACTAATTATTTTATCAACCTGCTTTTTCCAATGTGACAAGTCTTCTAAGAGACTATTTATTTTGACTCTTTTTACAGGTTTAGTGGTTGACTTGGCAGTCCTGGCTTAATGGTTGGATGTGATAGTCTCAGAGGTCTTTTCCACCCTAAATTATTCTATGATTCTCTAAATTTATATCATTTTCTTGGATAATTGCTGCAGAGGTACAAAGAGGAACCACTATCATTGACAACCTATAACTATTATGTTATAACTATCATGTACCAGTTTATATTTTTCCTTTCAGATTGGAAAAATACTACTATATTAAATATTATTATATTACATATAATATATTATTTAATAAAATATTAATATGTACAGTATTAATTGCAATATTTTGATACTGCAAAATCATGGCTGGCCTCTCTAGAGGAGAGGTGGAACCACTAGCACAGATGGTTCCAGAACCACCTAGCACAGATGGTTCCAGATGGCTCCAAAATGGATCCACCCCAGGACACAGCCAATCCCACCAGAAAAGCTGGTGGCACCTCTGTTAGCATATTGAAGAAATTCTCAGTGAGGAAGGTAGGAAGGAGAAAAATGGTGAGAAACATCAGAAGGAAGGGAGGTGCTGGAGGAGGAGGGCTCCATGGCAGAATAGGCACCCACCTGGAGTGGCTGATGTCCCTAGAGGAGTCATACTGGAGTGCAGGAAAAGGCTGATAAGAAAAAGGTGCAGAGGGAAACCACTGAGCATTGACAGACCAAGTGCAACCTGTGACAGTAACAGTGGTGAAAAGTGGGGAAAGAAGGGTGCATGAAGTTGAGCCTGGCAAGGGGAAGGAAAGTGCCTAAATATTTTGGGGGTTTTTGTTTGGTTGGTTTTGGTTTTGTGTTCTGTTTTGTTTTTGGGGTTTTTGTTGTTGTTGTTTTTTGTTTGGTTGGGGTTTCTTTGTGGTTTTTTTTTGGTTTTGTTTTGGGTTTTCTTTGATTTGTTTTTGTTTTGTTTTGTTTTTGTTTCCTGGTATATGAACCAATAATTTAATAGTTATGTTAACTGGAAAATTAAATTTCCCAAGTTCAGATTACTTTGCCCAAAAAAACAGTTACCAAGTGATCTCCCTGTCTTTGTTTTGCCCTACAAATTTTCTCTCTCCTGTTCCTCTGGTTCTCTCCCTCATTCATTTCACTGCAGGTGGAGAAGTGAGCAGCTGTGTGGCTGCTGGCTGGGGCCAACCCACCACGGTGAGATCACCAAGTGGTTAACAAGACCCTTGTGAGTGAATATCCCATCAGTCTTATCAAATTAAAGATTTTTGCATGTTATGCACCATTTTGGACATTTCTGATGTTCTAAGATAAATGTAACAACATGCCTATACCATTTTTATCTCAATGCATGTTTAACTGTAGAATGACCAATAAAAGTTCCACGATAGCAACAAGGAGAAAGGGTTAAAAAACAGGCTGACTTGAAATATGAAAATAAAATGGAAGAGAATTCAAGTTGGTGAAAGAAACAAAATGCTGCAGTCAATATTGCCATCAAATCATCAAAGTCATCTGAAAAGACAAACAGCACCAGGTGAGAAATACTTCTCTAATGAAACCCAAATGTCAGAAACATATGACATTTCATCACATTCTTTCAAAAAATCTGCTAGAAAGACCTGCAGCACCAATCACCATCTGTTAAAAAATAGACGACATCAAAATTTGATAATGATTTTTGAATATATTCTTTTGAAAAGCAGCATGTCCATTTTTGTACTTTAAAGACAGTTAAATACTGTGCTGCTCTTTAATGTTCTTGATAACTTTATAGAGTAAAATTTATTCTTCTATTCTCCCTTCTTTTAAAAACTGGCTTAGCAAATGTAAACTTCCACACCACTGTGCTGAGTCAAAGACCAATTTTTTTGATGCAGAGCATGTATATTGTCCAATAAATCCTTATTTAAAAGAGCACAAATACTAATATAAAAAGAAAAAAAAATCAGTAGTGCCTACATCTTTGAAACAGGTGTATTTGGTCAAAGAAATAGAGCTGCAGTGCTACCTGCATTGCAGCTTTCAAAATTAAATAGAAAGCATAGCCTATATTATTTATAAAGGAATATTCCCAGGATAGAATAATTGCTTTTCCAATGCCAGTTGCTATTTGATTGAATAAAGATATCTAATGAATTTACTGTGTTAATTACAATAGAAACTTTTAAGAGTTGTTAGTTAATTTTCACATTTGACAGTCTTTACAGAATTGATGTATTTTATAGTCTTTAGGTTTTATTTTCATTTGTTTTGATTTCAGTTGTGGAGAGCTTCAATCAGACTCTTTTCTCCAAAATTTTTAGGAAAAAACTCAGAAAGTATTATTTATTATTCATGTCTTTTGAACACCAGAAGGAAATTTCAATAGTCTCAAATTCTTTCCTATGATTCTGTTTTTTCAGGCTCCACTATTCTGTACATAAAATAGTCTTAATCATGCCACATTTACCTCTTAGATAGTTTACATTTATCCTGCTGTCATCTGAAGAGGACCAATTGTTGATGTATGTTTTTCCTTTCCATTCTACAACATAATATCTTCTACTCTTCTGATTATGTCTGTAAGAAAATCAATCTTCAACTTCACAGTTTCACAAGTGAGCCGTAGATTTTAGGGATTTCTTTTTAAGGCTGACAGGGAAGTAAATTTGTTGTTAAAGTTTCTTCTGCTCTTTTACATGAACAACAAGAAATTCAGACTTCTTGACTCATGTACATTCCTTCCTAGGAAGAAATCCTACACTTAGACCTTTGTGTAAAACATTTTGAGCCAAATGCTCAGATGCACTTTGCCTAGCTAGCATTCCCTGTGGATCTGTGCCTATGCACCAATGCCTGGCTCTAATTATAGGTGGACTATGTCCTTTCCCATTGGAGCCAAATACAGCTATTGTTTCACTACTTGCTCTGGCTAACAAACTAAACATTTGGTTGACTGACACTTTTGCTGTTTCTGAAGACAGAGACAGGACACAGACCCTTCTTAAGATGGTCCCAGCAGCTGCATGAATAGAAATAAGTAACAGCAAGTTCACCTCTGCTGAAATGTCTTCCTGGCATAATTTCCTTCACTTATATTTATTACTCCCAAGAGCATTTTTTCTAGTGGGGTGCTGGGCCAGTGAACTCTGATAGCTTATTCTTGTAACAATGAAAACCAAGCCCTGAGAAAGTTCTGTGCAAATAAAAATACACAATAATTCAGTGATTAATTTAAGAGGAAAAAAATTCTGCTATTCTGGAAGTGCTTGATTGCAGAATTGCTAAAACCTTTCCTTTAGTTTAAAGTCACTGTGGTACACTATATTCTAGCTGCTCTGCTTGTGTTATTCTGGACAATGCATCCCACAAAGAAGATAAACTACATGAGTCTTACAGGATTTTTATATATTTGACATTTCTATTTAAGCATAATACTTTCTGTAAGAGAAAAAAATACAGACACATGTTCTGTTCAACAACATTGAGTGCATTACACTTATTTAGTACGAATACTAGACAGGGGCATGGGTCATGGAATGCAGTTAAATATATTTCATATACATTAGTTGTTTCAAGAGGAAGATACACTCTATGTTTTCATGAACTCAAGGATAACTACAGGGTTATTTAATAGCATTGCATAATACACAACAATTAAATATTAACATAATGAAAATAACTGACAGGAAGAATTTAAATAATCTGGAACATGCTCTGGAATTAATTATTAATATTTTTAATGTGATATTTATTAAAGACTGACCAAATCAGACCATTTAAAATGAAATAACTAAAATAATTATTTTCTTGGTGCAATAGTATCTTACTTAGAATTCCATGAAAAGTGTTGAATTCTTCTCAATTTTACCATTTCTGTCCTAAAATGTATTCATTTAAAGACAAGAAGACATCATACCTGTTCTAAGCTCAGACTGGATGTCTATATTCAACATATGCTATGGAACACCAGCATGAGTGACGCTGGCATATGCCTCAGGATGCTCTGTTCAGAGACCCCTAAGAAACAAGGATGACCACTACGCATACGGTAGCTTCTTGTGCAGCTTCATTCTTTAGGTGTAAAGCCTTAGCTTGGCTTGTGGGCACAAGGAGAGGAATATATCAGACATGGTATCTAAATGCAGTTCCGTGATTTAACTGAGATGTACTGATCTGGAATACTGAATTTTCATGTCACGCAACCTCAAAGCTTTGTGATGTGATTAATGCATCTTGACTTAATGTAAGAGGGGAAGAAAAAAAATCTGTGATGAATTGAAAAACTTTCTTTTGAAATTTGTTTCTGATTAGATAGCTTGGGTCTTAAATATTTAGAAGGCATTTTAATATGTTCTCAGATGGCATGAAATAGCCCAATTCTACAGCAGAGGTCTCAGGTGAAGAGATTATTAGGACATTAAGACATTATCCTTTTTTCTTCTGCAGCAGAGTATGATTATGCTCAAGGGAGTAATTGGCTGAGGTGTATAAAGCAGACCAATTTGATTTCTTCAGACAGCCTCCATTCTTCACATTGGCAGCCAAGTGCCCTCTCAGGGCACAAGAAGGAAACCTTTGAAAACTCCTGTCTGGATTCCTGACAAGTGCCTCCTCTGTTTACTGAAGAAACCCCACGACTACTTTCTCTGCTGTCCTGTCCATGTATTTATGTTATAGATAACACTGTGTTGACTGCAAATGTATGTGCCTTCTCAGCAGCCAGCCAGAGAAACCTTGTCTTCTCAGCCATAAATTTTCACATTTTAAATATGAATGGAAAATAAGTCTTTCTCTTTCAAGGAAAAAAAAAACAAAACGGGGGTTATATTTTGCCTGCAATGTACAACGCTTTTCTCCAATAAAATGTTGGGAAACCTGCAATTGAGACAAGCAATCTGCAATTACATGTATATTATGAAAATATGTTTTGTATGTATATGTAACATATTTAGGCACAGAGAAGACTTCTATTCATGGTCACAATATAAACCCCATCCTGGTATCCTTGTCATTTTTATTACTGGTAGAACCCAATGCAACTTGTTTATCTTAAGACTGTTTTTTAAACTTTTTTTTCTCAATTTTAGCCATAAAATCATAAGATATATATAACCACCAACACATATATAGCTCATAATTACATTCATGTTTTTAATACAAAAACTATTTTAAAATGGAATATTTGCTGCAAACATTTAATTCTGCGCAATACACCACGCCCAGTAACATGCCAATCATTAAATTTTTACTTATTCATTTACTTTTTTTTATACTATTCTCTTTGGGAAAAGCTGCTGAGTATAGACAAACTTTGCTGCATAACATGTATATCAATTCATAGAAGCTCCAGAAGACAGGAAGGAAGTGAATCTCAATGTTAAATGTGAGATGATGACAGTTGTTTTCATAAGTGAATTCAGAGGGGGAAAAAGGAAAAGAAAACCTCTTCTCCTTTTGTACATATGAAAAGGAAAACAAACAAGTGATCTTTAAAATATCTAGAAAATTCCAGATCTTTTAGTGCTCCAGAAGTTAATGTCAGTACCCTGAATCAAACTATGGAATAAATGCAAGCCAGTGGAAAAAAAAAAACAAAAAAACAAAAAAACAAAAAAAAACCAAATCTTTTTCTTTTTTTTAACTTGAAACATTTTATACCCATTTGTCCTCATTTTTCTGAGGCATGAGCAGGATCATCCAATCTAAAATATCTTCTTGTTACACTATGTTTGGTTTACTTTTCTCCATTATCATAGTGATGAGCCATGTATACATTAACAAATAATATATACATGGCTTGAGTTCAATACACAACGTTATTATTATCCTTGTTTTTGTGAAATATCAACTTCATCATGTGTAAGAGTATCCCACTCATATTTATGTGGTGCTTAGCACGTGTTTCCAAAGAGCTGAGGATTGTCAAAATATCAGCACTATTTCTTTATACTTTCATGTCAAAGAAGTAGCACTGAAAGGGATTACTTAAATTTGAATAGACTTTAACAAATCCAAAGCAAATGTTTGCGCATAGATGTTAGTGCCCTCTCAATGGAGATAATGACCTTTCAGGCTGCAGTTCAGTATTCTTGCAGTGCCTAGCATCACAAAAAGTATTTCCAAGATGTTGAAAGGGTGACATGGGGATGAGGTTGGGAGCTAGTTCTGCATGACCAAAGTTTCCTCCAGAGACTAAAACACTCCATTATTATCCTTGGCAGCAGCATGGTAACACAAAAGAACTTTGAGGAGCTTTGTTTCCCTCTTCATCCCATCCCAATTAAGACCATTAATAACTCATTTTATATAATTTCACATTTAAAAAACATTGTTCTATACCATATCCATCTATCTACTGTACAGAAATAAAATTTCTCATTAAATGTCCCTGCATGGTCTCTCTGTGTTATCTTACAACATAGGTAGCTGTTACAAATTAGAGAAGATACCTTCAGAATGGACCGAGGCTTCTATTTAATGCTCTAGCATATTTTGAGTAGCTGATTTTCATAAGTAATTTCCTGCATTTCACTCCAACTTAGTGATAAAATGTAGAGATTTTGGAAATAATTATGGAGAATATGGTTTAGCTGTGTGTTTGTATCACCACATGTGCACGTATCTCTATTTCATAAGAGCCAAATTTTGCCTTCATTGGGACTGCTAATTGAAATTTTCAAGTTATATTCTTAGCTTAAGGAAGACATTCCTATGAGATATGGAACTAGCAAAATCAATGAGAAATGGGAGACAGAGAAAACATCCTAAATAACGAAGTAATAATTATTTCACCTCTGTGTCATTTACATTGACGCAGATAACTAACAACTGTATTTAATTGAAAACAACCCCTCAACTTTGAGAAATGTTTCCATTCAAATGGAAAGAATACATTCAAGGTCAACATCAACATGAGATAAAAGAGAGGATGAATCCTTAGCAGCCGTTACAGCCACGTGCCCACAGTGCAACAAAGTGTATGATTTAAAAAACACAGCATGAATTAACAGTCACTAGAATGGCAAATAGAGGTTTCACAAGCCAGTTTTCTATATTCTGGATCCTTCTTCTCCCACAACAAGCAGCAGTGCTTGGAATTGCAAACACTTCAACAGAATTTTTTTGATCTCATAGACTCAGAGTGGCTGAGGCCAGAAAGGATGTCTGGAGATCATGTGGTCTAATCCTCCTGCCTAAGCAGAGTCACCTCCAGACGAATGCCCAGGACCATGTCTAGATGTCTTTTGAATACCTTAAAGGAGTAAGCCTCCAATACCTCTCTGCTACTTGGGCAGTGCTCGGTAACCCTCACCCAGCTTCAAAGGGGCAAACTATGATGATCTCAATGACTGGCTCAACCACAGGCCTTGTTTTTTCAAATGTTCATGATCAATTATGCATCAAAGAGGTGGTCAAAATGCACAAGAGAATTGCTGAAAATTTATCTTCTGTAAATGTAAAATATATATTTTTAATGTCTTTTAAGTAGGTTATCCCTTATATGTGTATACATTTGATTTTCCTTTCTTCCCCCATTTTCACTGTTATAAATTTTCCAGGCTGAATATCTAAAATTAATATCTATTTCATTAAGCCAAACATTGTTGTAGGAGTAGCAACATCTCTCCAGCTTTTCATCCCATGAATCTCTAGGTCATGACCTACCCTAATTAGAATATAGGGAAGGCTGTTTCCTGTGGATGTCTTTTGCAATTGTCTTGGTAATTGATGTATTAAGCTACTTTCTTCTAATGTCGCATGAGGCTAAACAATCTGAGCAAAACTGCAGTTCAGAAGATCTAGGACTTTTTTTCTAATCAGCACTTTCTCCTGGCTCAGAGCTCACTGTAAAGCTACAAATTAGCTTTATATTTGGACAAGTATCTCTTAAAATGTAAGTTAACAATCCCTGTAGACAAAAAGACAGAGGAACGTTGTTTGGTGGAGACAATATGTAAAAGATTAAGGAAATTCAATGTATAAAACACGTCTGTTCTTTTTTTTCCCCTAAAGTTAGGCTTAGAAATTTTAATTTATTGCTTCTGCTTAGCTGGGTACTTGGAGAGGAACCATAAATAACAACTCTGAGGAAAAGGATAGGAAAAGATATAACCTGGAGATGATTCTTGCTTGAAGAGTTATAACATTTCCTTTAGCCCTTTGCATCCTCAGTTATACAGAGCAAGGAAGATCTAGTGTATCATGAGAAGGAAACATATTGAGACCTTGAACATATACACCTGATGCTTTAGTGAGTCAATTCATATGATAACAGATCAATAGTTTGCATAAAGGCTGAACAAATGGCTATTAAAGCAGAAAGAAACCCTGCTTATTTCTATGGGAGCTTGATGTAGGAATACTGTTAATGAGCAGGAAAGAAGACTGAATATTTAAACTTTACAAATAGTGCCCCAGATTGCGGTGGTAATACTGACTGCCACTGAAAAAATATATGCGACTCATTGGCACAGCAAGAGAAAGAAATCCGTATTGCTGTCACTTGTGCTGTACCTGTTGTGTGGATAAACAGAGCAAAGAACTTCTGTTTCACAAGGCTGCCAGTCTAGCAACTTTACTTAGCACTACATTTCAAAGGAAAAAATAGCATTTTATTACTTCACTTATCTTCTCCCTGTGGTAGAAATTGTTGAAGAGTTACCCAGGGTTTTAGCTGCTCAGTTTCTATTGACTTTCATGACAAAACATAGCTAAAACCCTATGTATCTATAAAAATCCTAATTCTATCTGCTTAGTATACTGACAGAAAAACAAGTTGTTATTACTGTCAACTCAGCACAGCCAATGCAACTGTTAAAGAGCAAACTGAATTGCACTTTGCCTTTCATACTGTCAACAAAATAGTCAGCCAGATTTTGATTCCAGAGATTTTACTGCTAGCAATGATTAGTATTGTGCACAGCTAAATGGCCAGGCAGCTTAGTTTGTCCTGGATGAGGCCCCAAAAGTTCAATAGGTTCTCTGAACCTTTTTTCAAAATCCCATGTTTCAGCAAAACTGAGCTGGTATTCTTGAGAGCACTGTGCTGCCAGATACATTACAAGTTCATGAACACTTCATGCTACAGGTCATTTGAAAAACACTGTGAAAATTACTTTTATCAGAGTAACTCTGACTCTGCTGTCAGTGTTATTTTCAACAAAGATTTGACAAGGTTCACAAGCACGGGCTACATATTAAAACACGTATATGCAATACTTATTCATGAAAAATTAGCATCATATGAACTGTAATACAAGCATTTTCCTTAGAAAAGCCATAGAAAGATTCCTCATGAGCAGAAAGAACATACTCAATTCACAGGACGGGTGGCATTGCCAATGCAAAAGGACCTAACAGCGTCTTTCTTTAAGCCTTCCCTACTAAAAAGTAGTAGCAATTTTGTGGCATAACTAGAGGGTTATAAAGGACATCCTCCAGGTCCTCATTAGATATTTTTTTAACTTAGTAAAAGTCTTTTACCTCTCTTTCATCATTCTACTCCATAAAGGTGGTTTTCTGGAGTTCAGTACTAAAGCAGTAACTGAATTCCTTCTGCCAACAGCGCTCTCTGGAATTACACCAGGATGACTATTTTCTTTCTGGTACCTTACATGTTGCTGAAAACAAAACAAAAAAAAAAAAGTCAAAAAAACCAAAAAAACCCGAAAGCATTTTGAGGGAGTTTGTCTGAATGTGTTAAATATCAAAGCATTTACACACGGATCTTTCATAAAGGTGTGATGATAAAAACTAGTATTGACCCAATTTTACCAACACAGATTTCAATCCACATCAAGAATTAAGAACAATAAATTATATAGGCAGTTAGTTTCTCTATCCCATTTTGAAATTTGTACTTCTTGCTTTTTTACATTGCTACTAGATAGTGCAACAGAACGTCTAGAACAGGAAGACTTTAAAAAAACAACCTTAAAGATCAGAATGCACTTTAAACATATGTCTGCCATGAGAGTTGTGATGCCTAACAAGGAAATAAAGAGCTGACAACACAGCTACAGCATCTAAAAGAAATCAGAATTGTCACCTTAACATTTATTTTTGATTTTATGATGTTATATGTGTGTGTTTGTGTGCAGTAAGGGCAGAGAGATTGTTTGAAAGAAGTTACACACGCAAAAACCCCAAAAAAACAATGTGATAACAACAACAAAAAAACCCACTTCTTTTTTCTTTCTAAGATCTTATAACTATGAAAGAGAAAATATGACAAAAAAGAGATTGATAGGGAAAGAGAAAGGAAAGAGCTATGTGCTCAAAAACATTGATATGCACAGTTACATGCACGTCCTGACAGTTATTTGCTTTTATTTTAATTAGATTTCTTTTTGTAAAATATTCTGGTGTAAGAAGAGATGCAAATCATGTGTGCTGTCAGAAGACAAGGGGGAAGCCAAAAAGGAAGGCCAGGGTGAACTCAGTACGGTAAGAGATATATCTGATATGAAAAGCAGGATGAGGTTGCCTTTAGGAAGAAGGCAACAAGAAAAGGTGAGAACAGCACATTCCTGGGTCTGATAGTGGTGTCAGCAGGGTGACCCACATGAAATAACACAGAAAAGTACCCCACTGACTGTTTCTTTACAGAGGCTTCATTTTTCTGGGAATTCATTCAAACTCCCTAATTTGTAAAGACTTTTCTATGCCTAAAATGGATCCACTCAGAGACAGAATTTCCCTAGATCTTTTGGGTTTTTTAGGCTGTGCAGCAGTGGAGATATGAAATCAGGAATCTGGCAAGATTTTACCCTGTGGATGTGACCAAAAGAAAGCGTATGTCCTCATTCTGTCTACAGCTCTTGCAAACAGGTTTCAAGAGGGTCCCTGGAATAACAACCAAGATGTACAGTGGACTGCAATGGGTCTTAAAATTGAGCAGATTCTAAGGAAATTTCTTTCTGTTTTTCCATGGGAAATTTCGTTCTGTTTTTCCATTCCAAAATGAATTTCAGCCTCTTATTGTCTTTGCTCAAGTGACATCACCCATCCCTCAGAAAAATGTTGGTCCATAGTTATTCCTTAGCTACTAGAAATTCACATAGTGGCTATCTGTTTATACTAATTATGCCAGTTTTAAACAACTGAAAGAAATCTGGCCTTTTGTTTTTTTCTCCTCTTTCTCCTGAAAGTAAATAAATTAATAAACAAATTAATAAATAGAACTTTGAAAATGTTGTGCAAAGATGGACTTGAAGTTAACTGAAAATGGAGTTCTTGAATATCAGGTCTATAACATAACACAGCTTATCAAAATCTATTTCTTGAGCTAGAGTCAATTTAATGAGCATGCATTTCAGCAGTCATTATCCGTTGGAAAAAGTTTCCAATAATTAAGGATAATTGGCAATGGAAATAAAATGAACAGATGATAACGGTTCTGCAGAAGACTTTAGCAGCTTGCTTTTTCAGCAGGCATTGGGTGAAACAGCAGAGGCAAAGGTTTCTAAGAGGCAATCCAAACTGGTCAACTGTTTGTTGATTGTTGTTCACCTAAATTTTTATACTCTGTCCCTGCCTACGTTTTTCAAGTTGTTGTTTGTTCCTTTTTATAGCAGAGCAGGGGAAGAGCAGGAAGACTCTTCATAACATCAGAGTAAAAACATTTTTTATCATGGCTGTGCATACTAGATTCACTGTCATTAAAATGTTTTCATTATACAACCTTCCATTTAAATTAATTTAAATTTTGGTTTTTAAAAGTTTTTTTGTAGAATGAAAACAGAATTCCAAAAGGACTGTAATCACAGTGTTTACAATATTTCTATTGAAGCTAAGATATTCACTCACCCTTAAATTTCTCTTTTGATGCAGCCTATAAAAAATGATGCATTTCAATCTCAGAAACTGCATCTGCACATGGTTTTCTATTCCATTCTCCTGTCATTCAAAATTACTCTAAAGAAATCCCGGAGTTATACTTGCACACAGCAAAAGTACTGAATAATCTGGTCTTTTTAAACACCATAGTGGGCCCAACCTGGATATCAAAGAAGTCTGCCTAATTTCAGTGGAAATTTCTAGAATAGTAATCCAGGAATATTGCTTTGTTCTTGAGTAGGAAAGCTTGAATTACTTATGCAGGTCATCAAAAAAGTGACAAGAGAATTTTGCAATTGCAAAGCATCATGAGTCTGAATATACTGCTATAATAACAAAAAAAAATTAGAAATTCTAGAGAGAGTTTTTCATTTTTTTAATTGAAAGTTTTCTTTTATTTGCATCAATTTATAAAGCCAAGAATTTTTGTAAACTTGGGACCCCTGCACAAAACTCATAAAAGCTAAACATATTTTTTCTTCTTAATTATGTCATAGTCTTAAAGTCCATCCTCATGAGATACAAAAGAGATAACAAATGAGCAATGAAACTCAATTTCTGAAATAGATAAATCTTCCCAAGCACAGCAGGGATTTCATATCCAGTTTAATAAAGTACTTTTTAGATCTAAAGTTAGACATAGAACTAAATTGTTTCCACTTGGTCAGTTGTAGACACATTATTGAGACAGGAATTTTCATATTTTAGAGAAGAGAAAAACAAATTTTTGTGTGATTTCCTGTTTTAAATATAACAACTATCTTAGTTTGCTGAAAGGTATTGCCTTTGAAATAAACCAACCATTGAGTTGCGTAAAGGAGTTATGAAAAGAGAGGTATAGAAACTGATTTGGTAAACTCACTTCCTATATAGTAAACTGCAATGATTCTGAAGAAGAATTTCGTTTTGGTGAAGTTGAATGTTGGAATTATACACAACAGTTTTTCTCATTGGCTAAACTGAATATTAATAATTAGTAAAAGTATAGAAGTTCTGTTTTCTGTTTCAAGGGAATGAGGATACATAGTCAAAAATCATCTGTCAAATGATTCAATGTGGTAATATAGGAATTTTCTATTTAATAGATATCTATGTATACAAGCAATAAATAGAGTTATGACTGCACATAAAGTCTTATGTGTACACAAATATTTGGGTTTAGTTGGTAATTTCAGGTAAAATATTGCAGTTTTCTCTGGAGCTATTTTATGTACGAGTTCCAAATGAATTCATTAGATATGCAACTTTTCTTAAAGACACAATTTGTGGCTTGAACAGGAAAGAAAAAAAGACCAAAAAAAAGTAAAATGGGACTAGTGGTTTGTGCACTTAGCTGTTCATAATTTGAAGAACTCTCTGAGCCATGCTTCCATTAGAATGTAATTTTTTTCAGAGCCAATAAACACAGGCAAGCATTAATACTACAACTGGGCATTGCAATGCCCTTCACGAGGTACAGGCAGTAGAGTTTGTGTCAATTTGTAAAGGCAGATCAGAACACAAACCTCCAAATTTCTTTTACTGTCACAGTAGGCACATGAAGAGTAGAAACAAAGCTCTAAATTTATAGAGGAGAAAGAATGTGGGATAATATTTTGTTAAGCTGGTAATACTGTATTCCATTAAATGTGAATGCTATATGCTGTATGGGGATGAATGATTTTACTGTTCAGTATTCTACAGTCAGGTTTTATCATAGATTTTTATGTTGATTTATAATACATGTAGCTTGCTGAACTTTTATATGATAATTCAACTTGGAAGGGACACCAGCATCTCTTCTCCTGGTTCAAAGCAAGATCAGCTATAACATCAAGTGAGGCTATTATGGAGTTGAAACCAGGGCTTTGCCTAATGTGAAAATATCCAAGAATGGAGACTCCACAGCCTCCCTGGGCTTCCTGTGACACTACATTACTGTTCCTTGGTGAAAAAGTTTCTCCTGATCCCATGTCTGAAACTCTCTTCTTGCAATACATGAGTTTTAGCTTTTGTCTTCCAACAATGTAGTTCTGTGAAGAGACTGGCTCCTTCTCCTCATAGATACAGGGAATGCTGCTGTAAGGGTGCATTTAAAGCCACCTTGCTGGACAAGGCCCAGTTCTTAGTTTCTCCTCCCATAACTAATGTTTCACACCCTATCCATCTTGAAGGCATTCCTCTGATCTCTGTGCATGGTAATTAAGTATTCCATGAATTGCTTATGTTTAGTAATAGAAAGAAAAAGATTGCTCTATGTACATGCAAAAGTCCCATGTATTGCCTTTGGGGGAAAAATCCACCCAACTGAAGTTTTACAAAGGCTTATACTGAGGATATAAAACTTGATATTTACAGATATGTTAGTTCTTGTCTGTATTCCAAGAAAAACAGAATCAACCAATACTGGCTTCAGAAGTGGTATGACATGAATTTTCACTTATTCTGCCTTTTTGTCTTGCTAGAGCTATGCCATTTTGTTTACTTGAATAGACATACCATGGTGAGTTTCTTTTGAGCAATGGATCTATTTGATTTACCAAATCCTATTATACGACAATCAGATTATGTCAGACAGAAGGTCATAGAAAAAAAAAGGAAAGCTTTTCATCCTTGTTTTCTGTTTTCTCCTAAAAGTATTATGACAAGGCATTGGCAAAGAAGATGATAAAGTTGGGTTTTGGTGGTAGGGTATTTTTTTGTGTTTTGTTTTGTTTGGTTTGGTTTTGTTTTTTGGTGGCTTTTTGAGTTTTGTTGTTTTGTTTAGTTTTTTACTGTCTCTGACAATCTATTTAGGAGAGATAAAATATACCTGACCTATCTACCCAATCTCTTTAACTTCACCGGCTTTATGATTTTGGCTGTTGCTTTTTCTACCAGGCCTTCTTGCTAATATAATTTTTTGAATGGTAGTATGAGTCTTACATTAGCTTATGCCACAAAGAATTTGCTTCTGAGTCTTATTTCTCAAAATTCAGTCTTCTCATGGGACTCATTTTTTCTTTTTGTAAGATTGTCCCTCTTGTACTAAACTTCTGACAAGGCTTGCTTGATTAGGGCATTTCCAAACTTTTTTTACTGGACACCCAGTATACTCATCACAATAACATATTTTCTACTTCATGCTAATCTCTAAATAGGAAAAAGTATATTTTATGCTATGACATAAATAATATTTCAATCTCTAATGCCAATTTTCCATTCTGTTCAGTCTTTAGCCATACCAATATGAGCTATATTTCGTCTATCTACCACCTAATTTATTTATTGTACTACTTCATAGTTAACACATTAAGAATGTACTTTTATTTCAGGACAGATGACTTTGTACCTTGAATATACTTGAATAAATAATTACAGAAGTTTGACCCTGACACTCAGAAGAATGCTCAGATATCAGAGGAAGTGATGGTTTTCTTGTATTTAAAGAGTTCAAGTAATCAATGAACACAGAAATGCACTTCCAACATAAAGTCCTTTAACATCAGTCACCTTACCTGTCTTTCTGCATTGTCTGTAAAGCAACCTGAGGAAAAGAAGACAGGCACTTACAATCCTTTTTCTCCTTAAAATCAGTGAAAATCATTTCATCAAAATCAGTGCAAGCAGTGAAAATAAAACTGTTTTTTCATATCCAAGTGGTATTCTAGGAAGGCCTTGAGAATTACTGGAGGAGTTCCAAATTATTCGAAAGGCTTTAGGCAAACATTGTAGTCCTGACTGCACAGGAGCTCTATTTTTCTTTCAGATTTCAAAGACAAGTGCTCTCTGAAATCGAAGACACCACTGTGCTCATAGATTATTGATAGAATTAAATGACAAAATGGAAATTGGTCTGTATTGCTTTAGAAAATAATTCTATAAAAACCCAAATTTGAAGGGGATGCTCACGTGGAAAGACTTATTTAAATAAGTAAAATTAACTGGAGCTGATCCATATTTTAGAATGAAAGGATTGACATGAATAAGGAAAAGGTGTGTTTCTGTTAATTATTCTCATTTATAAATGAACAGTTCAATTCATCCCAAAAGATTATGACTGAATTCTCATTTACATTAAGTCCTCTTTAAACTTCTTCACAAGTGGACTTTGAAATGCACATAAATGTAATTGATGCCAGAAAACTTAAGAGTGGCCTTACTGCAGCCCTTAATTTAGAATATTTCAGATGTGTTAAAACTTAACTTAAAAAATACTAGAATATTTTCATATTTGAAGTGGCTTTTTATAAGAGTATAGTTCAAAGGCAGATTCAATTTTTTTAAAACTTAAATGTCAAGTGATTAATTTGCAATACTCACTAATCTCCTCTGGTAATTTCTCTCAACATTTATAAGGATTTTTACTATGCTGCATAAAGCCTAATGTTCCTTATGTACATTTGCAACATTCAATGCAATTGCTCTGAGAGAATTCCTGTGGCTTATTATAAACAAAACAACTCCCTTGGCTCTTCGATAGAATGACTCTAAATTTAGAAAGTAATATTTTGAATTCCAAACATTAGAACAAGTTTGTAACATGCTTAAGGATGCTTACAAAATTCTTAGAGTCTTTCAGTATCTCTCCATCAGATAGTAATTCACTGAAGCATTCACTTAGCACCAGTTTAAGGACAGCACTGAGATGCTGTGAAACAATTTATTCCAAATCCAGCACCAAATTAGTTGGGACAGTCACAAACCAGATGTTCATTCCCACGACTGGGACTCTCAGGACAAACATGATGAACCCTTTCCTTGGACTCTGGATCTCCTCAGTGCTGCCTTTAGTGTGGCAGCTTTACAGACGTTGTGCATTAACACCCTGGCACTTTGCCTTGAGGAACATGATAAGTGGCTGGATAGGCGGCACTCCTTTCATTGAAAGGACGCTGCTATCTTTCTTCCCTTCTGTGTAATAACACAATGGTTAGAACATTTGCCCAAGAAAATAGAAATGGGTTCATTTTGTCACCCCAAGAGACCTTCCCATTCCAATGGAAAAAGTCTAACCACTAAGTTATAGACTACGAGTCCTATTTAGATTTGAACTCGAGCTTGGATGCTGTCCAGATATGAATGCAGGAACAACAGGACTAGAGTAAGAAGGAAAAAATCCTGCCCTAGTAGACGCAGAAGATGGATGATGCAGACTCAAGAACTATGTCTGTATTAGTGTCTGGCCTATGCTAAGTTTATTGGAAGAAATTTCATTATTAGAAGTTCCAAGCAAAAAAAAATTAATTTTCTTTTTAGAGTAACTTTGTGCCCCTCATCCAATCTAAATTTCACTTATAGTGTCCATATCCTTTTGGAGCTTGTCCTCAGTCTTTGCACTTTTCAGTAAGTGCACAACTAGTTTAAATTATTCAAAACACTTTTTGAAAAGACCATGGGCATAAAAGACTGTTTATTCTTTTTCACAAAAGTGTAAATATTTGATATTACTAAACAGAGGAAGATGGAGAATAACTCTATTGACGTATCAAAAGATGTTTGATCAAAATGAAAATATTTAGAGTTTCAGCTGATATAAGAAGTCTAGACCAGTAAATACTGGTCTAGATATTTATATATATGTCTCCAAATAGTCACATGCTGGGATCACTTCTGACAGGTACTCTCATAAACATCCCTGGTATTACATGGTTCAATGAAAAGTAAACTCTGTTAAAGTAGCAATAATTAAGCTTCACATGAAGGTGAATGTATTATTTTCATTCACTACTCAATGCTTTAAGATTTTAACAATTAATTCCCTTTTCCAGAAAGTAGGAATCGTTATTACTGCCAATCAACATGGACTTCATAGATACTAGTTTTGTGCCCCAATACATCATAGTAATAAAAATATTTCAATTAATTTTTTAAAAGTTGTAAATAAGTATAGTGCCCTTGATAAAAAGAAATGCATAAATTTTGTTCTGTTCATCAGACTTTAGACTTCATATTTTTCATTTACTGTCACTTAAACACAGAACTGGGAGTTCAATTTTTCCACCACAGAGCCTATGGTTCACTTTGACAGCCTGCACCAGATAATGACAGAAAAATCTGTAACCCAGATTCTGTGATTCTGAGTTTAAGCAACTGTTAGGACTCTAGACTTTAAGATTTTGGAGTTTAGTAAATAGATGGCCAGGTTTCCCTGGGGGACCATAAAGAAAAACAGAGTAGAACAGTAATTTTTAGCATTCAGGAAAAAGTCTCCTGTTCTACAAAAATATAAGACATTTTGGTAAGAGGCTAAGCAAAAAAATCCTAAAGAACTAAATTTCAAAGACAGCATCCATTAAGTGTGTTCAAGGACAGGCAATGAATTAGAACTGCAAGATAATTACTTAGATGTTTGCGTGTGAACATAAAAAAGCCAAAGCTGAGCTGAACTGAATCAAGGTATTTTCATTACTGTCTGGTGATAAAACAAAAGCAGCAGTTACAAGTTAGGTTTTGGGTTCTGCACACTGACCTTAGGAAAACTTCCTCATTATAAAGTTAGGACAGTAGAGAAACAGATTGTCCATAGAGGTCTTTTCAAGACTCAACTAAACAAAGAAACAACTGACCCAATCTAGTACTGAATATAGTTCTAATCTAAGCAGGATTGGGCCTAGATGAGAGTTAAATGTCCTGCCACCAAAAATTTGTAATATTCTGAAAATGTGTGTGCATAGAATCCTATTTGAAGACTTTCAGAATCTAAATTAGTCACAGTAGCATGAGCAGAACAAGATGGTGTACAATATCTTTTTGCCCTTTGCTATTTTCAAGGTCATCTTCCTTTTCACTGATTACTATCTTACATTCTTTCACTGATTCTTCTTTTTTTTTTGTCATGTCTAGTTCATCTACTGTCTCTTACCTTTCACACTTTTTGAAGCTCTGAGTATCCCTACCTATTTGTTCTTTGACTCTAATGAGTTGCTCTTTGACATTTCCACTCCATCAGTGATAGTAGCCTAAACTATCTACTTGACAGTTTCTGCCAAAGGAGTCTTAGCACTTTTAAAAATAGAGCACACTCCTTGAATTAGTGCATAAAGCCATTAACCTCTTGTCTTTCAATTGCAATCTTGAGACCCACAGGATTTGGAAATGGCCAACTGATAATGGCAATAAAAAAGGTCAGTGGGGACCGCTGATACCTATTTTTAGTGTTTACAATGACATAGAATGATCAGGTTAAAAAATACCATCATAGATAACCTTTGTTAAAATTATTATAATCTTCTTATGGATCCTGTCCTCACCTTCTGTCTCACTACAGATTTGCTGTAGTCTTATCTTTCAAGCTCTGCTTTAGGTGGCACTCTTTTAATGGTCTTCATGGAATATCATAGAATATCCTGAGTTGAAAAGGACCCAGAAGGATCATCCAAGCCCAACACCTAACACACTTCTTCACAAAAGAGCTCCATATCCTTTTAAATCTCAGCTAAACTGATGAGTAGAGTAAGCCTCAGTGTCACTATTCGTGCTTAAAAAGTGTTGCATTTAAAGAGTGTTAAAATTAAGAAATTAAGAATAATTCCAGTAATTGTGGACATAATTTGAAAACAATTCTTATGGTTCAACAAAGAAGTTGAAATATCTAGATGCTTTTTGGAGAGCAATCCGTTGTTATTCAGAAAAAAAAAATACCCTCTTTGGTGACAATGTAATCTGGAGGACTCATAGGCTTCCTTATACATAAAAAGGAAGGAAGATAACACACATTATAAACCAGATTGAATAGTAATATAAAATCCAAATATAACTGCATAAGTACATAATATTCACAACATATTGGATTAGTTTTTTTGTGGGTGAACTTATTACCACTCTTAGATGACAGGAAGAGACCTGCACACTTGTCAGTAAGGATGTGAGTTGGATTGTGGCTTGGCTAGTTGCTCTGAACAGCAGGAATTCAAGGGAACAATACCTCAGCAGATCAAAAAAAGAGCTGTGGCTTGGAGGTCAGAGACCTTCCTGGATTTCTCTTTGCTCTGGTGGAGGTGTTAGTCACTCCATTCTTCTACATAAATCAGGCTGTTCCTCTCAGAGATATGCTCAGCTGCACACAGTGTTTTTGCCTCCTGAATTCCTGCTACCTGCTGATGTGCCTGCATATAGAAAAGTTGGGTGCAAAGTTCTTTTTGCCTCCTCTGAGGAAAGCCATTTTTCTTTTGAATAAAAGTGTTTATTTCCCATAAAATATCCATAGTTCACACTATGGAAATTTGAGACTCCCCTGGCTTAAGAATACAGTGATTGTTCATGAAAAACACATACTGGTAATGTTGAGAAACCCTTTGGTTTTATTCCTTGCTAAAGTTGTACAGATTATGAGAGCATAGAGAAAAGTTCAGGCAAAATATGTTTTTACCTAAATACAGCCTAGCCTGGTCATTTGCTAACGAGTGCCATTAATGTGTGGTTTTGTGAGGTTTATAGTGGCACAAGATAAATTCCTTGAAGTTCAGCATTATAAATACATATAATTTTATGTAATGGGTCTTCTTCCTCAAACGCTCACTACATATTTTGAAGGCATAATATACAACCCATAGTTCTAAGAGAAAAAAATCCAACCACGACAAAACCAACCAACCAACCAACCAACCAACAAAAATTCGTAACTAAACCAAGACAACAAAAAAACCTCACAAAACCCCTCTCCAAAAAACCCAGAAGAGTATAATTTACAGAATAAAAACTAATTAAGACAATAAACTTCCAAAGCCATGAAAGATTCTCTTTTGATCATTCCAAAATTATGGGAAGAATCTACTAGCTACAGTTTCAATCACCTAATGTCCTCAAGACCCATATTAAAATGCTGAATGTTACAAAGACAGATGTCTGTAGCTGTATAAATTCTCTGTGATGAAAAAGTATCTGAATAAGCAGGAAATTAGTCCTGAAATATTGTGAAATCCTGCACTGTTAATATACCCTGAGGAGGATGTTACAGCTGAGGTTTAGATCTACTTATATAAAATTCCTTATCTTGAAGCTAATGAAGAGATACTGACAGTTTTGCTGCAGTGTGAAGTGTTCTAATGACTGCAGATTAGTCATTTTCTAAAGCAGCATTCCCCAGTGGTTCCCCACCCCAAAAATTGTAACCCAAAACAAGGAATAGAATGTCTTTGATAATAGAAAAAACTCAAAAATCAAAAGCAGAACAAAAAACCAACAACAACAAGGAAAAACCAAAACAAGCCCCCCAGCCCCTCACATCTTTATGTCAGGAAAGCTGGAAGCATTTATAGTTACATTCTCCACAAGTAAAAAACCCAGAGGTGACAGTGGATCTAGTGAAGCAGTCAGTTAATTGTTACAGTGAGGGTTTTAATTTTCTTTTCTATGTAAATCACGATTGAGGAAAGCATCTGCCACCTCTGATATTTCCTGTACAGTAAATTTAAATGGATTAATCACCCTCCTTTTTCTGAAGTTCTGAGTAATGACAGGCACTTGCCGATGGTCTGTGGAGTCCCTGGCTCATTGGTTTTTAGCTGTCTTGGGGGAATTGGTGAGGTTCTCATTTTTAAATGAGAAATTTCTCATTTTTAAATGAGAAATTTAAAAAATTTCTCATTTTTTAAAGAGAAATTAAAAAATAAATTACACTCAAACATTTTTCCCCCTCCCCATTTGTACACCCTATCATCAGAAAATATTAAAATATTTTCTAGGACGCCAAGTCTGTTTGCTAGCAGACTATCAGGATAGGATTGTACCTGATATCAGCCAAACAAAGATTCTAATGTTGACTTTTCACAGGATCATTTTTACCAGTCCAACAGAATTCCTTAATGCAGTGGTTGGTATAAAATGTCACAGCTGATAGCCATTTTTCCAAACAATTTGTGTGATTTTTGTATTCAATCCCTCCCATTCTTGAATTCATGGAAATTTAGCAGAGTCCATATGAACTGCTCACAGACACCTGTCTTGCCTTGTCATAGACTGCCTTTCACTTTATTTGAAATTCCTTTAAATATCCTTAAAAAAGATAGACTGGTGTGTTCAAAAGATGGAACGGGGTTGGTAAGCAAGTTTCAGGGTCTACCCACTGCTCATTTTACAGATAAACATTGTCTGTAGTTGCCATTGTCTTGCACAACTTTAACCATTAGAGATGATGCAAGAAAAAAATATCCCTTTTAAGGAACATGCTGTACTGCTTAAGGGAAATTCCTGATCCACAGAGAGAAAATAAGAAAGAACTGGTAACTAGAAAACATGGTATAATTTACTTGTAAGAAAATCTTTGTTTATCTTTATGATCCACGTATTCCTACATTTCATTTCTTTTCTTTTTTTAATTTGAATTTTGCATTTCACTGATTTAAAATTAATTTCAGATGTAATTTGCAATTGACCATTCATTATTTTATTTTGAAAAAGCAAAACAAAGCAACCAACCAACCAACCAAACAAACAAACAAAAAAAAAAACAGCTCAAAAAATCCCAAACACACTCTGCTCTGTCAAGAGTAATTTTCTAGTATTTCCCCATGGTTCTTAAAGTGATTTTTATCTGTGCCTCAGCTAAAATTATTCATAGTGAAGCTCTATAAACCATTAAGAAGCAAATGCTGCCAAAACTCATCAACCTTGCAGGACTCAAATGATGGGAGGATAAATAGCTGTTTTGGTGAGATTAGTTGTATGTTTAATTAGTTGTTTGTATGAAAGAGAGAATAAAATCTGTAAGGTGAGGTCTCAAATCTTTGGCTGAAATATCTTCTACTTTCATTTTCTAACTGAATAATTGATTTAAGCAGCCTGTGAAGTAGCACCAGGTGAAAGTAGATAGCTGCTTTGGCTACACAAATTAATTTATTTAAAGGTATTAATGCCTATGTAGATACGATAAAGAAGATATTTTACTTTGGAATCTTGAGGTGCCTCATGCATATTCACTAATTAACAATCACAATAATTGTACAAGTTAAATAAAGAGCATGAAGCAATTTATTAATGCACAAAGCTACACCAGATAGGAAGACAATAGCTATTTCTTAATATAAAACAATTTTTGTTTAATTAAGAGGAAAAGCACTTGTTAATGAATTTAAAATGGACATGAGCACCTGTACAAAGTTCTTAGACACATTGATACAAAAAGCGTAATAACCACAGATTCAGATTCCTGTCATTGTCTCAAGCAAAAATGTCGTTGTTTTGCAGGAACATCCTTTTGTCCACATCATGCTCTCTTAGGCATGTTCAAATGCATCAGGGATTCTTTCCAGGAAGGACAGCCAACTGCTGCATTTTCCTATCCCAGAGACATCAAAGATATGCAGCTTCTTATTCAGGTTGGATGTATAGTTAAAAAAAATATATATATGGCTGTTTGAACACAGGTTTTATAATGCACAGTATGGATTATTTTGCTTTTTCTGCTGGGTTTGTCAGTACATGAATAAAAGAAAGAGCAACGTCTCCATGCCAGCAGTGTATTAATTAATCCAGACAACTTGAAGACTGGACTATGGTGATGTGTATAAACCATAACAAAACCTTATTTTTTTATTTCTCCTCAGAAATACTTAAAAAAAATTTGTAAAAATATTATCTTTACTGTCAGTGTTACATTTGATCTAGCCAACCCTTTCCTTTCAGTGGTGGACAAGAAATGTAATTTTCTTTTCAGAAAGTATTTTGAGGTGGGATATAAATAAGAAGATATACTGGAGTCAAAGGAATGTTTTCATATGTACTCAATGCGGTAAGTGAATTTAGGCTATTCTTTACAGTCATGTTTGAGTATGATTGTTTGCCTATCTTCTGGCTCAGGTGTCTGTCTGGACAGGTGTGTGACATACACCTATGTAAACCATTGATAAGACAAAAAACACTTGCTAGCAATATAAGTCTGAATTATCTGGATTCAGGCAGACACAGAATTTCATACTGATTTTGTCAGCTATGTCCCAGTAGTTCATGACTGCTACACCACATACCAACAAACCTACCATATGAGTAGGGATAGGTCTGAGCTCTCAGCAGCCCACTCCACCTATTTCCCCCACCACGTCTGTACAAGAAAAAGGATCTCTCCACACCTGAAGTACAGTGAGCATCAACACACAAACAGCAGCTCATTTTTCAAGGTAATGGCTGGTGGTGCTAAAGGAGACCTTGAGTCAGGTGTCGTGGGTTGTGCTTTCTCTTATACATAATATAAATATGTTTATTCTACTGTTTATATTACCTGTGATAATTCTAGGTTAGAAATAACTAAGTATATGGAATTTATTGGTGAATTTTTCAGCAAGAAAACTGGAGAGAGAAGCTGGAAGTATACAGTCATATAACCCAGTCTAATTTTATTGAGACAGAGAGAGCAATGGAGAGCAATATAAGATTCCACTGATGTAGGATAAGGATCTGGAAAAGTTACAAGTAACTTTATAAGACAATTTAACCAAAATTTTCTCTTGTGAAGTGGATAACAATATAATAAAAGACAGGAAAAGGTCAAAGGTGTAAGGATGAATACTTAAGGAATTAAAAAGAGAGGAAACCCAGGCTGAAAAATCTGTGACTAATCACCTGATTGTGTATTTCCTTTCATAGCACAGCTGTAGAAATGTGGAAGCTTCAAGGCTTCATATCAAGCTAGGTTTCATTTTTCAGGCTGTGAAGAGAGGAGGCTGCTGTCCAGGCTAGGCTCAGACCCTCACCACAGTCTGGCTTGCAGGGTAATAGAATCTGTGGGGTAATAGGGCACATCACAGCTCCAACTGGCCCACTGTCCTAAAGGGTTGACAAATGGTGCTCACTATTTCTGCCTGTCTTTGGTAGTCACTAGATGAGGTACCAAACATCATTCATGTCTCTTTTTGTTTGTCTTGTTTGTGTCAGAAAGAAGCATCCAGAAGGGGATCTCCTGAGCAAACGGTATGTATTGCTTTTGCAAAGAGCATGGTAGTTCTTCTTGCTCCATTTCTAAGATTCTCATGCATCTAATACATTCAGGAACTATCTAACCCTTACTCTCTAGGCTTTTTGGTGTTTGAGTGTCTTTCATTCTCTTGTTCTGCGTTTAACACAATGTATCTGATTCTGATGCTCCCAATCCCTCTGTTGTAAAAATAAATTATAATAATTACAACAATTTGTCTCCAAGCAACTACTCTTCTAAAAGTAAAATATGCGTTCATTTTAAAGAGTTTCTTATCATACAAATACTGCACCTGTTTTCAGCTAAGAGCAGGATCACAAATGCTGTGATTCAGGGAGCAGAGCACAGACTCAGGAAGTTAATAAAATGTGTTGATTGCTTTATGAAGAAGTTGTAAGCTTATGAATCCTTAACACTGTGCAATTAATGACTACCAGTGAAAACACACCCTCCTCAGGACATCAGCAAATCCATGAATTTCAATAAAGTTACAACTAAACCAATTAACAAGTGAACACAAAATCAATTATTGTGAAACAAGCTAGAACAAAACAATGACAAATGCTAGTTTAAAAGCAATAACGGAAAAAACTCCAACATATTAGCATTTCAAACATAAGTATTAACAGGCTACACTTATTAAAACATACTAGAATTAGAGATCTTATACAAAGATTTATATAAAAAGAACCACATGTTAAAATACAACATTTAAAACAAAACCCACAACCAATTCTACCCCTATACATTTGAAGATGACTTCTCTTTGATCTTCTCAGGTACAAAATCAGACCTCAAATTTGTGGCCTATATCTAAGAAATACTAATTAGACAAAGAAAAAAAATGTTTCTTTATCTTGTAAGTCTTTTAATTTTAGCTTTACATAAAAGCAGCCCAACTTGAAAACAGAGGAAGCCAGTCATGAGAACGTATGATGTACTGCAGAGATCATAATTCTTCCTTAAAAGACAGCACACAGAAGCTTTCTGGCTTTTTAATTTTTATCTTGAGGGGTCAGAGTGTCGGAACCCAGGATTCTCCTCTGGGTGTCCTGGATGGCCAGAGCCGCTGGCAGGGGGCTCTGAGACCCTGGCATGCAGCCAAAGACACACGTGGGGGTTTTGATCTTAGCCCGTGGAGCAAGTTACTAACTCTGTATGAAGAATTACAAGCCACACACACAAAAGTTTAGATAGCATAGTAGAAGTAGTCACGAAGTAAAGGGTAGAATTTCTGAGTGCTGTACAGGGGGGTTTTAAGCCTTGTACGCAGGGGTCCAGGTTTTGTACATGGGGGTCAGGAGTTCTAAGATGGAGGGACTTGGGTGTGCCCTGTCCTCTTTCTTTCTCCTTCCTAACCTCCATGTCTTTGGTGGTGTTGGCACTCACAGATTGGTTTAGAGTAGAAAGTCACCATTCAATATAGATAGTAGGTATTGGAGAAAAAGCATAAACATATAGTACGTAATATATGATATAAAAGATAGCACCAGCCTCCTGGGAGGAGAGAGTGCCTTTGTCTGAGCTGCTGAACGGGCCACAGCAGTTCAGGGAGAAGAATCTTGTAGATAACCAACAATAAACAACCTTGAGAACAGACAACAGAAGACTACTGAGTCTTTCTTCGAAGGCACGGGTTGGAGGAGGGACTTTTCCATCTTTCGGGGTCATCCCAATCCGGGGGTGAAACACCACATTAGAGCAATGTCCCATGTACACAGCCTCTGTGCTTCTGACTATATGAGGTCACTAGCTCAAAACACATATGGTCTCGCTGTTGAGAATGATATCAGAGGACTCTTTGCTCATGATCACTGCTCATGATGAAGCTGCTAAGACTTCAGGGAAAGGAGCCTCAGATTCCTGCTGTTTGGAAAGTTAATGGGTCACAGACTCATGACTTTGTAACGGATTGCTCCTGTTGATTACGTTTCTAAGGCTAGATGGCAGCATTGTCAACTCTCATGATTTTTATCATAAGTTTCCTAATATTTGGTATTATCCTTGAAATAACAGCTGTCAGAATACCAAGTGTCCCTGAAAAACTCAGTGTTTCTTTAAAAGTATGTTTTCAATTGTCTTATGGTCAGAAACATGGCTAGAGCTCAAAAAAAGAGGGATGATAAAACTGCAGAGGGGAAGCTGAGTCTAAGGCTCATTTTAGGCAGCCGTCTACTGATAGCGTAATTTAAATCACTAAATAAATCACCTGCAACATTGAAAAAAAAAGATTGTGATAAAAAAAGAATCCTTCAGCTCTCCTGTCAGAAATAAGAGGCAAATCCCAGTGCAGGTGGAGAGAAATATTTTCCTCTTTTGTTCTCAAGATTAATGGTTATTTTTGGACTGTCAGCTAAAGACAGTCATGTTATACTTCCAAAGAGCTTTACAAACTTATCTGTTCTCATCCTTTTTCCACTTTGCCCTATTGTCATTTTATATAATGTACTCAAGTCAGAGATCATCTATTTTTATATTGCTGCCAAATACAACTCCAATGTGAAATAAATAAATAATTACAGTATTAATAATGTCAAGTATTCATTAAAAACACTATCACAACAACCTTGCAGGAGTAAATTCTTTTATGCTTGTAATCAGTTATGAAATATTCATTTGTTGTTGATCCTGTATACATCAGTTAATTTGGCAGTAATTATGTGAAGAAAGTTACTAAAAATACACAGTGCTTAAATACCAATATATTGGTACCAGGCTCACAATTGAATTATGAGAGATACCCTACTTAATATATTTTAACTTTCAGTTGAATATCTCATTTAGATCGCATTACTTGTATTTTTCAATTTCTTTAAATTAAAAGGCATTAACCTTTCTAATATTCACATTAAATTTCTTCACTTACTTCAAATACATGAAACTCATTACATGGTAAAATAATTCATGGTATAATTTATTGATATAAACTCTAAGCAGAATTGTTCAGACTTGCTTAAATTTACTATAAAAAAAATCCTGCCGAATCTTATAGCTTAATTTTAATCATTCTATATTTTCTTTAGATGTGTTTGGGAGTATTTTCAAACACAGTGGACTTATGCTATCTTTTCATATTCAACCTTCAATTCTTTTCATATTCAACCTTCAATTCTTTTCATATTCAACCTTCAACCTTCAATTGCAGATTGTGTGTTTCCTCTTTTGCACATCAACTCTAGGATTTTGTTTTTCAGTCTTCATCTTGTAGACACTTAAGAACATTTGCAAGCAAAGTGTGGATTCTAGTAGAATTTAAACTTATTGTGTACTAATTTCCCTAAATTCTTGTCTCAGAGGGCCATAGGTTAACCATTCAAGCACTGATTTTTTGCAGTATTAATGGCAATGACTTTTCTTTATAAAAAATTGAATTGCCTATTCTATACAATTTGGTGCAAACACTTGCTACAACTGGTATTCTTAGAAAGTATACTGTGTAAGTTGTCTATATCGAATATGGAAAGTCAAGGGATTTGAAAATTTCAAGGAATTTATGTCCCTCTGCAGCCTCTTCGGGACACCACACCACAGGAGACGTATGCCTGAGGGAGTCTTCCTGGTAGGACCTGTGGACCATGGACAGAGTAGCCCAGAGCATCAAGTTTGTGGGCAGGACTTATGATCCTGCCAAGGGGATGCACTGGAGTACCCTCCCCTTGAAGGGCTGAAGCCTGTGGAAGAGACACACTGGAGCAGGTTGTGAAGAACTGTAGCCCAGTGGGAAAGACTCACAGTGTAGAATTTAATGGAGGACTGTCTCCTTTGGGAAGAATCCCATGCTGGAGAAAGTAGCAGCAGGAAAAACTGTATGGTCAACCAGCTCCCTGCACTACTGGAGGTGGAGAGAAGATCAGGGATGAAGCTAAGTTAAGGAAGGAGGAAGACATGGAAGGAAGGTGGAGTTAAGATTTGGGGCTATTTCTCATTATCCCTGCTTTTAATTCAAATAATTTCTTCAAGATGGGTCTGTTTTGCCCATCATGGTAATTGGCAAGTAATCAATCCCTGTTCTTAAGTCAACCATTGAGCTCTTTGTTATCTTTTCTTCCCCCTGTCCAGCTGAGGAGGGAAGTGATAGAGTGGCCTGGTGGGCCCCTGGCATCCAGCCAGGCTCAGCCCACCCTGCAATTTTAATAACCCCAGTACAACCACCATGTCTTTATAAATATCTCCACCAAATTTCCGAAGAGCTATCAGCCCTACCTATATGACCTAAGTTTGTGCAGTTCTCTAGAAGGGTGTTTGCTTAGTGAGTGTCATTCAGCATCAAAACTGAGCAGGCTGCTTTTTGAGGATGAACAAAATGAATCAGAGATTTTATGCTTCCCAATACAACAGGAAAACGTACAGGAGAGACAAATACTTCTCTTTCTTGGAGATGGAATGTAATGAGGGCAGTGTTGTTAAATTAAGGTAGTCCACTGCAGTGCCTGTGATTTTGATCACTCTTGAGTCAATGTGTAATAATAGGCTTATAAGAGATGAAAGGAAGAAAAGGGTATGGAGCTTGAATATCAGCGGTAAATGCCTAATAGCCAGAACATTAAAAGGTTTCGGCTTTTTATTTTAAACATTAAACCAATGGACTAATTAAGCAGCATATAGAGATTGCTCAAGGGTTTCAATTTCACTGCATGTGTCACTTAGGCACTGTAGGACAAAACAATTCAGTATATATTGCAGGGAGCAGCTTAGCATTGGAAGAAGAGAACAATTTGGAAGCCTAACTCCTATGGATCCTTCATATGCTGGTTGCTTTTCTGCCAGTGGCAACTCACCTGAGTAAAAAGGGTGTAAGAACCATGGGATTTGGTCTCATTTCCTCTGTAGTTGTCATTTTGCAATCTAGTGTGAGTCATCACAATCTCTCTTAATAATTATTGCACTTCATGTACCCACAGGAAATACATATTAAGACTCTTATTTTTAACTATATTCGTAGGTCACAGTAAGCCAGTGATTTAATTTCATGCTCCTTTCTCTCTCTCCCCTAATTTCTATTGAGCTCAGTTTCCATTTTCTATCTATATTTTAAAATGCCAGGTTGCTTGTTTAGAGCTGAAGTGACGTGTTTGGACAATGGAGTCTGCCTGCCTTTCTTTCTCTAAATTTCATTAAAAGGAGGAAGCAAATAGATGCTACAATTGATAAAAATCATATTTTGTTTGCCTGGAACACACAGGAGATTGCTGCATTTTATATGATGTTGAATCATGGCCTATAAATGGTCACAAATGAGTAAAAAAACCAAAGAAGTTATTGATCTTAGAAGACTTAGAAATTTTGAGGGTGCTCTACTGCCTGAAAATAAATTTGATACCTGTTTATAGTCACACAGAGACCAAAACCCATTTGTTTAAAAAACATGTGATATTTATAGCTTTGGCTATTGATTTCCATGGTCACAACACTGAGCAGATTAAAAAAATAGGTAAGCTTAAACCATAGCTTTGGGCATGAAACACTGCCTGAAAAAATTGCATCATTTTCTACAGGTATCTAGATTGTCAAATGAGAACAATTTAACATGCACCTAAACAAAACTTTCTCCTAAAAAGTAAAAAAAAAAAAAAACAAAAAACAAACTTTTAAAGTTTTTGCTAAAACTCATTTGTGTTTCTTCTTTTATTTTCTGACAAAGCTTTCCTACTTATATTGACTACTCAGGTGACATCTCTGAAAGGCATGTTTTTGACTAATTTCACTTATGCTGAAAATGTTATTCTGAACCTCATTTTGGAGCTTCTTATTGCTACATTGGCACATTTGTTGGGGTGCTCCCTTTAAGAGGATATTTTCCTCTGTGAAAGGAAGTGTTGTTTCCTTGTAAGAAGATTCATAATTTTTCCCAAACAAACCATATCCCTCTAATAATTTTGGGACTGGAGGTGAATTTGAAACCTCTTGAAATTTTACTCAGGTGGCAAGTCTTTTCAAGATCAGACAAAGGTTCACTTTAAATATCAATATAATTTATATTTTCAGAACACTTGTTATAAAAATTCCATTTTACTAATCACATGTCTGTCTGTTTCTCTTCTGGTTGGATAAAAAATCTCTGAATGCACATATTTCTGCAAAATAAATTAGGCATATGTGAGGAAAGAAGGAAATAGCCCAACTACTTTTACAAAATTGTGTCAGTATGACTTTGAACTTTCATCAAGAAGATGCCCACATTTCAGTGATCTACATAATATCACTTCTTACTTTAGCAGCTTCTAATCATTCCTCTGCACACAGCAGCTCAAATTTCCTGATGGCTTGACGACATGTTTTTGGCCATTTTTGCAAAGGCTGGATTCACTCAAGAGCCTAATAAGCACTGAGGCTTTACAATGAAGAATGATATTACCAAGCAAGTGGAAGAAGAGCTGCAGGCAATTTTGTTCGCTCTTACATTACTCAAAAATTCCAGGAGCCTGGAGCAGATCTAATTTGTGATTTCCAAACCATATGTAAATTTACTAAGCAAAAGAGAACAAACCACACAGGACATAGAAAGAATGATTGAACCAGGAAAAAAGTTGCCTACTATACTTCCAGGTTGTGGAGAGGCAACAATAGGGAAGCAAGCTGGTTCTGTTTCTGGATAAACATGTCTCATATCAGAAAGAAAGAAAACATTCAATGGAGTCCATGGGGTGTTTTGAGTCTCCATTAGACAAGTGATATCCATATGGTGTTATCTGGAAATGAAAAGCCCTGAAAGCATGCTTGCTTAATTTTTAAACCATGACTTTACACTCAAATAAATGTTATTAGCTAAAATAATGCTAAACTTAGATGTTCTTGGTTTTATTTCCCTATGGATTTACCTGCAAAAAATATTGTCTATATAAATGGATTGTAGGGAGTAGTTGTTTGCTTGTTTGTTTGTTTTTCTTCTCTGGCAGTATAAGTATAGAAAGAGGAATTTTTTTCCTTACTTGCAATAAGTTTCTTTTATCGTTAGCAAAAATTCTGCCTTGGGTCTTTCTAAATTCTGACAAAACAGCGGTGGCCAGAATAGGGAACAGCTTGCTCTTATTTTCTGTGCCTTACTAGTTTCACATTACAGTGGGGAATATTAGAGATTGCTTTGTTTTTCAAATTTAAATCTAACTTCTTCAAACTGAGCTGGGCCTAGAAAGAAAAGGAACATATGTTACACAGTTTAGCCCACATCTAACCTGGTTTCAAAACATAAAATTGGGTTTCTGATCAATTAGTATCTGATATGTAACCTATTTATATGGTTAACTAAAAGGGAGGAAACATTACTAAACAGTGTGCTGTTATTAAACCTACTAATTGTTTTTAAATCATGCAGATAGACAAAGACCACGGGGGATTCTGTAACTGAGTAAGAAACTAAGGACCTAAATATGTATATCTTTACATCTCCAGTTGGTCAGGTCTCACCCTTTCTTATTGGAATGAGCATTACTGAATTGAAATGTGAGCTAGGTCCTTCCCTTATGCAGGTGCAGCCTAAAGAAAGAATACATCTCTTTGCAGCACTGAAATTTTTTTGCAAAGTCCCAGATACCTGAATTCCTTTCATGCCCTTAACACTCCATCAGTGTAGGGCTAGAACTATTGAAAGTTTTGAAGAGCGTTAAGTGGAAGTGAAATACTAACCACGACTGGGCAGTGATATTTAGGGAGAATTTTACCCCCTCAAGATGCTTCCTCAATTCTTAAGATCTTTGTGGGAAGCAAGAAGGAACATCTTCCCATCAACAACGAGGAAAAACTAAATTCCATCAATGGAAACATGGAGTGGTCTTCAGTGTTCTGATGCAATGTGCAACTTTGTGCTCCAGCTGTCTCTCAGTGAGTTTTGTGTAATGCATTTAGTCTGTCCTTCTGAGATTTCACTGAAAACCCCAGAAGTGCCACCATCCCTGGAAAGTGAAATCAAAGTGGTCTATATGTGAGGGTGGAGGAGAAGTCAGAAAATATTTTCTAAGCTCATGAAATGATGCTGAACTTGATTTTTATTTTTGGTAATTGCCTTTTCTTAATAGTAATGTGAAGGTCATCTAGGCATAAGGGTTGTTAAAAGTTTACCACCCCTTTGATCAGCTTTAGAGCAATTTTTTTTATTGTACTGATACGTAGAAAACATTTTTTTCTAAACTCTTGGTACTGAGAATTCAAAATTTTCCATTTTGACAATTATTTTGCAAATCTGATTTCACTCCACCATAAAGCTAAGAAGAAAAGGTGTTTCTCAGTTTAAATTGCTTTTATTTTCTTGAAAAATATCAATTTATGCAAAGATTGCTATACAAAGCACTTTTTTCACAAAGAGATTTTCTGCCATTTAAAAGCTTTTGAGTAATACAGGTGAGAATACAAGTAATGTTAAGTGCAAAAAAAATCACCAAATGCTCAAATTTTAAAAGTGAAAAATGGAAATGCATAATAACAATTTTAAAAGGTATTTTTTTCTTAAAGTATACATATTTTTTAATCTTTTTCTTTTTATTGCAGTGAAGCTTGTTTAAGATTTATTTGACTTAAATAGGACGACAGATGTTTTGCGCACTGCAACCGTTTATTTTTTAAGTGATCTGATGGAAATATATTAGTAACATTTTAGGATGGACCTGTTCAAGCCAGGAAGGGAAACAATTGGTTCCCCATCTCCATCTGATTTCTCCAAATGTCACGATTCCATCTAGTGGACAGGTAAACATAAAGTATATGTTATGCTGAATTTTCCTCAATTCCTTCTGCTTAATTTATGTGGCATGGCTACTGATATCTATTTCTGTTTGTAGCCAAGGAAATCCCAGCAAAGCTGTAATAGTTCACATGGCTGAGAGCAACCCAGTGCACTGAAGCAAGAGCTGGGGTCCGTGTCTTGAGTATTAAGAAGTATCCATCATGTGCACCATCCTCCAGCTGGTGCTTTGAAACCCGTTTGGGGTTACAAGCACTCAGTCTGTGCCAGCTTGATGCAGGACTTAAGGCAGGACTCTGTGGACTAAAAGCAAGGAACTACATTATGCAGGAAACTGCATAGAAGAACAAAAGACATCTGGAAATGAGAAAGGCTTAGTGGCTACAAACCTATCTGTCTTTGCAGAAGGCTATTTTGAAGCCTTTCTAGGAATGGTGTTGCACTGTGGTATTTTATCAATATTTCTCATATGGAGGTATAATTTATAGGAACACCTTGGCCAGGCACAGTAGTCTGAGCCAATCCATTTTCCAGGTGAATGTGCATGGGGACCCAAACAGAGAGGAAACAAAAGCCTGATATTCCTCCCTGTTCTTTGCTAACATTCTTGTTCATAAAGCAGTGAAGCTTACCTCCAAATCAGTATCCATTGAAATGGGTACACAAAACAGATACAGACACAGAGCATTTTGCAAATCTAGATTCTAAAAAATCCTGTTTGAATGTTCAGAAGTGGCAATGACTGCAACTGTTGTTTATGAATTTTAGAAAAAACAGTTCCTGCAATTTAAACATGCCGTATTGCTGAATCGAGTGTTAAATGTGAATTTAATTTCTCAAATTTCTAGACATCAGCAAATATGCACCTGTTATGCCCAGAAGCAAAGAGCTCAGCGTAGAGGAATACTGCTGTGATTCACAGCTACCCCTATTTACTTTTGCTTTATTTGTCAAAAAACACATTAAGAAAAATTAAATCAAGCTGTATAAAAGTGGAAATAGAAACTTTAATCCTTCATCATAGGTTTCTGAAATTTATTCAAAAATAGAATACACGTTTAAAATGACAAAAAATGATAGCTTAATCTTTGAGTCATTCTGCCACATGCAGTAAACCTGGGATTACCCTCTGCAGAACTGAAGTCTTCAGGTCTTTTCCAAGAGAAAGCATCTTGCTCCTCACTTGCTTCAAGATTAATAATATCATTCCAACGAGATTAGAGCCATTAGTCTTCCTGACCTGACCCAAATGGTACAAATGGGATTTTAAAGACAGTGTCTACTGAAAGATCCAGCAGAATGATGAGGTACACAGAATAGCTACCATGAGGAATCACCAGTGAAAGACTGTCAGTGCTATAAAGAAGATACCCTATTAAGTTTAGCCATTATCTCAGAGGAAGATTATAGGCATAAATCCTGACCTTTAATTAAATAGACAGCACAAAGACAGAAAGATAAACAAACTTGTGCAAAAAGTAGCAACTTGTCAGTACAAGTTGCTTGGTAGATAAGTCTGGGCAGTGGAAAAGGGACAGTGACCAGTGGAAGATTTTACAGATTGCTTTTTCTCTCATTTGTTGATGAGGCAAAACATGACGATGATCACTGTTTGATAGAACAAAAGTTCTGCTTTATTGACTAAACAGCAATGTAAATCTGGACCTCCACAATTAGGAAAGGAAGAAAGCAAAGAGGAGAGGAGAGGAGAGGAGAGGAGAGGAGAGGAGAGGAGAGGAGAGGAGAGGAGAGGAGAGGAGAGGAGAGGAGAGGAGAGGAGAGGAGAGGAGAGGAGAGGAGAGGAGAGGAGAGGAGAGGAGAGGAGAGGAGAGGAGAGGAGAGGAGAGGAGAGGATGTATTTTGAAGGTGTTTTTACTCTCTAGAGAACTGGTTTACTTGATGTTGAATACTAATGAACAGTAGATAAGCTTTGGCTTCACTTGTCCTGAATGTCACTTCCCTTGTGTCACAGTATGGCAAGATAATAATATCCATCTTCTTCGTACCTCACATTCTCCAAATACTGAAAAAGATACACAATGAGAAAATGTTGATGACTTCTGAAGGTGATATGAAGAAAAAAAAATACAGCAGTGTGCTCGGTTAAAATTTATTTCTCAAAGTTTCATTAACAAAGGACACTCAAAAAAGTATTATGTGCTTGTTCAGAGTGCACTGTACCTCACTTTATGACTATTCCTAGGATAATGTTCTGTAAGAAGAATAGGCCCATGTATGCATGAGCATACAGCACAATCAAATCTGTCAATTATTTGTAAACAATATGACAAGAATTGCTGAGTTTTTATAATTGGGAAAAGAAAAAACTGTTTTATTTAGTAACACTTAAAATCATGATAGATTCAGCTTCTTTTGCCCCAAGTTTATTCTTCTCCAAGAAGAGAAACTAGAATTTAAACAATCTGGAATTCTTAATTTCAATCTATTTTAAGAATTTCTCCACTCCTCCATTATAACAGTAGCAGCATATAAAAGACCCTCATGACTGAGAACTTTGAAGGTGACATGACAACAAAAAATACCAATTCAATGAGCTCTTAAGATGAAGGTTTATATACACAACAGGAAAAGACATAGCTATTAATATAGTTGACAAATAATGAATGTTCTCAGCTGATTTAAAAGAAGTTCCAGAAAAGCTAGAAAACAGATAACCAGCCAACAACAAATTATGTATGTTAATAGAAGGTCCTACTTCTCTTAACAAATTTATTCTGTTTAAAATTTTATATTTATGAGGAAAATCTAAGCCAATTCACTGAAACTTATTTTAGGTGTTAAAATTTAAGAAGTTTCCCCAGATATTGTGAAGAAAGCATACATTTCCTAACTTATAGCATACACGGCATAGATGATTTTTCTTTTCCAGCAAACCAAGGAACTGCTACTTAAAGCAACTTGGCTGTTTCTGCCTCATCTACGAAAACTTAGCAAAATGGTGGTTTCTTGCATTTTTGATTTCAGCTGTAGCAACACAGGTTGATGATACATCTTGCCCTGTGCGCAGAATTATTTTACTATAAAAAATAATGGTGGGTCCTGTAGCTACAGCTGCAGTACATAACACTTTCATCAATTTTTGATTCCAGATCATGACTGAGATGGCAGTTTGATCACATAATGCAACTGTCTATTATTGTTACCTAGAAGTTTTCATCTGAATTAAAAAATATTTATGGGGTATGAAATGAAATAACAGCAAAGATGTGTGATATCACAGAATTGGTAAGGTTGGAGATCTCTAAGATCACTGAGTTCAGCTGTAAACCCAGCACTGCCATGTTCACCACTAAATCACTCTGTAGGTAATATCCACATGTTTAACGTTTCCCTGGATAGCCTATTCCAGTGTCTGACCACCCTTTCAATGAAGAAATTTTTCCTATGTCTTATCTAATCCTCCCATAGTAAAGCTATTTAATCTTTTTTACTATATAATAATTTAATGGAATGTTCATCTCTGGAAGCTTAACTTCAGCTTCTGAACTAGTCATCTAAATCATCCATTGTAACAAGCCTCTGGTCATTTATTTCATGTACTTTCCAGTGAATAGAGTTTTCTTCAAAAAATTGCAACATACTGAAAGTTGTTCCATATCAGAATCAGAAGCTTGGAATAGCAGAAACACACTTAAGTACTAAGGTATTCGAATATCTAGGTAGATTAGCAAAATCTGTCTAAATTGTACACTGTTCCAAATTTTTCACTTTACTATATATCAAATATACTTATGCAAACTTTTTATGCATGTTCTCATTCACATGATGGCAAACTATATTGACAGATAATTTTCCATGGTTAAAAGAGATTGTTAATAACTGTTTTAAGAAACAAAAAAATTTAAGTCATGGTGAACAGAAATCCAGGTTTTGAAAATGCTTACATTTAGTACCTATGGACCCCTCTAAACAGTCAATTAATTTTAAACAAACCCCTTCCAAAAAAACCCAAAATTAAAGGCAGCTACTAAGATAGACATGAGGTATCTGAAGCATTTACCCTCACAAACCTTTACTCGTGTAATTAATCACCTTGGCCTTCATCAAGGTACTTGCACGAGTAAGTTTTTGTAAGATCAAACTCCTATCTTGCTATCTTTAAAATCAAGGGCATTCAAGAAATTAGGGAACCAGAACAATGATTCCATGATATTAAACATTAAATCAATGATCAAATATTAAATGGAGGATTACAGAAAAAGACTAAGATACATTGCTCTTAATTGTGTAAGTTATGGACCCAATTGCTGGTTTCATTTGCAAAGGGGGAAATCATTTACAAGGTTAATTGCAGTGTCACTTCACAGCCTCCAGTTCTTTTTCATGTTGTGCAAAGCAAGTGTGAGCAGATGGACAAGAATAACATCTGGCAGAGAGAAGTGGGATCAATGCTGCTGACAGTCTTGACTGATTTCCTTTGGTGAGCGCATAAAATAGTTGGTGACAGAAAGTACATTCAGAAGTAAAGTTCCAAGCCTAAAGTGAATCTTTGCCGATGCTATTAGGGGACAAACTACCTTCTGTAGCCCTCTTTGACAAAGTCTGGAAGACCTTCAGTGTCTTACAAAAAATGTGGTGATAATTGGCTTTTGTGCAATATATGGGCTTGAAATGAGTGACATTCTCATGCAATTTTGTTCACACACTTTAACTTTGATCTCTAAAACTATACAGGCTCTAATTTAGGCTACATTTGTGAAAAGGTGTGCATGTGAACCAACTGTAAGGTTCTTCCTTCTCATCTACATGTAACTGTGTTAAAATATGGTAGATCCTATGAATCACAGATCTGCAAACTTGTAGGATGCACAGTATTATACTCCAAGTTCTTAAAATTATTTAGCATTCCTTTAAAGCTCTTTTAATGTGTTTGTAAAATTGGGATTTAGATGATGTCATTTTGAAACCACTCTCCAAATCTTGAAGGGGTTGTAGCAATGACAGAGGGTCCTTGGTTTTGCAGGAAAGAACAAATGTAGCAACTGTCTTCAACAAATGCCAGAAGAAAGATCTGGGGAATTACAGGCTAGACAACCTTACTCAGCTCCTGGAAGTCATATCCTCATAGAAGTCATTTCCAGGCAAAAGAAAGAAAAATTTTGTGTGGAAGCTAATAGCACAGACTGCCTGTGGGGAAATAATTCTTTATCATGAAGTTGCCCTTTGCCTTATCCTCCAGTCTGTCTACTCCAGGCCTGCTCTTGCTTTTTGTTTGTTTTTGTTTTTGTTTTTGTTTTTGTTTTTGTTTTTGTTTTTGTTTTTGTTTTTGTTTTTGTTTTTGTTTTTGTTTTTGTCAGAGAGAAATGTTGCACAGGATAGGGTCCAAGATAGATCCTTGAGGATTTATCTTGGCAGGAAAGGTATGAAATATTAGCCATTTTTTCTTAGATTCAGCCAGTTTTCACCCATCCACTGGACTACTCATGTAGACCACAGCACCCCAAGTTGGTTGGAAGGATATTCTTGCTTCTTTTTTCAGAGCTTGACATAAAAATATATTTTTTAAATAATTTGTTTCTAATCTTGACTTAGTCATTTGGACTAGAGGGGTTCTAGGTTGCATTTTGGAAACTGGTATAAAAGCATAATTGCTTTGCATAACTCCATCTTTGTAGGTCATGTAAAGAAAATTGCTTTTCAGATTGGTTTTCAAATTGACCAATCACCTGTGTGTGTGTATATATATATATATATATATATATATATGTATATATGTATGTATGTATAATACTTCATATGAATGCATTTATTTTTACAACAAAACCATGAAACTCAACAAAACTTCTTTGGTCAAATTTCAAGTTTGCATGAATTGCTATTTGATTCCCTGCTCATCAAATAACACTAATATTTTTAAATGTATTTTACACTTCTGTCTTTAGATTCTGAGGTCACAAGAAATTTATGGGTGGTTAAAGTTCTCTTCTTTCTGTCCACCTGTTTTGATTTCCTTCCACGGCCCTTGAAACTTTACGTTACTACCAGATTAAAATGCCTCGTTGTGAACACTTCTGTACCTTTCTGGTAACAAGGGAGCTACATCTGTTGTTTTACTTTTTTTTAGTATTTTGTATATTTTTTTCTCTTCTTCTGTCTTTTCTCAAGGTAGAGAATGATTTCCCAGTTATCAATCACAATGTAGAGTGCACTGTATGCACACGACACATGGAAGAAGTTGTTCATGGTTGAGCTCACACCTGGTGTTGGTATTCCTTCTACAAAGTACAAATAAAGTTGTCTCTGTCTTATCAAAATCAGAAACATTGTGCACAACAAATGCAATTAGTTACTATCAACATTATAATCACTGGGATCAAACCAGTTACAAAAGAGTTTCTCTTTGTTATGTTGCTTCAACGTATATCCTTCTCCCTCTAAGGGATACCCAGGAAGGGGATTTGATGTATTCGGCCATGTCAAGAAGATGTTACTAAAGAGTTTATTCCTTTCCTCTGACATTGTCATATGTTTTTCTGTTGGTTTTTTTTTTTTTAATGAACTCATCAATTCCAGTTAGTTGCAGACAAATTTGTATGTACAATAGAGATTATTTTCCTACATTTTCACATTTATTACAAGTGCTGTGTATATACTAATAATACAAAAAAAAAAAGAAAAAAAAAGACCAACAAAAGTTTGCAGCAGAAATATGAACAGGCATATTTTTATAACTTGGAGCAGAGAAGAATGGGTGCATACAGGAAGGTAAGCTCAACAAGTTCCAGGAATGTAGTAGTTGCTGCCATATTCGCTGAAGACTGGCTGAGGACTGCAATAGTTGGAAGTTTCTTCTTTTGTGTTTCCACAAGTAATAATATCTGTTGAAATCTTTCACCATAGCATCAGTTACTATAATAAAACTAATTTTTGGTGTCACAGTAGCTGATAGAAAATTCTGGTTTCTCTTTGACTTCTCTCCCTAACTTTTTCCTTATACTGCTACAATGTTCTTAGGGCAGCGACTTTTTTTTTTTTTTTTTTCATGATGGAAACTGCAGCACAGTGTTGGAGTAGATTTTTTCAAGACCATGATAACTTTCCTCCTGGGGCATGAAAGATCTCCCTTGCAGAGCTTTAACTCTTCACAGGGGAAGACAGAATGTGCAGGAGTCAGAAAACAACATAACTCCTAACCTTCTTGTCTCCCTGTAATTTCTGTGGAGAGGTCATGCTCTTAAGAAGTGGCTTCAAAAACATGTGGTCATGAAATTCTCTGGATTAAAATGAAAGTAATTCAGATAAAGGTGCAATGATAACATTCTTGGCATCATCGATGGACATTTATTAAGCCAGCCAGTTGGAGACCTCAAGGTCTGAGAGAGTCCTTGATTACATCTTGAGAAGTGTTGAAAGCATTATTCCAGATAAAAACTTACAAATGGAAGCACAATAAAGCAGTGATATTACTAACCCTAACAACAGGGAAAAAAAACCTCAACAAAATGCGATGTAGTAAGTATTTATTATTAAAATGGGATCAAGCAAAATGAGGAAAAAGGAAATCAAAAGTCATAGTCAAAAGGGAAAAGACATGTATGGCACGTGAGAATGATCATTATTTCCATAGAGAATCTTTGATATAAACCACAAATTAAGCATGTATTTAAAATAATTCAATAAAAACGAATGGAATCAAGTGAAAGTATAAGAAAATTATTACAACCACAGACATCTCTCAGAAAGAAAAAGCTGTGTCTTAATGTAGACAACTGAAAAGAACTAAATTTGAAAAGATAAAAGTAGAAATATAATAGGGTGCATGAGAAAAGATTTTTATTGGCAGGTTCCTCATCCCAACATACTTTAAAATAACACAGAAGCGTAAGTTAAAAGTATAAAGCACTAGGTTGTGAAGCTTGTAAATTATGCTGCTATAAAAGGAATTAGACTTTGCAAAACTAATTAACATTTTTCATTGGTTTACACAGAAGGATTTTGGGAGGTTGTCACACTAATGATTTCTCCTTGTACTTACAGTGATGAACTGTGTAAAATTGAAGTGTTAGTAGAAATGGCTTTGCAACAAATTGCTAAACTTCAAAGCAAGAAGTTGCCAAGTATTTTCAAGAAACTCCAATTTAAGATTAGAAAGAGCTCTCCGTGGATCATAATCTGGTGTTTACCTTGGATTTAACATCAAGGAAAAAGACATTAGTTTTTAAAAGTAAGTTACTTTTACAAAGATTGCCATACCCAACATGACAGATGAGTGAGGTCCCCACAGAGGGAAAGATGGAAAGATTGAAATCATGACCACAAAATTATTGAGAGTCATAGAAGTATCGAAAATAACCACAAAACTCTGTTGTCAGTAGTCAAGGGCATGAGGATCCAGCTGGTCTCCTCAATCCTGCCTCTGAAGGGAAGAGAAGGGCTCTAATAGAACAAGTTAATAATTGGCTGCAGAACTGGTTCTGCTGTGTGCTAATACGCTTAGTATGGGGAACAAAACAGTGAGTTAGAGATCTGAATTGAATTTGCAGAGCTATTATCTTCTTGGAGTCAAGGAGGCATGGTGGATGGCTCCCAGGAGTGGAGTGTTGCAAGGGTCTATAGGAAGTACAGGAAAGGAAGACAAGAAGTGAAGGTTGTCCTTAATGTGATAATGCACCTGGAGTGCATGGAGCTCTCCTTGAAGATAGACAAGGGAAAATATGGGTTAGGATTAAAGAGAGGACAGGCAAAGGTGACATCATAGTGGATGTCTGCTAGAGGTCATATGACCAGAAAGAATCACATTTGCAGCCCCTGGTCCCAATAAACCATCTGATATCTGTTGGAGGGTAAACACAGCAGAGCTTTAGGAATTCTGAAGGCTCTTGCACTGGATTGATGACAAATTCCACCTCCAACTGAGGCCTAAAGAGCCAATGAGAAGTGCTCTGTTGGGCTCCCTACTCACCAAACTGTGAGACTTTTTGGGGATGTGAATATCAAAGGTGATTTGGCTGCATGACCATGAGTTTGTGAAGTTCAGCATACTGGAGACAGGCATGAGAGTGATAAGCAAGCTTACAGCCCTGGACTTCAGGAGAGAAAACTTGGTCTCTTCAAATATCTGACTGAAAGATTCCCATGGGATTAGGCCCTGGAGGGAAGGGGAGCCCAAGAAAGCTGGTTAATATTCAAATAATGCCTCCTCCAAGCTCAAGAGAGCTCCATCCCAAGGAATATAGCATCAGTTAAAAATGCTAGGAAACCTGCATGAATGTACAACGAACTCCCCAGACAAACTCAAACACAAAAAGAAACCCTACGGAGGATGGAAGCAAGGGCGGGTAACCTGGGAGGAATATAGAAGCATCCAGGGATGAAGTTATAAAAACTAAAGTTCAAATGGAATTGAGTCTTGGCAGGCATATCAAAGACTAGAAGAAAGGCTTCTCTAAGTACATGAGCAACAAAAGAAGAAATAGGGAACATGTGGGCCCATTAATGAAGACAGGGGACCTGGTTACACAGACAGTAGAAATGGAGGAATTACTGTAATGCCTTCTTTGCTTTCAGTCTTTACTACCATCCTAGCTCCTGGAAAAAGTGATGGAGCAACTAATCCTGGAAGCCATTCTTTAGATACCTGAGAAGCAAGAAAATCATCAGGAATACTCAGCATTGCTCTACCAAGCAGAAGTCATGCTCAATTAACTGGATAACTTTCTACAAGGAAATAAGTGGCCTGGTATGTGAGAAGAGAACAGTGGACATTGTCCACCAGCACTTCAGTAAGCCCTCAGAGGGTCCACAGACTGAAGCTGTTAATGTACAGTCCAGATGAGCAAACAGTGAAATGGATTGAAAACTGCCTGAAAGGCCAGGCTCAGAGGGTGGTGATCAGCAGCACAAAGTCTGGTTGGAGATGAATGACTAACACTGCTCCCCAGGGTCAATACTGGATCCAGTCCTGCTTAACATCTTCATTAGTGACCTGGGCAGAATGTGACCTCCAAAATTTGCCACAAAAATAGATTAGTAGTTGATATGCCAGAGGACCATGCTGCCATCCAGAGGGACATCAACAGGCTGGAGAAATAGGTCAGCAGGAACCTCATTAAGTTCAACAAGGAGTAGAGCAAAGTTATGACCCCAGGAAAGAACAACCACATGTACCAATACTTGCTGGGAGCTACCCATCTGGAAAGCAGCTTGGCAGAGTAGGATCTCAGAGTCCTGGTAGATTCTAGGTTAAACATGGGTCAGCAATGTGCTCTTGTGGCCAAAAAAGGTATTCTGTGCTGCATTATGAGTAGTGTTGTGAGCAAGTCAAGGGAGGTTATCCTTTCCATGTACTCAATGCTGTTGAGGCCACACCCGCAATGCTGCGTCTAGTCCTTGGTACAGAAGAGTCATGGACATACTAGATAAAGTGCAATGAAGGACCACAGAAGGCTGAAGTATCTTGTCCATGAAGAAAAGCTGAGAGACCTGGGACTGTTCAGCCTGGAGAACAGAAGGCTCAGAGACACATTGTCAAAGTATATAAATACCTGAAGTCAGGGTGCAAAAACACAACTCTGCAAAAAGAGTCAGACTCTTTTAGGGGTGCACAGTAACAGTGGACACAGACTAAAACATAGGAAGTTCCATCTGAACATCAGAAAACATTTTTTTACTGGATGACTGAGCACTGGTATAGGTTGCCTTTGGAGATTCCAGAGTGTCTATCATTAGAGACTGGAGGATTCCAGAGTCTTCTTCTCCCTAGCTCCAAACAGCCCTGCTTGACCAGGGAGATTGGACAAGATGAGCTTGAAAGGTCTCTTCCAGCCTCAACTATTCTGTGATTCTGTGAAAAAGTTCTAGGACAGTTAGAGACATTCAGAAGTGGTCAGTCAAGTGATGAACTGTCATACAAAGCTTATAACAAGAGTGAAATATTTGGAGTTCATCTAAAAGAGATAGAAAGTTCTTGCAGAAAGATGTCGGAGATACTCTGTGGCTGAAGAACATTATCTTGCAGCAAAAAACATTTATTCTTGCTCACATGAGGGACAAGAAAATGAGTTATGCAAAATTTTGATCTAGCCCTACACAAACACTGGCTTCTGACAGTTTGCTAGGATCAGAACATACAAATGGAATGTATATGGGCTCTTCAGACAGTGCTCACAGACTCCTTATAGCAACATTAGTGTGACAAATCAGGCAGGAAAATGCCTGCAGTGATTCACACAAACCCCGGTCTCTTCAAGCAGGCCGTAAGTCCTCAAAAAATGGAACATTAATTTTTTGAATAGCAGTGCCTTTGGGTGAAAGATCCAGTGACGTCATGATTGCCTTGTTTAAGAACCTGATTTCTGCTGAAGTCAAAGCAAATGCAAGAAGAAATATCTGTTCATAAGTTCGCCATCTACATGGCACTAGACACTGAATCCAGGGCTAACATGCTTTGTGAGCAATTGCCCTAAATCTGATTAATTACACAGATAATAACCTTCATTTTTTCATGATCTTAACAGTCGAGTCCTCATCTCTCCCTCTTAAGTTTTGATAAACAAAATGTAATTTTCTGTGGATGCTTTCACTTCACTTTGTGTATCAAATGGCACTAGCTTTAGAGTGAAATCTGCTCTAGAAAAACATAATTTTGGAAGAGATTTTGTAGAAGATGCATGCATGCTTCATTAATTTTGGGGCTACTGACAAGGGTCTGTTCAGTGTAGAAAAATATTAGGAAATAGGCTAGAGGATTTTAGCACTGTATAATGGGGGATTGACACCTTTTCTCCTGTATGTATACCAGCCTTTTCATATGTACCATCCTAACATAGATTGACCAAGATTTTTTTTTTTGTTATTATTTTTTCTCTTATGGCATCAGCTTAAAAACCACACCAAACAAACAAACAAACAAGAACATATCTCACTTTCACAAAGTTAAATTGCAAGTGCTGGTGTTGCCTGGTTATTTTGAATCCCACTTCACAGGAACCGTGTCATCCTTCCCTGTTTTGTTGAAGTCAACAAGTATTCTTACTAAACTTTCTAGGAATTTGCAGCCCCAATTAAATCAGGATGCCAAATGTAAACCACATGTCATCACTGGATTCTTTCAGCGAATACAAGAGTATTTAAAGATTCGTTGCTGCAGGTAGCATTGTGCTGGAGAAGAGAACAGAGAATGATTGCACTGCTTGTCAAGAGGATGTGTTCCAGAAAAATAAAAAATTCAACTTTTCATTGGAGTCTAGTTTAGATAGCATCACTCCCCTACTGAATGAAGCAGCTAGTAAAACAGACCCAAGACTCTCATTAATGAAATGAAAGCTTAAAAGGAGGTGTGGACTTGTCTATTGTTCATAAATTGTGCTCACTTATCCAATTCAGAAGAGGAACTTTATACTTTGACATATCGACCTAAAAGTAATTTACGTTTGGGAATCTGCAAACATTTCTTGTAAATTTTGGCAGCACAACAATTATGGTACAGGTAATACGGTATTCTGGAGCCTTCTCAGGAAAAGAATTTTCATTCAGTGTCAAATGGACACTTGTCAAGCCAAGATGAATGTGCATACTTAAAAGAAAGTCATCCATCTAGCTTGATAACTTCTGTAGGCTGAACAAATTCAATATGCTTCAGATATGATAGTTCAAGTAAATGTGTGAAGCACCATATGGAAGAAGTGAACACCTGCTGCAAGGTGTCACCCAGCAATATTGCATATGTCTGATGGAAGATTGCTGACATAATTCACAGAAGGGACAGAGTTTGTCTCCTACAGATAAAGAAATGATGGTACTGTGACTCACAGAGGACTTGCAAAAAGAGCAGATCCAAAATCTGTCACTTTCAGTAACGTACCTCAACAGCCGCAGTTGCCATTTTTTGCAAGGTACTTTTTTAAACTGTTGTCACCTGTGTGGTCTTCTTTTGCCCTTTGGCTTTATGGGGATGAAGGACATACTTTTCCTGTGGCATATGGTCAGGTGCTTTAGAAATTACATTGAAGCCTTCCCAGTACAGTCGTTCTTTTTCTTGCTTATACAGTCTCACTACATTCACGTTGATATGATAAAGTGTTATGATACAGAATGTGGAATGATGCCCTATTTTATGTACCATTTAGCAAAAATTCTGTGCTCCTGGAAAGTAACAGAAATGCAAAAGCTATTTACACAATATGATAGCATTAACTAAAATGGAAGTGCTATTACATAGGCGTTAATCACAGAGAGGGCATAGAGGTCTCTGGAAAGAGGAAGTAGAGGGAGAAGCAGCACTGTTCATTCAGGATATCTTATTCTGAGAAAATGGCCAACACAATGAGCAAGTGGATAATTACTATTCCTGTATTGTTATAATGAAGAAGAAGGCACATATTTGTTAAAATAAGTAGGGGAAAAAAGTCTTCTGTATTTTTTTTTTTAAGAAAAACCATGAAAAACATTTACACGTAGGGCAAAGCATTTAGAATAGTGTCTGAGCATTGTTTCCATGTGATAGTTTATAGGGAGGATTTTTCTTTCTTTCAGCTAAGCTTATCAAGCTTGGTAAGAATTTATATGAGAAGAAGTAAAGAAAAAAGCATAGACTGCAGGAAGATGACAAAGGCAAATGGTGCTCTCACTATTCATTCCAGGTTTTGTTCTTTATGTAGTTAGATTTGTATAATGAAAATAAAAATTGTACATAAAGCTCTAGGCTCTTCTACTTAATCTTTCAATGGTATTCTACATCCAGCAGGCTTAAAAAAACCCAAACATTCAGCATGAACAAATCAGCTCAGTTTAGTCAGCCAGTGAATGACATAAACCCCAGTATTTTCACTAACAGTAGTCTCCTAAAAAGTAGCACACCTCTCTCTGAAAAATCCTTATACACAAATGGCTTTGGCCCTGTTCCTGGGTTGTACCTGAATACAATCAAGTCATATAGAACCAGGAGTACTTCCAAAGCATATCCTGCTGGCAGCATGTACCCTGGTAGGTGACAGAGAAGCTCTTAGATAATCAGGTCTCTGATTTAGGACTAGAGAGACAATGACTAGCAAGTATGAATATTCAGCATAGATCCCCCTAGACAAGCACCCTGCTTGGTCTTTTGTCTTTTATGCATGACTAACTTTAATCTGTAGTGATAAATTATGCATTGTAGTAACCTAATGTTTAAAAGGCTCTGGACAGCAGGGGCCAGACCTAAAAGCAGAGCTGACGTAACTCTGCAGCAGTTAAATATCAGTGATACAAAACTGACTCTTTCAATTTTCAGTGTGATCATTATCAGCTGGTAACAGAGTACCAACAACCTAACCTATAAAAAACTGAATAAACAACCAACCACTAAAGAGCTGTTTATAAGGAAAAAGCTGGATCTTCCCTTGCTCTTTTCTGACTGTTTCTGTGCTGACCACGTTTACCTACTATATAACACAATTATTTTCTTTAATTTCTTTTCTTCTTATTGAAAAACTCTAGTTTAATTAATTTTCATACTTTTTCATGCATGATTGTAAGTGTATTTCTACATATGCGGATGTGTCTGTCAGAAGATATTACTGTGAGGTAAATACGCATGACTGCTTAATTCCAGGGAAATAACCTATGCATCATCTGGCAAGGCTAAGTGCACACAGGTTATTATGAACCCTGCAGCTACATTAATTTAGTAAAGTTTTCATAGATGTGTGTCTACATTAACAAGGAAGCTATTTCTTTCCCCTTTGTCTTGCTTTTGTTTTGCAATTTCATCCCCTCTGTGTCTACATAATAAAGAAGGTCCATTTATACAAAGAATGAAAAGCTGTAATGAGTCACCTAAATAAAGTAATTTTATAAAGAAAAGGTTGTTCTGTAATAATTTGTTTCAGAGTTGAAAATAATTGGAAGCAATGCTCTGAAGACTTTCCATAAATGTGGCATTCTGGGTAAAGGAATTATTGTTATTTTGGAAATTAATCTAATTTTTGTCTGCACGTTGTCATTTATGTGAATAGGACTTGTCAGCTTGATTTGTTACAATGCCTGAATTGCTTACTTAATCCCCAAAATATAAATAAAACATTTAATTGCTTTAACTGGGAATGTTAACCTTTTCAGTACTGCTGTCTGTGTGTGCATTTCAAAAGAAAGTTTTATTATTGGCTTTAGACCTTTCAATATGTGATGTCAATAAAATTATTAAGAGAATATGAGAAAGAATGGCACACCAAAGAATCCTAGAGTGTGAAGAACAATGGTGCATAGAAATTGAGTCCCTTTCACACCAGACTCATCCATGAGACATACAAAGAACATGTGATTTTTGCAAGTCATCTCCATTAGCTGTAGCAGCCAGTTACAGAGGTCAAACTTATAGATGGGGTAGATAAGCAGATAATTCTAGTCAAGGGGTCTGGGACTTTTACATTAAGCTCCATGTTTTTGTGCCGTCCCTGCAGCTGAAGTACAAAGAGGAATAATTCAGAATAACAGTGCTTTCAATTTGAATGTCATCCAGATAGAAGCACTACAGACTGAGAAAGAATAAGTATTTCATGCAGCTTTTTGCCAGTACATGAGAAGCATCCAGCATGGTATCCCTGTCCTTTGAAATAGAAAAACAGGAGCAATCTTCAGAGACTATTCTGCCTTCACGCTTAAACAATTCTGAGAGCAGATAAATAAAAGATGGGGTGGAGCAACCATATTTTACACTGATATTCACAGTTGTTCAGCATCAGTAGAGATACTTTATTAGTACACTGACAGCTGTTGCAGGAGAGCCAGTAAACGAGAAGCAAAAAACTCAGGAGGGTTATCTGTTGAACTACAGCTTAAGAAAAAACCACAGGTTGTCTAAATACATCAGAGAAAAACACTGCAGTGTGAGCACTCATGTTTAACTTCGCTGAGAAGTAAGGATGATGTGTACAGCCAGTGTGTTACGGATCTCTGAAATTTTGGCTTGCAATGTAATGTTGAGCAAAACTTATGATCTCACTTGAATAACTTATCTTTAAAGAATTGTCATGTATAATCCAGACGTACAGTGACATTCAAAGAAATATAGTACAATTATCCAGCTGCTTTGTCAGAACTACTCAAGAGTGGTCAAGTATTAAGTAAGTTTCTTTTTTATTTTTTTTTTCCTTCTGGATATCTGGATATACTGCTATATCTATATATATTAGTTCAGAACACAGAAAATCAGTGTAAGTTATATATCAAGTAGTCTCATTTACACTACACATCATAGAACAGGGATTATTTGTTGAAGCAATCAGTAGTAAAACTAAAGTCTCTGATTTACTTTATTTCTTATTGCTTTTCCATTGATGAATAGCATAAACTGCAACTTAGAATAATTTTTATACAAGAATTCTCTGCTAAAGCCATGTGAAAAAAAAATAGATGAATACTGTATACTGATGTTTTATTGCTGCCTGGTAGTAACATTTCAGGAAAGACTGATTTTTAAGAATATGTATCTGTAATGCTAGTATATGGCAGTGCAACTTAATTTTATCAAGATTTTATTTTATTAGAAAAGATGTTTAATCTGTCTATATGCAGACTGGGCTTTCAAAGAAGACTCATATGCCTATATTTTATTCATTTTTCCTCTTTCTTGAATTACTTCCAAAATCAGAAACCTGATCTACTGGAGTTAGACTGTTGGAAACATTCTGCGATCAGCAACATTGTAGTATTTTTAGGCTGGCAAATTGAACCACCAGATAAGTTTTCATATATCTAGTGCAAATTGCTTTCTTAAGTTCAAAACGTTCCATTTGAAGGCTGTAACTCTGTAAACAGAACATAAAAGATCAAGGAAAGTACAATATAATTTTTCTGTGAAACTCATGCTGGTTTAATTCATTTTATAATTTTATAGCATGCATATGACATGGACTATAATGATGTTGTATTATTAGCTAGCCAGATCAATGAACTATTTGTGATATATAGAAATAACCAGATCTCTTCCAAAGCTGCCAATTAAAACTCTTATTTGTATCTTTAGGAGCTAGAAATGCCTTGAAAACCCCATGGAACACAATCAATTTTATTTGTTTTTAGGAGTAGTATTTGTTATGATTGTGAGCCTAAGGGAAGGTTAAGTAAAGTCAACAGAGATCCTTAAAACCAGGAAATATTAAGGCAACTCTTAATATTGGCTCTTTCTACTCTAAAAGCCAGTGAAAGACAGTAAAGTTGTCAATATAACTGTTCTCAATATACAATGACTGGTACCTGCATGTACCTTTTTGTCAGGCAGATGAAGTGGAGCGACCTGAAGCAAGGCTCAAAGAACAACAAAAAATGTAGCTCCTGGTTTTCCTATTTCTAATCTTGAGATTCTTGCACTTGGTGTGTTAGTAGTACCCTCAGTATTCTGCCTCTTTCCTTCCCCTTCTTGTAGAACAAATCTGCAGGCAGGTAAGGCTGGCTGGCACCAGTCAGGGTTGAGCTTTTTGAGGGAAGACAAGCTAGAGCCAAGGGTGACCACAGGACAAACAGGGCTGATGCTGCCTCCAAAACCAGCAGCATCATGTAGCTTTTTGAGGGAAGACAAGCTAGAGCCAAGGGTGACCACAGGATAAACAGGGCTGATGCTGCCTCAAAAACCAGCAGGTTTTTTCATGTACTTCTGGTCCATGAACAGAAGTAGCAGGGCAGGGCTTCTGGCAATAGCAGAACCCATTGCCAGCCCAGTGACCAGCAGGCAGGAAAGCAGGAGCCTGGGTCTCCACTGGTCCCCACTTGCCCACATCTTAACTCTGCTGAGTCTGTGAGCTCAGGCCGGAGGTACTGTGGGGCTTCTGTACAGGGGTCACAGGGGTGAAGGTACTGGGAGAGGTGGTCAGAAAAAAACAAGGACCACTGGTGCTCTGAGAGCTCAAAGTTCCTGTGGCTGAGCTGATTGCTATTTAAAAAAAAAAAATCTTTTTGGTAGGAAAAAAAATTAAGTGCTTCTAGTGCTTCTCTGGTGCTTCCTCCTGCAGGCACACTGGCAGATGTGGAAGAGAAGCCTGGAAGAATTTCGAAGTAAGGAGACTGGCTACATGCAAATTGTTCTGTCACCAATTTACTGACCTGTTGAGCCCTGTGAACAAAGATTTCATCCTTCCTCTAAGCAAACATGTTGGCTTTTCCTTCAGTGTATGTGTATGCTTTCCCTTCACTACCTAAAGTAAAATTTGTTAATACTGGTTGAATATGGAAGAACTTCCCAAAGCTGGCAAAATCCCAGTCTGCTACTAAAGTAAATTAAGAGAAATGTTTTAATCCTCTCCTACACTGAGTACATCCAACAGTTTAGATTTTACTTCATTGTTTTAGTAATTTCTTTATTAAATAAAATCTAATAGCAACTACATCTGTCACATAGAGACATCTTGAGAGGTGTCATTCTACTAGAAGCTTTCTAAAGAGAAAAAATCAGACATGAACTTTAGGCAGTGCCTCATAATAAAAACATTTTTCCCTCTGGTTATGATTCAGTGCCGTTGCTGCCCTGATCTTCATGAGGGGGTCTCCTCACCTGAATTATTCTCTAGTGACACTGGATATAGATGCGAAGGAAGTATCACAGCATCGTGCTTCATTAAGTCAGCTTAAATCATTAGTATAGAAGGAAAATGCAGAGTTAAAGGCTGAAGATCATTAATTCACTGCATGTTGTTAAGTGAACAGTGTAAGAGGGGGATGATGCATACATGGCAGCAAGGATCTCACATATTTTCCCTGGTTATTAAAGATTCATGGCTGTCATTATTAACCTGCTGCGTTAATATGTGAAAGTCATTTCACCTCCTCATGAGTCTCTCATTTTCTTGGCTTTACCTTATGTTTGTCTTACTTGGCAAAATTGTAAACAGCATGGGAAACACCTCTCAGTCCTTGTCCACAAGTAGACTTTGCCCAGGTATAACTGCTTAAGGGAGGAGTGAAATTAGCATACATAATTGTTTTTGTACAGGATTAAAATAGCTTTCTCTAAGCATTTTTATGCCCATTTAATGTTACAATGCCATGCAGCTCATTGGGTTTATATTGTTCTGTTTAAACAACAAAACTTTTGTATGTGTGTTAAGTTTTTCAACATTTTCTATGGTATTTAATGCACTGGGGACCTCTTCAATGCAGCTGCAAGGCAACAAAGAATAATTATTATTAGGAATAAAGGGAATTGCTAAGCACTTTGTATTTGTAATACTGCATAAAAAGCATAAAAAACCCATAGTGCTTACCACAAATAGCAACTTATCCCTAGCCACAAAGAGTATTACTATAAACCAAGCACATCCATTGTATCACTTTTACAGAGCTATTTTAATGCAGGGTTCCTCTGCTAGAGAATTGCAATGAAGACTTACATGAAATAAGAAAAAAAAAATCCTTCTAGAAGTTTATGAGAGTTGACTGTTCCATTGGAGCCATTATGGTTTATCATATATTTAAGGACTTCTAAAATATGAATTATTGATAGGCTCCAAGGAGGAATGTTTCTTTATCATTTATAAATATTTATTTGCTGAGTTTCAGAATGGGTATTATTGAACTCATATAGGCCTTAATGGCTCCAAGTGGTCTATAACATGATAGAATATGACAATTTAAAAATCCCATCTCTTATTTGATCTAATTGAAACATAATTAAATGCTATTAAAATCCAGAAAAGGGGGAAACTTTGGTTATGATGAACCAGGCGTACTTGCAACCTGTCTTGTTTTCAACAGTCTCATATTTACCTGCTTAACATTTTTTTTAGGTATTTCCACCATCAACACATTCACTGGTACTTCCCTAGCTTGCACATATCTCCAAATGTTTTTTCACTGCGTCCTTTCTGAACATGTTGCCACGTGGTTTTTACATTCCCACATGAACACACTCCTTCCTTTTATTGTTGTTATTATATTTGATGTTGTGTTTATGTTACAGTAGGTATCTGTAACATCAAAGGTAAACTGTAAGCAAAAAGGCAGTTAAAGTAACAAGAGTGACTTAAAATTTGAGGGTGAATATTTTGACATGCAGTCTGTATATTGCACTAGGTCAGGATCTTCTCTATTCTGTTTGGTTTTTGCTTGGGTTTTTTGGAGTTTTTTTTTTTGTTTTGGTTTTGTTTTGGGGTTTTTTGTTTGTTTGTTTGTTTTTTTGGTTTGTTTTTTTTTTCTTTTTTTGTTTTGTTTGCTTTTGTTTAGGAACCGATTGCTTATACTCTGTGTCTACACTACTGAGTGCTGGGCTAAATTACTTTTTTAAAATGCAAATAAATGTCTCTATGCTAGAAACTCATCTCCTTTCCAGTTTGTCCCAACCCATCCTAAGAAGACTTTTTTCTCTGTATGAAGCAATGTTAATAAACTGAAACTTCTAAATAATTTTCTGAAATGTAGACTTTATTATGCTTATTATCTCCACATGCTGTACACCACTGTTCTTCGTACAGGAAGCAAGACTCAGTGGGAAGGTTTCATATATTTTATGCTTTGTATGGTTATAATATAAAATAAATATTAGGTACACTATCTGCTAGAGCCATGTTAGTGAAAAGAGGGTCTGGGGTGTGTGATATTTATGTGGTGACAAATAAAGTGAGGTGGAAAAGTCTCATTGATTTATTTAGGAGAGCAAACGTTTTGAGATGTTTTGGAGCTGGGCACCATTTCCTTAATACAAAGACAACAGGGTATTTATAGTAACAATAAAAGATGTCTCTTGTAGTCTGAATATGTGTTTTTATTCCTTTTTAGATTCAGAGTAAAAAGCATAGATCATTATCATAGAATCCAAGAAAGTTTATTAAATATCACACCTGCCATGCAGAGTGTTTGAATTATAAAACTGTTGTGCTCAGATGGATTTTCAGTAATATATATAATAATTTATAAACCATCAGAATTTCCATTGAGGATAAAATGAAATGGAATAATTGGCATGTACAAGATATAAATCTCAGGTTAAAAGAGCTGGACTAATAAGGTAGTTTGATAAATGTTTACCCTGTAGTGAGACAAATATTTTAAAAACATAAGGACCAGATTCTGCTATTTTACTCAGTGATAGTATGTAACAGTAGTATGTAATTCCACTACTTTTTGATTTTCTTTGGACTTCTTACTCAGGCTAGCACCATAGAGTATGAGCAGATGTGCCATAATTAGCACTTAACATCATCTTCTTTAAGAAAAACATTCAGACTAGAGATTATGCTTCCTGTCCTGTGCTGTTATTTTGTATTTTGATTAATTGTGCATTCATGATCTAAAGAAGACCAAATGCTTCATATTCCTTATTATTCCCAAATACAAAGTAGGTATCACTGGCAATATAAAGCAAGAAACACTACTAGCATTCACATTATTGGCATTCTGAAGTATGAAAAACTCAGGAATAAAAATTTTTGAGTGTGTGTTTATGCACTGTGTAAGAGAAACAAGCCTATTCCCAATCCCTCTTCCATGGAAAATATATTTTCTTCTAAAGGAGTGAGAAAAGTGTCCTGGAAGGCTCTTTTTAAGTAGTTGAAAGCATGATATATCTGAAATTAAATTCTTTCAGGATCTAATATGGAAAAGATTCTTGAAGAACATTGTTTGAAGTAAACGCTTCATTTCTGAGTCATCAGGGTGTTGGGTATGAACACAGCAGCCTTCATCTGATTTGATTGGAAACATAGCTACTGGCATAGTTTGCCCATTTCTGTGACTTTGCACTTTAGCACATTAGTTATACAGGGAAGAAGCAATTATGAGACTATAGAAGAGGCCCAGGGTAAGAAACAGGAGAAAAGATGTTTGAGATTTGTTTGTTTACTTGTTTAACTAGCACTGCAAAGGACATCACATGTATTAGAGAATAGTAAAAATAACAAATAAAATTAATAATAAATTTCTCAAAGCCACTGGCAGCAAAAGAGTCAAGAATATAATTTTGAGGGTGAAGTAGAGCATCCTGAGTTCATGCCCTTGGTTTTACTTTCATGGAAAATAATGAAATGCACAAGTACTGTAAAAATAAATAACTTGCCTGTGATAAAAAAAAAAACAAAAAAAAAAACCAAAAACAAAAACAACAAAACTAGAGGAGGCACTACTAACAGAAACTTAATTGTAAAAGAAAGGTGAAAATAAATAAACTGAGACTCTTATTCTTGCATTCATTGTCAATAGCCTTGGAGAGCAAACAAAAAATAAAAAACAGAGGAACACAATGTAATGAGAAAGAAGTTTGAATACTTTCGGCTTTCAAAAATACATAATAATAAGTATATTTACTCATCAAGGTTTTCAATTCTTCAAGGTAGGATCTTCATTGTCTAGGTTCCTGACTGTATTTTCCTGTAGATATCAGCAGAGTCTCCAAATATTTAGAAAATGTAAATAAACAGATCTGTTTTACAGTTCAGTGGTAGTGCAGAAAACCTGGTATATTTTGCTGGTTTGCATTAGTTTCACACTATAAATATCTGTATAGTTTGGCTGTTTAAAGGATCCTTTAAACTGAGCTTATATCTGCATTGAAGAAGTAATGCATATCAGCTGAAAATTAGCTGGGGAATAAGGCTTAATAAATTTTAGGCAGGTAGTTAACATTCCTGAAAGGAATTAACCGTGTAAAATGAGAAGGGAAAGTTCTTTATTCTTTATTATTAGGTTTTGTCAGCTTTCCCAAATTTCTGTTTTGGAAAGAAACCAAGGAAGTAGCTACATGAGTGTGCAAAAGCCCCTAATTCTATCATAAATGTGTGTAGTTGGGAACTCTTTGAAACTGTTTTTATCGGTTTGTCTTTATTGGCTGAGTAAATAATGACAGATGTTCAGTAAGTCAATTATCTGTGAAACATCATCTAACCAATTAAAAAATCACAGTATTCTGGTTCTGATCAAGTCTTTCATAGGTGATCAAAGAAATATCATCGCTTTCTTGCTGGACTTGATTTATCAGTTTCAGTGTTTTCAGGACAAAACTGGATCTTTGAATATATACAAACACATGTGAAGCTCAATACACTTTTTAAATATAATAATATTTTACTTCTGTTAATTTAATATTATTTGAGTTTAATGATGGGAGTTATTTAGTCAACTGTTATCCACCAGTTTTAACTGTCTTCTTTCCCACTTTTTTTTAATGACTGGTACCCGATAGACACACATTCCACAGGAAAGAAAATTCATTACAAATTGGAAGTCGGTAGAATTTTTTGCCGTTTATGAGCTAACTTTTTTCATTTCTTTAAAAGCTTTTTTACTACAGATAGATAAACAGATAAATTGGGTTTCTCTGACAGACAGTTTCTATATTTATTTATTTCTATTGGAATTTTATGATGTTTCTGAAGAACGTTCATCACTATAATCTACTTTTCTGAAGTTTGACTACACCTGCTTCCTTCAAGTTATAATATAAGGTCCATTTATTTGTTTAAGCTTTTATCTGTTGGGTGGGTCAACGGTTTAGTTTTGCTGAATCAAATCAGTCTGTGCAGAAGGGCTGTGCCAAAAAAATGAAATCAAGGAACTCTTAAAGGTCTATAGATCCTAAATATATTGAGAACAGAGGAGCTAAACATAATATAAAAAAACCCTGCACTAACAAATAGCCCTTTCTTTAAAAAAAATAAGTAAAATTTTTATCCCAAATTTCTCTTTTTTGTCAGACAGAATGTCAGCATGGTCTATGTATTCTCTAATTTTCCAGGTTTCTTTACAAAGGCTAATTTTAGCTCAGAAAAAAAAAGTAATACTTTTACACACTTGATATTAACAGCTTTCTGAGGGTGAGAACATGGATTGAAACCAGGACTAGGTTATGTGAGGCAGCAAAAGTTCTGTGTGGTACCACATCCAGCCAGCCAGACAGAAATGCTACTTGTCTCCTGAGGCTTTATGAAATACTAGCATGACCAATATCTAACCCAGAGAAAACAGTAAGACAAGCTTAACATCATTGTGGCTTTCTTTTGTCCCCCAAGGCTGTGACGTGGCTTTTTTTTTAGCAACACACAGTGCAGAATCTCAGCTATTGTGTTTAAGAAATAAGAACCCATAATCCATAAGAGGATTTTCAGATGTAGCCTTCAGAATCCTATTTTATTTATTTCCATACTGTCCATCTTAATAGAATTTCTTCAGAAGTCAAAAGACAATAACAAACACATAGTTGAACAAGTCTAAACAGCATTCAGGGCACTGAATGCAGAGGCAGGAGCAAAGCATCTGGAAGAATAAGGAGCAGCTAAAGGAAAATAAAAAGCAACTAGTTAAGGAGAAATCTTTACACTGATATTCATTTTCAGTGCTCTATTTAACAGCCATTGCTAGGCAGATGTCCCTTCTGGATGGTGTATGGAAATCGGTACATTCAAACTTGGCCTAAACAGGACTGAGGTCAGATCAGACTGTTTTGAGCTGACCCAAATGTCACTGATTCCAGACACAAAAAATTTGTTCTACTTAGGCAGTAGGCAGAAATTCTCTCTGCTTTTCCTGACAGTTGAAGAAATTTTCATACCAGAATACGATTTGAGCAAGCAAGAGAGTTAAATATCCAAGCAGTAAAGAAATTTTCCTTAAACCACACTAACTCTTGCCATAAGAAATGCCCATCATTTTTGGAAGCTGCACCTTGGTCAAAATATACTGATAATTCAGAAGCTGTTTCATTTGATTCTGCCTATAAAAAATCTGAGATAGTTCAAAATGCCAGCACTAGGAAAAAAACCCAGTTATTGTATAGAGTTCAGTTTGTCTTCATATCTCCCTGGCTGTCGTGCCAAGAAATCACTGTCATTAACCATAACAATAAAACATAGCACTATGTGTCTCTTATTTATCAAGAAATCTAAGAGCTTTGCAAACAATCCTTATAACAGTTCTCAGTAATTGGAACATGCTGCATCAGCTTGTCTTTGTTAGATAGCTTCTTAATGCCAGTACACCACACAGAGATATTTTCCCAGAAATCTCTAACCTTCACTGGCATTGCCTGCTTTGAAACCTTAAAGCAGTCTGGGGATTTTCATATGCAGTTACAGAGAATTCAAGGAATAGTTCTGATAAGTTTTTGCTGTTGCTGTGGTTATCTCCTGCTCTATCTCTGTATCAGTTAACAGAAGAAAATTGAGTCTATTTTGTTACTCTTTCGTTTCTTTTCATGTACCCCTTATGTTGGAGGTATTTTCATTTCCTTTAATAATCTTCAATCAAACCCAAACTTCATATCAAGCATCACAGTATTAGTAAAAAAAAAAAAACAAACAAAAACCTTCTTGGCGATTTCTAATATCTGGATGAGCAAAACAGTTTGTATTTTGCACTAACTAGATGTCTCTGCAAGAAAGCTCTGGAGAAATTCTGTCTGTGTGAATTACAATGACATTTTTCCTGATACCAAAAAATCCTTACAGTATAGAATTTAAAAAAAATTCCTTCTGTATACTTTAAATGTTCATATTAGACGCATATCATGTGTCTAATCAAAAATACAAAACTCTTTTTTGGAATCTGTTTTACTTAGTTTCACAGAAAAAGTTCCACTGTTTTAAATGCAGTTATGTTATTTTTAAATGGTCGTTCATCTTCTGTTTGATTTCTGAGTACACTTAATAAATCTGAACTATAAACTTGAGGTTTGATTCTTCAGTTCATTGAGTTACTTCTAAGGAAGGTGATAACTTTAGATTCAAATTAGTTACATTGGTCTAAAATTGCCATATAATAATGAAATAATCCTGGTTTGACCACTCAAATTCTCATTTGATAAAAACAATAGTATAAACTGCCCTCTGTTTTACTTGTCTGTTAAATAAACTGGGTCTATGTCTATTGTTACTTACTCAAGCATAAACCAGGAGCAACTCCATTAATGTTAGCACAGTTATGCCAGCTTAAAATTGTCATGACAGCAGAATCCTTTATGCAAATCATAAAGACAGTAGAATGCCATCTAGCATCAGACAGCAGATGGGATTTTTAAAGGAAGGCGGACTGTTACTTAAAAAGATTCATTGTTGTTTCAAAAGGTGACCTGACAGACCTTGTGGGTCAGAAGAAGTGAGAAACCCCCAGCAATCACACAAGAGAAGAGAGGATTAATTCCTATTTCATACAAGGAAGGGTGAACATGTAGAGACTGAGAGTAAAGGAGTGTTTATGGCCACTACATATGACTAGGATATTTTTTAGCTCAAATATGTGTCTATGCATCTTAGTGCTCAAAATAAGCTGTATTCAATAAACACAAGTTTTATTTCAAAGGGTAGCACTAAGGCTGATATTATAAAGACAGCAGCTGCCTTTTTAATTTTTTTTTTTAAGTGGTTAAACACACACACACAAACACAGGCACAGACATAGACACACAGAATGACTATGACCTCTTGGGACACATACAAAACCCTCACAAGGAAGTAACTTCTTTTGAAAACTCTCTTGTATTGGGTATGTTTATGAAGCATCAAACAGCATTTCTTTGTTAAGCTGAGACACAATTAATTCAAGTGCTTGAATGTGGCAGGTTTAAAAACTGTATACTTCAGATTAAATGAGCACCATTCCTCAAACAAAACCATCTTTTAAGAAAGCATATAACCCATACACTGTGGCTAATACATACTAATTATCTACAGCTCTGTTCTTCACTGAGCAATGAGACAGTGAAAGGATGAGCAAGGAACAAAGACTTTTGAGCAGAGGTAAACAGAGGGCCATGTTCTCTAAGTTACAATCCCCTTCTCTGGCTGTGCCTCACCTCTGTGAAGCAACTGCCCAATTCTCAAATAACCTACAATTAGGTAGAGATTTTTCTGTCCCTTAGATCTGCCTGTTTTCCAGGTGCTCATGACATTTCTTTATATCTTTGTTCCTTCAAATCTCTCACCAAGGAATCATCCTTTGAAAATGCCTCAAGCTCAACTTCCCAGTCTTCCTTGGATATGCTTTCCTTGCTGAAACTATCTAATGTTTATTGCTAAAAACCAAAATGTAATGGCGGCATAAAGAAAACAATATAAATCCATGAAACAATTGCGTCTTATTTCTCTGATTTACTGTAGACCACCTACTGTGAACCTAATAATCTACAACTACTGCATAAATATAAGTAGATTTGAAATTAAATTTACAGTAAAATCCAATTTATCTAAATTTTAAATGAAATAATTTACTGAAAAATAGTTTTGATACACACAGACCTCAGTACTAAATAACAAGTAGAATTCTTAGGAGAGAAAATAATAGGCAGTTTTTTGAAAATGATATGCAAAAGAGTGTTGTGGTTCAGATTGTCTTAGCCGTGAAAATTATGGCTTATCATCAGCTGTGCAGATAAATACTCTCAACAGCGAACGACAGGCATCCAATCTCATATGTCTCTAAGGACAAAGGACATACAAAGATAGGTGAGGTTTGAGGATGCCTGCCAACATTTCCTGAATTCAATTCTGCACTCTATTTCTATTCATGTAGTTTGATTACATAAACATTGCTGTCCTGAGCCTGTTCCAATTTCAATGTATGTAATAGGAGGTGAAATATGATGGGAGTAATTTCAAACTATGCATGTGTTCATTGTAATCACTGATACTAGAGGTCATCTATTTTCATGCCACTCCAAGCTGAGGCTATTATCACTGTGTAGCTGGTAGAGGTTCAATACTGCAGAGCATTCCTAATGAAGAAGGGGATCATTGCAAAAGCAGGGCATGAAGTAATAATAGCATGTAAATGCTGCTGATGTTCTAAAAGAGCCTGAAAGGCACTCCTTCTCTCAGCCAGCAACGATGGTAGAAGTGCTGTAGAAGGGCCTGAAGGCCAAGTCACATGTTTTAGTAAAGGTCTCCCCAGTTCACCTTTGTACGATGACCGAAGTAAGTTCTTTCTGATTAGGTATTAATATTAATATCTAACTTTGATCTGTTTCTGCTTTTAATTAATTAACTCAAAGACCACCGAAGTCCAAAATCAAGCTTAGTTAAAATTTTATATCTTAACCTTTCTCCAAGAGTGGTCAAGGTTTTTTCACATCTACAGCTGATTTTTATGCTCTTATCTGAAATCTTCAATGTAGAGATAATGCAGATAAGCTAGCCTTACCCCTATGTACTTCAGGTTCAGAAAAAATATTTTCTGAAGCTGAGTTTAATTAATTGCCCTGAAGTTAGGGAAGGAAGTTCATGTTCCCAGAGGAACTTTCTTCACCTGAGAGTAGAATGAGTGACAGACAGTGTACCATTGTGAGGTAGTCTGCCTCATGCTGTATGATAAGGTACTAAATACTTATGAAGAAGGTAAATGTATGTTTCTTCTTACTGTTGAACACTATAATCACAATCATAAATATACCATGTTTACAGTTTCTAACACCTTTCTATAAATTACCTAGTGTGGTTGTATTTTTAGAAAAATCCTTCATCTTTTTAAACCAAAAAGAGCATTTATTTCCCTCCATTCCCAGTCTTAATTCAACACAGTATTTGTGTGTGAAATATTCTGCCATTTTTTGGGCAATGAAATAACAAGACAAAAAAATAGAAGTAAATGCTGAACAAATTTAGGATTAGAGAAAGTGTTGGTTTGACTGAAAACATAATATATTCAAACATTGTTTGAAATAATTTGCAAAGGTCTGTGTAGACTCTCTATAATGAGAGCTTTTAAACTGAAGGTGGAACACTCTCTGAATTTCTTTTAATCTCCTTTCAGAAGTTATTTGCTTTCTTTTGTCTAATAATAACTTAAGCAGTTCCACAGCCTCCAATGCTCAAGATGCTGTAATGGTGTCTTTGGGCCAATAATCTATAAATATAACCAGAAGACTTTCAAGAGCATCTAGTTATCTGTGAGTAGTTACTCAACAGCTAACTTGTCAGTTTGTGCCAAACCCTTGCTCCCAGATATTACTTCACCATATACACACACAAACACATGCATAAAAATTCTAAAATAGCATGTTGATATGGCACAGGATGTAGAGCAAGAATTTATGAAGTTCCTTCAGTACCAGATCTGGGACAAGAGTTGGACTCGATGCTTGTGTATGATTTTATCAGTTTTCCATATGATGCTAAACGGAGACATTCAGGCTGATTTCAAATCTCTTATGACTACTTTGTGCTTAGTCAACTTAGTCCAATTTTTCTATGGAATAATTTCTCTGCACCTAACTGGTTTATTTTAATAAAATGAATAAAATAATAAACAAATAAATAATAAATAAACATTCATTTAAATGTCCATTTTAATAACACGGACATTTCTGTAATGACTGTACATTCATTTACAAAGAGCAAATAAAAAGTAAGCCATCAATTTGACTCAAGTAAACTTTCAATACGCTGTGCTTAATATAAATGCCTTGAGGCTTTCCAAAGGAGTAATCTGGTACCAGTAAATGACTAGTGAAGAAGACGATACTTTTTTGCTTAAGATTATAAATTCATTTATAGCTGCAGAAGCATTTACTAAATTTCCTGACTGGAAGACAGGCAAAATAAAATTCCTTAAACAGGATGCTACAGGTGTTATGATACTGCTGCTAGTCCAGAGATCTCTAAAGATGTTAAAAAATCCCTTTTATTTTCCTTTTGTTGTTTAGCTATTCTGAGAGACAGTTAATATTTTATCTCTGTATTCCATCATGAACACTGAAATATGTACTCAACACATACCAGATCTATGGAACCCTACACAAAAAGATACAACAGATGTTTAAAAAAATGTGGCTCAGAGAGGAAACTGGACTAATAAATGTCAGAGAATCTATTGAGAACTACCAAATACTGCCATATGTGACAGGGCAAGATACTTAAGGTGAAATTCCTGGAGACTGTGAGAACATGATGGAAAATATCATGTAGACTTATCCTAAATTTTCTCTGCCTTAGATATTACCCCTCAAGAGAAGGATTATAAGGCAGAGTCCTAGGATCCAGCTGGACCTTTCTCGTGGTCTTATGTACAGAAGCATAACCATCTTTCAAAAATACTAAGCAAGATCCTGAAGAATTATTGATGCCGCTTTCTTTTATAACTAACCCTAATTCAATTATATAACTACAACAAGTCACTGAAGCAGCTATTCAGTTTTAATATTTTCTATAGCATTCTTGCCTTTGAAATATACAAAAGGAAGGCACATCACACTTTTCTTTCAGATTCTCTATGTCCAGAAATTCTAAGAGACGGAAAAATCTCATTCAAATTACGAAGCCTACTTGGAACAGCAAGTGGCCTCTTGGAGAGTTCATTATTCATTCTCAAGGGGACTGGCTAAGGCCACTCTTCATTTTGCAGCTAAAGCAGTCCCTACTGACAATCCTTTCTACACAAAAACTACATTTTTTTGTGGGAAAGAAATTCAGGCACAGAAGGCAGCATTCTGACAAAATATGATAGAAATATAATATTTGGGACCTAAGCTAATTAAAAAGAGGCATATTTGGTCTAGGAATTATTCCATGTGGCTATCCAGAGAGAAAACTAGTTTATGAGATCTGACAGCTTCAAAACCCAAATGTTTATATCCTCATTGATTTGAAAGATAGTGAAGTAAAGATTCAGCTTTGATTAGAACCCTTTGATATGTGCTGATAAAAATAATGCAGAATAACCTAGGCAGATGTAAGTTCCTATTTTCTCAGTGGTGAGAAAAAAAACACTCTTAGTACATAGAACAACATTTTGCCCTACTGTGTGATTCTTAAATGAATTTGCCAACTGAAAGGATGGCATACAGAAAATCATTCATGAATTTGCACATGTTGCTGCATGTGTCAGAAAGCTTAAAAAAAGAAAAGGCTAAGAGGCATGGTGAGACTATCGCTGCACTGCAACATATTTAGGCATGAAGAAGTAATTTCTGGAAGCATCAGCATTTTACTGCCAACTAGAATCTTATCTTGATTAGACTACTAAAGGAAGTCCAAAGGAAAAAAAAAAAAAAGGAGGATGAAAGTGGCAACAAAGTTCTGATTTGGGGAAATAAGCAGCGGCCTCTATTATGTTAAAGGAACTATCACAATATTGTCTTTTTGTAGATCCTTCAGCACTGAAAAGGCTAAAGGAGGTTTACTGATATTGGCAGTGAAGACATCTTAAGTCTCTTTGCTATTTACAGAAGATTCCTAGCACAGACATTTCTTATCAGGCTTGTTTACATGAAGAACACTTACCTACAGCAATTCCCTGTCTCTTTGAACAAATATTTACACTTACAAGTAGCTTTACATGTGTGAGTAGTCTCATGTGTGATTTCAGTAGGGCTACTGACGTGCTTGCAAAATTAGAGCAAGCTTTTGTAGGCTGTGAAAAATCTGTTTCTTTTCCACCTATTTCTGGAATTGCTAAAATTCTTCCTATGCACTCTTGTGTCCAAGAAAACCCTGGAAACATTCAATATTCATTTCTATCCTTTACAGCAAGCTAGAAAATATAGATTTGAATGTGAATTGTTTAGAAAATCTGTGTTTGCATTTTTTCTATTGTGTAGCTGATTGCTTATTATTACAAATGTCAGCATTAAACCAATATTCAAATATGCTATTTCATGGTATTCATCATACAAAACAAGTCTCTCATTTTATCATGTTGTCACATACTTAGAAAAAGAACACAATTTGTGGTAACTGCCCTGCTATTCCATGCAATAATGCTCTCTGCCTCTGCTCATTCCTGAATATGGCAACAATCAGAAGGATTTTTGAACAAAAGATTAAACAGTCATTACCATTCCACAGCAAATTCAAGCAATATTTTAGCATTACTGTAATACTTGTAAAGAATCTGTGAAATATACTGTTAAAATGTAAAGAGTAAAATATGGTCAACAAATTATTTCAGCTTTCATAGAGAAACTTGAAGTCTGGCTGCTACAGGTACACAATGCATTTTCTCGTGCAGAAAAAGAAATCTTTAAAAAGAAAACAACAGAAGAAAAGCTATTCTGTTGCATCCACATGCATATAAAATTTAAGAGCATCAAATAATTGAATTTAATGTAATTTTACTTTATTTTTCTTTAACTAATGTAAGGAATACTATGTCTCATTTTCTCACAGTTATAGAAAAAAATTGATACGTCTTAACCTTTTAATGTCAGACCATACACCTTATGGCCTTGGAAGTATCACTAGTTATTTGAAAAATAAAAAGAAGAAATTCAAACCTCCCTCTACTGGACCTGCAGAAAACAGCTACCTGGTTACTTTAGCTGAATCTTCAGATTTGGCTTGATATTAAACTAGACACAGTAAGGTCCTACTTATTTAACTGAAATTATTCATAATGCTTTAGTGAATTAAATGGGCTTAGGCAATCCTATTGTTCATTTACTAATTCAATATATACCATTTCAGTGACACTGGGTAAGTCTGTAAAAGTTTTGCTTTAGTTGTTAATGGCAAATATTTACTAAGTAATTTCTCTGTGAGCAAGTGAAATGAAAGATCCCAAATGAAGTACTCATAGGGTCTGTGTTAGGTAAATTCATTACATAGGGAATCATAGAATAACAGGCCTGAATAGGTTCTCATTTTGTCATTCAGCTTGTTTCTCTCTCTTGAAGTAGAATCAACTATGTGCCTGCCATTTCTGTCATCAGTTATCTCTGAATCTCCAATATTCTTAAATCTCTGTAGTTTTCACATGCCTCCCAGTCACTAAAAATATTCACAGAATTTTTTCTTCATTTGATTGGCTTTTAATAGCATCCTATTTTGTCCTCACACACTTTTTTTGGGTTTTTTTCCCCCAAAATCCCACCTTACAAAGATGCCAGTTATTATTTAAGACAATTTCCTTCTAGTTTCCGTGACCACCTGCTATGATGGCAACATCCTGTGCACATTAATTATATCATTTTCTCTGTGCAGTCACTAACCCTGTTATAGCCTTCATGAAATACAGACATAAGAACAGAACCCAGTACTTGAGATGTAGAAGATGCTTCTTCTATTGCTGTATTGCTGTTAGTAGTCTTCTTGAGGCTGTCCAACATTTGGTTGGTGGTTATTTTGGCTACCATTGAACACTGAGATGGCGATTTTGGAGAACTGTCAATGACAACTCTACGTTGTCCTTCCTAAGGTGTTACTGCCTGTTGATAAGAAAAGATTGATCGTGTAAACCATGTCTTCTCAGGGATGTCTCATGCTTCTAGCTACTCAGACATGGTCAGGGTGGAACTAAAATAAAGTAGCTAGTGTCCACTAATTCAATTTTCTGTATATTCCAAGATGATTTTTAAATAGAAGAGTTCTAGACCTCTAAAGCGCATGAAAACTAGGTTCATTTTTAAACAGCCAAATGAACAAATTTACTATTTTAAAAAAAATTAAAAGCTTCGCAAGCTAAAGTTTCGTGCTCCTACTAAAAAAATTACTATCATAAAGGCGAGTACTGAAGCTCAAGAAGGAAATTAAAATGTCATGTTTTGTTCAGTCAGCTTCTTTGAGATTCTATTTTTCATATAAATGAGATTCAACACTCCTGCTAATGCTCACAACGAGTCTGTATTTCACTTCTTAGGAACTTTATGGTCTATTTTTTAAGAAAATTAAGGGTCTCAAGTGTGTCTTGTCTTTGAATGGGAAGAAGGCCAAGAAATCTAGCAGTACTTGCCAAATTTGCAGGAGTATCTTGTATGATGTAGGTGTAGCTAGCGCATCTGTTAGCCAGTGAATCATGCAATGGCATATTACTTGGTTTTGATTTTGATGATTATTGTGCCAAGACATATATAAAAAAATGAACATATCTATAAGAAAATGATTCTCACTGTAATGAAATTTACTTGGTGACTGAGTAGCAATTAAAAGGAAAGAGCATGAACTGGGATGCCATATGTCATGGGACTACCTCCATAGCATAGAGGTGATATGCTGTTTTTCAAGATGCATAAAAACAGGAGCTGAAATAAACAATATTCAGAAGTATGAGTATTCTCAAAGGAGAGCTCTGTCAAAATTTAGTGCTTCTACAGGTCTGATATAATATTTCTAATGGTTATTGAAAGTTGTCTATCCCTCTCAATGTCATTGATCAAATTATTTTCATTGTTATTTGCAGGGAAAATTAAGGTAGTGGAGACTAGGTTTCCTGGAAGATCCACAGCATATATGCCACTTTTGGGGAAATTATCAAAGTTCTTTTATCTAAAGAGGAGTTGTGGGATTCCTTGCATCTGCCACTAGTTCTTCAGGTCAAAGTCAAAGAATAGAGTAAGCATGAGTTTTATGATTGTATTAGCTTTATTAAACTAATTGGATAAAACATAATGTTCCAGGAGCACTAAGAAAAAAAAACATACTTTTCAGATTTGCTGCCTCAAATAACCTTTCCCACGAAATCCAAAATGCACACTGCATTAATGTGGCCTAATTATTGCCTCTGAATAAGTACATAATACACCATAGTACATTTTTGATTATGTAATTCAGTGCCATTTTGCCCAGGACAATGGCTAACATTGACTCATAGTAAATTGCAATTAGAAGGCTTTCATATATCATAACTTTTGCAGTATGTCTGATCCATGGATACAAGAAACAAGCAGTGAACCATGTACTCTACAGCCCTCCTTTTTTTTTGATATAGAGTCAGACAAACCATTTAGTTTGCCTAGAGGAATATTGCATGTGAAAAGAACATTGTGTTGGATTTTTCATATTTTTACATCTATGTTAAACTACCAGTCACCAAAACTGGAAGAGAGTTTTGTTAAATGCAAGTATAACACCTGAAAAAAACACATTTGGTCTAAAAAAAGAGCACATCAAATATAAAAACATTCAATAATTATTCACCAAAAATATTTGCATGCTTTCAATCCAAGAATACAGCCCAGTTAGTGAGGTTCAGATTAGGTATAAAATTAACATTTAAAATAAATAAACTTAGTAAAATTTTGATGCATTCTTTTTCAGCAGCAGACTTTAATGATATCTGTATAGCTTTTCTAAAAAATAATCACAAGACTCAACAAAAAGTCAGGAAGTGATAAAGAACCAGTGCTCTATTACTGAACATATAATAGACATCCCACTTGCATATGTATTATCTGCATTTTTGAGAGTGGTGGGGGGAGAAAAAGGAAAAAAAGTTGATCTACATTTAAATAGATATTTTTGTGCATTCAGTCTCAGAAACAGAAAACTGTAAAAATTACAGATTATTTAAAATTAAGATTTTTAAAGATCTTAATAGAGGAAGTAAGTAGGGAAACATTAAATTTCCATTAATTTTTTCAAGAAAAATATTTTCTGCATTTTGCCAACTGTTTTTCAATAGAAGACTCTAAGATTGCTCTGGCATATAGTTATAGTCAGAAAAGTCTCATTTCACAATTCAGTTCTATGCCAGAATAATTCTGTCTCTTCCAACAGCTGCTCTCAAAATACAATAGTAAAAATGAGCTCACTAGTGAATTACTAGAATGATGTAATTTTTTTTACTATCTTATCAATTTATTATTTTATTTTAAAATTACTTCCAAAAGGGAAGACCAGCCAGTCATTACTCAGGAAAGATAAAAAACCCTAAATCAGACAAGAGTTTGTACCAATATCTGTCAAAGGAGTCCATTAATAAAATGAAGATGTCTTCTCTATAGTCTAAATTCTCCATAGTAATTTCTCACTTAGGACACAAAAGGCTTTGAGCTTGAAGTATTATTTGTGTTCTAACCAGCGTAGATGCAAAGGATCAAATCTACTTTTAATGTGAAGCTCCTATTTGAAGATTGATGTGATGATACTCTTATTGAGGAAAAGCTTTGATACACAAAATCTGTGGATTATATTTTTATGCTTTACAAAGAATTCATATATATACAATTTCTGTTTTATATTAGAGATAAATATTTCTTGGGTGTCTACTACTGCTACATTTAGGAAGCTCTGGAGCTGCAAGCAAATGGAACCAAGCCAGCATGACTGCTCAACAGGTCTTCTTAGAAACAGGAGGAAAAGAAATTTTAAAAAGAAAAACAGCAGCTGATTTCATCCTGAGACCTTTTAGCAGCAACTTTCTAGCTAAATCCAGAGAACAAATTCATAAATGCCTCTTATTGTCTTCCACAATTATAGTGGAATGGTGGTTAAGAGCAGAACTTGACCTCTCTTTCCACTGTGATTTTTTTTTCTTTCTGCTCTGAGAGGTCCAGACTGATAGCCATGGCCAGTGTGCTTTTCCTGCGTCTGAAGGTGAGCCTTGTTGCCTTGTTAAACCTGAACTAGTTGTGTAGAAGTTATCTAGCATAAGATGGAGGTTTGACAGCTGAAAGAGGCAGACAGCAAAGCTTCTATCTCTGATAGGGAAGCAGATCTTATTTTGCACAGTTCCTCTTTTAATCCTCTGAAGATTGTGAGTACCATTTCAGTTCAGGCAACTTTGAGTTACCCTCAGGCAGAAACCACCTATCTCCCTTGACTTTCTGTAGCGTTCAGCCTTATCTTTTTAGATGTTCTGGCTTGCATCTAAGCTATCTCACAAAGGTAAAAGGAAAATACAGTAACTCAGCATGCTGGAGGGGCGCACAGCCCAGTGCCAGGACTGAGGCTGATGGTTAGCTGTGTAGGGTCTCAGCTTGACATTATAGTAATCACAACCACTGTACGTGTAAGATTCCATTTTCCACACCTCTACCTACCCACACTCCCAAAAAGGGTGGGAGCTGAAATTTTGCATCAAACACACCTTGTCTGCAAAACATTAGAAATTATTTAAGGAGAATTCACAGATTTATAGGGGTATTGGGATGAGATAAATTATTTAGCATTTTGTTCTAAGTAACGTTTCTCAAATTTGAGAAAACTGTGTAAGCTTCTAATCAGAGGCTCTGGAGAGAGGGTAAGGCCTTAAGAGATTTACCCGACATTTTATTAAGGAATTTTACTATTATTGCCGTTAAGAGAAACTACTGGCAAAATGCACACTGTGTTTCTTATAGACACAGCAACAAGATCAGAAGGGAGTGAGGCTTTTTAAAATATTGTTTTTCAAGACAATGTGAGTGCAATGGAATTTAAGATAAAACCTTTACACAAGTAAATACACCATCATATGCCCTTGCTCTTAAAAGCCACTCTGTATTTCACATGAAGTGTACACTTTTAATTTCTCAAAATAGGAGACCTTCATTGCCCAACTTTGGGCTTTATCTGGAATGTTGGTGACTTGCAACCCCTAATTCTTCAACAGGTTTATTATTTAGACTGAAATATTTCTCTGTCTGTTTAAGATTAAGTGTTTGTCTTAGGGAGAAGTGGATTTCAGCACCAAGAGGAAAAAAGATGAAGTTACTCTCATATTAGTGATTTTGTTTGGTTGGTCTTGGGGTCTTGGGAGCCAGGAGGTATGGTGGGGTTTTGTTTCTTGCTGGTTTTTTGTTGCTTTTGTTGGAATGGGTTTTGTTTTGTTTGGTTGTGGTCAATTTAGTTTTGTTCTTAATTTTTGTCATTGTTGTTGTTGTTTTTTGTTTGTTTGGGGTTTTTCTGTTTTTTTGATTTTTTTTTTAATTAGAGCTAAGTTCTTTATATTGTGAACAATGAACTACCAGTGATGGTAGACTTCAAAACATTTAGTTATATAGTTGTATCTATTTCTACATAACAATTTTTATCTCCTTACTCGATGGGGAATAGTATGTCCTGATTGCAGTACAAAATTATTTCTCGAGAATTTCAATTACAGTTTCCTTTTTCTCATACCATTATGGCATTCTGGCTCCAGTTTGCTATCTATAGTGGTTTAACTGCCAGGAAGCTCAGATAAACACTGTCTTATTTGTTTTGTCATCACAATTTACCAGTTCTGGAACAGATCATCACAACTGGTATTCTCATCTTTCAGAAATCTCAACCCATCCAGAAACATCCAGGGAGAATCTCTGCCTCAAGTGTTGAATCTAATCAGAGAGCAAGCCAGGGAACAAATTCCCCTGATGTTCACACAGCTATTTCTAAATGCAAAAGTTTACATGACAAAAACAGCTATAAAACAACAGTTTTTTAAAGTCTGATCACATGGTAAGAAAACTAACTTGGAGGAATATGTAGAAAATCCTTGTTATTGTACTGTAACTACTGAATTTTGTGGAAGGATTATGTACTCTAAGAAGATTCAAACTGTGGAAAAGTCAAGGAACCAACTGAGAGAATATGCAGTAGAAGGGATATTACAATAGCAAAAATAACATTGTCTCCATTTTCTAGGCTGATTAAACTGTATTTAAATTTCATAGATTTGTTTTTGTGTTTTATTGGTCTCACATTGAGTTTCTGTTGCAGCATTTTGTGCATGGTATGGTTGTTTTGAGGATTTGAGGCTTTGGTCAACCTATGTCACTTTATTGCCTTTTAGCACTGGTGGGAATCAGCAGCCACTGGAGTGCAAGCCATAACTGTAATGAACATCCTTTTTCCCTATAATGACTCCATGTGAGTTTATGTCATCCTCATCTTTCTGCTGAAGATAAAGGGATTGTTCTAGATATGGCATCTTCTGTTGAATAAAGGCCTGCTGCATTCGCATCTAAAATTTCAAATCCAAATTAATCTCAAATATGCTGCTACCAGCGTCCAGATTTACAGTTCCTTTTCCTGGAAATATTCTGATACTCAAGGACATCCCAACTGTCTGGTCATTAAATTTTAAAGAGCAGAAAACTGTGAAAAAACCTCCATTACATAGAAATACATATAGTTACGCATTCCTATTTTACGTATACACGTATATATGTGTGAGAATAGGTATGTGATTATGCTTATTATTTATGTCGATTTTTTAATATAAACTCTCATCTGTTTGCTCAACTTGTCATTGATAAAGTAAAATTAATTTTAGCCTTCTGGGCTATATAGATAATGATTCAACTTTTATAACAAAACTCTTGGAACAGAAGGCATTTTCAGACTTCTTAAATGATTTTACCTTAGCCAAAATAATTCTATTAAAAGTTATTTAACTAAAAACCCAGAATGTGATCTTTATAATTTAGTGACTTATTTAAAATTTAGATAGCAATTGAAAGGAAAAGAGAAACTACCATCCATGAGTTCTAAAATTCTTTTTATACAAGAGAGAGTTTTCTGTCCTGGAGGGTAAATTCTAAAAGATACTTTGAAAACCTGTAAGAAAAGAGCATTATGCCATTTCCTATGACTTGTAGCATTCTTAGAAATGAGAAAGGAAGAAAAGCATTGCAAGGGATTTCAAATCATCCAAAGAAAGTTTTTGCTTTTTAATTTCTTTTTTTTTTTTTTGTTTAATGTGCTCTGATTATTATTTTTTAAACTTTGTGGCAATCTTCAACTTAATGTACCTGAAGAATTATAAGATTCTGAAATGAACAAAAGCCAAAATGCACAGATTCAAATTTCATTTCAAATTTAAATAACTTTTTCTGTATTCTATTAGCATATCAGGAGAGATAAGCAGAGGATTGACACCATTTATGAAGTTAAATTTTTTATGTAAGACATAGTTTACACAGTTATTAATCAAAGAGAAATGCATGTTAACTAAATTTTTAAAAATTCATTGTCTCGATGAAGTATGTTTTTTCAGAGCACAATAACTGTCCTGATGTGGTAAAAATACTGTATATAAGTATGTGATCAGAAAATGCAGATTAATATTGGTAGGAGCAGTAATAGTAGCAGTACTGACAGCAGCACCAGCAGGAGGAGTAGGAGCAGTTTTAAATGATAAATTGATTAGCCAACCTTTAAAAATTTTTATTAGTATATCTTAAAAAAGAAAAAAAAAATCCCTCCTGGTTGCCAGCAGGCAAGCAGCTGCCTGTCAGCTCTTAAACACTGAAGATATCAGTACACCAAGTCCACTCTCACTTTGCCCACCTGCCAAGCTCTGCTCTCACTTCCTTCCTGTGCTGCACTGAGATATTGCTTACTCGGTCATTCTGAGTGCCAGGTACCCTTTGACTGGGTCCAACTGAAACCCAGGTCATTTAATGGAAGAGAAATGTGGGGTTGCAACCGGTCTGCTCTTTAATGGGAAGGTTTAGTCCAAAGGTCCCTGGAGAGGGTCAAGACAGTAGGATTCCAGGCCTACCATATAATCTGCTGGAGTTTCGCATGGTCCAGTGCTGAGGTCTTGCAGGTTGAGAGAAGACAAATTAGGATATCTTCATAGTATGTGCTGCAGATGAGATGCTTTGAGAATATTGAAGAGAGAGAGAAGTCAGCATTCTCCTGTAACTTTAGAAGCAGTGTATTTAAATATTTATGTGAAGCAACTTTCAGATTACCAGTTTAACAATTTCCAATGCAACTTTTTAAATTGATAATGCTTCTTATTTTGTGATGTTAGTCCCACTTTTTTTCTGTTCAATGTTACAATGTGATTTTTTTGCTTTTGCTTTTTATATTGTGCCTAAGCCTCTATAAAGTACATTATGGAAACCCAACATGTGTTTTCACAATGATCACAAGCTATGAAACAGCATTTGCAAACATTTTTGGAGGTAGGTCTTGAGTTCTAATCCAGTCTCATCAATGAATGTCTGTGAAATTTATTCATGGGTATTCACATATATGAGGTACTGTTATTCTTGTCAGTATTGTCTGTTTACTGCGGAAACTCTCTAGAAGAATGATTATATCTCTGATTCAAATCTCCTTGAGTCTAATGGATTCCATCTGGAGAGCCTACATGCTTGTAAAACCACCAGTACAATTGGGAGGACCCTTTGTGTGGTATTCTAATGTAGTCTTCTGAAATCTTTGTGTTTCCAAGACAGGTCTCTATTCCATTCACTTTCAAATGAGTTATTCATTTCAGTGAGATTACTTCAAGCCTAGCAGCATCTTTTGCATGACAAAAACTAAGCTAGAAATCCAGATAGGATCCACATCATAAAACAGCATAATGTTTCGTCTAATGATTAAGCTAAGAGCCAGAAGGAGCTGGTTATGCAAGCTCAGAGACAATGAGCTCTCACTATTCAGCATCCCACTTCTTCCGTTAATTTATAGCAGCAATTCTGTGATTTTGTAGCCCTTAGTTTTGAGCATTGTCATTAAATTTCTCTTTAAAGTTGGACAAAAGTTCCTGTGAGTTTACTGCAGATGAGGTTATTGCATGTGTAGATCCTGAATAAAGTATTAATTTCATAACCTCAATGTTTTCTCATACACTGGGTCTCTGTAATAGTGAGCTTCTTATCTTAGGACACCAAATAAATGTACAGATATTTAACCCTCCTCAGTTCCTTGAGGGTTTGATTATTCTGTGCATCACAGAAATTACAAAAAGTAGGGAAATCATATAAAGACAGTATTGTAAGAAAATAAAGATGCTAAAAAATAATTTTTACTGTGTGAAGTAAACCCTTCACACTTTCCTGGGATACATGAATAAATTAAATAAATGGCTGTAATCTAAAATAAAATACCTGAAGACCCTTACTCAGACATGAATATTTTTAACTTACATATTTGACAATTACTTTTTAAGAGATATTTACTTAATTGTTGTTGTGGTCCTCAAAAGGATTTTTGATTAAGTACTTCCACCTGATTGTATTTTTCTCTGATAGCTAGGAGGTTGTGTTCTACCTGTAGCTCAAATGAGTTCTTCAGATTTGGAAGAGTCAGAATTTAACTGAAATCATTCATTCCTGTTCCTTTCTCTCCAGCATGACAAATGGATATCCAGTATCTGTGTGTGTGGATAAAAAGATCTTCATAGGTAGTAGTGAACTCTGGCTGTGCTGGAAGAGACTAGAGTCACAGCAAAATCATATCAGTTCAGAACACCTAGTGTCTGCAAAGTACAGCCAGTTACTACATACCTCTGGAATTCTGATCTTCCAAGACAGGAAATTTCTGGCAGCATACTGTGACTTTAGTCCAACTCTTTTCTGCAGAGAGAAGCAGGGGGGCGTGTGTGTGTATGTGTGTGAGAATTGGCACATACAGGTAACCAGGGCCACCACCACACAGCCACCGTTGAAATGCAAGGTGTAGATTTATTTCATTTCCTTGCTATCAACGGGCAGCAGAGACTGTGACAATACAAGTTCGGTTAAGATCAGCTCATCCCAGTGGACAGAGACACATGGGCACGTGGGCTCTGGTAGGCTCAGTCCATCCTAGTAAAAAGAGACATGTGAGAACACAGGCTTCTTTAGGATCATCCCTGTGGACAGAGACACATGGGGACAGAGGCTCCAGTACACTCAGCTCACCCTAGAGCACAGCAGTGTAGGAGGGGCTGCTGCCTGCCCCAATACAACAAAAGGCTTCACAAACACAGTTTATCACAAGGCTGGGCTTTCATGCCCTGGCTCTATCCCAGCAGGAGGCTCAAGCTTACCTGTGAGAGTGTGGTATCTCTACACAGGAATTCTACTTCCCACAACAGTCAGAGGATGAGCAACGCTAGGTGTAATAAATGGAGTTTTCCTGCATCAATACTTTTAGCATTCCCAGCTGCAAGGTCACTTTCAGTAAAAGTATTCCCTCCTCTTTGCCAAATCTTCCAGTTTTAACCTTTTCCTTCCAACAGTGTGTGAGCAGAAGGCCTGGCAAGCATGCTGCTATTAAGCAGATATGGATCTGTGCCTTGTCTAGAGTGCACACCCAGATCATGTTCTCAGCCTCTTGGAGACTGACAATGCCTAGTGATGAAATCACTGGTCCCTGAATACCTCTGTTGCTTGTTCATGACATGCTTAGGTGGTCCCAAGCATCTACTAAGGACTGCTTCTGTCATGGCATCCCCCTTCAAGGGAAGGGGTTTGTCAGAATACAAATATGAATGCAAGATTACTAACACTGGAGATTACAAACCCAGTATTGTAGAAATTGTCATTAAATGCTCAGTCCCTCTTTAGCTGTATTTTACCTGTCAAGTTTGCACTGTGAGATTATGATTATTAGATAAAAAAATGCTTATTTATGCATGGTATGAAGTATGTGCTTTGATCTTCAATTGATAATGCAGAAAAGCAAAGATTGCCCCTGATACTGACACCTCACTGACTCTATGTTAGTGTCGCCTTTTTATCTGTAAGTGTCATGGTTTGACGCTGGCCCAATGCCAGTGCCCCCATGAAAACCCATTCTTCCCTGGTGTCTGCTGTGAGATGTGATCAGAGACAGAGCAAAGCAGGCCTCCACTTGCAACAAAAGGAAAAAAAAAAAACTTTATTATTACACAATTACAATAAAATTAACACACAGAGCAGAATGGAAAACCTTTTAAAACATTTCTCCTCCCCCCACTCAATTCTTACAGAATATTACAGAACCTTAGATCTTAATCCAGTCCATCACCCTTCAGATAATCAACTCAGTCCATCTCCACCCTTCAGATAATCACTTCTCATTTCATTAAGGAGAGAAGGAGCCCTCCTTGTGCCACCACAGGTAAATCCCCGTCACTCAGCAACTACACGTCGTGACTTCTTCCTTCCATGTTCAGTGCTCTCACCACTGCACATGGACCAGAGCTGCTCTTAGGGTTTCCCCTTTCAAGGACGCCTTGCCCAGTTCCAGAAGAGAACGACAGTCTCTCTCACCTCATTTTGGGACACCAGTCCCCCCCAATATTTCACCCCCTGGGGCCGAGGGGTCTCACCATCTCTTCATCACCTGTCGTCTCCGCACACATCACTCCTTTGGCGCAGCCTCCCCCTAAAATGCAGTCTCTGTATTACAGGAGAGGTTCTATCCATGGCTAATACAAGAAAAGTCCAGCCAAAAGCCACTCCATCATCTCCTCCACCTAGGATTCTCTCAGCTTCTCCCAGTCTTTCTTCACTTGCACCCCTCTGCATCACACTTGCGCATTCCTTCTTATCCGTCTCTCTCCTCTCTCTCAGCTCCCGGAGGATCAACATTTGCAAGGTTTCCACCTTCCGCAGAAGGGTTAAAATCACAGTCTCTGCTCATTACGAACTCCCACACCAGTTCCGCACTCTTCACTGGGCACGGTTCCCATTGCCTCGGCCCGGCCGGTGCTATCACGTCCAAGATAGCACTGGCACCTCTCTCTCACTCTCTCTCTCTCGAGGAGGGGGGGGGGGCTGCCCACTGCTTCTCTGAGTTCCTCCACCCCTCCGTCTCTGTGGGGAACTCACTCTTATCCAAGCCATCGCCTCCCGTCTCCGGCCCATGGCTCCGGCCTACCTCCCCCGGCCGCGTGGCCTTTTCCCCTCCCCCACCCAGCCCGAAGCTGGGCAGGGGAGGTCTGAACTCTTCCATCCACCGGAACCAAGAGAGAGAAGATCCTGGGAGCTATCGCTTTTAACCCCTGTGTTCTCAGAGGCGGATCCATATCCTCAATGGTCAAACCAGGTGCCAATATCCACATCTGGGCACCTATTGGTTCGACCACTACCACCTCCCAAAAACTCATTTCCTCTCAAACCACGACATTCCACCCTTCGCCTCTGAGAACACATTAAAATTCTATTAAAACAACATTAAACACACTCCTACCAAAACCATAACTTACACTGCATCTCTATTCTTAGAATTCTGTTACCAATCTACTTTAACCTACTACATGCTTTGCTCTTATCTCTCTTTGATCCCATCTCACAGTCTCATCTCATCTCTGACCCAAAATTCGATTCCCGGTCAGGGAACCAAAAATGTCATGGTTTGACGCTGGCCCAATGCCAGTGCCCCCATGAAAACCCATTCTTCCCTGGTGTCTGCTGTGAGATGTGATCAGAGACAGAGCAAAGCAGGCCTCCACTTGCAACAAAAGGAAAAAAAAAAAACTTTATTATTACACAATTACAATAAAATTAACACACAGAGCAGAATGGAAAACCTTTTAAAACATTTCTCCTCCCCCCACTCAATTCTTACAGAATATTACAGAACCTTAGATCTTAATCCAGTCCATCACCCTTCAGATAATCAACTCAGTCCATCTCCACCCTTCAGATAATCACTTCTCATTTCATTAAGGAGAGAAGGAGCCCTCCTTGTGCCACCACAGGTAAATCCCCGTCACTCAGCAACTACACGTCGTGACTTCTTCCTTCCATGTTCAGTGCTCTCACCACTGCACATGGACCAGAGCTGCTCTTAGGGTTTCCCCTTTCAAGGACGCCTTGCCCAGTTCCAGAAGAGAACGACAGTCTCTCTCACCTCATTTTGGGACACCAGTCCCCCCCAATATTTCACCCCCTGGGGCCGAGGGGTCTCACCATCTCTTCATCACCTGTCGTCTCCGCACACATCACTCCTTTGGCGCAGCCTCCCCCTAAAATGCAGTCTCTGTATTACAGGAGAGGTTCTATCCATGGCTAATACAAGAAAAGTCCAGCCAAAAGCCACTCCATCATCTCCTCCACCTAGGATTCTCTCAGCTTCTCCCAGTCTTTCTTCACTTGCACCCCTCTGCATCACACTTGCGCATTCCTTCTTATCCGTCTCTCTCCTCTCTCTCAGCTCCCGGAGGATCAACATTTGCAAGGTTTCCACCTTCCGCAGAAGGGTTAAAATCACAGTCTCTGCTCATTACGAACTCCCACACCAGTTCCGCACTCTTCACTGGGCACGGTTCCCATTGCCTCGGCCCGGCCGGTGCTATCACGTCCAAGATAGCACTGGCACCTCTCTCTCACTCTCTCTCTCTCGAGGAGGGGGGGGGGGCTGCCCACTGCTTCTCTGAGTTCCTCCACCCCTCCGTCTCTGTGGGGAACTCACTCTTATCCAAGCCATCGCCTCCCGTCTCCGGCCCATGGCTCCGGCCTACCTCCCCCGGCCGCGTGGCCTTTTCCCCTCCCCCACCCAGCCCGAAGCTGGGCAGGGGAGGTCTGAACTCTTCCATCCACCGGAACCAAGAGAGAGAAGATCCTGGGAGCTATCGCTTTTAACCCCTGTGTTCTCAGAGGCGGATCCATATCCTCAATGGTCAAACCAGGTGCCAATATCCACATCTGGGCACCTATTGGTTCGACCACTACCACCTCCCAAAAACTCATTTCCTCTCAAACCACGACAGTAAGGTAACAATAACTCTGGCTACTCTTTAACTCTAGTTCCACTCTTGCTCTCTAGTAACTGCATTTCAGAAACCAATTTTATACAGCATTAAAATAATTTTTGAAACTATTGCTTTGATTTTTTTTGTCCTGACAATGAGAACCATATATTTTTAACTTACGAACAAGTCGCCAAAAGTGCTATCTGTAAATGTTTTCTAAACTAATGAGAATTTAAGGAATTGTCCTTGATAGAAGTATTTTGTATGACTACAGGCATAAATGTGATCATTACTGCACTAAGGAACAGTGCTAGTGCAAAAATGTGGGGAAAGTGTTCAAGTAGCATTTACACATACAGATAGACATGCACATAAATAAACATATATAAATCCATATTTCCACCATGTACAAATGTATATGTGTGTATTCACACACACACACACACAAAAAATCAGGCTTTGCAGAAAACATCTGTTAGTGATTGTGGTTTGACTTGCTTCCATAAGGCATTAAGTTCCTTTATCATAACCATCTGTCATTTTTGCTGTGTTTACCGAATTAATTACAGAATTTTAAACAGCTCATTTAAAACAAGCCACAAACAAAATTACTATCTGGTGAGAGCAGTTTATAAATAATATGTGTATTCTTACTGTGAGGACAGTAGCCACTATTAAAATTAAATCATTTATCTAGCCTCTGAAGTTTTAGGGATATAATATTAAGTTCTGTAATGTAAAAAAGCTCATGCTGTTCTGAACAAACCCCAAATCCTTCAGAATTATTGAGCTACACAAAAATCAGTGTAAAGGGAAAATAAATTTAATCTTTAAACTCCATTTCTTCATTCAACAGTAGGAGATCAAACCTTTGAACTGTACTTTGAAGACAAATTAACTTTTGGCATAAGTAGAAGCAGTTCTCCGAGTCAATAGAAGCACAGCATTTACATTTGCTAATGTAGAGCCCTGGATTTACTTTAAACCTCCATTTTTCAGCACAGGTGTGGAAGGCTTGCTTTTAGAAATCTTTCCTGTTTAAAACCCCTGTACATCTTGGGATGGATTTACGTCTTTTTATTATCATCATCATTGCTATAATGCTCTGGGGAAGAGAGGATTACTGGGCCTTGTATTACATTTTCTTGTTCCAGTTTCATGTGGGACAAACTGGGAGCAAATGCAAAAACTGACCTTCTCTTGTATGTATGGGCATTCTTGACTAAGCTGTGTAATAACTATTAGAAATGGTCATATTGTGTCATTAAAAAAGAAGTCATTCTATTATGCACTATTTCTGAGAGAGTACAGTGGAAATACTTGGGTAAGTTCTTGCCTAGTGTCAGGGTTGAACAGTCTTATCTCATTATACAAACTGCGCTCTTTATTCCTTTGTTTTTACAGTCTGTACTAATTATGGAGACATTAGTGAGATTAGATGTCCCCAGTTGTGCCAGTTATGCAACAGTACATCCTTATTTTTGATACAAGTATGGTTTCAGTTGAAGTATATATCTAGTGGCTGTTACCCTTCCACATTTCAAAATATAACCTCTGAAAGACTCTAAGCATATGGTTGGGCTTCATGTTATGTCTTCATTTGCTCTCTCACAAAAGCTCTCCACCTTCCCACAAATTGCTAAACAATAACTTAACTTATTATCTGCCATGTGCATTATAATTTCATCACTTTCAATCTGAATTCTTGCTGAAGATCCTGGGTTCCTTTGATCTTTGAGATGAAAGTAAAATTCTCAATATGTTTTTATTGGCACCTTTCCAGCTTTCTTTTCTTGTTCTCTATAACCAAACAACTGCACACTAACATTTTATAATACAGAGCTGTCACTATTTTAAATACTGAGTCCCATTTGCTCCTAATTATTGCACATTTAAACTGAAAATTCTCTATTTCTAAAGATGATATAGGCTTGTATGTATTCTAATTAGGCAAACTAAATTCATTTTGACTACATAATAAAGTAAACCAAACAAAAGCAAAGCTAAAGTGGGAAGTAAGTGCACAGAAAAAGCTACTTTATGAGTACTTTAAGAACTTTTAATTTAATAATAGAAAGTTAAGAAATGTTATAATTGAAGTTGCCTTTTCAACAAATGTTTTATGACAGACTTTTATTGCATGTGTGAGCAAGTGGAGAAATGATTACTGGCTCAAAACAACCAAAGACAGTGTACGTGTGTGTATGTGTGTGTGAGGGAGCAAAGTAAGTTTGTAAAAGTGGGATGGTGCTCTGGCCCACACCCTGTCCCCTTTGGAGCCTCTAGAGCAGCTCTGAGTCACTGGCAAACCTGAAGCAATCCCCCAGAGCCGACCCCTGGAGCCTCAGTGTAGCCCCAGAGTGGCCAGATGACCAGCAGCCCCATCTGCAGGGAACCAGAGGCCATAGGAGACCAGAGCAGACAAAAACCATTGCACAAAGATACACATGGTTTGTTCCTACTTTCCTTGGATTTCATGGCAGCTGAGACAACGCTGTATCCAGGGGCGGTACATATATCTCGCTTTTTTTTTTTTCTCTTTCTCTCCTTTTCTTCTCCTGCTTTCCTCTTGAAATCTGAGAAATTTAAGGTTGGATGGGTTGAGTTTGCTATGTCAAAGCTATGTGAAATGCTTTGCTTTGATTGAATATTTGCTTTATATTTTGCTAAATTCCTGATCTTTTAGAGTTTGCCATTACAGTTTGGTTCTCTAACCACCCGAGAACTTTTTCAGTTCTTCTTTGCATCGCCTCCAGTAAAAGAGGTGCCTTAAATCCCTTTTAAATAAACTCAGTGAGCAGAGCTTTACAGCATGACCTCACAGCATTTTCCAACTGTGGGGAAAATGCTTTGAATATATTACTCTGATTAATTTGTAATAAAGACCTCTTTATTTAGTGATACAATCATATTTTGAGAAAAAAATAGCGTGACAAAGTAAAAATTATATAATGCAGTTTACAACAAAAAGTACAACCCTAATTGAAACATTTCATTTTTTCAGTTATTTCATAACCTTGAGAGCTGCAATTACCAACTTTATTCTGGTATGTAGCATCTTTATTTGACTCACCTTTCAAGAGGGATTTCAAATACTGTCATATAAAGTTTTGTATGGATTACAGGAATAGTATGGACTTGCAGAAATGATAGCAAATAAGAGAGTCTGTGTAGGATGTGATCAGATTTAAACAGTAATGCCAGAAATAAAGAAGAATTTCACTGGATTTTCTTGCACTTTTTTCTTGTAGTAGTTATATCAGCACATAGATGCCAAGTTTTCTCATTGGATTAGCGAGTCTAGGTTTGAAAGTTTACCTAGTGGTGTAACAAAAGTGTCTTAGCTACTTCCCCCAATCTCCTGACTGTGCAGGCCCACAGACTTCATGGGTGCATTCAAGCTGGGACTGACAGCTGTAGGAGTTTTCCTGGGCAGTCCACACTTATTCCAAGAAGCAGGTTTGTGAAGTTTACATCTTCACATTTCAGCTTCTTTTAGTACAAGACCCTGGTTTATCTACCAACAGGCCAACTTTCAATGCCATCAAAAGCTCCCCAGTGCAAAGTGTGTATGCCCAGAAGTTTCCATTTTCTACACTGCCTCTGCTGTCACAACAATTAGAGCTTTCTTTTCTCCAAAACTCTTCTATGAGACCCACTAAAGATACCAGCAGAGACCATAACATTTGCAATCCCTCTCCCAGTGGTTTGGCTTCTGAGCAGTGCTCTCATCTGGAGCCTGACATCACACTTCAGCGCTTGTAACCACAAGTACTGAGAGATTTAAATTTGCCAGACAACCCTAATCAAAAACACTATACTGGGTAGCCAGCCTCACAGACACATGCTGTGGTTTGTATGCCAGATACCACTGAGACCCGTGGCAGCCACCTTACAGTCCCTGTTGATACCTGTCCAAGCCCAGGCTCTCCCTGCTGGGACATACTGAACAGCCCATATGTGTTAAATTTTAACAAGAAACAGCCCCCACGTGCAATGGGAATCTCCTCTCCTTCACCAGAAATACAAGAAGAAAATGACCTGGTGAAAAGGAAGAGGAAAACTCCTTCCAGACTGTACAATCACTGCTGCCAAAGCCCCAGTCCTGTGCTAATGAAGCTGATGCTGGCAAACCTGTGCTTATAGTGCTGCTGATGCAAGGAGTCAGGCAGTGTCCTCAGGTGGCTTTCACACTAATAGGTCAGGGGACAGCTCATGAAGTGTGGAGACAGCACAACAATTTGTGTGCCAGCATTGTAGCTGAGGACACTCCTTATATGCTGCAGCCAGAGTGTGCATGGGCACACTGGGGCACTGCTGCTGCAGCCAGGTCACAAAGGACGCTGTGGGGTCTGCAGGTGAGTGGATGTGGGAAGCCCAGATTTTCATGCCTGTATCATCCCTCCATCCCCCTCCTCCTTCCTTCTCCACCCTTCTCCTTCTCATCATGTAGTGCTGGCACAGCTGTAGCTGGGTTAAGACTGAGCACCATAAGTTACTCAGGCAGGTTCAAGAAGGCTGAAATTTTCGCAGATTTTAGCACATAAAAGACAACCAAAAATATAGACCAAACATTTTCTGAAATGCAAAACTCTCCTGTCTGACTGTTACAGATGAAAGTGACTCTAGCTTGAAAGAGGGGACCTCCGACGAATTTGAAAAACCTGCCTGACTCCGTCCCACTGTGTTGTGCAAGAATGTTCTTTCAAAGACAACCATGGTACATAGAGTCTTGGGCATGCGGTCACATATATTTAGTCAACTATAAAAGCTAGGGGGAATGGATCCTTTCAACCAATAGGTTAAATATCTGTGCACATATAATTAATGTAATCTGCATTAACTGTATGTTAATATAACCACCATGTAAGTGGCTCATTGTTACAGAAGTAATATTTGCATTTTTAACTGAGAGACAAGTAGTGGACGTTTCCACCTCGAACTTATTTTATTTTCCATGTTCTATTTATTTATAATTTTGCTGAGAAATATACTCCATAATTTTGCTCTCAGAGAAATGTATTGGGAGGCTGCACACTGACATTTGTGCAATTTTATACCACATGGCACTTACAGAATAGACTAGGGAAATTATTCTCAGATTTATAAACAAAACTTCTTACACAAGTGACTCATTTTAGTTAAATGTGGATGGCCCTTAATGGGAACACATATGTTTATACTGACTAACCTGCAATACCAACTCAGGTGGCACAATTCTCTCTGCCATTAGGAAGATTGATTTTGCCTCGGAGTGCCTCTACTCAGCAGAAGTACCCTTCATGTAAGTTGAAAAGTTATCAGGTATGTAGTGTAAATGAGCAGTGGAGATTCTGGAGATGAAGGAAAACTCTACTATGCCATTAAAAAAAAAAATCACTCTTCCCTAAGATGATAAACATTCACCCATTAAAAATGTTAAAAAGCCCCAGTATATGATTGTAATAACTAAACATGTTTCTTATAAATAGCCTAACAATTAAGACATGAAAAAAAAATAATAATCCAAAGTTGAATTAAAAAAACCCAGACAAACCACAAACCAAACTCCAGAAATGCTGAAATTTGACTTTTTAAATTGTAAAGAATATGAAGTATTTAATGACAAGTACAGGACAAGATTAATTCTGCTGAATTGCTAGCAATACTCCACTATAAATCTACTCATAGGTCAGATTAAGTTTATATTAAGTATAGGGTGGTTACCAATATGGACAAGCTTAGAATGTGATTTTGAGTTGATAAAATGACTAAATGAATATGGCAAAGTTGGTATCATCATTATTTTGGAATAATTTTATAAACTGTAGTCTAGATACGGACAAAATACCTAATAATCATGCAAGGCAAAAAATACTAATGAAAACCAAAGGATTAGAGGGTAGAAAGAAAAGAAAGAATATTTTACTACTTGGTTTGACATTTATATATCTAAATTAAGTTGTTGGATTTCAGTTCTTATAACCAGATCTTCAGAATTATAGCTCCTATGTCCAATCTTATCTCTTTGTGACCTTTCACGATTTCAGAGAAGGATGAAGTCTAGATACCCAGATGGACTATATATATATATATTTATACATACATATAAACCTCATCCTGGCTATATAAACATATTGCACAAAGCTGACTTATGCACTTCAGTATGATGTTATCAGCACTTTGATTCAGTAAACTCTAAGGAAATCCATGTCAAGAGAATGTCTGAAGTTTTGGGGGTTTAAAAATTTATTTATTTATTTATTTGCTTTTACTCTTTAATGCATGTATAAATAGAAAATCAAATGTTATCTCCCTACATTGTTTAATTTGCGTTGATGAGGTGCTGGGAAACGAGAATGAAGGAGAACTTAAAAGGGGTAACCATGCTCCAGTATTAGGTTGTTCAGATCAAAACTGTCAGAAAACAGTAAATTCTTTTAAGAGGTAAAACTAGATTTATTTGTTTTTCACTCTTGCATAATTTTTGAAGTTGTTTTATTTATGCTTAAACTAGGTGGTAGGATAATAAAATATTCCAAAATTCTGTCCCATTCCTAGAAAAGAATTCATTTCTATGGAGTAGTATTTTAGTTTACTTGAGACACACAAACCATATATTTATCTTATTGCCCCCCTCAAAAAATCCATTTCCTTTGCTGCTTGTTTTTACAATTATTCCCATGGAGTAGAAAGAAATTAGAGTGGGGATGAGGGTAGAAAACATGAAACTTGATGTAATCATACTATCATTCACCACAAAGTAAACATGCACTGACCCAGAGCACCTAAATCCCAACCCTAATGATTTTTGAAGATGGATTGCAACATATACTGAATATTAGACAGATCTCAAAACTGAATCTACAACATGACACTTTCCATAAACCATCTATCACAAGCTGAAGAGGGTGATTATTAGTTCAAACACAGATACCAAATTACTTATTATTTTGAAATGTGCAGAGTAGTAGAAAAAAGGTCCTCTAAGCAATCAAAAAGAAAACAGATGTTGAAGCTCAGTTGTCAAACCTTGGAGCAATAATAATCACAATGATAATAATAATAAAATTGTAATAATGATAATGATCATCATAAAAATAATGAACTTCATTTTGTGTCAGTGTAGTCTTTGAATAGTGCTAAAATGAATTCCTTACCCTAATGCCTGTAAAATGTTGAATGCTAATAATCAGAGTGTCGTTGACACCTATTTAGAACACAGACATACAGGACAAGGGCAAGGGCTCCCAAGCCACGAATGGGGACTCTCTATATAGAGTGAAAAAAAACCATAAGAGAATTACAGATTTTTTTTTTTTGAAATCTTGTGTGTGTATTAAAGAGGAAAAATCTTTTTCAGAAATGGAGGACTTAAAATGATACTGCTGATACTTTAAATATTTATTTATTTATTTATTTATTTGAATCAAAGTCTTCCCTTTGGGAAATACTCAAGGAACTTTTCACAGAATTGAATCTACAGGTGACCATAGCTATTCCTATAAGTAGCTGCCTGAATCTTCAGTGAGTGAATAACATAAAACACCTCTCTTATTTTTCAGGCAGACATTTTCTTTCATTTTTTGAGGCAGTTACTCCCATTTTTACCCTCCCAGGGGGCCGGTGCCATCTTTTATATCATATATTACGTACTACATGTTTATGCTTTTTCTCCAATACCTACTATCTATATTGAATGGTGACTTTCTACTCTAAACCAATCTGTGAGTGCCAACATCACCAAAGACATGGAGGCTAGGAAGGAGAAAGAAAGAGGACAGGGCACACCCAAATCCCTCCATCTTAGATCTCCTTACCCCCATGAACAAAACTTGGACCCCTGCGTACAAGGCTTAAAACCCCCCTGTACAGCACTCAAAAATCCTTCCTTTCACTTCGTGATTATCTCTACTATGCTATCTAAACTTGTGTGTGTGTGGCTTGTAATTCTTCATACAGAGTTAGTAACTTGCTCCATGGGCTAAGATCAAAACCCCACGTGTGTCTTTGGCTGCATGCCAGGGTCTCAGAGCCCCCTGCCAGCAGCTCTGGCCATCCAGGGCACCCAGAGGAGAGTCCTGGGTTCCGACATTTCTGAAACAGCAGGCAGGATCAGCACAGTGCTGTGTCTCAGCAAAATAGATTTGTCTTTTAGCAGGGCCTATTAGAGCAATCACAGTCATCTATGCATTTATCCATCTTAGAGCTCTGGAGTTTAAATATCTTTTGTTAACCTGGGGACCTCTGGTATGCAACCTGCTGTGCTGAGGAAATGCACCAGTCCCTGTCATATGGGTACAGAGCCAGCAGGGCTCAAAAGGCAGAGACACCTTAATCCTCCCAAGCTTATTTCCCCTGCCAACAAAAAGTAATTGAAAGAGCTACATGGTTAGAAAACCCCAGAGACTCAGGTTAAAAAGTTACTGGTCCTCAAGTTATCTGCAAAACAGCCAGTATTTTGAGGGCATGTTAGGAGTTCTATCAACATCAGGATATATTAAGATCTTGACGTAAGATAGTAATCAGCTGGACTATTAACATTCGCTCCCTGTTAGACGTCATTTCTCTGTACACTGGGAATATATTAGATAAGCTTGTGTTGCTATTTACGGTAAAGAACTCTACAATGTTTGTGTCAAGACAAAATTCTACATTTAATAATTATCCTGTATATGAATGTTAGTTCTAATGCTCTGCTTAGCATCAGAGAAGACCTTGGGCTCTCCCACAATTTTTCTTCTCCATCCAAAAATATGGATCTAATATAAAATGCATTAGAAAAGTCATATCTCCTGACTCTGTATGGCTGGATTTTACAAATAAGTTAAAACTTTTCTACCCTTAGCTCTTCTGGTTCAGCTTTTGGAAGATTGCCTGATGTACTTATTATTATCATTACTTAGTGTGAAAAACTTACTCTGCAATTTTAGAAGTAGCTATTGAAACATCAATTAATGAGCAGGCTTTTAGTTCTGTATATTTCTGGGTCCTTCTAGCTGATTTATTCAGACTGCACTCTGCATATCTGCAGGGAAAGTATTTTTCAGCAAAGTCATGCACCCTGATTCTTAAAAAAAAAAAACTGCAGTGCAAAGGATTTGGGTTAATAAACAAGGAGTTTTGATACACCACTGCCAGATGTGCAAGTATTTTCAAACCCAACTGCTGCACCTTTTCCTCCTGTTAGACGATTATCTGAGAAATCTGCACTAGTGCATGTGAAAGAAATGTAGCACCTTTCATTCAGTAGGTTTTTCTTTTCCCTGTATCCATGGAGTAGAACTAGACAGATACTGAAATATTCAACTTCTCATTCTGCCTGAGTAGTTTTACAAATACATAACCCAGACACAAGAACAGTACACTATTTTTCTTCCAGAGAGCACTGCCTGTAAAAAAAATCATTTACAGGAATAATGTAGAGAGAATGGGAAATGTGTTCTGCTTCAACTACCATCTCTAATTCAGCTTTCTAGAGCTATTGCTGTGATTCTGCATTAGGAAGACAGTGAAGTGCTGAGCCCAGTTCCCTTACTGCTTACAGTAGGAATTACTGTGACAAGCTGGTGTTCAGTTTTGCTCAAAAACAGCATAATGAAATTGAACTGTTGATAGGCGTTATAGACAATGAGCAGTAAAGGCTACAAGCTAGATATTTCTCAGCAAAAGATGAATCTACAGGACTGTATTTACACTGCTTCCAAAACTAGAAAGGAACAAATAAATGGATTTCCTAAAAGTTTATTCCCGAAACGTAAATCTAGCATTCAAACATGCTATTCAGCTGTTTCGACAGAAGATATAACAGAAAGACCAACCATTAAACTTATAATCTTTAATTTCAACAGAATCGCACAGAATCATTAGGTTGGAAGAGACCTTCAAAATCACCGAGTCCAACCCATGCCCCAACACCTCAACTAGACTATGGAGTCCATGGAGTGCCACATCCGGCCTTTTTTTTTTTTTAACACATCCAGAGATGGTGACTCCACCACCTCCCCGGGCAAACCATTCCAATACTTTATCACCCTTTCTGAAAACAATTTTTCTAATATCTAACCTACATTTCCCTTGGCACAGCTTAAGACTGTGCCCTCTGGTTGTTTCAGTTGCTGTGTGGAGAAAGAGATCAATCCCCACCTGACTAAAACTACCCTTCAGGAACTTGTACAGAGCGATAAGGTCACCTCTAAGTCTCCTTTTCTCCAGGCTAAACAACCCCAGCTCCCTCTGTTGTTCCTCATAGGGTTTGTGTTCCAAGCCCTTCACCAGCCTTGTTGCCCTCCTCTGGATGCACTCAAGCATCTCAACGTCCTTCCCAAACTGAGAGGCCCAGAACTGGACACAGCACTCAAGGTGTGGCCTCACCAGTGCCAAGTACAGGGGAAGAATGACCTCCCTGCTCCTGCTGGCCACACTGTTCCTGATACAGGCCAGGATGCCACTGGCCTTCTTGGCCAGCTGGCTCATGTTCAACTGGCTCTTGACCAGTGCCCCCAGGTCCTTTTCTGCCTGGGCATTGTCCAGCCACACCGTCCCCAGCCTAGAATGTTGCAGGAGGTTATTGTGGCCAAAATGCAGGTCTCAGCACTTGGGCTTATTAAACTTCCTCTCACTGGACTCATTAAACTCCCTCTCATTGGACTCTGCCTATCCATACATTCCAGGTCTCTCTGCAGAGCATACCTCTGCAGACTGACACACACTCCCAGCTTAATGCCATCTGCAAGTTTACTAATAAAAGACTCAATACCCTTATTCATGTCAACAATAAAGATATTAAACAGAACTGGCCCCAGCATAGACCCCTGAGGGGCACTACTGGTGACTGGCCACCAGCTGGATGCATCGTTGACCACCACTTTCTGAGCCTGGCCATCCAGCCAGTTCCTAACCCAGCAAAGAGTGCTCCTGTCCAAGCTGTGGGCTGCCAGCTTTTCCAGGAGTGGGAGACAGTGTCAAAGGCCTTGCTGAAGTCCAACTAGACAACATCCACAGCCTTTCCTGCATCCACCAGGTGGGTGACCTGGTCATAAAAGGAGACCAAGTTGGTCAAACATGACCTACCCCTCCTAAACCCATGTTGGCTGGGTCTGCTACTCTGACCATCCTGTAAGTCCTGCATGATGACACACAATTATAAACTACTCTAACAGAATATATTCTAAAGAGAAGTAAGTATGGGAAGATATTTTGAGTGGTTAAAAATAAAAGGATTCTGAAGGTATGACAGTATTTCTACCTTTTTAACTTTGTCTTGCTTAAAGCTCTTCTTATTTTTGTTTACTGTTGTGGCACTTTGGGCCTTTGTTAAACTACTGATTTAAATGACAAGCACAGAAGCCCGAGCTAGCAGATCCAGAGGCAAGATCAGGGCACAAGGCAGTTCACAAATAAAAGTAAGAAAAACAGGTACCTCTTGGGCCTGTGAGATTTGCAGCTACCAGTTTCTCATTTGGGAGAGATAAGTAAGTCTTCAGCTTTCAGTAAGTAAAGCTAACAAAATGGGTTCTTGCAAAATGTCTGTTTAGAGCAGAATTATTAAAGCTGGCCTTCATCAGAAGGAGCTAACTATTTATTCCAGAAATGCTGCTGTTGAATGCAAGTACTGAACATTGTGGCTATGATCCTTCAGCAGCCACTGTGCTCTAAGTTCACAAGCCCACCCCCATTCCCCAGGTTTTCCAGCTGCAGGAGCCCCTGCTCAGTGCTGACACAAGTGTTTATACAGCCACAGAATGGATTGGATTGATGAACTAATTTATCCTAAATTATCTCTGAAAAAAAAGTTTGAGCTCTTTTACAGCTGGATCAATTTCCCAGTTCACCATATAAGCAGCTGGATGCAACTGTGGGTAGCAGAAAACACAGAAGGCAGATTGATGATGGGAAAAATTGCCTGGCAATAGGGTGGATATACGCTGATGCAGCCGAGTCATCAAACTTGAATCCCAACCTAGAAAAGAGAAATGCAGCCTAGGAAATACAAGATAAAAGCAATGCTGTGATAGAAAATCTGATATACTGCGCAATTTATAAATTTGGTTATCTTGACTAACTTCTAAGGTTGCAACCTTTTCTACAAAATTTAAAGCAATTAAGGATTAAGTTGGATTTAGTCATCAATCATGAGTACTACTGTGTTATTTATCAGGAAATAATGGCTACTCAACATCATTCAGTAAATGTAAATTTAAACATATAAAAGAAAATGGCATTTAAATTAAGGAACATTAGGACATAAATATTTATCCTACCATTTTTATTTGATGAATAATGCTACATACAGACACTGCATTTGAAAAGGGAAAAGAAAAGGACAGAAAAATCTTCAATGAGGGAGTTTATGGTACTTAAGTAGTAATGTGATAATTACCCATGCATAACCACTCAATTATAAATATGGAAATGCTTAATTAATTAATAGATTAAATTAATCATGACACAGAAGGATATCAAAGGGTACATTGCAGCATTTAGCTAGAACTTTGTGGTTTGTGTACAGCTGCTGTGATGCTATAAAAGTTTAAGGTCAAATTATAACTAATAACGCTAGAACTTCTTATCAGAATCCTCTGATTTAGAACTACAGTACTGAGGGATTTCTCCTCTCGCACACACTCTTGAGATGCTTTATGCTGGTTTTGAAGGGAGATGAGACCTTGGCTTTTTCAGATTAGTTAAGCCCATATGAAACACTTTTTGTCTTTTTCCATGCTCCTAACTGTGGGAATACTGTATTCCTCAAGGTCCTCAAGAAGAGAGAAGTTTGAGTAAAACATTGTGTATCATCTGTACCTCGTGATGTTTCTGCAGGCAAATGAGGAGTATGCTAGGCATATGATACATAAATATTATTTTAATTTTTCTTACAATTAAAATGCAACTTAATTCTGCTCTCAAAAAATCTGCAAATACACAGTTACATATTGAAACCAATCACTGTGGCTCTACATTATCCTTATTTGTATCTCTGCCACTATTCCAAGTCATGATTTTGTTGGAATGAATATTTGTGGAAACTAGCAGTTTTAAACAAACATTAGGGAAACTGACAAAATTTAACCTTGTGTCTGTACTTCTGTGCTTATCCTGACCATCTGATTCTGGGTGTGGTATTGATCCATACCATATGAGGTATCTAAACTGACGAAGAGTTTCCCTATCAAGGACTAACAGAGAAAACCAAAACAGAAGCTGCAGTAACAGATGTCACTGCAGCCTTTTCTGGTGAAAAGCACTAGATGAGGGTTGTATGTTGTGCTTGGTTTGGGCAGTGGTGCTTAAGAAGAAGATATGTAAGAGAAGTTCACTAAGGTGAACAGTAGCTCAGTAAAGGCAAGACTGAGGCCGGAAAATTGAGGCTGGAGAAACAGATTGGGAGGGAGAAATATTACTTTCATTTATCTAATAGTTTTATCTAATAGTCTTTTGTGCTGTAGTTACCATCAGGATCTACTGCCACTTACAACAGAGGCATGATTTTAGACTTCTAGCTGGCGTTTGAATTGCTATACAAGTGCTCCAGTCGGTTTTTTACCTTCTGCAGTTAGTTTGTGATATAGATCCACTGTTTCACATGAAGGGTCTTTTTCCATGCATTGTACAACTTAATTTTACAGATTATACCATGCATTTAACATGGTCTGTCATATAGTTTTTCATATTATGTTACCACACATAACACAAATCAATAGTAGAATACCAGAGTATTTGAGATATGTCAATATCTTTCACTAAAACTCACACAGAACTGCACTGTGTTTTATTACTATTTTCAGAAGGTGAAGATGTTCAAAAGAGAAACAGACATTCAGAGTCTGACAGTGCACAGTTATATTTTCATGGAATTTATAGATTTGTCTATGAGGTATAGAAAGTTGAAATGACGTATGAGAAAAAAATTACCTCATTCTTCAAATTCTGTATCACCCATTGGGTCAGCAGAAAGGTTTAAAATTATATTATTTTTTTATAAAATAGAAGAAGGTCAGTAGCTGGAGTGTAATGATTGCCATTTTGAAATTTTGAAACTGCTGTCCCTTTTTAACCATATTCCAATGCTGTGACTCTTCATGAAAAAATATGTAAAAAATAGAAAGTGTCTGTTTATAAAAAGAGTATCTTTTTATAAATAATGAATTAAGGAAAATTAACTTCACATAGATCAGGTCATATTTATATTACTGAGATTTATATTAATTGCACTTATTCCATACTGTCTAATTAGTCTTCACTATTACAGTAAGTAAACAACTCAAAGACATAAATATTTAAACGTAATTTTAAAAAGTCTTGAGATATGGTGTATTTTTTTAAGCTGTCAAAAAATTCAGAATCTTAAATCCTGGGTTTGAGACTTCTTTTCCACAATCTACAGCAAGAATTATTCCAGTAACTGAGTAATTAATATGTCAAAATAAATCACATAATTTCATTGCTTATTATAACAACATATGAATTTCAGAAAAAGTGACACTGCTTATTAAAGACAGAAATTGTTTGTAGTAGGAATAGTTGCAACAACCATTGTTATGATAGCAATATTTTAAACTAGCTAATTCAATATCACTTAAAGGCTTCCTAACACTGAAACTTTTCAATTTGTTTTATGCTGATAATCTGCTACTCTCACTTCAAACCCTACTGGGCCACTAAGAAAGGGCCAGGATATGCATAGTCGTGAATCTGGCAAAAAGAGTCCTCTTTCCTAAGAAGGGTAAATGTGTTTGAGTAAATGTACGGGGAAGAAAGGAAAGGAAAGGGAAAGGGAAAGGGAAAGTGAAAGGGAAAGGGAAAGGGAAAGGGAAAGGAGTAACAATCGTGATATCATTGTGGCTTTTTTTCCTACATGAAACTTCAGTGTCAGTTTCCAGGCATTATTACTTTAATACTTGCTAAGTGAGATTGAAATATATCAATGGCCTTAATATGGGATACCTGCAGGTCCAAGCTTCTTTTTAATTACTTAAAAAAGTCACAAAAACATGCAAATTCCTATGCTTTGCTGTAAGCAGATGCCAGTTATTAAAAAAAAAAAAACAAAAAACACCTTCTAGTCTCTACCTTCAAATAATGTCTCTAAATAAGTTCTGCCAAGAGGAAAGTTTTTCAGTAAAAATCACACTACTTTTGCAGCATTTCCTTGTATACATAGCTTGTATTACTTGAAATTAATCCATGTTCAAAAGCTTTGTTCAGAGCAGCATTCAGAAAAATTAGAATATTACATCAGAAGATGTAAACTATGCATGCAGTGAAAAAAAAAATCAACCAGACTGTGGATATTGATTTGAAATTTTCTATTGTTAATGAATAAGCTAGAAATCATAGCAAAATTCTAAAATTTAAATTTAAAATCTCACATTTGAAGAAGTAAGCAATATGAAAGAAATTACTACAAAGCAAAAGAAAGTGTAATTTTTAAGATTTATTTTCAAGTATTTTCAAAATTTTAATTCTTTGAAATTGTATAAATTATTGGACTACAAACTTGTATGCAAAATAGACCTTAATTTATTCATATTCATGAGAAATAATCAAAGAAATGAAAATTTATACTTGTTCTTGTATGAAATTTTCATTTCACCTCAAAGCTGGAAAGAAATCATAATTTTCTTTATTAGGAAGGATAAGAGTACCAAAAAAATGCATTTTCTTTGGTTCTTCTCTTATCTGGATTGTACTGGATACTCTTACTGGCATAAATGGATGTGACTTATATGAGATGCTTGCCATTCTACAGTTATTTAAGTATGCCATTATACCTCTGAAATTAGGTGAAGCAATCATATAAATCATACAGAATACAACATTGTGATATGCATGTTATGCTATATGGTGATTAGCTTGGAAGCTGGGCCAATGACCATTTGCATGGTAATGAAGCATTCTTTCACAAAGGTGTCAAAAACAATCTAAGAGGCTAATGAAGTTTCATGCAAACCACCTGCTGGTCACCTTCACTTCAATTAAACGCCTTTTGGGGAAATGGAAGACTCTTTCTTATTAAACACAAATTAGAATGCAGATAAACACAGGGTAAGCAATAAGTAATGTACAAAATGCGATGTGTAGGAATAAGACCGTGTGTGCTGTATAAAGGGTTAGCCGTGATTGCTCTGTAACAAGGACCATGTTTTGTTATTTTTAGATGTTCAAAGGAAAGTAGAGGCCATCCTTTGTGACTTCTGCCAGTAGTATTGCTATGAAACTGCCTAAGTTCAGAAAAATAATTCCTTCATCCTTCTGGATTCTGCACTTTAAACAGGAATTTTGGTTTCTGTAAATGGGCCAGTTCCAGATCACAGAAAATTTAAAAAGACAGAAAAAGAAAGAACAAAAGAACAAATATACAAGCAAACAACAACAAAAATCTTGAGAATTCAACATTTACCCTATAAAGAAGAGAGTGTATTCTTCTGGCTAGAGCATTCTCAAGGAGACAGACACTCAGAACTGCAGCATTTCATCAAACCAAATAGGCAAAGAAAAATATTGTGTACTTACTGTGTTTTTTTAGACATATCTATATTTTAGGTAGGCAGAAACACTAATAATTCCCTACTATCATATAATATTATCACGAGTCAATTTTCACACAATAAAATTTTATTCATGTATCTAAAAGTGCTTCATATGTTAACAGTGGAAAACTGGGCGACATCACACAGTAAGGGTTCTTAAGAACTTGTGGATTAAAAGATAAAGCACTTGGGAAGAAAGGAGGAAATAAATGATAAATTTTCAGACATATCTCACAAGGATTTTTGCCTGGACTTTTGCTGCTCACCATATTGAAAAATAGTAGAAGGGGGTAATTTGGAAGATGATAAAGTTTCCTGGTGATTCAAAATTCCTGAGGATGATAAAAACAGCTGCCTCTAAAGAGCTACAGAGACTATCAGGGTATCAAGAGATTAAGTGATAAAGTGGTAGATGATATTCAGGAATGATTACTTCAATGATGAAAAACAGTCCTAAAAATATGCACTGGGTGATATGCTTTAAGCTACCTAATTTAAGAAAAGGAAGAGACATGAGAGTCATTGTGAACAGCATTAATCCCAAAAATAGACAAAATGAAGAAATTATTCAAAAAGAATAGAGAATAAACACTATGCATCATTACAAAACTGCATAAATCTACACTGTGTCTTGACTGGTGAGTGAGAACTTGGACCCCACGACATAAAAAAGAGGAAACAGTTGCATTTTTCATGAGTAAATAAAAATAGACCCCAACTTTTTAAAAACAGTGAAGGGAAAAAAACTACACACGAGGTGCAGAAACAGTCATTATGTAATATTTGTGATAATGAAAGCACTAAAACTAAAGCAAAGAAAACACTATGTAGAGCTTTAAAACAAAAACAAATGCTTGTTCCACAGTGCAGTCAGACTATGGAAGAAACTTTTAGCTGAAGAAAGTAGTTAATGTCAAGTTATAAATAGATACAAAAAGCAATTAAACATGGTAATGAAGTAGAAACTGTTTAAAGTTTTAAACAAAAAGATAATATCAATATCTTGAGAAGCTTCTAAGCCACAGTGCTGAAAGATGGGTAAGCATTACTGTATAGTTTATATTTCTTGCTTGAGGAATGCTATCAGCTACTGTCATAAAGTAGATAATAGTCTTTCCTGACCTAGAATTACTTACTTAGGATTCTTTAAACTAGTGAGTCATATACCCTTGAGAAGGGATTTTATATATTCTCACAGGGAAGCAACTGTGAAAGAAAGAAAGACAAACAAAAGGCCCCAAAGTTATGGATCATGGAAAAACTTTTTTCTTCTTTTCTTCTTTTTGTTGTTTACCTTAATGTGTTGGTCATTCCAAAGTTGTATCCTGTAATATTTTTTTTAAGTACTTTTGAAGGTGAGCATCTATTACTACTATGTTATAGTCTATTTATATTTAGGGGAGAACCCCAGATAATTTAAGTCTTAAATAGAAAGGTACTGTTGCATTTCGAGAAGCATTTGAGTAAGAACACTTTCCATGTTCTGGCTACACATTTAAGAGTGCAAAATAGGAAGGTTATTCAATTGATTTACTTCTGTGGTTAAATTCTTATCATTATTTATAGTTTTACTTTTAGTGAACAGATGTGAATCTGAAACTTATGTGTGTGATTTGACAATCTAGAACATTTTCATATTTGTTCTTTGCATCTTTTTAAGTAGTTTGAAAATTTCTTGCTATGAATTTGGAAGACTTTATAGTATACTTTTCAAGTTATTTTATTTTCTCTCCTGTTTGAGTGCATCAAAAGATGCAAAAAAAACCCCTTAGAATTTGAGAGAAAGTTTAAGAAACAAGTATTTTTACCTAAGGATTCTAGTAATGATATCAGGCATGAAAAAAAAATTAAAATAAACAACAATTTATAAATATACCTACATAAGGACAAAATCAATCTTCTCATGTTTTTTAAGACATAATTAGAAATAACATAGAATCAAAAGGTGTCAGCTTGTAAAACAAAGTGATTTTTACCTGGAAACACATGCAGTGCTCCTTGAAGGGGAAGAGAAAGGAGAAGAGGATTCCACCTTAAAAGAGTTGTAAAGGTTGGGACCTACATGAAAAAAATGTTCGATTTTGCAAGCTGTAATTGGAAGTTTAGGTCTACTGGATTTAGCAAATTAACATAACTTGAGATTTTCCCCAGAGTTCAAGGTAAGGTTGTCCTCAACTGAAAATGTGTTATAGTTTATGGTAGAAGGAAATAAAGACAAGCTTTCTCTCTACAGAAGCAGGTACAGACAAGTGCTTAAATCCCCTTTCTCCTGTTTCTTAAAGAAGTGGTATAGCAATAATGTAGAGTTTATTAAAAACCCCTAAATGTCTTATTTACTGAGATAAAAATTTATCAAATGGGTTCAAATATAATTTCTATAATTTATTTATTTATTCATTTATTTATTAAGCTACTTCCAAGCAAGCATTTAATATGATTGATTGTGATGTCCAGACAGCAGGTTTTGGATCATTCCCTAAATTCAAGTCTTATCCTGGGACTGAAATATTGATAGTAAATAAAAAGGATTTTCTCCACAATTTTCCTTATCCTGTTTACCTCTGCTCTGCAGCTGCTCTTTCATGATGCCAGTGCCTCCTTCCATGGATAACTGATATGCACACAGACCAGCTAAAGCACCAGAATCTAGATTCCTTTTCAACAAATGTTGTCTCATTGGCTTGTAAAGGTTTCACATCTTTGTGACCTTATATCCAAACCAATGCAAATGAACCTCCATTGATGCAAAGACCAACAATTTAATTCACTCTATTTGCCCACTATGAAAACATTGCCACGATCATATTGTGATAGTGGAAATATTTTCAGAATATCTATCTAAACTACAGCCTAAAACAGAAGGGAAAGTTTCCTCTCAACTGTCAATGACATTGACCAGAAAGTAGAGAAATCTGTGTTCTCATGGCATTAGAGGTAGTATGCTTGCTCTTTAGAATAAATAATGCTTTTCCTGTCTACATTTATCAAGGCATTGCAAATGCTGTTCAAAACAAAGTAGAAAGCACATAATAACTCACTGGACTTTCTGTTAAAAAAAACAAAACAAAACAGCTGCATTTATATTCACCGGATGCACAGCAGCACATCTCTCCATTTCATCTGCAAAAATATGTAAATTCAAGGCAATACTAAGTGATTAGGAGATGTTGGGATTTTCAACATTATGAACCTACTGAAAATTACATTAACATAGAAAGATAGGTGGTGAGGAATAATAATAGATTTACAAAAGAATAATGCCCTCAGTAGCTATTCCTTAGTTTAGCAGCTCTGAAAGTAGTGAGACAAAACACAGACACAATACATGAAAAACTGATCCCAAATATAAAAGAAAATTTATCCATAGGCTTCCATATATCACAAATTTTACTGAAAAAAAGCCTAATTACCACTGGAAAAGTTTTGTTCCTTAGAAGTTACTTTCATTATTAGAAAAAGAAACAGAGGTGTGTATTTATTGAACATGGGCATGCTCCAGAAGTCCTGCTTTTATCAAAAAAGCAACAAAATCAAATTATGTTGTGGTTCAGTGAGTGAAGAAACTTGAGTAATGTTTAACATCTGTTTACCACTTTTCCAAGACAAGTTTCAGAGCTTGTTGGGTTTGCTCTGAAAATTCCTCTGAAAACTACAAGAAAGGTTCAGTACTGAGTTTATCAACTGGATTCTCTGCTCTCCTTTTTTTTTCTTTTTTTTTTTTTTTAACATCTCTGTAACTCTTGTGATTATAATAGAGTTGGGTAGGAATTGAAAAAACTTGCAGACCAAACCTACCTTGCACAATTTCCCATTTTTGTTCCCTTTCTTCTTTACATTTGTTGCATTACCCTGGGTGAGATGGGAGATTCCCTTCTCCTATAAAAAGCCCTGGAAAATACATTACCAATACTTAACAGTTTTCTATCCAAAGCAGAGATAAGAAGCTAAGTAATTAATTGGTGGCTATTTAGATGCTTACTTCCAACTGTTGTTGCAATATTAATGATGTTAATTATCATTTTAAATTTGAAATTAGAAGGGAACTCAGATTACCTAAGGTCCAGAGCAGTCCCTTGTCTCAATATTTTAGTAACCAGAAGTTTCATTAACTAGAATGATGAGTGCAGAAAATATCTTTGATGGTGGAAATAATTAAGGAAGACAATAGAAACATTTCAGCTTCCTCATGAACAAAAAATTTGAAATAGTAGGGCTGGGCTGCTAAAACACTCATTAGAATACAGAGATAATAGAAATACATATAAAAACTGGTTCTAAGCCCTTTTTTTTTTTACTCCACTGGATTCACCTCATAAACAGTATCTCCATACCTTAGATCTTTAAGAAACACCAATACATCTCAGGCTTAGCTGAGTCAGATTTTCATCCTGTGATCCTACCTATGTAATGTTGCTCCTCTCAGCACCAAGCACTAACCAATGCTCTAAGCCTAAAACATTGCTGCTGATGATATCACCATTAATCAGGAATGATTCACTAATTCTGGCTCCTCCACCCACACAACACCGTCGATCAAAGCGAGAAGGTTAGACATGCAGCAGATGAAAAGAAGTATTGTTCCTACTTCGTTAGACAGACACATTATCTGCAGCAGCATTAGGCAGTATCTCTGACATCTTCACAAAGTAACATTCTGTGTACTTACAAAAGCATGGGAGTTTAATGTTGCAGGTAGTCATTGTTTCCAAGGAAAATAATTGACATCCGGTTACTACAAGCTGCTGTGACCCCAGCTTGTGAAACCACACGCTGCTTATTGTCTGGGAGGATGATGCATGTCCCTACTAAGCACTCAATTTCTGGTTCACAAAAGAAGGATCTTAGACTGTATTCACATACTAGAAAATTACATGTTAAAAGCTTGGCTGGCAGCACTGCCCTTTTTGATCATTAATTAATTGCAGTGGCTTTCTTTAATGAAGGCTTCCCACCTGCTTTTTGTTTGTTTGTTTGTTTTGTTTTTACTGCAGAGCAAGAAAATCAGCTCTTTTCTTTCATTTTCAACCAGCCAAACCTAATTTGCAAGTTAATGTTAAACTAGGCCTCTATATTTGTACTTGTACAGGGAATGAGAAGGGAACAACTTTTATCTGCCAGACAGTTTAAGCAGTTCATGCAGTTCAATGCCTGATTATGCCACATTGAAACTCTTAAATTGCATGTAAGTAGTGACATACAGGAGGGCTGCTACCTTCATATGGAATCAGTGGGGCTGTGTAGAGGGATCATTTCTTACCATGTAGATGAAAACCAGATATCCTGTATGACTGCTGCTCTAAGGGCAACATTTTATTAAATGTAACAAACCCAATCCTGCAATTACTATGACAAAAAAAAAAGTATTTAGGAAATTTGCCTGTTATGAGAGAGGTCCTTAAGGAGCAGGTAACTATTCCACCTCAACACTAATAGTTTCTTCCAGTTCATTTAGGTATGACCATACTATGCTGTACTCAAACTATCCTAGACAGAGAAAGAGATACGAGGATTCATTTAAAATGCTGTTAAACTTGGAGGTCAATGCAGCTGATCTGATTTGCACTGATGATCAAGTCCTGAAAATTTAGAGGTTCGGTCTATGTGGAAAAATGCAGGTTTGTGCTCACAAATTTAAAAATTGCATGTATGTAAAGGATAATAATTTCAATTTGACAGGCAGATTTTATGCTGTAATTTTATAACTTTATTTTCAACCAATATCTTCATTTTCTATCCATAGACTTTTGGTAAATTCTCACCATAGCAAGAAATATTATAGACACATATACAATGACATGTGAAAAGCTTCAGTATTGAACAATATCTTGCTCTGAACCACAGTACACACTATTGGGACAAAACAGTAGATGTTAATTAAGTTCTTGGTTATTTGGAATAATGTTTTAAAGATGAGAAAAAAATATGCACACTACAAAATAATTATCTGCTATGAGATCAAAATTGGCCTGTTGATGAAAAATAATCAAGGCTTTCTCCTACTCTTTGTTCTGTGAAGACATCAGGAAAAAAAAAAAAAAGATATATAATGTATTACAGCTTAAAAGGGATTCTGTTATGTTGCCACAGAGGCACTCCCCAGACTCTCTGGCACCTTCCTAAAATGTGACAAAAACATCTCAATGGTGCCTTTAACATGAAAGGACCATACTTTGTGAACTGGAGCGTAGCAGACAGAAACACACACATAGACCTGTGTTCAGAGAAAATGTTATCTGGAAAATTCCTTGAGCCACAGGAAAGTCAGTCCAGGCCAGTGATTCAGTTACTCATTGTGCCAAATTACGGGAACTACTTTTCTGCGGTTCCTTTTGAAGTCTTTGTTCCACTGTCCAAACATCTAAGGATTAAGGGGACTACAAAAACGAGTAATTTCTCTGCAATTGATTGATGACTTTTTGACATTTAAGTCTGTGATACACACTAGTATTCTTTTCATTTTCAACACTGATAGTAAATGAAAGTGCAATATTTCTTTAAAATTTCTTTGTCATCTGTCCGGCATATATCCATTTTTTAAAAAATTTTTACTTCAATTTTTTAAACATTAGTCTTACTTTCTAGGGCTATATTAAACTATTGGAAACAATGTTGTAATTAGGTAGGCTTTTAAAATGGTTTCAAGATATTCTGCATCAAATTTTTGATACCACTAGACACACAGTAGTCTGACATTTCCCAAGAAAGGAGAAAAAAGAATTCCTTTCTTAGTAAGTCAGTTTGCATGTGGAGATAATTTTTTGGAGAAGAAGTTGCTTATGTTTCTGTGATGTGGAAAAAGGTAGAGAGAGTTGAGTTGAGAAATGTCTACACCTTTTAGGGTCTCAGATGGGCTTCTCTATTACTGTAGATGATAAATCTGGAAGATCTGTAAATATTGTGAAGTACTTTTTTTTCCTTCTTTTATCTCTATGGAGTAGCTAAATCATTAAAATGCAGAAATTATCTGCATTTTACCACAACGAAAGAAGAATTAGGCTTTGAGTACTCACAGCAAAAGAATTCAAAAGCCATGTCACAGAGGAAGAACAATTTTCATGTTAATTCAAGGTAATGGAATAGAAATTTTATCATGTGTCTGTGAGTGGTGGAATTTTAGGACTGACAAGCACCAAGTTATGTCTGTGAGACAAGTCTTTAAGCCAAATAAATTCCTTTTATGACTTTTCTAATATTTCTGGAGTCATATCAACAATGAATATGACCCTCTTTATGTAGGTATCAAGAGAGGTGTCCTTATCATGCAACAGACAGAAACATACCATACTGCCCTTACTTTTGAAATTTTCTGTTCACTTTTTATCTGTATTTTAATTCCCTTGCCATCTTTGGATACGGCTTCTCATACCTGAAATCTATCTTTCCCAGGAACTAAAGTAAATTTTCTCCAGCTGAATCATATGGACCAGTGGAAGCTCAAGCTGAAATTCAGTAGAACATGACAAGTTAAATCCAATAAATATAGTTTTCTAATTGCTAGCAAAAGGCTTTTTCTATGGTAGCAGGGTGTCAGGACTTGTTTAGTTTATCTGGAGCTGAGTCCTTTCTATTTTTCTTTTGACAACAGCTGTGCAGTGTTAAGATACTACAGCTTGAATGTTTTTTAACTGTGGGCAATTGTGTGTTGCAATATCTTGTTAGTTACTGGATAGGAATAACAAGTATTTAGTCAGTGGGGAGCAAGATATTTATGAGCCTAGAACAGAACTTGATGAGGGACTGCAAAGATGCTGGAGGATACCAGGGACTCCAAACTGTAAGCCCAATGCACAGTGGCCAGTTACTGATCAATAAAGAAGTACAGCCTTGTAAGCCAGTGACCATACATGGACCCTACAGTGAGGGAGAAGAAATCTCTGTCATATTTCTTACAACAAACCACTAGGGATGCTGGTAACTTGCTGCAGCTCAGACCATACCCCTCCTTGAAGCGGCTTACTTTGAGATTTAGAGAAACATTTAAAGGGTGAATTTACACTGGAGGAAAAGATTAAATGGCAGATGCTTCTGCATAGAAATTTTGAGTGTATTATTAGCTAGAAGAGTATAATTATAAGTACATTAATAATAAACAGTAGGCAATTTGGTTAGACTGTTCAGACCTTATTAGACTAACAATAATGTCTTGAATGTGTTCCCTTTTCCCCATACAAGATTAATAGCAACTTCTAAACTCCGATATGCAATGCCTATCATAAAAGAAAAACTCTGGATTATATCAGAGGATACAGTTGAAGACAGTGATAATGCAGTGCACCACCAGTTGTTATTTTGTATAGCAATGGTGACAGCAAAAGTGACAATTTATTGTCACTCTCTGTTTCCATCCTCCTCCTCCTTTCTAAATTACTCCAGTGTTTATCTTTTTAAGGTTAGTCACCTATTTCCCTAGTTTTATTTAGTTTTAGTTTAAAGAAAAACTTGTCAGCTGTTCTCTGGATTATTCTAGGTAATTTCAGAAGACAGTACTTGGTACTTGAAGATTATTATGTTCTGTGCTTTCTGAGTTAAAAATTGCTTTTTTTTTTTTTTTTTTTTTTTTTTGCCTGTGCAGCTATCTTTATCAATTTTGGCTTTCGAAAAAGCACAAAACCTCAAAAATCTATAGAGAAGGCCAAATAGGTTTATATTTATACTCCCCTTGAGACAAAGGAGGATTGAAAGAATCAGAGATATATGAACTCTGGTTGTACCTCCACAAGGGATTCATATAAATTTGGAACTCCGTAAATTACACTCCCAGTGGCCTTAACCAAGACAGCAAGGAAAGTGGACATATCAAAGTGGCATGAGGGCAAAGACAGTTTTTAACAAAAAGTGATTTTATTTTAAGAAACAATGGTGACAGCAAAAATATCTGCCAGAGTTTGCCAGTAGTGATGGTTATTGCTGCTTCCTTTTATAGCTACAAGTTGGCTGCTTCTCTCCCAGATCTCACACAGTGAAAATAGCATCACTTATTTTTATGCTGTATGCAGTGCAAATACAATAAGGACATAAACACAGACACCTGAAAACTCTTTGTGTCTACAGTGCTCACAAAAGAACCAGGGGAGTCAAGATTTTTTGAAGAGCATTTCATTTTGAATCTCAAGAATCCTTGGAAAGGACATGACTGCTCCCTTAAAATGCATCTTGTCAAGCTCTATACATGCAATAATTTTGTCAGTTAAAATTCTCCTTTTTTTCAGTATCCATGTTTTAATTGTGGACAAGACACTGTTCCCACTGATAGTTAAATTTGCATTAGACATGATACCCCACCTCTGCTATTGTGTTATAATGTCAAATAAGTACACCGTGTCAAAAACCCCATTTTGAAATTGCAAACAAATTGCTGTCTTTTGGACAGCATCACAAGCTCTGTGTGCTGCAGAGCCTGCAATTGTAGAACCAAGAGAACACATGGCTGCATTACGCACTGCTCTGCTCTTTGATTCTATGAGCACTGCTGACATGGTGGCTGGAGTCAAGCAAGCTGGGAATGTCAGCGTTGAAGTTTAACCAGTTCTTTGATACCATGCCTGTTCTACATGGTTTATAAAACAAGCATACAATATTAGCTCTTTCAAGCATTTCAAAGGATTGTAAACAGCCAAGAAATTATTGCTAAACAGATTCCAAATAAACACCACAAAAGTAAATGGAAGAGCTGGGATGAGAATTACTCAATTTATTCCATTGAGAAAAATTATGTTGAAATAATGTTAAGATCTCTTAGAAGAGAAAAAAACAAAACAAAACAAAACAACCCCCCCCCTCAAAAAAAAAACAACCAAAAAAACCACAAAAAAAAACCACACAGCTAGAATAAAGTTTGGTATGCCTGCCTGAACTCTTACAAGGTAATAAATCATAAAAAGAATTCAGTGTAGCCCTGTGTGCTCCGATTCTTCATATTCTTGGTTAAGAATTATGTGGTTATTAAAGTTTCTAGACTGGAGAAATTTTCTTTTCAAAAAGTAGTTCACACCATCTTGTAGTTGACCTTCGTTTTTTATATACAGTTCAGGTCTGTTAACTCTTGCTTTATACACCTACAGTACTACCTTGGTTGCAGTACAGAAATACTCTAACCAAATTTCCTCTAAATACTTTGGATACAATATGCAAGCTGTAATTACAGTGAAGATGTGAGTTCACAATACTTTAACAAAAATATTTTGAATTTTGAGTCAAGATTCATTCTTGTAGGCAGTATCAGTACTGAGAGAAGCCATTGGACACAGCAGCAGTACAAAAAAAGAGCATTTCATATTTAGTTTTTCCTCTTGCGTGGGCACTAATAGCTTTATTTTGCTCTCTTCTAACATGTCTTCTGTGTTGCTGAAATTTACAGAAACTCTACAACTTTAAATCTATTAACCTGCTGTGAAATTTAGTTAACATTATGAATTCAGTTTTAAAATTAGGAAATACAATCAACAGAAACAAAAAAACCACCAAAAACAAACAAAAAAAAAAAAAAAACCACCCTCTGAGAAGATAAAGAGCACATCTCAGACTTGGTTAGAGCTCCACAGAATATGAGGAAGCCAGCTAGTTAAAAACAGGAAAAGGAGGAATATTCTGTGATAACAGATCCTTCAACTGAAAGCCCTTGATCTGTTGAGCTGAACACATTAATTAACAAGATGTCAGACAAAGAGCATTAGGAGGAACAGGACATGTAGTTTAATCTACCCCCGTGTGTTCTGTGAGTTTCAAAAATGTGTCTTTCTGTTGTATGTGCAATGAAATATGCTTGTATACGCATTGTAGAAGAAGAGAACAAGGGCTTGCTAAAAATCTGGACTTCTGAATTGCAAACAGTCATGTAAAAAGGGGTCCCAAATGCACTGTATTTGAAATACTTAATTATTTAGATTTATAAACTTTAATACCCGCAAAGGGTTTTGAAGAAGAATGCTGCTTGGCAAGTGAAACTTTCTATATATGTTACAGAGCTGAGAGAAAAATAGTAATTCACATTCGTAGAAGACTTCAGAATTCTAGAAATAAAGCTTCACAATCAATCTGAATAAAGCTTTTCCAAGATTCTGGAAAGGAATGCCCATTTTGATTCCTTACCTTAGGAAAATTAAACCAAACCAAAAAACACACACATCTTACACACATGTACCCCCTCACACCTGCCCCAATTTTGATTGCAATTTCATAAGTTAGCAGAATGGGAAAGAGGGAGGGGGGAAGATTCAGAAAATTTTCTATAAGAAACTTATAAACTATGTCATTTTTAACATGTCACAAAAGGACACTTAACTATGTCTTTTGGCAAGTTTGGCATAATTTTGTAGAACTTTTCTCCCTTGATGAAAGGTTCTATCAACACCTTCACAAGCAATTCTAACATGGACATTTCATAAAAAAAAAACTGCAAGAGAATTTAGCCTTATAAATGAAGATAGTTAACTGAACTTAACTATTTCAAATCAGAACTGTCTAGGTTTAGGACATTTTCCAAATAAGTTCATATCCTACAGTTTTGCCAATCCCTGTCAGTGGGGTCAGTTTAAGGGACTACTGCTCGACAGCACAGACCTCAGATTATTCTTATATCCACCTCACTCCATCAGGTGAGTGCTGAAGTAAATGATACATTTCTGCTAAACAAACATGACCTAAAAAAAAATAGAACTAAGCTCAATTTCTCTCTTAAACATGACGTCAAGATTAGAGTTAAAAAGGAAGGAAGACAGAAGGTCTTGTTAAGGCAAATTAAGCATTCTTGGAATGTAAGCAGGAAAAATGTATGATTCTAAAGATGACTTTTTTTTGTTGCTGTCTCAGAACAAAATGCTATTTTAAAATGGAAATAAAAGTCTATCTACAAAGAGGCTTATCATGCATATAATCATTTCACATGCTGGTGTGGTCCCTATAGGTTTGTAGAGAGATCCTTGGAGTGCCATCATATCACTTTGGAACCAGTAATGGAACCAACCAACTCTCTCTATGGATTTCTTGTGAAAGTATTTTGCTTTTGCAGCTTCATATTGTAATGGCTTCATAATGGAATCCCTTTAGAGTGATATTGAAATCATCTTGCCATCATTAGTGCATATCGTAAATGGTACCATAATAGGGTCTCCATTAAAGGCTTACATTAAAACCTTATTGAAATTGTTACTATGTTATTGTCCCACCAAACTGACTGGGGATGTAGCTTGGAAAATGGCTGGTAATGTTCTCTAGTTACTTTTCAAATTGACCTTTAGTATATTTGATACAATATATTTTGTTTATAATTTTTATTGTTTCTATTACCACTGAAATTTTATTGGTCTCTGGTGTACTGTAAACACTTCATCTTTTTGCTAAAATATCAGTGGCTGTTTAAAAAAAAAAAAAAAAGTGCATTTTTTATGCCTTCTCCCTGGAAGATGTTTCTTTTAAGAAGCATTGATAACAGTATTTAAGAACTATAAAGGAGGTTTTAAGAGTACTGTCAGAAGAGCAAAGCTCTGTGTAATTCTTTCTTCTCATTCATGTGACTGAAAAATGTGACAGTTCAAATACATTTCATCTGAAAGAAAAGAAAAAACCGAAAACACTTCAACAAAGACAATCTCTTGAATCCCAAAATACTGAGTTGTTTGGGTTTGTAATATGGTAGTTGCTTTCCTACTGTTATGTTCAAGAGACAAAATCTCTCTGAACTTTGGAATATTGAAACAACTTCTGAAAAGAATGTAGCAGCCCTGTTAGGTTCGATGATGTGAACAGCTGAGTAGTAAAGGGAGAAAGAAACATCATCATAGATTTACCTGGCTAAGATACATCTCTGCAGAGAGAGAACTCCAGTTACACCACCACAACAATACAGATTTCCTAGAGGTTAAAGCGAGGCATTTATCCACATGCCTGACACTCAAAGTATGGATAGACATGCTAGCAGTTTCGGATCTGGGATGTGCCAGATGGAGATCGCTATGTGTAGCCCACGTTCAAAACCTTTCAGAGCTGTTCTGCTGCCTGTCTGGGAGGCTGGATTTGGGGCATTCCCCAGGCTGTGTCACAGGGCTTCATGTGCTTGACACCCCTGGTGCAGCTCTGTTGGTACTGGAAATCAGGCTGGGTTTCAGCACTGAAGAGGCCTAATAACAGTACCCCACTGGTGTATTTTTTCAAGACGTGAATTCACAGTTTATATTAATCAGAAATGAGGAATATCCCAGAGGATCCAGCATTAGATCTGCTTGTGAGGATTAGTTGTGGCAAATTACTCAAGGGATAAATAATACATTCAAATTACTTTGGGTCTGAGTGGTAGTAGGGAGATCTTTGTTCTGTGTATTGATGTCTAAAAATACATAGAATAACCTTCTGACTACTAGAGGTAAAAGGAGAAAGACACTAGAAAAAAAACAGAGATGTTAGCAGAAAAGGCAATAAGCACTACATTATTCAAGATTAAGGAATGCTTTGTTGTAGGTGGAAATTATTAATGCTAAATTACAACAGAATTCCTAAGGGATTACATATTTCAACCCCACAAATACTGAGAGAATTCATCATAATTAACGGTATATTTCCAGAGGAATGTTGCCCATTACATAGCTTTGTAACATTTCTTTCATTACTTTAGGGGCTTTATTTATGAAACATACACAAGCACTGCACAAAAAAAGGAGTGTGTGTATATATATATTTCTACATGTGTGCATAAATATATACATTATGTATAAGAAGAAAGGTTCTTATTTGTATTTATATTTAGTTTTCACATTTTTGTAAACTACAACTGTATCTCCAAAAAGAATACATCTCATTACAGGCACATTTCCTGGTCCAATCACACAGTCCAAAAGGGATTCTATCAAAAGCAAGTGTTACTAACACTTTTAGTTCCGTGTTAAGAAAGGGCCTGCTGGCAGTGTGAAATGACTGATCTTGAATATGACAGGGTGAGAGAGCTTCTGAAACTTTTTGTCACACAGCCAGTCCTGGAGATTTGGGAATATAGAGAAGAAGAATCTCGCAGTTTGGAAAGAAATGCCTGGAATCTGCACCTCAACAACCTGGAGACTGAAGGAAGAAAACAGGATTCATATTTGGATCTGTACAGCTTAAAAATATTTGCAAATCCCTTCTGTCTAAAACATGAGTCTTAGTTCTGCTTTTATGAATCTCTTGAGAGCTGTTCTTAAAAATAAAAAAATAGGACTGAGAACCTATTTACCTTAATGACTGAAACTACATATGGAATCTGATATTTTCTTAGAGCTACTTTCTGAAATTTCTTTTTATGGACAGAATTTTGCATTAGCCTTTTAAAGAAAATTCAGAAAATTCTCAGTTTTATTTCCCAATAACAACCTCGCTGTAATTTTTATCTCCCTTGTCCTCACTTTGTCAAAGTAATTCAAAGTAAACTTCGAGGCACTCCCACTGAGCCAGTTCCCATTTCCCATCTTATTTTTGTGAGATTTTTTTTTTGCTTGGTTAGTTTTTACTGCTTCATGATAGCAAGTCTGGTCTGAAGCAAATGCAGTGATTTAAATAATGCTTATTACAATTATTTCAACGGAATTTATCAGATTCGTAACATTAAATAAATAATTTCACCTGAGTCATTAACTGAAATAAAACACAATCCATATAGTTTTGACATATATATCAGGCAGAATATAAATTCTAGCTTTATCTTCTGGAGTAATTTGTCCTTTTTGGTACTTCACAGAGCACTGGGTTTAATAGATAATTTTCAAGAAAGAGACCCAGTTGTCTGATACTCAGGCAAAATACAAGGAGTCAAAATGAGGAGGAAAAAGTTGAGGCTCTCTTGATGTTCTTAGCTCATAGACTAATAAAGAGGTAAAGGAGATTAAAAAGCTCACTTGTTACTCTTGTAGACTAATTATAATTCAGAAAAATTTTATTCCCAAAGGCAGATGCAGCAATGATTAATTATCATATTTTGATTAAGTCAATGATATGATGTATTTTCTCATTATATATGCTAATATCTAGTCAGGCTTCACAGCTAGCCCAAGGATAAGGTCAGAGACCAGTAATCTCAGCGTGGATAATACTTGTAACCTGTATTCAATCTAACACATTCAGAACACCATCCTCAAGGTTTCGTTAAAGTCGGCAAGTTTTTTTTCAAGAAATATTTAATTTTTGTATTCTAATTTTAACTCATATGAGTTTCCCTTGCAGTGTACATGGGTTCTTAATTGAGCACTGACAAGATTATAAGATGATTTTTTGTTTGGTTTTAATGAAATGAGACATGGCTCTGTAATTTCTGCAATGTCTGTGATCATTTGAACACCCTCTTTCGTAGCTATCAGGGTTGAAAAGTGCACTGTTACAAAAGATCCTTGCCCTTTTGAGTCTTCTTGCTTTAGAGCCTCAGGCTGGTCACAACTGCCACTATCTCATCAACCATGAGATTATTTTCAATATTTTCGCTGGTGGGACCGGAAGTGGATTTTCTCATAAACACTTTAATTCAGCTGAACACAGTGGAAACTGCCATCTCTAGCCATGGTTGCTTTAGCCCTAAGGAATTCTTCTTTGCAAGTTAAAAATACAGTATAAGTGCCAAGGTTTTGATTTTTTTCCCTGTTTACTGCAGAGTAATATATCGCTCCTTACAAAGCAACATAAATAAAGTAGAGCTTTGAATGGTGTCTAGTCAAATTCATGAACTTTCATCATGCAGAGAACACCTAATTAAGAGCCAATGGTCAAAATTTCCGTAATGATAGAGCCAAATGAAATGTGTTTCAGGTTCCCACAGGAATCTAGATAGTTTTTCTTGCATTAGTGTTGATTATACAAAAGCTCCTTGTATGAAGATATTCCTTTGTAACACCAGGTCTAAGAAGACTTTTTGGGTTTTTTCTTATTTTACTGAGTAAAATTTTTAAAAGTTAGTTGACTTTTCTCCATGAGTTCTACAGCAATCCTGAAGTTTATAAAATGTTGACATCATAATACAATAAAAATGACTAAATGGATTAATCAAAGCTGTTTATGCATTATGTAGCATTTTAAAATTATGTAATTTGGAAATTGAAACAGCATTTTTTTATGCCTTTTTAAATTATATATTATTCCTCAGAGTGAACTATTTTCGATATTGCATCCAGAAAAGGTTATCAAAACAAACTCTAAAAGAGGCAGCTTAAATATAATATATTAAAATTGAAAGATTTGTGCCAGTGAGATAACATAATTATTTAGTGAACAGAACAAATGACTATGACCATATCCAATATGAAATCTTTTCCACATCTACCACCCCTCATTAATTCTAATGAACTGAATCATTTAAAGCTTTGATGTAGACCATTAAGTGATTTTATGGAGCTCATCCAGGTCAGTATCACAGTGAGCATTTTTTATCTCACACTTAAAAGCATGTGTCTGAAACAATACACACAAAAATAATTTTGACTATCTATTAGAGCTCTGTATTGCCATGCTTCATTCATACAAACATAAATTTTATAGAACACCACCCACCTACTAATTCAACCACACCCAAAAATCATAGAATCATAGACCACTTTTGATTGGAAAGGACCTTTAAAGACCACCTAGTTCCAACTCCCTGTCATGAGCAGGGACACTTCCCAACTTGACCAGGTTGCTCAAAGATCCATTCAGCCTGGCCTTCTCTTGGTAACCTGTTCCAGTGCCTCACCTACCTCACAGTAAAGAATTTCTTCCTTATATCTACTGTAAATGTACCCCCTTTTTAGTTGAAATACATTGTCCTCTCACTGCAGCTCTTGGCAAAAAGCCTCTCTGAACGTTTCTAACAATTCTGTTATATATTGAAAGGCTCCAATGCATTCTCCCCAGAGATTTCTGTTCTTCAGGCCAAACAATCTCTCTCAGCCTTTCTTTAAAGCAGAAGTGCTCCAAACCTCTACTTTTGTGGCAGGTCTAAGTCCTCCAGAGCTGGACATAGTACTGAGGGTGGTGTCTCACAATAGAGGAGTAGAGTGATCACGATCACCCCCCTTGACTTGCTGGTCACACTTCTTTTTGTGTAGCCCAGGATATGTCTCTCCTTCTGGGCTGCCAGTGCACAAGCTTCTAGAGAGGAAAAAATAATTTGACCATTCAGAACATTAGCACGGAAAATTCAGATATCAGAAAGTAACATATGTGCTCACAGTGGAACCTTAGAGGAAATAGTGTTCCAGATTTCTCTTTCCCTCCTAATCATGTGGTTATGTACAAAGAAAAGAAATATTGATGATAAATACAGAAGGATTTTTCTATATCACAAGAAGGCAGAAGAATATTAACTCTGGTAACAAGTAGAACAAAACAAAATCCACAGGTATATCTAGTAGGGACGATACACTTCTACTTACATGATTAACAAAAATGGCAAAGTTTCTTTTTTTTCTCCTTAACATTTCTTTTGACTTAGAATGCATTTTTATAAGGTATTTCAATAACTGACTTGTAAAGTTTATGCCCAAATAGGCTGCACTTGAACAGGATATTTTTAGCGTCGAAAGGCAAGGGAAATAAATACATTTCTATATGTTTATGCTGAAACTGCAGATCTCTAACAATATACATCTTAATTTTACCACTGCGCTTGCCAAGGCTTTCTGTGTCATTGGCTGCATCACTAATGCAGTGTTTACTAATAGCTCAATAGAGGAACAGTATTTCCATAGTAACAAATGAACAATACTAGAGATATTAATCATTTCTACATCATCTGTGTACAGTTTGCTGTAAAGCAACATTTTGTAGTTTGATAATTGCTAGACTGAAGTGATTGTACATTATGAGATTATTAGCATAAACACTTAAGAAGATGAAGAATGCCTGTGGAAAAGGAGAAAAATTTGACAAAAAAGTGATATTGTACTGCAAATATTACCATAAGAAGCAGCGGGAAGAACTAACTTTAATATTAGTCAGTGTCCCTGATATTAGTCATCTCCTATGGATTAATCCATGAAAGATCTCTCCGAACTTTAGCAACATGGAGATATCCATGTCATTCAGCTATCCAGCTTCTCACAGAAAATACCTTTTTCAGTAGGAAAAAAAGTCTGATTGCTGGCCACTTCAGAGAAATCTCTATGGTGTTAGGGCACTTGATGGTACAGGGTCATCAATCAGATAATATATGAAAATATATGAAGAAGCCAGAGGAAGGAAGGAGGGAGGGAGGGAGGGAGGGAGGGAGGAAGGAAGGAAGGAAGGAAGGAAGGAAGGAAGGAAGGAAGGAAGGAAGGAAGGAAGGAAGGAAGGAAGGAAGGAAGGAAGGAAGGAAGGAAGGAAGGAAGGAAGGAAGGAAGGAAGGAAGGAAGGAAGGAAGGAAGGAAGTGGCGGAAGGAAGGAAGTGGCGGAAGGAAGTGGCGGAAGGAAGTGGCGGAAGGAAGTGGCGGAAGGAAGTGGCGGAAGGAAGTGGCGGAAGGAAGGAAGGAAGGAAGGAAGGAAGGAAGGAAGGAAGGAAGGAAGGAAGGAAGGAAGGAAGGAAGGAAGGAAGGAAGGAAGGAAGGAAGGAAGGAAGGAAGGAAGGAAGGAAGGAAGGAAGGAAGGAAGGAAGGAAGGAAGGAAGGAAGGAAGGAAGGAAGGAAGGTTGGTTTTCAAATTTGGCAAAGGGAGAGTGACCAGTATTAAGAAAGGCTCTGCAGGCACAGAGCCTTGGAAGAAGAGGCTGAAGATTTGTGAGGCAAGAGTCATTTCATTTATTATGATGTAACACCATAGCTATTCTTCCTTTATAAAGACTCTGTCCTTACTGAATTGTCCTTAGAGAATTTGGAAAATGTATTTTATTTTTATTGTGATAGCACTGTTTATTATAAATAGAATATCAGGTTAAAATATAGAAGAAACGAATATAGTTCAAATGTAGCTGCTAAGTAATGAGAGCCTCACTGTCTGAACCATGCTTAATGATTTCATATGAACATAGAAAACAAGTGTGATATGTTTAACATTTAACAGTTTTGTGGTAAATATTCTGCCTGTTTTTTAAGTTCATTAAAACCCAGACCAGGAATGATTCAATTATGAGAATTAAATAACAAGAATGGTTTAAGTCTATAGAAACTTCCACAGTTGTATTGAACCCTGCCAGTGACCAGAATAAATCTCATCCAGCAGAATTAGAGCACCTTTCCAGGTGCAAGATAACCCCACTAAACCTTGTTTCTCTGCAAATTGCCTTTTTCTTTTATTATTATTACCTAATATGATCTAACATAGCTTTTCAAAGTAAAATAAATAAAAGAGACTGTGTTATTTTAAAATTATTTTACATATTCTCTATTTACTGCCTTCAGGCTGTTTTTCTAGGTTGCTTTTATTCTCCCTTCTCCTGCTCTCACTGTGCTTTGGATAAAAGGGCTGCATTTTTAGATGCGTTCTCCTGTATTTCACAAAAATGCTAAGCTTGGAATTTTCTTGGGCATCCTTCATGTGTGTCTTTAGTTTCCATTGTAATAGCTGGACACCATTTTAAGAATTACTGTAGCAGATATTAGAATTTTTCAGTGTTCAAGCACTAAACAACTCCTTTCAGTTACTTAACACATGCAATTCACTGTGAGAGCATGTTGTGGTACATACACAAAGTTGCTGTATCAGAATACCATTCGTTCATTATCTCCTTTCAGAAGGTTCATATCTCATATTTGGTATGTGTTTTAGATGTCATTTCTTCAATTCTTAATGGTGCAATATTGCCAATACCAAACCAGAAGTAAATTGTTCTTCACTACTATCCCATTAATTGACATCAGTTTCTTCTTTCACTTATAAGCATTTCCAAAAATCCCTGAGGTTTAAGTAATTCTCGAAGTTATATTACATAATGTTTTCCATACCTTCATACCTGAGGTCATTGCACGTTATTATTGACTTTTAGCCCTACATTAAATCAGTTGCTTTTTCTTTTTTTTTTTTTGGTGTTCTTTTCTTTTGTTTTGCTTTCTTTTTGTGTTTTTTTTTTTTTTTTTTTTTTTTTGTTTGGTTGTGCTTTTTTTGTTTTTATTTGCTTGTTTTGGGGTTTTGTTTTTCTTTTAGTTTTTTTTTCTGTTTCTTGTTTAACATACTTGCCTTTTAAGGATTCAAGCTTTCTAGTAATACATAATACAAATATTTCATTAATAAATTGATAGCATTTCACAGAAAATGATAGGCTAAGGCATTGATTTGCTTTTCTCACTGCTGTACGCTAAATGCAAAGAGAACTATCTGTGACAGCAGGGTTTTGTAACCATTGTTGCTAGCAGCTGGAGTTCCTACGTGTTTGGAACCTAACCCCTTTTCCGTGGAACTTGGAACTTCCCAGAGGTAGTACCTCATCAAAGACTTTTTCTTCCATCTTTGTAAATTATCTTTAAAGGTACTTATCTGCACTAAAGCAATTTTAAACTAAATCTTCTTGTATTTAATATCAAATCCTAATACCACTAAGAGAAAAATTGTTATACTTCTGGGAGATTTCATACTCATTTGTAAAAGTTTAAGTTTTCAAGAAAATAAAAACACAGAGCAAAAAGTATTTCTCATAATTTAATAAAATCTTTTACTTGCTCATATCAAGCCCTCATACTCCTTATTTGTCTTTCACTTTCTTACTAAACACCCACATCAATTTCTCCCCAAATAAAGTCGTATGCTGTAGTCCTAGTTTGAATCTCTCATCTCCCTGTGCAACAATTCAAGTCCTAAACTCTCACTCAGACTGTTCATCCCTGTGCTAAATCAAAAAAGTTATCCTGAGGACTAATTCTTCAGATCTTATCCCAAAAGGCTTAAGATCTTATCCCTAAAGTTTGTTACTGATAACAAACAGGTAATCTGGAAGACAGTTGATCCATACACTTGCAGTGTTTGTCTGTTCAGAATGACATGATCATGACTGCTGTGAACAAATTCTGCATTGCTTCAATGTTAACCCAATTCACCAAAAAAAGGAAGTTTCCATGAAAAGTGGTAGAGTGGATTTCATAAAACTTTTATTTTAAATAATAGACTGGAAGACAGCTTTCAAATTCACAGACGTTCTGATAGGAAACATTCATATCAACTAGATGCAGCTCAGAAAGGTGCATTACTTCAAAGTATTTCTAATTGTTTAATGATTTGAAACTGAAAAGCTTTCCAAATCATCCATAGCTGTGCTTATTATATTTTTCTGAGGAGTTCCAGTTTATCTCAGCAAAAATGTATCTCTCTGCCATTTTAGAAAAATAATATTTCAGTGAATATGGACAGACATCAAGCAGCTGTAGACAGACCTGAACTCTGTATTTCGTATTCATTTCCATGGCTTTCCAAAATGGTTTATTTTACTTTACTGGTTGGTAGGCTGAGAGACCTTCACTGTAGAGGCTCAAAATCAGCGGAAACATTTTGAAGGACTATGGAAAAGTAGACTCATTAACACTACAGTTAATTAACAAGAAAGACTTACTTAACCTTGATAAAACTGCTTGTGGAGTTGAATCACCAAACAATTATTTAATGTCTGTTAGCAGAAATTTCTGTTATTACAAACCTACAGGAGTTTCATTCCATATACATACATTGCACTAAATGTTATTCCATATGGTTCTGGCTGATGCCAAGACAAATGAAAAAAAACAACCAACCAGTATTTCCAGTCCATTTCTTTTTCCCCAGTTATGTATTTTCTACCTGCAGCTCCTTGTTTCTAATGCTGCCCCTGGAAAAAAGTACTTGGAGGTCCATCTGCAACTTCCATGGATATGTTTTCAACTTACAGTTTATCAACATCCTGTAGTCCCTTTTTTCTACACCATTACAAAGATTCATGGTTTGTTATAAACGTTCACATAAGAGTAAGTGCTATTGCTGACTCAGTCTAGCTAGCATTTTACTTGTGCCTCTCTGTGAAAACACAAATAAGTCCCATAATAATTTGCTGCTTTGTTAGTGCATAGAATAATTCTAAAATCCTATCTTTTCATCTGTTACAAGTCCTGTTGTGTACTTCTTAATGTGCTTTATACTCTTCTGAATTCAAATATTTTTTTTATTTTTATTAATATTCTTTAGAGAAATTGCTGCTAGGTTTTCTTGTTATGGTTGTCTCTGTTTTATAGTGACACTGAATTTAAAATGAAAATAGATTTCATTATTTATTCATAGGACTTGATTCACCCTCATTGTGACATTATTTTTGATGATGACAGTTGTTGGCAAATAGTGTGGAAAGCTAGAGGGCGTATATTTGACCATAAAATGCCATAAACAATAAACTGATATTGTCCTGCTTTCACTGGAGGCTTTTCAACCTTCAAAATAAGAAAATAAAGTAAAAAAAAAAAAAAAAAAAAAAAGAATCTGTGAGTTTTAAACCATTCACATGAACTTCATGTCTTGATATGTCAGCTGCAGTGGGCAAATATTAAATCTTACTATGAGAGTTTTGATAATCCTTGACAACATACAAAATCAGCATTTTATTTTAAAATTTTTAAAATTTTAAAATTTTTAAAACTTTATTTTAATGTTGGATGGACAGGAACCTTGGATAGTGAGTGCAGAGAATAAACATACAGAATAAAACAAAAAAATTCCTAAGTCAGGAAAAATAAAAATATATGAAAAGTTATTGTTAATCAAAAAGAAGGTTTGATTTCTTTCAGAATTCATGTAAATAAAATAGTATGTGAAACTACAATTTTAAGATTTGGTATGCAAACAATAACATAAAAGTTGCAGAACATAACTCTTGAACTTTAATCAAAGAATAAGTTGTTCAACATTACAGCCACATAGTAAATATAGCTAAATTGAAGAGTTGTATCAATCATTGGTGGTTTTGAGGATAAATGAAAGTGCAGGAAATTTTAAACTGTGTCTCAAAGCTTCTGTCTAGATTCGAGCTATCCAATTTATATCTGTCACAGGCAAAAGTTGCTCATGAAATTTAAACCAAAGCAGTTTTTTGAATTATTAATGGCACATACTTAACCAGCAATCAGTACACTGCACATTCAGGATCAATGTAATTCAGCAAATAGACCACAATGCTAGACATGCACACCATTAATAAACACTTATGAATTTCTAAAGCCCCTTTTCAGTTAGTCCCGGGTGGTACTGGTTGCACACACACACACACACACACACTCATGCACACATACACGCCCCCTCTGAAGGGCAGCCTGTGCTGCAGCACAGGCTGTGCTCCAGCATTCCTTCCTCCCCAGGCAGTGCATGTTTCCTGCCTTGCAGAACCCACCAGGCACCACATTCAGGACAACAGCATCATGCCCTGCACTGCCCCTTGGCCAGTCGGGTGCATGTCCCATCAGCCCCCCTGGTGCCACAGGGTGATGGATGGTGCTGCCAAACCATATCTGGGCTACAGCTTCTCCTGCTGCTAGGGCTGGTCATCTTTAACATAGGCAAAGCTTTCTTTATTTGATCCACATATATTCTTCATGTTCACTTTTGCAGCTTACAAGTGTTATTTTTGTCTGACTTTGGTCATAAAGTCATTCCTGCAATGTCTTTTGTTATCTTGATGGGTTTATATTCAGAAAATGGTATCCTTTTGTGTTGCAATGCAAAATAAGTGCCATAATAAGAAACACCACCAGTGATCATCCATGTTAAGAAATTAAATTGATAATAAATCACAGAAAACAAGTCTTTCATATGGTTTTACCAGATAAATGCTCTAGTAAAGCTGTTAGAAAATGCCATAACTCCCAAATTCTCCATTTGGATGCTATGCTCAGGCATATTTACCAAATAGCAAATACCTCCTATTTACCAAATACCTCCTGGAGCAAAAATTCCTAATACTGATATCATTCTTGGTGGAGGGACATTTATGCTAGTTCTGTGTGGGAGTCTTGTTAGTGGAGGACACATATCAAAATATTCCATGCTGTGGTCTGACCCTGTCTTGTCACAGTGTGACTCTGGCTTCAGATGAAGTTGCATAATTCATGAACAAAGTGAATGGTGGATTTAACATGCCTGGTAGCCTTCATCTCGCTGAAAGGTAAGTTTACAAACGGAGACACACACAAATAGACAGGCTCCACCTACAGCTGCTCAAAAATGTTTCAGCATAACACTGTGCAACACCAAAAATTCAGTTTTGTGGAAATCGAGTTGCTGTACACGAACATTTCAATTTTGAAGAAATTTTCCACAAGAGAGTGTCAAAATTAATCATTTCACTCTTCTTGTTTCAGTATGATAATGCCAAAACATTTCATTTCAAATGTATCACCCTGTTTCATTTCATTTGACATTTAGATTAAATGTTAATATTAATTTTAAGAGACATTTAGATTAAATGTTAATATTAATTTAAGACACTGTATTTGTACACTAATATATGTATACATGTTACATAATTTTTAATCTAATTTTATCTGAATTGCTGACATTACAGAATTTTCATATTACAAAAACCAAGAGTTGGAATTTGTCTACCAGAATTTATATGTTGGAGATGAAAAGACTTTGAAAAAACAGAAGGAAAAAATATTGTTAGCTCCTTCTTGGAGCAGCACAATTTCCTCAAAATTGTAAATTGTGCAACTGGCCAGAGGAGCCAGAGAAGTCCATTTTTTAATGCAGTAGATGCTGGTAAAATCCTTGCAGCGGATGCTGGTAAAATCCTTGCAGCAAAGTAAACAGCAAGGCAGTTATATCTGCAAAATGTAGTACAAAGATTCTTTGAGTCAGTATGCCTTTAAAATAAGCTGCCTAGTTACCAGTCACTTTTAAATCATGGGAAAATGTCAAGGTTTCATCATATCTCAGAGCTTTGTAGATCCAGAGAAGGGATGAATTCTTGGATATCTTGTCTGTTTACCTTTCTCATTAGCTTAGCTAATTGGGTTCAGATGTTAATATACATTAAATCCTCCTTTTTCTTTTAAATGCCTGTGAAGAACGCTCAAGAGACAGGTTTAGAGTATGAAAGTCTTTATGCTCAAAATGTCTGTGGTCATGACCACAGCCATTCAAGCTCACACATATCAGCCATCCAGGGAATCTCACAGCTGCCTGACAGGGATCAGGCAAGAGGAAATATTAGGTAATAAAATCTCAGAGGCATACTCAGTCCTTGGCTCTTCTCCATCTGCCAACAAGAGTGAAAAATGAGTACTGGTTCTACTGTGATATACATCTGCCCACATGAGTCTCATGAAAAAAAAAAAAAAAAGTGAATAGCCATTACTACATTTGGAGGATTTTACCCACTATCCACTCTGAGCCCATTTGTTCCCTGATCCATGTCATGGCAACCAAGATCATAATGAGAATTTTTTTAAGGTAAATATTTTACTGTTAATTAATCAACTGCCTGTTTGATTGTTTAAGGTAGTTGCTGGAGTGGTCTGGTGTCTCACACAAAAGATGTGAGACTTTTAAGCTCCAAATGAAAGCGCTGAGGAAAGTTCACACCACCCTGGGTCTTACTTTTGCAAGTGTGACATGGTGACAAAATAGGAATGACTTGCAGACAGTTGTAAGATGCCACCAATGCCCATCTCATCCTGATAAGTTAAATTCTAGCTAGTATTTTCAGAAGCCATAGCAAAACACCTCTCCTTTATTTCCATCACTCCCAAACTACTGAGTAATTCTTCAGGTACTGTGACAACATTCAACTACTCACTTTTCTTGGGGATGCAGAAAAAACACATTAATTTTAAAGTTTGGTCTGTCACCTTTGCCTGCTAATAGGTAAAATGTTTCTCCAAATAGCCACAAAGCCAAATCATGGAGCAGGTTAGCCTCAGCAACAAATCATATTTAATTTCTTCCACTACCACTCCTAACATTGTTATGGAAGCTATTAAATTAACAGATTCCCGTGACAGTGTTTCATTTCTCATTATAACGAAAAGGCAAGCAGCTAACACTGCAGAATTTTCATGAGCTAATGCCTTGTAATAAATCCATTAGAGAGCCATTGGTATCTAATTGTCTAATCACAATGAAGGCCTAGGAGTGACATGGCTGTAATGGGATTAAAGTAGATTGTAGTGCAATGCCTACATTCTCTGATCCAGTCTGGAGATAGCAACACCCTTGCAGGTCATTTCAGTTTATTTAGCCAGACTCGGAAGAAAAGAAGGAAAAACTGCTTTGATTAAATAGGTAAAAGAACAGACACTGTTTTGTTTACACCTGAAAGAGATAAAGTGGATGTTATGGATGGAAAAAATACAGCATTAACTTGAACGTAATCTACGGTATCAGTGAAGAGCTGGTCCCACGATTGAATTTGGTTGTATATGAGGAATGGCTGCATTCCTCAGCAGGTGTGGTAAAGCAGACGAAGTTCTAAGTGTGCTTGAGTCACTGAGTTATCAAACTCATGCCTCTTGTCCTCATAGTATTTTGGCCTCAAAATTGGTAGCTCCCAGACCAGATGCAGCCTTCTGCCTGATGAAAGCCTTTCTCCAAAGCTATGCAAGCAGAACTTAAGGAAACGGACTTACAAACATTTATGCAGTGACTGTCAGGTTAATACCTTGCTTCCTTGCTGTGGATGATGTGGAAAACCAGAAGTCTTTGTTTTGCTGAAACCATTTCAGGCACCTAGGAGCATTGCATTGAAATTTGTACTGCCAAACATGGAAAGATTCTCTATCCTAGACTTCACATTAACAAGATAAATGATTTCTACAGAATTGCTGAAGATTTTCAGGAAATCACTTTATCCCTTTCCATCACAAATTTATTTTGGAATTTCTCTTTAGCTTCTGATGTAAGGTAATTACACCATAGTAACCAAAACAGGAAGAATACATGTGAGCAAGGGATAAGATTTGGGCTGAAAAATCAAAACAAATGTGTATATATTTAATCATAGTAGCTGCAGATTCTTGGTTCAGCTTCATAGTGTGGACATCCAAAGTAATCTGTCAATGAGACATTGTTATTCTAGGAACTGGGAACAGGACCAGTCTTAAAATAAAGTACTCTGGTATCATATGGTGATTATTCAAAATATTTCAATTTATCTAAGTGACACTACAGTGTTTAAAACAATTACTGAAATAATTACTCTTTCAGAAGAGGAACACACTACAAATCCGACATGAAATTTGAGTTACTTTATTTAGACTTTTCTACTTATTCCTTTGGCACAATAAAGCCTTCCGTGCCTTGAATACTGCTAGTTTGAGAGCCTGTTAAATATTTGTAAAAATATTTTGCAGAATAAGGAAAAAAAAATAAACACAGGCATTCACCTACTGAGGTAGTCAAACCTCAGCCAGAAACTAAGCAGCACACATCATGCTGTTCATTTCCCCCCTCCCCTGCCCTGCAGGAGGGAAGACTTGAAAGAAAAAAAATTGAACCTTGAGGGTTGAGATAAGAGCAATTTGAGAATTGAAACCAGGCAAAATAAAAATAAAAACACTAATGATGATAATAATTATAATAACAACAAAAATATTAGTAATTGTAATGAAAAGGAGAGAGAGATAGAGAGGGAGGGGAACAAAACCCAAGAAACGTAAGTGGCACCTGCTGACCAACAGGTCATTTGGCCCCATTATGGGTATCTGCCCCAGACTGTACACCAAGCATGGTGCTCTGGGGTATGGAATATCCCTTTGGCCAGTTTGGGTCAGTTGTCCCAGATGTGCTCCATCCTGGCTTCTTGCACACCTACCTGCCTGTTGGCAGAGTATGGGTGATATAAAAGTCCTTGGCTTAGAGTCAGCACTGTTGAGCATTGACTAAAACATCAGTGTGTTATCAGCATTATCCTCATACTAAATTCAAGCCACAGCGCTGCACCAGCTACTAAGAAGAAAATTTATTTTATCACGGCTGAAACCAGGACACGGACATACGCTGTGTTCAGACCTTTGAGACATTACTGCTGTTTCCTGTGCATGTTTTACAAACACCCAAACCGAATGTTTCACTGAGTATATCTTTCCTTTTCATGCTGTACTAATCGTGTAAATTCAGAAAATCACAAAATAGTTCAACTAGATCATTTTGACTTGATGAAACATGTCTCAAAATTTAAAAATATTTTTGAAGGGAAAAAAGATCAATGCTTTCTGAATTTTTGGCAGACCATTTTCCTTTCAATAGTATCTTTAACTGTAAGCTAAAGGTTCAATGCAAGACTTGTGATTCTCCACTAAGGGGCTTCTTTAAAATATTAAACACTGTATGTATTTTATTAACAATGTTAATCTGTGATGAAAAGAGTAGAGTTATATTGTGTTTTGAAACCAAGAAAATAAAGGCATACAGTGGGACAGACTGTGCAGTGACACACAGGATCTTGCCTTTGACAGGCTCTGTGTTGAGTATGTCTCTCCTAAAGTTTCTGGGACCTCATGAGAGTGTGTTTTCAGCATTAACTCCCTCTGCTAAAGGCTGTTGACCTATTGGATCTATCTTGATTCCAAATTAGTGTTAGTGACCCGAAGGATTTACTCCTCATGTAAGCAATGGGCAAACCGAAACTGCACTTAAATTAATCAACCTTGGCCAGGTTGCACTTGTTGAAAATCTGCTTCTGCAGTTTTAAATTACTTCTTTGTTTACTTCAGCAATTGATAGCCCAAAACAGGCACTCTGCTAAGAAACAGGAAATGTTTAACTGCATTTATGTGTTCATCTTCAGTCTTCAAAAGCTTGAAACTGAAAATCTGTCTGCAAGACTCAGAGCACTTCTTCCGAGTAATTGGTTGTACTAGCTCTAAAGAGTCCGGGTGTCACATAGTGTAATTTGTGTCTGTGGGTGATATTATTGACTAAGTTTATGCTCTACATAAAAACGGAAGTGCTGTCTAATGCATTTAGTGTGACATTTATCTTCTTAACTGACCTCATTATTTCTTTTCTGTGTTTAAATATACAAAAGCAGTATCCTTAGTGTGCTTGACTAGTAATAGAGGTGATTCTTCTCTCTATGGAAGGAGGAGACTGTTTTCCACAATTGATATAATTTTATTTAATAATCACTACCTAAAAAAAAATATTTTACATTGTAGCATATATTAAGATGCTAAATAACAGTTATAAAGCCATCTCTATAACTTTGCTACTTTTCACAATAAAATATTTCAAACACCTTTAAATTTAATTCAGTAGTCTGGCAATGTCTCTGTGTTGTTAGAGATATAGCTCTGTGAACTGTCAAAGATCTACCTCAAAATTAATCTGAATGGATATCAAATTATATTATGAGTTTTTTGAATCTGAGATGTATCCAGAAGCTGAGAATAATCTTAGAGCTCTACAGCTCACTAGCAAAGATCTCCTCATCAAGCAGAGAGTAGTGCTATCCAATGTAAGAAAGGATAAAACAGGGCAGCTGGGCTTGGCTTTTCTCCCAGTGACAGGGAGAACATAGAAAAGGCATTAACAATTTTTTTGTCTCTAAGAAATTTGGGTCACAAAATAATCATAATAATTTAAAAAATGTTATTGGCAAGTAAATAATTGGACTGATTTCAGCCTTCAGAAAGAGAGTTTTGAAGATGCTATTTCAGAAAGCTGGGGTTAACAGAGGAAGATACAGCCTGATAACACAGCTGAAAATAAATACGTGAATTTTATTCAAAAGTGGGACAGGAGAGGGAAGGGGAGGGGAGGGGTGGGAAGGGAAGTAAGGGAAAGAAAAAGGAAAGGATCCAGCCATTACTTATGTCCACGCTTTTCCAAGTAACTTGACTCCAGACTTTATGACTGAAAGATGAAATCACCGAATAATTTATCCTTCTCTTTGTTATCCTTTTAACACAAGGAAGAAGTTACTTAGCAAGTATTGCATGATGAAAATACATATCTTGTTGCAATGATGTTTATCTACAAAAGATGTGCAGTTATCTCTGAATATAGGAGGAATCTTACTAAAGTGTCCTGCTACAATGAAATTTAAAGCAGTTTCTGCCTGAAGCATGCTGTTTTTCCTCTGGAACTCAGCACAGCAACTTCTGATTGTCTGTAAAACACCTGTCAACAACTGCTTTCACAGTTTCTATGCCTTTTTTCTTACTGGCAGCTTTGAAAACTGCACTGGGCAAAGTCACTATATCTAGGATCAACTTACAGCATGGATTCACAATTTCTTTTGTTTTGGCTGGTGGGATATGCCTGTGGTTTGCACCTGCATTTAACATCAACAGTGACTGTGACAACAGTCCACCAACGTGATTTACCCTTCACAAAAGTACTTCTTTCCTCCCATACACTTTTTTCTAAAATTCTGACTGAAACAACATGCTTTGCTACATGCTGAGGAGGTCACTCGCTTCAGTCACAATTACCCTGGAAAGGAGGTAAAAATTAAAAGACTATGATGCCTTGCTGAGAGTGCTTTTTGTTAGCACTGCCATTAGTGCAGGGAGTTGCAGGGGACATCATATCCTTCTGAGTAAAGTCATATAAGTGACAAAGGGCCCTCAGCCTCCTCGAACTCTCTTTACTATATCACTGTGCTGTTCATTCATCACTTCACAGCTGGCCTCTGTCTAATATCAGTTAGGAACTAACCAAAGAAGGCAAGAAGAAATCCCCATACTGTATCCCATAGTTTTAAAGGTTAAGCACCACTGTGTGACAAACAACACAGAGCTAGTGTGAAGGTGTACTGGAAGTATGCTCCCCAGCTGATGAACCACTGTATTTTTCACTAGCTGGACTTTGAAAAGGTCATTCAGGTAGAATCTCAGAAATACAACAAAGTGTGAAAGTGAAGAAGTTATAGAGAGCAACCATGAGAACAGATGTTGCAAAGACGCAGATTAAATGTACATTTAGTTGAAAACTAAACATAATTTAGTCAGGATAATATCCCAGCTGGCCTTCAGGGGGTTCTTTCATGTCAAGTCTGTATTGGAGCTTTCAGTGATGATGACTCTAAAATATGACAAGAGATAGATTTAAAAATATTGGAAGAATTATCTTTTAAAGAAGAGGGCAAAAGAATTTTGTTTTTCTTAGGCACCATGGGAAAAAAGAGGTTGCACAAGCATTTCCCCCACCAGAATTGCTTCTTACTTTTTTTTTTTTCCCCTTTCTTGGGGTGTGGCTGGGCAAAAGGACAGGGGGAGTTACTTTATTTGTTCTGATATATTTAGCAAGAGCAGCAAAACAAGGTGCACTATGACCACCTAAGGAAGCATTTTGGCATCATTGACAATGGGACTTCTGAGACTTCTGAGGCATTTAGGTTGCTCAAGTAAAGAATCATGAGAAATTTCTCTGACACACAGTCTACAGGGAGCCAGTATTAGTCCAAAAGCCAAACATCTGGCAGTTTGTTAGCCACTCTTCAGTTCCTGAAGCTAACCTAGATACCTTGCACCTCAGTGCTTGCTCTAAGAACTGGTTTCTGAACAGCAAAATTCCTCTGAAAGGCAGAGACAAAAGATTTACATGCAAAGGAAGTCATCAGCAGACATGAGTCTTAAATTGCCTATAAGACTAGGAGGAGCCGTAAAAACTAGGAGATAGATCAACAAAGATATAATTTGTTCTTTCTTGTTTTGTGATAAACAGCTTTAACAGGAGTTAAAATCCTCTACAAAACAGAATTAAAGTTTTCGCTTATGGTCATACTTCATATTAAGCAGGTGTAAAAATAGAGATTGTAACTGCCCAAGAGTAACAGAAAATTCAGTAAATCTTTTATCAAATAACAGATTTTCTAGGCTGTTTATAATTACTATGACTGAAACAAGCAATAAATGTCTAATAATCATTGGTTTATTAGCTCTGGAACCTTAGCAGAACTGATGATCTTCCTTGCTACACATAAATAGCATTATTTTAAAAGAAATTTAGAATTACTATAGTCATTACCAAGTAAACTACAATTAAACATCTCCAAGACAAGCTTGACAATGGTCTTTGTTTTGAAATGAGGAGAAAATTGTAAATATACTCTTAAAAGCTTCATCTTTCAGCAATTTTCCCCATCAGAAGCCTCAGAAGTAAAACAATTCCTCCCACTCAGTCCCACACACATCTCCCCTTGCTTTTCAAAAAAAAAGAAAAAAGCATCTATGAAAAACCACTTTTTTCATATCTCATGAAAGAGGAAAAAGGTCTAAGAAAATTGAATAGTTGAGAAAATAGTTGGAACATTTTTGTATCTAGGGTGGAGAGAAAAATGACCTCAACACAAAAGAAAAAAAACAAACTAACATTTTTTTACCAATGTCAAGGCTTTCACTGTAATGTTTTTGGGTCTTGAGAATTACTCCCTCTTTTAAGACATTTGTTTTACATGCTTCCACAAAGCCACCTCTCCATCCTAGCCTCATTTTAACAGCATGAACAGACATTTTAACACACTGAAACAATGCAGTTTATCATGTTGACAATAGGGTAGGAATGAATTTCTATATTTTGAATGTGTTTTAAAATAAAATTCAGTCAGGCCAAATTTGCCTAAAGATATGCCTAAACATAGAATGAGAGATCTCTAGGTTATACAATTAGAGGTCTGGAGGAATATGAAGTTAGTAGAGAAGATTCAATGAGAAGATATATAATATAAAAGTAAAAAAAAAAAAAAAAAAACAAAAAAACACCAAACTAAACAAACCACCTGAATTTTTAAAATATTCTTTCGAAAAGAATACATTCACTTGAATTACAGATTGGGAATTAAGGGCTGTGGGAAACAGGAAAAGTTCTATGTGAAAGTGTTTTAGAAATGTACATGTCAGTGAAACTAGGAATATTAATGAAATGCGAATATTGAATCTGCAGCTGCAGTGATTGGGACTTTGCTTCCTCTGGTTTTCTATCTCAGAAATTATGAAAAAAAAGGTGCTAAGAAAGAAAAACTCTTCCTTAGTTCTGAGGAACCCTTCTTTGGCTTTGGAAGAAAATGAACAGGAGGGCTTCATGTTCTCAAAGAGGGCAAATGTTGAGGCTTAATGAAAATTTCCTCCACCTTCATATATCTTTATTAATTTCTGGTTTACTTCCACACTTACATTTCAAATAACCTGAATACACATTTTCTCAAATCAGTCTCCGGATTTAGATTGGAAATAAATTTAGGACATGTTTTTCTGGAAAATTGTTCTACAATTATGATTATGTGAAAGATTCCTTGGTTCTCTGTAACCTTGGAAATATTTTTGGATCAGTTATAAACAAATAAGGATCTACCAACAGATACCCCAAATGTCACACCATGTCTTAATCCTGACTGGAGGAACGATTTGATAAATGTTTTGTGACACATTTTTGGTGAGTAGCAATCAACAGCTGCTGATGGAAAAGCAGGCTGAGCCTTTTTCTCCTAATAAAGCCCTTCCAGTTCCCTCTAGGAAACAAATAATAAAGAAAGAGAATCAGGAAAGTGCCAAATGTTAGAGCAATTTTGTTTCATTTCTGAACTCTGCAAGCAAATGATAGCACCACTTTTCTCCTCTTCTTCCTGTTTTCCAAGTCCTTCTCCTGTTTGTGTGCCAGGGAGAGCGAAGATTAAATACCTGCAGTATTTACTCCAAAGGTCTGGTGGAAGATGTGAGGAAGTTTTGAGGGAGTATATTAGAAGATGATTGGAGGGGGTTGTTGGAGTTTGAAGTGCTGGGATACAGAACTGGATTACATAATGCCCAGGCAGGAGCTGCAACAACTATTTTCAGCTATTAACCCAACGGAGTCTTGTGCTTTATAAAGCAAAGACTGATCCTACATAAGACTGTAATTTCCAAGACTGATGAAGTACAGGACCCTATACTATCTCCTGTTGAAGATGTTCTTATACTGCTAGATCTTGAGAGTCATAATCCAGGCATTTCTAAAAATATTACCATTTTAATGTTTCTTTTAAATTTATTATTTTTTTCTGCTTACTTGCTTTTCATGCCACACTGCTGTCTCCAGGAGCACTCCTTGTTGCATTTTTTACCACTTACTTTAATTCATATTTTGAAATTGCACAAATATTGTAGGAATTCCCTCTGTTGTTCTAACCACTTTGAATTCAGGATGTATTCACATTTTACTTCAGGACATTCTTACATTATGCCTCAGGAGAGTATCATATGAGGAGGAGCTCAGTAATATAATGTTTGACTATACACTGTATTTGAGAAACAGCATAATGATTTCTTTTATCTTTTGTACTTATGTAATAATAAAACTTACCAAATAAAGAGTGTCTCACAGGCCATGATGCCTACACCTGAATATGAGCTGCTTCCCAGATTTCTCTCTACAATAATATACTTTAAAGTGAAAATTATAGGTGAAGAGATACCAAGTATGAATATGGTCCAGAGAAATCTTATACACACTCTGCTGGTGATGTTTTTGTTTTTCAGTAGCACAGCAGTTTTATGAAATTTGAAAATTTTCTGCTCTGATAATGTCTCATCTGTGGCAATCATACATATTATTTTCTCTATCCACAAAAGGCAATTTTCATAGATTTATATCACTCAGGCGAAACATACAATTGCACTGGTCAGAAGTAGTCATTAAAAAATGAAGTTTACTAGAAAACATTTAGATTTCCTAATTAAATAGCTCTTTTAAAAGATTAGAAAAGTAAAGACTTGAGCAGGATCACAAAGCAAAAATGACTGAAAAAAACATTCTTTTAACAGGGCACTTATGCTCTAATATACAGAAGAAAATTGTCAAAGCATAAATATAACCACTGGACCATGTGGTGAATATGTTCTTTAGGGTCACTTAAAGAATCAACAGCAAAGGTATCAGCTAAAGCAGGTTTAATATAAAAGTGAAATCACAACAAAGTTTGTTGTCCTGGTCCACTCTACTTGTTAGGTGGTAAAGCACCTAGAGAAAAAGCAAACAAAAAATCCAAAATAAAAAAAAAATTAAATAAACCCAAAACTATCTACTTGGGGGCTGGGGTAGGGGTGAGAAAGTCCCCTCGAGTTCTGTGAAGTACTCACTTTGGATACCTTTTCTTCTTCTTAATGGGTGAAGGGTTCAGTCTGGAGGAGTGGGAGTATCAGCCCAGGATCCACCATCAACATTCAGTGATTGTCTAAGTTTAGCAAACTGGAGACCTCACTAGCACTCAGAGGCATCCTACTCAGAGAGAGGTTTGGTGGATGCATCCTGCTGTGGTCCAGGAGAGCTCAAAGGATCTCACTGCTGCTTATAGGGTCACAAGAGATTTGGGTTCAAGTGATTTTCCATCCTGGCCGCAATGCAGGTCAGTAACTTTCTTTGAAAATTTGATAATGAAAATGTTGTTCCATTTGAGTTGTTATTCAGGCAAGAAAAATAAGTTTCCAAGGCTGTTCGTTAAAAAACAAGAGCTCGTTAGACAGCAGCAGTCCCTGGGAACAGACTGTGTTTCTGATAAGCTCTAGAGGAACTTAGCCCAGGTGCAGTTTGTAAAGGCCGAGGAATAACGAGCATTTCTCAGATCCTAGAGCAGCTTGAGGTGGGGGAGGGAAGTAACACCACGCTCCAGTAGCTACTCTCCACATCCAGCATCTACTGGGTCCACAGGCTGTACTCACATTATTTGGTTCAGTCTTTTTTTTTTTTTTTTTTTCCCTTTGGGTTAATTTTGCTTATTTTATTATTTCTCTTAAGTTTTTATATTCAAGTCTAGTGTCACTACAGGAAGTCAGAGAGCAGCAATCTTCAAAAGCAACAATAATCCTTTCCCTCTTGAGGATTCAAAATTTCTACTAATGGAAGTAGAGTAATTTCTGAGGGAATATTTTGAAGTGTTTAACAAGAGTAACGGATGAGCTGATATTCATTAACTTCCAGATTTTTCATTTGAAAGTAAAGAATACAAATCACTTAAAGAAGACAGATGTAAGAAAAGTATTACACAGAAAGGTACTTAAGCTCAGAAAATTATTTCTAAATGACTATGCAAATTATTAAAAATAAAAGAGCCACCTTTATAGCAGCATGCCCAAAGGGACTATAATATACATTTTAAAAAATTATTTGCCTTCATATAGGTTAGATGACTCAAGTACAGATGTTATAAAATGCATGTAATGTAATATTCAGCAAAATAAATAACCCAATACTCTTTGAGCATTAAGGAACGCAAATGCCCTGATAACTGTATAAAAGATTAAAGGTCTTTTGTATTCCTGCAAACTAAAGAATTTTATGAAGGTGTAAGACACATAGAGAAGCAGATGATTATTTGTTTGGATTGAGGGAAAACTAGAGAAAGAAAAAATAGGAATTCATACGCAATGTTTTTTATAAATCACAGATCTTTAAATAAAAGTTTAGAAGACAAGTAAGATTGTAATGGTTTGTTTTAGCAATTACAGTCAACATATTTAAGATGGCTAGATGCATTTTTGATGATGTTTATGATAATTCTTGTTTGTTTAAATGCTATTTGTTCATGAGATTTGTTTATTTGTTCATGAAAAAAGGCCATTTTTCCAGGATCTGCTGATCCAAAAGACTCAGCAGCCTGCACTCATTGTCTGCAGAATGACGGAAGTCCTCTGCCCCTATATATATGCTTTTGCTCCATCACACTACACAATTGCCTGTATCCTTTGATTGATTTCTGGATTCAAATAGGATGAGTTTTTGTAAAAAGACACCTTGGTCTCACACATGTCAAAGAGATTGTCTTGAAAAGGCTTGGTATGAACTCCATTAAATACGAATGAGATGCAGAAGGTTATGTAGATAAGAGAAAAGATAATGATTGGTTACTTTTTCTATCCAGCAGATCTGAATTCAGCACAGTTCAATGAGGAACCAAAACCAAATGGTTGTTTGCCATACTACATAATTCTGGCCTATGTGTCTCATCAATGTTGTATGATATTTTTTTAACCTGATCTGCTAACTGAATGGGCAGATTTGGCACTGGTTCCCTCCATGTGTCCATTTCATACTAAGAGGTTTGTTTGGATTTGTTCAACAGTTCTCAGCTGTTATCTTCTCACAGCAGAAATTCAGTCCTCTTAGAGACAATTCAGTTCCTTCAGTCCTCTTTGAGAGAATTTCACCCTAAAAGGACAAGCTAAGTAACAGAAGTCCTTTTTCTTGTCCTTTCCACCTACTTCCTTCTCCTCTGGTGCTTATTTGAGTTTGTGTGTTACTTCACAGATATACCCTGTCCTTTTGATAGCGACTTTAATTTGCAGTTGAAATGGTGGCGCTTGAACATTCAGCTGCAAATCTCATCTCAAGTTGATGAAAAATTTATCAGCCATTCATCAATTTGTAGTCTATATTGAGGTAATTTTTACCAGAAACACATAGAAGGCAATATGTTGTTTTCTCTGTAAAAACATTTTTTTCTTTTCTTGAATGCCAATTACATTATTTAGAAAAATGAAACAAAAACTCTCTAGATCATTTTTACACCTCATGAACTGCAGTGCAAGATAGGATGTTCATGAGATTGTGTTTGCTCAACAGGAAAAATATTGAATATGCATTCTGAATTATATCAGTAGCAAAATTATCAGTGATGTCTTTCTCGAGACATTATTTCATGAACACTCTACACAAAATTAAATCGAAAACAGATTGATATTTGGTTTTCTTACACTTCTGCTTGGGACCAGCATGTGTGTTCTCATACTTCATCTCAGCTATATGCTCAGATCTCAAAAAATCCAAAGACTGATTATTTTCTTTAAGGTCATAAAAATATGGCTGCTCCTGACATTCCACATATCTGAGAATTTCACTTTATCTTATTGCTTCTCTTCCTATGACAATAAGGCTGCGAAGCTCAACAAGACTGATAAATGTTCTAAGGTGATGTTGCTTCATTTATACTTCTGAAGTTCAGTCCCAATTCCCAGTGCAGAAAAATTTAGCAGTTTGGTTTTCTTTTTTTTTTTTTCCAAGTGCTGAGTTGTTTTAGGGGCACTGAAAATTTAGAGATGCATGAACGCAAGAAGCATGAGCTGACCTAAATGTCAGCCAGAATACACATCCAGAGACTTAAAACACAATCCCAACTTTTGGGATACATTTAGAATAGGAAGTATAAAATAGTAAACCAACAAGTAGAAAGCTTCTCTACCCTCCACTCATAAGACAATGGTCAACTAATAAAGTTTAAAATTTTCTTGAAAATTCTAAAACAAAAGGTAATTGAACACAAAATCATGCAATCCAATACATTCAACAGTACAGGAGAAAAAAGTTGGTCAGATCTTTCTTTTTCTTGGTGTGTTTTATATGTCAACAACACTTTTTTTCCCTCCTGTGAAATCTGTTCTCATACTAATAAAAGAAAAACAATGTTCTTAACTAAACAGATTTGGATCATCTTAAAGAAGCTAAAGCCCTGATAGAATTAAATCTGGCCAGGCACATTAACAGTAAAAAGAGAAGCTTCCATACGTATGTTGGTGTTAAAAGGAAACCTAAAAAAATGGGCCTTCTCCAGAAAGAAACAGGAGACCTCGTTACCTGGAACATGGAAAAAGCTGAAGCACTCTGAGTTTTTTACCTCTGTCTTCATTGGCAAATGTTCCAGCCAACCACACAAGTCACAGAAGGGAGAGGGCAGGGACTGGGAAAATGAAGAACCGACAGCTGTTGGTAGAGATCAGGTTCAAGACCATCTAAGGTGCCTGAAGGTGCACAAGCCTATGTGACCTGATAAAACATATGTGTGGGTCCTGAGGAAACTGCTGAATGAGCTGGTTAAGCCGCTCTCCATCATATCTGAGAAATCATGACACTCCAGTGAAATTCCTATTAACTGGGAAAGGGGAGACATAAACACATTTTAATAAGGGATAAAAGAAAAACCTAGAGAACTACAGGCCAGCCAGTCTCACTCCTATGCTTGACAAGATCATGGAGCAAATCCACCCAGAAACTATGGTAAGGCACATAAAAAGTAGTGAAGTGGTTGGTGACAACCAACAGTGTTTCACTAAGCGTAAATCATGTCTGAAAAATTTGGTGGCCTTCTAGGATGGGATTACATCTTTGATGGGTAAGGGAAGAACAACAGGTGTCATCTACCTGGACTCGTGCAAAGCATTCGACATTGTCCCACATGATATCCTTGTCTCTAAATTGGAGAGGTGTGGATTTGATGTCTGAACCACTCAGTGGATAGAGAATTGTGTTGTGGCCAACAGCTCAACGTCCAAGTGGAGGGCAGCGGCTTGTGGCAGTCCTCAGAGGGCAGTATTGGCACTGGTGCAGCTCAGCACTGTCAGTGTCCTGACAGTGGGATCAAGTGCAAGTTTGGTGTGGTCAATGTGCTGTAGAGAGGGCTTATCATCCAGAGAGACCTGAGGGCCAGTGAAAACTTCGTGAAGTTCAGCTTCCAAACTAAGCCATTCTATGAGACTATGGAGCCTGAATATTGCCTCTTAAATATTGCAAATCAATGACTTACAGGCAGGTCAGCTCATCCTGATAATCTGTAGCCTTTTATGAATTTTTATAAACTGTTCTGAATATACAAATTGGGTATTCTTATGTACAATTTTTTATTTTCTAAAGAAAAAAAGAATTTTAGTGTATTTACTTACACTAATTCATTACTTAAACTGGGTTAATACCATAAGACTTTTTCTGACTATATATTTAGTGAGAACATATTGCCACACACAGCATGAGCCCTGAGAGAAATCTATTTATAGGATAAATGCCTCCTCTACCCCATTTGCTATACAAAATACATCCACACACATATAAAAACCTTGAGATGGAGAGATGTGTGAACACTGTATATTTTAAAAGGTTTTTCCATTCCAGCAGCTCTAATTGCCTATGAACTTAACCTTTATGGTTCAAATATTATTCCCTTGCTATGATCCAGACAGTCCTAAAAGCTTCCAGAGGTTTGATGCCAGATTTCTTTATCCTTTGCATAACTTCTGATAAAGAATATAAAATCTGCATTATAAATAAATCACATCTTACACATTTAATTGGGAAATTTGGAAACTCAGAATAATGTGTGACTCCCAGTTTGCCGAGCAAAATCATCAACAGCCATGCTCTAGTTTATAGAAGAAAAAATGTTTTAGCTGTTGCTAAGTTACACTGAATACCCATTGAATTACACATGAAACCAATGTTAATTCCAAATACAGTCATTATGAGTGGCAGTATTACAAAGAATACTGAATAGATTTGAAATAATAGAAAACCAAATTAAAGAACTGCCATCACCTTTTTTTACATTTTCTTCAGCATTTCTGAACTTTTTTTTTAAAGATAGCTTAGCTGTCAGGTGAAAAAAATTTATAAAGTAGACACATTGGTTCTTCTACAGTAAAAACCTCTGTGATATAAGGGCCAACTAAAATTTCAAAGTACAATTCAGAAAATGAAAACAAGGAAGAACAGCTGGGCTATGCTGATATATACACTAAATTCAAAACAAATCCAAGCCAGTTATATTTTGCTGTGCTTTTAAAACATGTTCTAACTTGTCACTGTTCCTTCTGCCACTGCTGGAATTACATCTTGGACGGAGCCCAACTTTTAAAGTAGGGCAACTCCTACCAAGCAGGTGATGGTAGTTTCTCTTCATTGCCACAGTCCTGACTCTCTGGTCCACGGTGCTGTGATTTGGAGCAGCACTGGAACTTCTGCAGGAGGACAGATCTGTGTTCACAGCCAATGCTTTCCAGTGTAGGATAAATATTGTCCTTCAAGAATGCCAGGAACAGAAATCTAAACTACATTAACAACGAAGCTGTATAAATTTGTTGGTGGGATTACACCAGGTATTTGGCCCAGGACTGATGATCAACATGAGACGACTCTGTGACCAAGGAGATCATACCCAGACCTTTGTCTTATGATTTGGTAGCCTATTTAGATATACCTGCTTGCACTACCCACAAGCTTAAGAAAAATTACATAGGACATTTCTGAATTTGCATACATATATTTTTAGAAATTTACTTAGGACACTCCCACTGGGAGTGGAAAAAATGGAAGGATTTCTCATAAAGTAATGATGAAACTTGCTATCCAGCTGTGAGGTAGGCATGTTCTCTGTTAGTACAAGAGCTTTGCAGATGACATTATTAATGCCCTAGTTATTAACCACATCAGTACATATTGTATTCTGTTTTCTTTTTTAGCTAAAATTCCACTGTAGCTGAAAAAAAAAATGCTATTTGCCCTTGCAGGTGAGACAACAGTGCTGTAATAGTTCTACTTTTGCTACTGGTGCAATGAGGCCATCTTTATGGGGCCTGCTGTCTCTTTGGATGATACGTCAGACCACAGATTCTACATACATGGACTACACATAGCTGCAGTAAGAGTGCTATCCCATGCTGGACAAGTGCTAGAAAAGTCCACTGTAACTAGTCCGCTGTAACTAATAGGTTCCATAAGATCTGTTGTGTACTACCAGGATAATTACAGCACAAGTTTAGCACTGATCACTTACTCTATAGAATAGAACAGAACAGAATAGAATCAAATACTTCAGTTGGAAGGGACCCACAAGGATGACCTAGTCAATCTGCCAGACCACTTCAAAGCTGACCAATTCAAAATATATTGTTAAGTATATTGTCCAAATGCCTCTTAAACACTTATAGGTTTGGGGCACTAACCACCTCTCTAGGAAGCCTGTTCCAGTGTTTGATCATGCTCTTAGTAAAGAAGTGCTTATGAATATCCAGTTTGAACCTACTCTGGTGCAGCTTTGAGCTATTCCACACGTTCTGGATACGTGGAAGAGGAGATCAGCAGCTTCCTCTCTACTTCCCCTCCTCAGGAAACTGTGGAAAGTAATGAGGTAGCCTGTCATCCTCCTTTTCTCAAAACTAGACAAACCTTCAGTCCTTAGCCACTCCCCACAGGACATTCCTTCCAGCCCTAAATTCCTCTGAAAAGTGTGAGTGATCTTTCTTTCTCATTCTATCGCCCAGATCCATTGTACTGTGCCATGATTTACATTTCTTGGTTATTAAAAGACTTGCAAAAGAAAATCACTGGTCTGAACCCACTCACTCACAGCTGTGAAGGTAAGTCTCTGGTTGTGCTTAATTTTAGCAAACAGAGGTTATTGCTTAACTATTTGAATGCTGTATTCAGCTGGGCTATCAGCTGATAGCAGAGGTGCAAATCCAGTCACTCCCATTTTTTTTTTAAATGTATGTCAAAGCATGACATAGTCCATGATCCAAAATGCAAATACCATGTCTGTGGAAACGGTCATGTTTTGACTCACTGCCATGCTGACAAACATACTGCTTTGTTCAGGTATTTAAAAGCGTAACTGCAACTAGCTCTCAGCAAATAGCAGTTTCCTCTGTGCTCAAGCAAAGCAGCTGCCAGTTCTTATCAGACCTCTCTGGAGTGCAGCTCTGACTACCATGGGTTCTTCACAACCCCACTTCAGATACTTTGTACAAATGCAACTTTTCCACTTGCATGTTCATATTTCATATATAAAATACACCTCTTGGCTGCTTTTAGCATTGTACTGTACATTCACAAGCAGCTTTCAGACTGATTCTACTGAAAAGTTTTACAAATCAGACACAGTCACATTCTTTAGGCAAGTCTGATTTTTCATTTCAAAATTCTCATTACCTTATTTCTACCTTTGAAAGGCACACCTTCACTGCTTTGTCATTCCTTTATTCTCTTATCCTGTGTCCTGAGTAATAGGCAAACACTGATAAACACTACAGTATTTTTTCCATATTGCCCTACCACTTTTTTGTCCCCTTCTTCTGTAAAAGTGTGCAAATGAAAATCTGCAATCCAGATTAATCTTTCACTCCTGTCAGTCGATTTGGATGTTTTAAAATATGAGGGCTTTGTGTTCCAAATACAGATATTTTCACACAAAATCTGCAACATTTTCTGTCAGTTGCATGCAGCTGGACCTATACAAAATGCCTACTACTAGTAGCTTACAGTGCTTACTAGTAGATGTAAAATATGTGTCTGTGCTTCTGCATTGATATGTTGCGAACTGTTCCTGCAGTTATTATTGTCTTATAGATGCAGAGAAGTATCTATCAGTATTTTGGTAATTGTTGTTATTATATTCCATTTTCTCTGTATCTGATATCGGCTTATTTCTGTCAGAAGTGATGGTATCATTTAGACTTGGTGAAGATCATAGTACTGAAACAACAGATTTCCTACTTTCCCTTCATTCTTTCAGCACCAGACTTACCATTTCTCAGAGATGTTCTGTGAACCCAAGTTTGGATTTTAGCTGGTCATAATCTCAAACTAAACTTGTTACTCTTTTGGATGGTGTGAGGACTATTAAGTGCTTTATTGTTTTCACTGCTTTGGAACAGATCTAATGCTTCTTTTTTCTAAGGCATGATCAAAGTAATTCATATGCGCTTCTCTGTTTTGCATTTTGTTGTTATTCAGTTTTAGGTCACATTTTCTGCATTTGTAAACACTGCGATTAAGTTTTTGTTGTGCACTTTTCTTGTGCTGAAATGTACTATAATGTCATAAAAGTTACTTTGACTTCCGTCAGACCTTCTAACATGTCATTCTTCTGGAAAATCTCTTGTGCAGTGGAGTATTGTATGCTGAATAGTCTTTTGAAGTGCCATCTTTGGAGTGCTGAAAGTGGTTAGCTTGCTACTTTCTTCTTCCTGATTCATCTTTGCACTTTGAGTCTGATTAACTTGTTCATTTGGGAGTGATGTTGTAATACAGCAAAGGAGAACTGTCAAGTTTTATTATTATTGTTTCAAAGGCCTGCTCAATCTAATATTTGTTTATCTTCTGAGTATATCAAACTTACCTATAATCCCTCCCTTTTCCTAATAAAAAATATCCAAATACAATTAATGTCAAAATTCTTTGGCCCTAACTATTTGTGGCAATTCATATATTACAGGCATTAAACTGGCACCAGAGGTATAGACAGCAGTGTTGTCATTGTTCTGGTAGATATCCAATACAACTTAATGCTTTGTCAAAGCAATACTTGTTTATTTTCATTTGCTTGTGTTTACGGATACCCTGTGTAGGCCCCATGAACAGATCCATGTTTATGTACTGATTTAATTTCAGGGTTATTTTTGCTGGGTACTTATTACACAGGTATCTAGTTACTGACATTTTGCTTGAACACACTAATGTTCTATGAGGACTGAATATTCAATAAATGCGCCAAATCATATAAATACAGATACAAGCAGTGGTGCATTGTGAGCTACCTTTTTCTTTATTCAGCTTCAGGGATGTAGGTACTCTGATGAATTGGAAAATATGAGGATTTTCTTTAGACCCATTTTAACATGTTAACTTCAACATTTTATGTTTTTAACCTGCTTTTCAGGCAAGAGCACAGCATGATTCCTGTTGATTGCTGTATCCTACAGTTAGATCCCACCACATTCCTTGTACTGTTCTGATGATGCCTGCAAGACATCCATGCCAAGAGGTTTGTGCCATGACGCATCCCTAGTTTTGCACTTAGGCAATAAGATTAAAGTGATACTCACTGCAAGCCTAATGTGTCATGGTGTTTGCTCTAATTTTTCTTGGAATAATATACATAGCATACTCTACTGAACTCTCACTCCCTTCTAACTTCTGTGCTTGCTGAGCCACTGCATGCATGGCATTACATGTCGTTACTGCCATTAGCAAGAAATCTCATTTTCTTTTCAGATGTCTTATGTCCACTTCTGTTTTAGAAATGAATTTTTTAGAGTATTTTCTTTAATATTTGATCTCATTAGTCTATCTTCTTTATTATTGAATGATAATCTATGAGCTCTGCGTGGCCAAAAGTCCCCTTAGTACATGTGAAAATAACTCTTGGTTCCCTGCACAGAAACCTTTTCTCACTGAAGCCTGTATTTCTGGTGTGGTGAATTTAACTTTGAACACTCATTTGCTCTCTATTTTTCCACAAGGAACTGCACCTCAAATGCTAACTCAAATACTGCTTTCTTCCATTTGTATGATTTATATTTAGGGGTTTCCTAATTCCAATTTCATAATAGCTCTCTGATAATTTTCCACATTAATTGTATGCTGGGATTTTTTAACACATATATTTTTTTCCCTAATTCTTCCATTTTCCTTTTTTTTTTTTTTTTTGTCTTCTCACAGAAGTATTGACTTCCTCAGGACAAATGATTTTTTTTTTCTTACAGTTATTCAAATCAAGTTCCCTGTTCATATTACAGAGGTGCTTTACACTAAAAGATTTTGTCTTAGGACCAATTCAAGCAGCAACATTGCATTTTGCTATGCAGTTTAGGTTTGGGTTTTTTTGGGATTACCAATATGGTCATATCAAATAGTTTATCAAATTAAGACAAGGTTTATGCAAGGAAAAAAAATAATCTAGGAAATTAGAACACTGATCGAGGAGAAATTATCCATGTGATACTCAAAATGAGAAAAAAGTTTTGAGGGGAAGTATAAGTGAAGAAAAGCAATGGTCAAAAAGTAAAAGAATGAAGGAAAATAGGAAGATAATAATATTAAGGAAGAAAGATGTTCATATATTCTGGATATTTGTCGTATAACAAGAAAAACAAACAAACAAACAAACAAAAAACCAAAAACCCCAACACCATAAAATGGAAATTGTATAATTTGGTGAAATTTACAAGCTAAAACAAGCTACTTTAACAGCTCAGATTCCACTATAGCAATTTTCTGCCATTATATTTCCAATCTCTTTTTAAAATGTGTCCTTATTCCTCTTTTAAAGGACCAGTTTTGTTTTACTATTAGCATTTGATGTTTTGTTACCAAATTATTTTACATACATAATAAACTAGGCTGAGAATATTAAGCCTTGCATTTTGCTTATCTCCATAATTGTCCATAGAAATATTCACATTGCAAAAAAAAAAAAAATACACTAGCCATACCAGTTTTTTTCCTTAAGTTAAACTCCCAAAAAATTGTGCCTTCTTTGTCCAGCTGTGGGAGACTTTCTCCAGCAGAAGTTATAACTTCCACTAACAGAAATGATTACTTTTGAGGTCCCACAGAAAAGAGCTCATATATCGTAGCATGGGAAGAATTTTATGGCTACCTTCATAAATATCATTTGACAGTGGAGTCTGAGAGCAGGAAGAGGACCCTGCTCATTACTTTCAGAAAAGAGAAGCAGGGTTTCAAGCAGATACCATAACACATAAGAGTTCAACGTATTTCATGTTTAATCTAGCATTTTCAAATTAAAACCTTAGTTTTATATTGTCAGGCCTGCTATGCATTATCATCTCTTTCAGCAGATTAAGTCCTTGAAGGAAAGTTTCCCTCCTTATGTGGGCCAATTATTGATCTGTTTTCTGTCTCAAATGCCTTGTCAGACCACGATCTTTGTTTATTCATGATTTTTCATATTTTAATATGGTGATTAATTTTTAATCCACCTTTGTCTGAACAAGATTAAAGACCATTACATTTTTCTACTTCATAAGTGACAGAAATGTCTGAGCACTTCAGACATTTATTGAATTTATTAAAGTCCATTTACTCTCTACCATTCTGTAAGGAATACCTTTTTTGTTCACACAGCTGGTATTTCAGAAACTACTGTATCAATAAATAAATTGTTCTGCTTCCCACTCCCCCCACCCTGTCAGTCCTTTTGGGCTTGAGGAGTTGCATATAACCTCTCTGTAATAACTGAATTTCAAAACACTGCTATTATAAAATCTGTTTGTTTTTTCCTCCTTAGGACACTGACACATGCAATTTCCCTTTCTTGATTGTAGTCATTGTGTTGGGGTGAGAGTTAGAGCACAAGCAAGAGGCTGCCCAATAAAATAACATCCTTCCTCTATCATTCTCACTGTCAAGAATATCTGGGATGAGTGCCTTGTCTTTGTCTTGCAGAACAAATAAAAAACTTTTTTTTTTTTAAGGCCATATTTTCAATTACTTTTCCCTAGTGTTATTAAAGAGAGATTTCTCACTAAGGCAGAGCCAGAAGAAAGAGAAAACCCCCGGAATTATGAATGTGAAATTGTAAGTCATTGAGCAAACAAACACAAGACATTTCAGCCTTATTGCATGAGAGTCAGCTTTGATAAGGATGATTTGTGAAAATGCCAGGTAGTAACACTCTCTACATTCATGACGTTATACAAATTTTAACCCTGGCACCCACTTCTGGGAATGATTCAAATCCCAGCTCAGATTAATAATGTTTTAAATCAGTGTATCAATGGGAACAAATCAACATCCCTTCTTATATCACCAGTTTTTTCGGAATACTTGCTTGATTATTCTGATTGTTCCACAGGATTAGAACTATTGTTTTTGTCCAGATCAAGGTTTAATAACTGTAATTTGACTATCTTTTGAATACCATAAAATAGGAGGACTTTTTTTTTCCAAGGCCAGTTGACTGTCTTACTATCTTACAGTGTCATGCCCAATTACACAGCAGAAAACTCTACATAACTCCAGCTATGATTAAAAGATATTAAACAATGTCTAGCCATTTCTGCTATTGATTTCCCTTTTGCCAGATGCAACATAAAAATGCAAACATATCAATACTCTGTAAGAAGTGGTGGCCCACCTATGATAGCACAATCGTATTTGATGTTTTCTCAAAGTCTTGTGTTAAACATGATCCTGTTACTGGTTGTCAAAAGGGACTTATGGATGAGAGATGTCTTTTTTTTTTTTTTCCTGAGGTGCATTTTCATTCTCTTTTGGATTTTTGTGCCTCTGGCATCAGTTTAGTGCATGATGAACAGTAAGCTGAAAAACAAACCAGAGCAAGAAGAGTAACACAAAAGAATGACAGAATGAAAAATTTGATGATCCAAAAAGAAAAAAATAGGAAGATAAAAATATACTTGAAAGAAAGTAATTCAATGAAATATAATAAATTAAAATAAGGGAAAGGAAACATATGAGGACTGTGATAAGCATTTATTGATAAAACAGCAAATATATTTTCCTATCATTAAGTGAATTTCCCACTGTGGTGAGGTGTCTTCACTGGATTCTGAAAGATTTTACAGCACATAGGTAAGCTGTCAGAGACAAAGGCTCTTCTTTACTTAGACTTCAGGTGCATGTCCTCATTCGCAGTGACAAATTAATTTTACTTAATAATGTTAATTTCCTAACGAAATGTTGTTTTTTTCTTTCTGTTGGCACTGGATTGAGAGGTTATGTGCTTGTGTATCCATATGACACTCTTTTTACTGAGGACATTCTTTCATTTTGAATAAAATCAATGAAAAGCCCTTGTCTTGAAAGCAAATTTGAAAGTACTATAAAATATACAGTTATATGTTTTCATGTTTGTATGTACAGATACCCCTACATGATGATGGCAAAGTAACTGCTTTCTTCATTCCTTTTTTTTTTTTTTTCTTTGGTATGACATTTTCTTCTTGTAATTGTTTCTTTTTCTTTCTGATCTTCTTTCAGCTTCTGGCCATTAAGTCTTTTTAAAAGAGCATTTTTTGAAAAGGGCTTTTCCAGGAACATTTGCCTCTTTAAATAATACTGCAAACACCTTTCAGGTATTTTTGTCGCCAAACAAATATATAGTCTCAAAGTCATGGTGCAGTATCAACATGAGCACACTCCTTACAGACAGCAATTTGAATTCCAGAACTTCAGAGCTCTGCAGTGCCATCTTTAACTTGCTAATTCTTACTTCACAATTAGGTTCCACTTATCAGGAATGAACCATTTTGGAGATGTAGGTTCTGAGGACTTTATGAGTCAGTGGAATTAGAAAGAAGATTTTTAGTAGGAGAGAGAAAGTCTATGTCGTGAAAAGCTCTCCATGTCTGTGAAAACTACCCTTCAGGAAAAAAAAAAACTGGAAAAAAAAGTAAAAAGAAATGTGTTACAAGTAAGGAGACTCAGTGGAATTGTGACCAGCTAATGAAGTGGCTGGTCTGCATAAGAGTGGGCTCAAACTACATTTACATTTCCCTGAGGATGTGAGAATACACATATATTAGGGAGGGTGAGCTGCCCATTCTGTTTGGAATGAGCAATTTATACATCTGCCACCAATAGAGAAGTATGAAAAACTCCATACATTTGTATTAGTAAGGTAAAATTCTGTCATCTTAATGCAATAACTTTTACTCTTTCAAGGTGGTAAACAATGGAATTTCTCGGCCCATTAAGAAGACACATCTTACATCGGAGACTGTTTCTTAATTAAAATCTTACTCAGAGAAAAACCTTTCAACAGAAGAAACTACAAGAAAAAAAGGAAAAGTCTTAATGCTTATGGCATTTCTTTCTTTTCCAAGACATTAGTATCTCAGTGAGCAATTAAACTTGAATTTTGATTGGCTTAAGCACAACATTGCAGCTGTAAGATTATGTATTGAATGTAGATTTTGTTTGGATTGCATTCAAATAAACTGATAACATGCTGCTATTTTGTAACTTATCAAAGGCTAAACACAAAATAATTTACTCCACTAATTCAATATTTATCACAATAGAACTTGTCACACATCATTTATTCATGGAAGGAGACTTACACAGAATTTTATTTTATTTTATTTTATTTTATTTTATTTTATTTTATTTTATTTTATTTTATTTTATTTTATTTTATTTTGTGGATGCCCTACCCAGATTTTTAAAAAATTAATATTCATGTTCTTCTCTGGAGACAAATTGTGCTTTGCATTGTAATTCAATACTGCATCTGTGATAATCACATTGAGAGGATCTACACCTTGGACTGAGATAGATTACAGAATAATTAGAGGAAAAATAATGTACCACTTTCTGTAGCAATTATTTTTTTGTATAAAAATTATCATTTCTTTTAAGAGAAGTATTGAGCTTGCAATTAATTTATCATCATCATTTGCCTAGTGCTTTTCATTCTTAACCTGTTTTAAAAAGCTAACAAGTTATGTATGAATGATAGTAAGCTATCTATGGCAGAATATCTGTAAGTTCCTCAGTGTGACCTTCAATGGAACCATCAAAATAAAATTCACAACTCACAATATTACTTCCAGTATTACTTGCCAGTACTGCTCATAAAATGGACTATTTCTAAATCAGATCCTGAGCATAGCCAAATAATATTAGTATAATTACTCTCATTGTCATGAAAGAAAATATTCTTGGCTAAGATAATCTTGTTGGGAAAATCAGTTTAACTTCTGAACAGAATACCATAAAGGCTTTGAATTAATTTTATCTGTTTTAAGACCTAAGGAGAAAAAAAACCACCATAATTTCTAGTCAAGGGAACAAACAAAAAAACCCATAAACACTTGGGTTTCCTTGTTCATCACTAAAATTTGAAGGTTTTTGAGACTAAAACCAAGAATACATTCTAGCATAATACATCTGGATGTATTATTTACTATGTGAATCTGCTTGTTGACCACCTGCAAGGGAGGAGTTGTGTGAAATACCGAACAACATGGAGTTGCCAAATACTGTCCAGGAAGACTGAGGCATATGTGGGGTGTCTTTATTCAGCTAATCACATTATTTATGAAGCACTTATTCTGCAGGGTTGCTTCTAGAAACAAGAATAACCTTTTCACCTATGTTTTGTCTCCTGTGCATGTTCAGTATTTCAGTCTAAAACCCTGAGATAAGGACCAATGCAAACAGACAATAATAGATTATTTGTGGGACCGGAAGAAATCGTTTGCTCACACTTTGCAGAGGCTGGTGATGTTTCTCTCCTGAAATCAATCTGCGTTCTGTAAATAAATTGTTAATAAACACGCCTGCTTATTGGCATCAGCCAGAGAAACAGATAAAATCCCCAGCCAATTACTCCCCTGTTCAAGGAATCAGGTAGTTGGCTGATTTGCAATCAGATACACAGGCTGTCTGTCCTTTGGGGGTTTTCTGTGGGAAAGCTTTCTGAACTGCATACATATCACCCTATCAGAAGAAAAAGGGATAAAATAAAAACACCTCAGCAAGCTGCAAGGATCTAACTCACAGAGTGTCAAAGGGAAAGACTCAAGGTGACAAACTTTCATGCTCACTTTCCTGAGAGACACAGAATTTGTTGCTACTAAACCAGGTCTGTTGAAAAGGACAGCTCATGAAAGAGGAATGAGGGAAAAACAAGTCTCTGATGGCTCTTCCCAGTGAATTGAAGCAAAGGGCTTGATTTCACTGGGTGTATTGACAATAGTTTATACACTTTGTAGACGGCATTTCCTACTGAACTTTTTCTATGCAATGTTAGCAGATTGGTACAAAAAATCTTTTACTATTCCTGCAATGTGCTCACTCATGAAGAGACATTGTGAAATTATATTGCAAAGCTGAAGTTGGTTACTTCAGCTTACTGGATGTCTTTATAGAGAGTTTTGCAAGAAAGCCTAACTTTCTACCTGAAGAATTTTTTCCATGTCTACAAGTTCCCATAGAAGTAAAGTAAAAAATACATCTTACTTTGTTACCATGCTGAGAGAATGAATCACTATGAATCATTTATTATATGAGTTTAGCCTTTTTTTCCTGTCTGCAGAACGTCTACAAGCTTATCACAGCTTTCTTGCATATATTTGTTATTCTAAATTACTTGACAGGTCTTTTTTGTGTGTGAATTTGTTTACTCTGTAGGTTTCAATGTGTATTCTGAAATTATAACTTACCTATCAATTTGTGACTGGTTATCTAAGTCAGGCAGATTTCTTTTGTTTCCCTGCTTGTCAAAGTATTCACTCTATCTAGGACAAGTCTCTTGGTATGGACAGTGCTCAATCTGAAGTTAAGGACCCAGCTTCATGCATACAGGATCAGTCCTTCAGGATAGAAGCAGAAATTTGTTGTGATAGCATATGGTCATAAATTTAAAGTGGTTATATTTCTTGCTTTAATAAAATTTTTCTAAAAGCCAATTACGCCCTAATGTACTACAGGTAAGAGGATCAGAAACCCTCTTATGGAAAAATGTGAACGCTAATATTTTTTCATTATGAGCTTAGAGTCTTTGTTGTTGCAAAGCTCTGTAAAATTACCTATGCAAATAACCTGGTAGCCAGTGAATTCTAAGTGTCAGATGTACATGCTTGGGAGAAAAAAATAAAGGTAAGGGATTTCCACCTAGAAATACAGTTTCTTCTGATCATGGTTCAGGCAAATGCCAAGGGAAGTTACAAATAATCAAAGTTACAAATAATAAAGATACAAATAATCTCTTAGGTCAACACAAAGAGATGGAATCCCCAATATCTGCTGAAACCCATTTCTTTCTATCACCTTTATTTACAATAATAAACTTTTCATTAATCTAAGGAAAAGAAAACTTTTCATAGTAAATTGGAATTCTAGATACATTATTTAAAATATGGCTTGAAAAGAGTATTTTATATATAATACTGTATGATCTTTTTGAGTGTGTCTGGAGCACTTGGCATAAATGTGATCCCAAATTCCTCTTGCAGTCTCTGTGGAACTGTTCATAGACTCTGTTAGACACCTATCCAAAAGGTACAGAAAGGAAAAAATTAAGAAATTAATCACAATCTGCTCTTACCATTTTTACACTGATGATTGGTTTTAGTGGATGAAAAGCAAACGACAACTCTGCCTGTTTTATCAGTGCAAGCTGATAAAAAAGCTTAAGTTGACACATGTGCCAAAAATGTTCTCATTTTCTCCCAGGGGTAAGAACTTGTAGTAAATGGAAGGAAAAAAACTTCCCTTATCAGTGTGAGGTATTTTTCCATTGTCTTCAGAGACACTAAGCTAAAATGGCCATCACAAGCTGAGCATTCATATATAAAAGCTAGCAAACATTTCATTTTAAAAGCTAACCTGAAAAAAGGGGAGAATGTTTTTGTTGAAATACAGAGTGGATTAGCTGTGGACATGAGAGGAATTGGAGCAATTGGTTGTTTTCTAGACAGGGATTTAAAATTTAAACATACAACTAGACTGTCGTGGTTTCCAGATCTCATTTGCACCTTTACTTCAGGAGAAGGAGGGGTGGCAGGGAAACCAGCCTAGCAGTATTATCCTCAGTAATAATAAGCATAGGTTGCCCCAAGGAGAAAGAAAGGGAAATTAGATATATAATGTACATTAGAGAGGGTGTATACTGCTGACTGAGAGTTAGGCACTGACAGGCAGCAACTGCAGGGGAGCTGTCAGCGGCTCCACTAAGCTTTTCTAGCAGGTGTCATTGTAAGATAGTGGCAGCAAATAAACTGGAGACAGATTGGAAGAAAAACTAAAAAAGCTTCATAATGGAAGGGATGGATTCACTTGTCCACATATTTCCACGTGCATGTAACATCTTTTTTTTTGTCTGTACTATTGATTTTAATAACTGACCTTTCTATGTCAAATCTTCCAATCGGGAAATAATGTGAGTCTATTTCTGAGGCTTGTGATTTTTAAAATTCATGCTGGATGATGCAGAATTCAGCTACAACAATTGCCTGTTCACAGATACCTACTAGACAGAGATGTCCTACTGACACAGAGTGGACAAGGGGAACACAGCAAGTGGTGTGGTGTGGAAATGTATAGCTGTGCATATTCACAAGCATGACTTTGAGCCCCACCCACACATCCTTTCAACCCAGACTCAATATATCACCATTGCTGATTCTAAACTAAAGGCAAACCAGCATGGTACCATTTCATTAGCAATCATCCCTACTGTATATGCCTTCAAGGGGCAGATTTGCTCTATTTTTAGGCTCTACTCCTAATTTTCTAATTTTCTCTCATTGCAATATAATTTTATTGTGTAGGTTTTATATGTCTCATTCCTCCATTATCTTGCCCTTTAGCCACTATTTCGATTTGTGTTCTGCCTGACTGGATCCACAGCAGCAGACACCTTCTTGTCAGACAGTCAGTAGAGACTCAAACTTTATTGCCCATAACAAATAAAAGTTATCTTCCCACTTTAAAGCTTATCTGTGACTTGGAGAGTCTACAAGTTCAGAAACACACTGTTGATGGAAGGCTATAATATGAATGAGCAGATGAGACAATTAGACTGCAACCATTTGTTTAAAGGATTTAGGGTCTCTTTATAGCCTCTGTGAGCCATTATTAGTATTTTATTACTTTGCCTTGTGATGGAAGGACACATAAGACAAAAGACAGTTTTTCAGAAACTTTTTTTTTTTTTTGTGAAAGATCTGATAGGAAAATCCACACAAATTTATTAATTACTTAAAGAATGTCTGTGAAGCAACTGTTTGCTTGAGAAATTTTTCTAAAGAAAAATGTTTTTTCTTTTTTCTTTTGTTTTCTTACTTAAAAAGTAAACAACTTTTTAATCCAGGAGTTTTTGTTGTAACTGTTCCTTTAGAAATTATACTCATAGGTCTTCTTTCAGTTTTGCTGAGAATTATATATGAATAATTAGAAGCAATTTTACTATGTTCATTTTGTGTCAAGTACAGGGGGGGAAAAATTTTCAGCTCCAGGGAAATGGTGGCATTCAAGAGGAAAGGAAGGGTGGGCTGAAAACATTTAATACCAAGACCAAAAAGAAATAGACTTTTCAAAGGGAACAAAATCAATCACACAATTTTTTATTACAAGCAGAAAAATCTTGACCATAATGACCAATTCAAAGAGGGCAGATATGCAGGTCAGGCGAAAAGGTATTTTGAGTCAGCACTGCACTCTGTTTCCACTGGCGTGTTTCAGCATCTGTGGACAGAAAATTGTTTGGATAGCCAGCTGTTTATTGACACATTACAGAGAATTCACTTTTTTTTAAATGACTCTTACAAGGATATTTCCAAATAAAGCCAAAGAATTCCATGGTATATATATTGGGTTCTTTGGCTCACAGGCTGCTCCAAGAAAACTGTACATTTGAGGACTTTGAGATATTCAGAGACTTAAAAAAGGCAGCTTCACAAGCTGCAGTACCATTTAATGTTATTTTCCCTTTAATTTATAGGCATCTTAAACTCCAGAGTTCAAAGCTTGTTCAAGCCTTTCAGCTTGAAATGTTAAGAGCTTTACAAAGCAAACATGTTTTTATCCTCAAAGAATGACATTTGAAAAAAAGTATCTTAAAAGCTAATAGTACATATTGATTTTTGCTTATAATTCTAGTCCAAATAGCTTAGCATCTTTTTTATAGCACAGTGACAGAATGTCAGTGCTTTAATTTATTTATTTTTGCCTAAGAAGAAATTAAGATAAGAATTTTACACTAAAATATGCAATTCTAGAATCACTGTAAATGTGATATTGAGAAAATAAATCTGTAATTGCCTATTATCTTAAAATGAAAATTTTTATTTGCATCTACTTCTAATTACTACAAGCAAATGAATTCAGCTATTTCAAATAGCTGTGTTAGAGCATTGTAGCGTAATATCTCAGTAATTAACATGATGCAAATTAGGAGACAGACAATAAGGACGCCACAAATAATGTGATGGGCCAAAAAAGTTATCTTAGGGTAGGGCAGAAAAACTTGCCTGGTTTGTATTAGTCATGCACTTGTTCAGAGTTGCCATCCATAGCATCAACAAAATAAAGGAAATATTTAAAAATGCTATATAATATTTATTATTAAGAGATAAAACTCACCAAAAAATTAAAGTAAAACTAGATTGAAATAAAAGGGGAAAAGTATCCTGTTAACATCATTAGTAGATTAAAAAGATCCTTAACATTTAGGATGCTTTGATCAAAATCATGTTTCCAGTACAAAATGAAAGCATCACCTTGTGCAAATCATGACCCATTTGAGAGAGATTCTTGTCAGCTAAAAGGTAAAACTGTCTGGAAAAATGAGTCAGCTCTCTAAACTCATGAAATATCTGAGCTAAAAGGAAAGGGTGATCTTAAGGTACCCCCCACTGCTGCTCGTTCTGTACCAAGTAGATGTAAGCTGAGTCAAACTTCACTGCATTTGCAGACACCTTCATTGCTTTTCAAAATGACCTTGCTCAGCAAACTGCATAACCAAGTTTTGTCCTCAATTGGCACTCAGAGTGACCTTTGGTAAGGCTACTGATTTCAGCATAAGATGTCAAATGTCACATGAGTACAAGAGATGATAACCTTTCAGTTGTGTCAAGAAACAGAAGGAAGATGCTACTTTGCAGATCCACTGGTAATATATATCGTTAATCACAAAGAATAGATTGTCCTAAGTTCACATCAGCTGCTGACCCGTTTCTGATGCATTCAGAATAAGAGTGAATGAGTGGGAAAGCAAATGAGTGTGGATTTAAAAGATGCTTTCTCAATAGGTTTAATAAGTTATAGAGTTCTTGGAAAAGATGAAAAGATGAACAGCATTAAGTGCTCATTTTGAGTGTATTCATTAAAAAAAAAAGGGAAAAAAAGAAAACGGAGAAAAAGCAAAAAAGAAAAAAGAATCCAAAACAAATATTGCTACCAACAGTATATTATGAAGGTGAATATTCTAAACTGTCCATCACAGACTGAAATGGTAAGGTAAACTTGGGATGTGGTTTTTTATGACATTTGTTTTCAAGAGAAATACAACCAGTGTTTGATGATAGGTGAACAGTATTTAGATGATTTAATGAAAAAAAGAGCACAAAAAAAGAGACTAGAGAAGCCTTTCCCTGAGGAGATCAGGGTTTTCTGATAAGAAAGACAAGAGGTAGAATCTTGTTTTTAAAGCACCCATTCACAGTGAGATTTATAGTGTGAAATGAAAGAAAGGAGTGATGTTATTTTGACTATTTCTTTAGCTCATGGCAGGGTCAGCTAAAGCTAAGTTATTCCAGAGTGATATTTGTGTAAATTGTGTAATGGATATATTGCATTACTCTTAAAATTTCTATCTGAGAAACTGGCTATTTTTAGCTCAAGTTTTTTATCCTATCCTTTGTTTTAATTGAAGTTTTTTTTCCCCTGAAGTGCAACTGGAATCTATCTTGTTATGCTGTAAGACTGTTCCTTATTATTCTACACAAAATAGAGACCTGGAGAACAATTTATTCTTTTCATCTTTATGTGTCTGACTACCTTTCTCCTACAACCTTCCTAAGTAAATAATCAATTTTTTTTCATTCTTTTCTTACAAGTAATATTCTAGACATCTGATCATTATTTTCTTCCTGAAATTAAGCCTGGTAAAAAGCTCTTATTGTTCTAGCAATAAAAGCTAGAAATAAATTAAGAAATATTTTTTAATTTCTACAAATGACAATTATGTTTATGCACTAAGGGCTGACACATTCACCCCTGCTAATTCCCATTCAGTCTGTGGTCTTCTCTAAAGCTCAAGTCCTCCTCTGGACACTGGCTGCATACACTACATCATTCACTATTCTTTACTCCTGCAACTCATTATTTTACTACTCAATATTTCATGAAAAACAATATTTTTAGTTAATTTTTGCAAATTCCTGGGGTCATGTATAAATATATTCTTTTCCTCTGGATTGTTTGATAGCCCACTCACCTTGGTATCAACAGTATATCCTGCAAGCACTATCATATCCCATGGCATTCCAAACATCACTGGGACAGGACATCCTTTTGGTCATCCAACACCAATAATTAAATGAACTTGAATTTTGTGACTGCAGAGAACACATAGTGTTCATACTATTTGAAGAGAATTTCAAAGCTGCTGTGAAATTCTATTCAAAAGTATACCTACATTATAGAATTTCTGTCTAAATAAAATTTCTTTGTTTTATAATACTTTCAGAAAAAGTTTTCAACTTGTGCAAAATCAAAAAAAGTCACATCAATCGTTTCTTCACTCCAAATTGGTCTCTTAACCTGTGATAAAAATAAATTAGGGTGGCTTGAAGTTTTTTTCCTTTCTTTCTTCACAAATGTATGCTGTTTTTTTCTCCTCTTCTTGTTATTATATAGATGTTTACAAATGTTTGCCTAGTCAAGATTTTTAGGGTATGGAATTGCTTTTGTTTGGTTTTTTGTTTGTTTTGGGGGCTTGTTTATTTTTTGGTTGTTACATTTTTTGAGGGAGTAGCTTTTTTGGTTTTGTTTTTGTTTTCATTTTCTTGTTTAGAGAGAAATTAGGGGCAAGCTGACTGTTCTGCAAATTCATGGTTCCTTCCACTCATTTGAAGAGCAACATGTGCCAAATGCTGACAACTTACATTATAGTCCAATTCCTACTATTAGTTCTCCGTATTAACTGAGTGTATCTCAAGGACTAGAGCCTTAAAAGCAAATATGACATGCAAACATTTGCATGATTACTCATACAGGTATGATTATATCTCCAGGTTTTCTTTTTTTTTCCCATCTTCTGGAAGGTTTTTATGTGACAGGAAGAAAGTCCAATGGTTTTGAAGTTTTATTCCTTAAGCATGTGGGTTAACTCTAATGATGTTCTAGTATTTCGTATTCTTCTTGCTGTTGACTGAAAACAGGACAGATGTAAGCTTTTAATAAAGAAAGCTAACTTTTCAATATTGACTTCTAGATTTGATGAATATTTATATATGAAAGCACACATCTTTTATTAGATGTCTCTTATCTGGACAATGAGGGGAAAAAATGGAAATCTCCTACTATCCAGAATTCAGAGTGCCAATGTTTTTTCTATTCTGATTTGAAATGGAAGTAAAAAATTCTGAAACCAAGTGCCTCCATTCCTTTCCTCCCATAAGAAATGTTTTAATCAAATTGATTTAAATTTTCTTTTATAAGTATGAATGAAAGCAGATGAAATGCTGCTCTGAAAGAAAAAAAATCAGATAATTTTATTTTGGAATTCTGAAAAACAAAAAAAATTTATGTTGCTGGAATGCATTCCTTTCTTTAAAAAAACAAAACAAACAAAAACAACCAAAATTTATTTTGTTCAATTTGTTTTCTTCTATGAAAGAATTTGATGTATTTAAACTTCATTTTTCATGAGAAAAACCAGTTTTTTTCAAAAAAATCATATCTTCTGAATAACCAATACAAAATTCTGTAGCACTGAAAAGACAAGATTCTTTTAGAAAATAAAAATTGATTGAATATCACATCAAAGTCTTCATTAAAATTTTTATTTAATGTCTAAATTGCCAGAACAAAGATTAACCTCCTTTTACATAAGAAGTCAAAACTCAACTACCAAACTCATCTTGAAATTACAGCATTATTATCTACCAAATATTGAGAAAATTTGAGAAAGAAGCCATTTAATGTTAATTGTGAAATGACAAAACATCCCTCTACAGTCGGAGAGGATGTTAACCATGAGAAGAAAATTATTCCTTAAGAAAATGAACTCCTGCTTACTATAAGCAAGTAATTAAAAATAAAAATAGCTAAATCAGGATATAATCTTATTTAGCATTTATTGTTTGGAGCTTTTAAGTAACAGGAGAGGATAAGTGAAGAACTCCTCTGAGGAAAACACTAAGTCACGTAAAGAAAAATGGATTGTGTCAACTCCACCCACCAAATAATCACAAAGTATTCTCTCCTGAAAATAAAAAGGAGGAGGAAAAAAAAGAAAACATTTCTGAGTTATAGTCTAGGGTAAAGTAGACTTTAGGTACCCAAACTGAGAGAGAATTTATCTTAACTGACACTGTATTTATATGTTTGGCATTTGAAAAGCAAGTGGTGTTGTATTAATTAAGTGGGATTAACTACCTGTCACAATTTTCAACAGTTTGAGATTGTTCTGAGAGTCAGGGGGATTAGAAGCAACTGTGACTGCAAATTACAGAATGTATCCTCTTATTTTTCATTTCCACATCCTCATCAGATTAGATCTCGGAGTAGGCAAAGATTTTGAATAAAAGGCCCACTGTTTCTTACATTAAATAGCTATTGCAAAATGGCCTTTTTCAGTAATATAAAGGAGTCACCTCACTTCACACCGATGTGCTGTAGTTACTCTATCTACACTATTAAACTGGCAAGATTTGACAATGATCTAAGAAAAACTGTTTATTAAAAGCCATTATTTACTTTTATCATCTCTTTTATTTCATCAGTGTATTGGAATTTCAGAAAGTAATATACTGCAGCCATAGAAATAGATCTTTCTGATTTATGCCTAAATTGGATTCAAAATTCACTACTGGAGCAGGTCAAGTGATCTTCCTGAAGAATGCCAATGCCATGCAGGATACTTCCTGTTAATTTCTATAGGGTTGGTCTCAAGTGATTTCATCTGAAGCTTTAAATTTAGTGCTGTGTGGGAGTTACCCTGGTTAGATACCAGGTGCCCAGCAAAGCCACTCTATCATTCCCTCAGCAACCGGGCAGAAGAAAGAAAATATAATGAAAGGGTTGTGAGTTGTGTTTCTCTCACATATTTTCATTCCTCTCTCTTATTTTTTTTTCCTGTTTTGGCTGAAAATACAGCTTTGTGCTTGATTAAAAAAAAAAAAAAAAACCAAAAAACAATCAAAAAAACCCAAATCAAACCAAAAAAAAAAAAGAGACCCCAAATATCTCTTGAATGCAAGAAAATGCAATTTGTGTTGAAAGGTAAGGGATAAATTCCAGTAGCTGTAACAGTCTGGAATTTGCCAAATCTCAGCCTGGACAGGGAGTCCAAGAAAGTTCAGTGTAACCACTTCATTCTGGAGATGAATGTCTATATACTGCACAAGAAATTATGTCTGTGATCAAAAAACTTCTTTCTTTTAATATTTCAGTCCAATTAATAAGGCTGAAAGCAAGTGAACAAAACCAGCACAATCATTCATCTTCAAAATCTGTGATGCAGCAGTTCAGATGAGGATGGTGGTGATGATCTGTCTCCATAATGCAACATTTAGCTGAAGCCATTCAGTTCTTTTGTTAGTGCTCTTGGGAATACATTTCATCAGGAGATATTCATTGTGTCTTTGGATAGACCACAGTAATGAAAAAAGCCCTCTGCATAGCATTCTTGAATTATATTCTCATGCCGCAGGAACTTGAAAGCCAAACTATGCAGAACCGAGTGCATTGTGTCAGGGGGTTATGCAAATATTTGCTTAATAGTTATGAGCCATGCAGTTTCTGCAAATGTTTGTTCAAATTTCAGTGTGACTTGGCCATGTACCTTCTCAGCTGTAGCAACTTGTTTTGAGAAAATATTTGTGTGAACTTTGCAAACCAAAAGCCTGTTGTGCAGCTCAACTTCACACTTTTGTCTTGGCCAGCTCTGTGATTAAGAAATGTGGTGCTGCCTGGAACAAGGTTTGCCTTGCATTTCTTCAAATATTTCTGAAAAAACCCAGCAGTTCTGGAAATGTTACTGCTGCAAAGGCAGGTAGTCTTTTAAGAATTCACATGAGGAAAAAATGTGATATCTTAGACAACTAGTTTTACATTACATTAACCCTGTCAGTAAGCAAATTAGAACTACACATAATTTTACTTAAATTACTTAGATTATAAATTGTATTAGGTTGGGACTTTCTTTTGTCTGGTGTTCATAAATTACTTAGCACAATACAGACCCTGCTTCATCCAGCAACCTTTAAAAGCTCACAAATGGGTATTACATGGCAGCACAAACACTTGAAACACTCTGACTCATTTTGATTGCAAAATGAATCCAAAACATGTGGAGTCTGGGTCCTTGGGACACTTTTCAAGCAGTTCCATGTATTTGGGTATTAACAAAGGCAGCTGTTTGAGACAACTGAAGAGATTCAGCACATCAACAAGACAGAACTGATTTGATGTATACAAGATAAATCAATTATCTGACCTAGCTCAGAGATCCCTTACTATTCTTTCATGATTTCTAAGAAACTATTGAATGGAGGGGTTAGTCAATCAGTTGAATGGCCATGCATGTACATTATTCATCTTTTCAGAATAATAAAAAGTTTAAAATTCTAATTTCTTCACTTTGCAAGTTATCTGGATACAGATTATGAGTTTTACAAATATATTTTCCATTTGCAGTTCTTCAGTAAATAGCTTGTGTCAAGAAATTTTTACTACTGACTCATTCATGAGCTGATCATTGAGAATATTCAGTATTTATGTTATATAATTCGTCCTGTAAATTACATGGCATATTTCCTGAGTAGGTGATTTATAAATAGCTTTATAAATAAAATTAATTGTATTTTCCTTTATCAGATAAACTGTAAACTTTCCTTGTTGTTCAAAAGTACCATCCAAATAATAACAATCTGCAAATTGTATTGCTGATGCCCACAATTCCAATAAAATTGATGGTGCCTTTTTTGTGGATTTTTTTTTAAATTTAGAAAAGTCAAAAATAAACACTTGTAAATATAGGTAAATTACTGAATGGGAGTGATTACAAACAAAATACTCTGAGGTAATGTGAACCCTGTTTTTATAGAAACAATAAAGTGGCTCTTGTACTAAGGTATGTGAAAACATTATAAGGGAGAAATATAGAGTAATTTGAGTCACTTTTAAGATTTTCAGATCCATTATTGTGTTCACAAGATCAGACATATTTGTCTCCCTCTCTCTTACACTTTGAGAAAGAAAACACTTATTTTTAAGGTGTGAAACATTTTTATCAAAAAGAGAAGTGAAGTAAAGGGTTCCAAAGTTATTGAGGGTGGGGAAATTAAAAAATCAAATAGCAACAAAACCAAATTACTGCTTTCTTTTCAATGCTGCCTATTCCATGAGCAGTAACAGGCACTGTGCAGAACAGCATGGTGCAATCCAAATGTCACTGGTCCTGGGGATAGCAATGCCCCTGAAACAATGAGAGGAGGTGGCCCAGCTGCAGCATTTCTCTCAGACTTGTATTTTGCGGAGATATTTAGAGCAGAAGTGGCATCTGGGCCTTCCAGCTCAACTGCACAACACAGTAGGGGTTGAACAAAAAAAAAAAAAGAAATGGGAAGCAATGTACTTGGTTGGAGTTCCACATCTGCCTGGCACTTAAATATCATTGAAAATGCCAAGAACCCATTTCTTTGGCATTTATTTAAACAATAAATATAACAAAAACTCCTCACTATGAACAGAACCAAAAGTTTTCATTTAATTCCTTTTTTAATAAAACAGGCAATGAAATAGCACAACAAATTTGCTCCAGGGATATGCTTTATTGAAATCACCTTGGATGCAAAGGAAAGCAGTAGCAGGAGCATCAGGAGCAAGCTGGAAGCCACCAAGGGCAGCTGCACAGTGACAAGGAGAGCAGCCTCACCGTCCCCAAACAAGAAAAGCAGGACAGGCATGGTGACAGTCACCAGGAACCTGAAAGGCAGACAGCTCCAGGGTTTACATGTGGTGCCTGAGCCAAAAAGCAGAGGATGCACAGGCAGAGGTCCCAGATAAGCTCCTCACAGCTTTTTTCCTCAACTTAGCTCTTTTGCCAGAAGTTTGGTCCAAGGTTTCAGAGATAGACGCCAACAATTGGCAGTGGAGGCTACAGATAGGTCAGGTCTACAGATAGATTCAGAGTTCGTCAGTGAACTGAGGACCCTGACAAGCACAACAATCCAGGGTTTTCCTTACATCTTATTGGCTTTTCTTTTTCTTTTTAAATGAGGCTTTATACTGAGTGCTAAAGGAGATGGGTAAAATAATTCAATATTTCATTGCCTTGATGCATTCCCTGAAAGTTCTTTCAATGGAAATTCTTTTACTACAGTTTAGGCAGCAAATCTCACCCATCAATTATGATCATGATGAATACTCTTCATAAAAATAGGCAGACACTGGGAGGAGAGACAAGAAGAGATTGCCTTCCTCAGACTGTCCATATTACTGAGGCTACTGGAGTAAACGGCACCTTTCCAAACCTAGGAATCAGCTCTGCTTATGCCTTCTTTTGCTCCCAGCCACACAGAGATTATTGAATAATGAAGCTTAGTTTTCAGAGGATTAATCTTTCCCCTCACCAGTTTAATGCCTAGTTTTGGGAAGTACTGGTGGGCAATTATGTGGTCCCTTATGACAGCCAAATACTTTGCCATGGTTCTCTGCCTCTATCATTGAGTTCTGCACTTTGATTCCCTTATAGAGAAGAACTACAAACTACTTTTTTATTAGACAATTTATTGGATTGGGGAAATAAAAAATAAAATAAGCATGAGAGATGCAATAAAACTACACATGTTTTCTGTACTTCTGAATATATTATTTCTTTTGTGCCAGGAGCTATGAAGATAAAAAAATCTGTGCTAGCCACTAAACATTCTGAATGAATAAGAAAAACTCATACCATTAGGTAATAATAAATATCCTATAGAAATGTTGATAAAAATTATGTTTTGTGACCAGAAAGCTGATCATAAGTACCAACCAAAAAGAAAAAATAACAAAACAAAAGGACAAAACGAACCTCCACACTGAGTAATGCGAATAAAGGATATTTGCATATTTTTCCAGTTATTATCAATCTAAAATGGAGGCAATTGTTTTAGAGGTCAGTGTGGTAGAATAAAAATGTCGAGGTTACTATTTAAGTAATATACAGAACACTTTAAAATTATCTGAAGCAACAAAATAGAGGCAAATTAAAATCATGATTGTAAGAGAAGGCAAACACAGAAAGTCAAACTGAAGCAAATATTTCAGCCTAATGTGTTTAGTGAAGGTCACTCTAATTGGTTTCAAAATGTTCCACAAATTTTGCTTTTAGGGTAGGTTATTTCTATTTGATACTGAAATAGAGCTCACTGCTGAACCTCTGAGGAGCAGATCCTACTTACCTCCTGGCTGTCAGGAATTAGGGGTTAAAGATGCAAATGTGAGAAAGGCATATGGATGCAGGGATTTGTAGGTTCTGAAACTTATTTGAAGTTACAGGAACCTACAGAATAAATGATTTGAAGTCCTGTATTTCAAAATCTTCCACAGAAGCTATTTCTTTCCATCAAATATGTAGAATAGTGGGGATAACTATTCTACTTCCTTGCTTAAGCTTAGAGACAAGTAGGTAATGAGAAAGAGATGACCTACAGGGAAACAACAGGGATGTGATCAATCTAATAATCCAACCCCATGAGACCACCCAGCAGTTGTTAGGAAATATACTTGGGAATGCCCTTGGCATCCTCAGTCCAGAAATCCTGAAGTGAAAGCAGGTAGCAGCATGAGCTTTCTTTAGTTGAGCAGAGTAAGAATATTTCTTTCTTATAAAATATGACTGCTCCTTTTCTACCTAATAGCTTAGTTACTGCAGTGTTCTTCTAGAGACTGAGATAAACCAGTTCCATTCTTTCCCTAGATGTCTTGTAACATGTCCACTTTACCTGAAAAATACCTTGGATAAACCATTAGTACTGTCCTGAAAAGCAGGACCACAACAAAGACCTCTGCCACAAGTCAGTGAATATCCTGAGTTAGGCTGCTGTTTGCTCTCTAGTTAATTTATAAACAACAGTTTCAGTAAGATGAACAGAAATTTATTTTTCCCTTTAAAAACCTAAGTCTGTCTTTCCCTTGTGTCTGATGTCTCTTAATGAGAACTGAGCTGTGTCTGTATTACTTATTAGATAAAAAAAGCAATGCTTTTTGGGTTTCTGTGTAGTTAATCAACAGTGCTCCTTGCAGCTACAGCGTGGTGCTGCATTGGGATGATGAGACCTTCACTTTGCTCTCCCTTGGAAGAAAGCCAGGCATGCAGGCAGGGGATGTACTTGTAAAGGAGCTCTGGTACAGGCAACTACAGCTTGGAGACTGTGAGACATGCTGCAGAATGCACTGATATTGTATTCAATACACAAAACTTTTTAAGTTTAAGCACCTTCTATACCTGCATTACATAACTGAGGCAAAACTTCTAGATATTAAAATAATCTAAAGGCTAGTGGACCTGAGAGCTTAGAACGCAGATTTGATTTGAACTGTAATTTTTAGCCCATAAGAATTTTTGTTGAAGTGCCCTAGAATTTTTGGTGGGTTTTATTTGGATTTTGTTTGGTTGCATTTTTTTTTTGCTGTTGTTTCTTTTTTTAATCTGATCTTCTTCTTTGCCCTACCACAGATGATGTAACTTGGCACTAAGGTTCAGTTTAAAAACTGCTTACCTGTATAGGCAGATGGAACCAAAAGTATCAGAAATTTCTAAAATAACAGGCTGATAAGTATTTCAGACTAAACAGACATAAAATATTTGCATGAATTAGAAGATGCTATGTGCTTAGAAGTCAAAGAATCTGATTCCCATACTAAGTTGAAAGATAATTATGTTTTCAGTAAGCAGTGTTAGTTTAGTCTTTCTAACATTATTTTGAGATTTAGAGTTTTTTCCTCAGCTGAGGGCACTTGTTATAAGCAATTGGAATGAAATAATGTTTTTAGACCACTTTAATAATATTTTTTAAGTGAAGAGAAATATGAAACTTTTCAGATGACCTAAATAACATCTAGAATTATGAGAAGGAATGATAGCAAAGGTAGGACAAAATATTCTCAGTATGAATGATTCAGACATTAGAGACCACAATTTAAATGCAGAGAGAGAGACAGTATACAAAGAGTTCAAGCAGAGAATTTCCCTTATTGCAGTTGCCAAGTAAAGCCATCAAAGCAAATAGCTCAAATGAGTTTAAGAGAGAACCCTGCATGTCTGATCGGCAGGGGAATCAAAGAATATAGTTACTAAGCAAGAAAATGGGTGTGAGATAAACTTAAAGGGAACAGTTTATTGAGTCAGGTGTCCTTTTCTCTCTCTGGCAATGCCTTGTGTCCTTGTTTCTTAATCTGCCATAAAAGAAGGATCAAAAATAGACATAAGGAAAAGCCCTGCAAAGACTATAATTAAAATGTACTGCAAATGTTTTATTCTGACTGATTTGTGTTTTGATTTGGGGTTTTTACATTAATTAGAGAGACTATAAAGGCTGTGACAACCATTTCATCAAAGACAAAGGCTTAAATAACAGCCCAAGACAGAAAGATTCCTTCTTAATGAAAACTTGTTAAATATGTTAAATATGTGAACTAAGAAAATTTTGAAACTGTGGATCTGAAGAAGGAAAACTACATAGATGTGAAAAGTGGAACATAAAACCTATACTTGGGAGAAATTGGCCTACACCGTACAAACCAGAGAATTCAGTCTGCCTGAAGAGTTGCCAGGCATAGGTTGCAATACTAGACACTGTGCATCAGTATGTTATTTTTAATTAGCATCACAATTTGCATGTCATAATTACCTTTCCGACTATCTTCTGGGAGATAAAAGCACACCTATTAAGAAAACTTCAATGTATCACAGTTTCTAGATATAAATAATAAATAAATTTGCTCTATGATATTGCCTGGCAATCTTTCCCGAAAATGGCAAAAGCACAAATATGCTTCATTAATCAAAAAGACCTGGAAACATTTGAGTTTTAAGATGCTACTGCTTAAGGAATATTTTGTATCAACAACTATTTTAATGATTTTCTTTCAAAAGTAAAACTGCGGTTTTATTTAATAGCTTGATTACATATTTCTTTAAAATGCTCGCGTTGTTATAAGCTACAGTTTAGTGCTTACCCACAAAACCAACTTGTAAAACCTTGGAAGGACTTCACAAAGGATAAGCTGTGGCCATCTGTACTAAAATCAGTGTTTCTCACGTAACCACGTGAAAGTGGGATACTCTGAAGTGTTGAGGATTATGAGTGGTAACTTCTTAGGTTGAAGCTAACCAGGAGGCAGGATCTATCTTTAGTTCATCAGATAATTTATAATCTTCTCACCACCTACATTAGTCTTCCAGACCAGAGGTACAAGATAGGACAAGGATGTATAGCAAGGGCCTGCAGGATTTGAAAGGATTTTCTGAACAATAAATAGGTTTTTAGGTCTCCTATGTTTGAGTTTTAGTAGTTGCAGGGATAAGACCACTAGACTGTGTGTCTTCCTTGCTGAAGAGCTTGTGTGTGTGTGTACATGTGCAGAGTACAGTTCTTTCCTGTTCTCAAAGTTATAAATTTCAGAATATTGTTCTTTACTATCTCTAATTTAGAATAAATAGACAACCTGAACTGCAGGTTAACTTTGCACTTGGGATCAGATGGCACAATTAGGCTAACAGACTCAGTATTTCTGGTTTGGTTTTTTTTTTTTTTCTCCTTTTTTTCTCCTTTTTTTCTCCTTTCTTTCTCCTTTCTCCTTCCTTCCTTTCTCCTTTCCTTTCCTTTCCTTTCCTTTCCTTTCCTTTCCTTTCCTTTCCTTTCCTTTCCTTTCCTTTCCTTTCCTTTCCTTTCCTTTCCTTTCCTTTCCTTTCCTTTCCTTTCCTTTCCTTTCCTTTCCTTTCCTTTCCTTTCCTTTCCTTCCCCCATAATAGTACATCATTTTTAGAAGACATCCACAGTAGAATTTTTTCATCTTAGTGGAACAAAACTCAAGCATATTTGGTGTGGATTTTTTCCTGCTTTTATTCTTGGGATCGGAACACAGAATTTAATTTTTTTTTTTTTAACTCAACCAAAGACTGAGGTGATGATGTTAACTGCTTGACAGTGAGACAACATTTAATGCACATTACTCTATTAATTCTAGCTAATTTTATTTTTCAATCTTACTGGAGATGTTAAGAGAAATGGGGTTTTTTTTTTGCACTTTTCCTTAGGACTCAAAAATTCTTCAAGGAAACAGAGGATCAGGTTTTCCCAACTTCAGCGCCAATCCACTTTATTGAAGCCCTCAGTGTTGATACTGGGAGAATACACTCTTAAAAAACAACAGTGGTGAGCTTGAAGAAAATAAAGGAAGTCTGACTGATAAGTTAGTGGCTTTCTGTTTTATCTTTGTCAGAATTAGTGTCTGCAGACTTGTTTGATTTTTATGGCATGTTTTTTTCTCTAACAGAAAAATAGGACCAGCTCTAGCATACAGACACCCTGTGGTGAATCATCCTATGGTAGTTAAAGACAGTAACTTACGGCGCATGCAAAAGAGAAGAAAAGTGTACTTGAAGCACTCCAGTCACTGTCTAGTGTAATCACTTCAGCTGCCAGCAATGGTAGTTTGTGCTGCTATGCCAGAATGAAGCAGATGAAAGATGCTCACAGACTCCCTTTTGCCAGCTCTGCTATCAGGGTTTAACCTCCAGGAAGCACACAAGGCAGGCAGCAGAGCAGCGGTGATAGCTTAAGTAGCTGCAGAGATCTGCTTTGCTGAGCATGAGCAAGCCTTTAGCTCATAGCCAGGCTGTGCATTTTTTGCTGTTAGAAGCACACAACTCTGTGTGCAATACTTGATGAGTGAAGAGCAGAAACATATAATTTTTAATTACCTTCTTGGTGGGAGAGTAGAATGAGACCACAGCATTTTGCTTATTTTCATTTTGAATTTGATGTAGGTTTAAAACTATGCTTCTCTACTTACTCCAAATGAGTGACATACTAATTCCCTGTGCTGCTTAAAAGTCTTCCAACACATCTGATTTTTTGTAAATCTGTCTTTTGTAAATTTAATTTATATCATGAGAACCCTTGAATTTCACATGCCTTTATTAAAAAGTGCAGCAAGTTACCTGCACTTAAATAGCAACCAGAGAGAAATAATGAGTGAAATCTAACCAGACACATTATCACAAAGTAAAATAAATATCTGTTTTTGTCAGTGAATAGACTAATCTTCATCCTTTTTTTCCCCCAAAATAAACTTACCTTTAAATGAAAAAGGCAAATGTACACAAATATATTAGAGTTTAGTTTACATTCTTCCTGGAACACTCAAGTTTCTTTCATATCTTTATGGTTTTGTCTTTATATTTAAAACAAAGACCTTTCTCTTTTCATCTGCTTTGTTTCATAACTCCCTTCTCTTTGAGTGTCTGTCTCAAAGACGTGATGTAAGCAAACAGTTTCACTCAGGTTCTTAGGGGCAGTGAGCAGAGATATGCAAGCAGATCCATTGTGTGAACTGTCATTATGAGGCTTTATGATGTTACACCTTCAGCCCAAAGAGGCTACTTGAAGTTATATTGAGTTCTTTGCAGAAAAAGGCTTTGTCACTTTATCCTGCAAATGTATATGATATCCCCAGAGAAAAGGTCAGTTTTCAATTCATTGTTGTCCCAAGCTCATATTATTTTGTTGCTGTTGATAACACACTAAAGGTGTTTTGAATCCTTGTGAAGGTGATTTTCTTTGACAACACTTTCAAAGCTCAGACGAGTTGATTCAATTAAAATAAAATCTGAAGTTGTCAGTATAGGAAGAAGTTGAATAGTCTTTTTATACAATGAATTGTACATCTGAAGCACACAATGAAGCAGACTACAAAAAAATAGTATTTTTTCTTTAATACAATTGTTTTGCTGAGAAGAAAGTTCTGCATAGCTCTATGAGATTCAGTATATCCAAGAGAAGGTAGCAACAAGGCAAATATTCTGTTTAGGTTTGGTCTTTTGGTGTTCTTTTATACCCAATAGAAGAATTCTGTTTCTTGTTCTCTAAATGTTGTTGTAGAAATTTGAAATAATCTATAACCATGGGGTCTATAAAATTATATCACTAACTACCTCACCTGTTCTTTTACTACCATTACACAGTGGATGATTGAACAAAAGAAAGAAGATGAAAGAACAATGTGAATATATAGTTTTCCACATGCATTGAAAACACACTCTCTTATTGCCTCCCACTGCTATTCAAGACATGGGATTCTACACATCCCATTTGAGCATCCGTGGGAGAATTGACAAAGTCAAAATTATGACAAATACTTCTGAAAAAAATAGGAACATGATGGAGCATCTACAGACTCCAGGCTGTACAATATCAGTCTTCTGTTTTTTAACAGCAGGTAGTGTGGCACACTTGTAAAATGCTACAGTGGCACTAAGGACCAAAGACCTGCAGACTTGGTCTAGGATCATTACTTGAGACAGGCTCTCAGCCAGTCTCGTGCACCAGACACTCCTCAGCAACTGCAGGATGCTACATGAGCTCCTGGAGCATGGCTTCCAGTTAGTTTGAACAGAAAGGAATGCCACTCATGTGCTTAAATAATTCCATGGGATGTGAATCAAACCAGCTAGGGGACTTTTTTACATCCATAATGTTGCTCCACATGAAAACACTAATGCCCTTTGTAAGTGCTGAGCACTATAAGGCAAGCTGATGAACCTTGCAGGATAAAGTTCCTGTCATTAGGATGGATGGGATAGGGGTGTTCAGACTGGGTCACATCAATTAACCCAGTGTTAAGCCTGTGAAAGGAACCACAGCAGTCATACTCTTCTATGGCAGAAAGAGAACCTTGCATTTCACTGTCCACAGTGGATGTTTAACCAAACATGTCCCTTAATTGCTTCCTAGATGGCTGTAAACTCTTGGTATTCACTGAATTTCATAGTTGGAATGTTGGGTGAATTCATGACACCATTTTTATTTTGATCTTCTCATGTAATGATGATTTCTTCAGAAGCTTCCTGGATAATGAAAAGTCAATGAAAAGTCAATGAAAAGTCAGTAGCTTTTCCATGTACTCTCATGGTTGCTGTGCTGGTTTCAGCTAGGGTAGAGTTAATTTTCTTTACTGTGGCTGATATGAGGTTATGTCTTGGATTTGTGCTGAACACAGGGTTGATAATACAGAGATGTTTTTGTTATGGCTGAGCAGGGCTTATACAGAGCCAAGGCCTTTTCTGCTTTCTGTGTTGCCATGCTGGCAAGGAAGTTGAGGGTGCATGGGAGATTGGGAGGAGACACAGTCAGGATAGGCGACACCAGCTGACCAAAGGGATATTCCAGATCGGGTGACCTCATGCTCAGTATATAAAGTGAAGAAGGAAGAGGGAAAGATTGGCATGATGGTGCTTTTCTTCCCAGGTAAATGTTATGTTTGATGGTGCCTGGCTCTCCTGGAGATGGCTTAACACCTGCCTGCCCATGGGGTGCAGTGAATTCCTTGTTCTGCTTTGCTTCCATGAACAGCTTTTGTTTTCCCATTCAAACTGTCTTTATTTTGACCCCCAAGTTTTGTATTTGTTACCCTTCCAATTCTCTCCCTGATCTGCTGGTCAGGGAGTGAGCAAGCAGCTCCATGGGGCTTGGTGGCTGCCTGGGGTTAAATCATGACAAGTGTAAAGATCCCTACCATGTTCCCCTTTATCTGTCTTCCGAATTAAAAGATCCTAGTCTGTTCAGTAGTCTCTTCTTGTACAAAAGCCAATCTGTACCATTGAATTAACTCTACCCTTAACATGCTTCTCTAAACATTTTTTGATACTGTCTCTTTCTTGAATTAGGGAGATGAGTCCTGGTCTTAACACTAAGGATGAATGAAAGCTTATGCTTTCCAGTTTGTCCTTTGCTGTTCTGCACAAATTCTTAACATTCTATGTGCTTCTTTGACTACAATTACTCATTCAGGCAAAGCTTTCACAGAGCTGTTTTTTTACAAATCCCATACTTTGTTGTTGACTATCAACAGCTTTGTCAGATCCTCTTATGGTATATGTCAGGTTAGAATTGTTTTTCTACATGGTCAAGCTTTTATATTTAATAAAATTGAAGTTAATCAGCCATTTTTCCACCTAAGTATTCTGTTCAGTGTAACAAAATGCTTGACAATAATTTCCAGTTTTCAGTGTCTTGAAGGGTTAGTAGCGATAAGTACAGAACTTGTTTATGCCACCTTAACCTCACAAGTCAGAGCTTGACTTGAGCCTTAATAAAATAAGATATTGCATAAATGTGTATTTCTAATGAAATTTCACTGAAACCAGTGTTAATTATCCCCACTGTTATTTTATAACTTTTTGGAAAAAAACCTTTCATGTTAGTTGTACGATTTCTCTAGACATTCTCTAATTAGGATGGGATGGTACAGTGAGAGCACAAAAATCTTTCCCTAGAACAATTTTTTCTTTATAAGTTATAATCACTATATTACTATCCTTTCAAGACAAAAACTTCCAATAGTCTTGGCCTTTTGTTCAGAGATCTTTTTTTTCACATACAATTTCTGACATGGAAAGAAAATTACAAGCTCAGCCACTTTTACTGCATTTTGTCATTGTTATTGCTTCCAGACCAGCTTCTTCTGTGTGAGAAATTAGAAGGGCAGATTCACAGCAATAGCTGCACAAATCAAAGACCTTCAGGTCTGACAGTTCTAGGGGATGAACTTAATGCACATTGAATTACATCATTAAATGCTGTAAATGGGCATGTCTCCATTAAAAGCAAAGGAGGCGTCTCAGACACCATAAGACTGTCTGACTCATATTGATGACATGTCAAATGTCACAGGACTCAGTCAGAAAATAGATTCTCTTGAATATGCGTGGTAGAATATGGCAACTAAAAATGTAAATTAATTTAAAAATTTTTTGGGGAAATGTCATTTTCCTTTTGCTTGTGAAGTAGTTGTCAACTCTGAGTCATGAATTAGTAAAAAATAGAAACAAACTCTCATAGATACCTTTATCTTTTATGCTGACACTAGCTATGTGGAACGCCAAAATGTGTGGATTGTGGTTGGCTCCTCAGAAAGGACGCAGCATTAATAATCCAGAGCATCATGACAGCTTGGTTCTCAGGGTTCTCGGAATACTTTAGATGATGAGTACCTACAAATATCCATCACTCTACACTACAGAAAGTTAAGTGTTCAGTAACAGAAGAGCTTGCTGTTCAGACTCTATGACCAGATTAGGTATTTTCACTAAAATTGGTCTGACTACGAGTGACATATCAAGTGGAAAGAAGTTACATTAATTTAACAGAAAATTAATCTGCCAAGAAAAAAAAAAAAGCTTTTGGGAAAATCTCTTTCCTAATTTGAGGAGCTTTTTATTTGGTTATGTCTCATGTAATAAACATAACCCTGCAGCACTGCCCTTTGGTGCCATTGGCTTAAGATCTTGTAGAGCCTGCGGGAGGGCAACATAAAAAATAAAGAGATGCTGCCACCAATATTACATTCTAGGAATGGAAGAAAGTGACTGTAGTCACATGCATTTATCCTCCTCTATAAGAGGGGTCTCTCCTGATTGTAGGTGGGTTGGTAGATTCACATTGCTAAAAGGGTAAGGAGGAGCCGTGATACTATGACTGCTGACAAGCAGCTACTAAGAAAGATTGCATTTGCTAGTCTATTTCCAGGGATTCATGTTATTGAATTTTATGTATTTATTTATTTCTGTTGTTTCTTACTGCTTGTCTGCATTACTCTGCTGCTGATGTACTTGTGTTCTCTTTATGCTCATGATGTTCTAATTTACATTGTAGTTGACATATGTTTATTTTCAGTGGGTGTCTGATACTCTATCCTGGTTTGCTGCTCATTTGCATTGTTATTTTCTGAAATTTCTTTCTACCTGTAGTGCATTGTTCTCATAGATTTAACTTGACAAAACAATTTTCTGGGGCCTTTAAATGAATAAAGTCCAATATTTCTTTTGGCACTATTGTAAATTAATGCACTCCTCTGTTTTATAAAATGCACCCTGGTGACTGGTAGAAAAATCCCTTTTTGCCTACTGTATCCAATTTTTAAATTCTTACAGAAGGAGAACGTGTCCTCCTAATGTCATTTGATTGAGTTATCTCTTTCAAAATTTTCTCATAAGGTGTTCTTCCCATTGTCTTAATTATTTTTATTGCTCATATTCCAAATTCTTATCAGTTTTACTGAGTGCAGTTTTACTTGCAAAGAAATGTTCACCTTCCCACTTTTGATATTGTGCAGCTTGATTGCTTTAGTATTTTTCTTTTTCCCCCCACTATATTATACTACATCTTCATCTCCCCTCTTCTTCAAAATCAGGGATTAAGTCCTCCCTCACAGCTCCTTCTCAATTAAAAGTCTATATTGTGATTATTTTTCCCCCTGTAATACATGAAGTCATCTTTTTCAGAGTGAACTTCCTGCCGCTGACCCTTTTTGATTTATCTCTTTGGCCTCCTTGTCATTTGTAATACCTCACATTAAATAGGGCCTGAAGATTTTTATTAATGTGCTGTTTACTGCTTCATGCAATTCTGTAATAAAAAATGATGATTAAGTTATTAAGACTATTCTTGACAAAGGGCAAATGTATTTCAATACTGATGTGAAAGACTGAAGCTCAGGAAAATGACTACACAGCAGGAATACATTTTAGCTGGGAGAAGTAAAGTGGCTTGCCAAGAAAGGCTGCAAGCCTTTGTTTCTTTGTATACACTGATGAAATTCAAACAAACAAAAAGTGCAGGACCTATTGGCAATATAAATGAGAGGTAGAGCAATGTCATACACTATCACCTCTTTTATCTCACAGAAATATGAGCTGAAGTAATGAAAGTAATGAACAGCGCAAATGTGAAATATTTATAGCGGTTTCTTGGAAGCCTTGCAGCAGTGTCAGACTAGGGGTACAAAGCATCAAGCATTACTTGGCAGCTCAGAGACACCTGTATGTCCATGCAGTGTTATTCCTTCTAGATTTCTCTGTAGCTAAATGTCAGTACCTACCATAGCAGTATCAGAACTTATTTCTCTTTTCTCTTGCCATTATGAATGTGTCTTTCTCTATCACCATCAACCTGAAAAATCAGTCAACAGTCAACATAAACCATTCTATTTCCCAGACTCATGTGAGCAGCTCTCAGGTCATCACATCTGTTCTCCCTCCGGCCATTCTAAACCAACATTTTTTTACATCTGCAAACATAATGCAACATACACCAGCATTTTTTACTTTTTTTTTTTTTTTCTGTTGAGACTACTGAGTTAGGAAAAAAGTTTATGATTTTAGTATTGGTTTATTTTTGTTGTACTGAAGAAAAGGCTTAGAACAGGGTGGAAAAAGGAGGAAAATATGGTATTGTCCGAGATTGGTTTTTTTTGTTTTGTTTTGGAATTTATTTAAATTTTGATCACCTTTTTGCCATGTTTGTACCTCTGCTGACAAATAAGATATAAATAATTTCCTCATGGGCATTAAACCATAGCAAAATTGAAGTCAGGTCAAGTCATGCTCAGGAAAATGAAAGATTGTTCCAGCATTTCTTCAGGTCTCATGCTTTCCCCATTTACAGTTATATGTATTGTATTACTCCATATATAGAAAGATACCCAGAATTATATATACTGCATAATATATTAAAGATGTATACATACACACACACACACACACACACACACACGCATATTTGCATCTTGTATAAACTAAAATCTTCCCCATCTTAAAGGACAAACAGTTTTTCATCATGTGTCTTTGGGCAGGACGCTCATTTGATGTAAATTGCTTTGGCTTCATCTCAGATCTGATGCTTCCAGAGCAGAGTGGCTAAACAGCATTGGCTAGCAGATAATGCATTACACTGCTGTATTTCCTGACTGTTCTACATGAAAATTATTAAACTCCATAAACAGTACCAGAGCTACTGGCACCTGCTTGTTTAAAAACAGGTTAGACAGGCAAAATATATTTAAATTACATACATATAACAATAACTTCCCTGCGATTTTTGATTTCTTTAAAGTTCAGACCAGTCTCAAATTTCATGAAACCAGTCATACCAATTTTATATTAGTTTCTTTTCTGTCTTGGGGTGGAAAAAAGGAAGTCAAAACTGCTCCCCCCCCACCCCGCAAAACACAAGTACAGTTCTCAACTTGTATACGGCTGCTGAAACAAACACATTTCATAAAATGAAAGCCATTCTAAAGAATTCCCTGGAGGAGATAACAGCCACACAAGGCAGCTATTACTTGTACTCACAATTGCATCAATCTTTGATCTTTATTGTTATAGTATTCTTTCTATTCTGGTACCATAAAAATGTTCCTTGTGGATTTTCCCTAAATAATATATGTGCCTACTCTAAAACTGCTTGGGAAAAAGAGATGGTTGCAGATCAGTGCTGCAAATAAAAGCCAAGCAGCCCTTTTATTTAATTTCATCCAGAAATGGCTGTGAAATTGCTATCTTGAGAGAGGAACAAAAATTAAGTTCTCACAATTTTCTATTTCCATGACAATCTGTAACATGCAGAAAAGATTTTATGCCATTTCCTGTTCTTACTAAAACTTTCATACTGAGAATTGGGAGTACAATAGAATTTTAATTTCCAAGTATATCATATAAAATATCAGTGGCCTGTACTTTTTGGAATTTCTGTTAAGATGTATTTTATGCTTTGATATTAATGATTGATCATTATTTTACCTAAAGCTTCTTGAACACTATAAATGAGGACAAAAAAAAAGAATTCAGAACGAGAGAAAGGTGTTCCTATTTAGCTTATTTAAAAATTAGGGTTAAGACATTCAGATTAACAAAAATATGGTGAACAATATTACAAAAGAAGAGGAAATTGTTACTGAGCAACCTACTTATAACTTTCTGCCAAGTAGACACAGGACTTATACAATAATTAAGGTTGGAAAAGACCTGCAAAATCATTGAGAAAGTGTAATACCAATCTTCTTTACAAGTTATTACATTCAGCTTATTTCAATGAATTTTAGGAAATATAAAAACAAAGATCATATGCATGGAGGAGAAATATTTTCTAACATTTTTCCATTTACATGCCTTTCATATTTTTTTCTAGAGGTTGCTTTGTATTTACAAATGTTTTAAAAGTAAAAAATTATTTTGTTTACTTCTCATTATGTTTGAACATAATGATTCTTGGATAATTGCATCTTATCATGTCACTTAGTTGTTCTTTATTTCTTTGGATTATATAATGTAAATACCCACAAAAATAAAAGGTTAAAAAGAGGAAAAAGTGACAATCTTCTGAATTTGAGCTAGGAACTTTCCATGTACAATCTGACATGAAAAAGTATGAATGGAAAACCACCATATACACCTCATTGTAACTTCTCCTGAGCCTCCAATAGGTTTGGAACACAAACTCAAATGATTACTATTATATTCAGTCTACTACTGAATGCACAGGCTGCATGGAATGTTATAAGGATTTTAATGCAAGTTGTGTTTGTGGTCACTTCTGGAGCTCTTTAATCACATGCAAGTTCTTGATAGCAGGATGCTCTCTTAAATATAAGACACCTTCAACCACATGAGCTGAAAAGTCAGATGTCAAATAAGAGCAAGGTTTATTATTTATTTTCCCCCTTTCCACTTCCATTGGAAATATCAAGACAAAATGATGAGAGGAAATTACAAAAATTTCACACTCCCTTTGCTTCTCCAAAGTCATCTGATTCAGTGATATTTGATTTCATTGAGAGGAACATCAAATAGCTGAAATTTGAGATCTGGTCCCATGCAGCAATGGGTAAGATAATATAGTTAACAATACCTAAGTGAAAAACTTGGAGGAAAAATAACCTTTTAGTATGAAATATTCTGTTCTGAGGCTCTTTTTCATGCTACCCAGAAGGATACATCCATCTTGAAAGATCTCTGATAGCTAATTTAATATTTCATTCTTTTCTTATTCATTAATAGAAGGTAATCACTCTCCGGAGCCCTCAATATGCCTGTTTTATCACTATATAGCTGTTCCAGTAGGAGGTTCTTAATTTAAGAGTGAAGAGTATGTCAACATGCAGAGAGAGAATTTGGGCCTGTCTGTCTCCAATGATTCAATTCTGTAAAACTAAAGTGGACAGCATGAAGTTCTAACTAACAAAGAAGGGGAGTAATTTCTAGCAAAATCCAAAGGCCTGCCAAATTGTGGACAGCCAAAGCAGCAGTGTTTGGTCTACATTATTTTAAACATTGTAGGAAACATTCTTTTTTCTCTTCACAACACTTATTCCCTCTCTCACTGAAGTGAATACAGCCCTCTTCTCAAACTGGAGCCTTTTATTAGTTTTGGCTCATAACATCCTCTCTGTTACCAGTTCACTTTGATCTGTGTGGCTCAGATTCATTACCTAGTCATTAAAGCAAATAAACCTGAATTCCTCCCATATTCAGGGTGCAAATATGCAGGATATTGCTGTAACTTTAGGAATAATGGTGCAGAATTACTGCTGTAATATTTCAGTACTATGCTACAGACTTGTCACATTCATGACAAACCAGCTAACTGAAATGCACAACAAAAAAAGAAAGCAGCAAACCCAAAAAGTTCAATTGCAAATGTTAGAAGGAGTGGGGTTTATGCCTTTTAAAGGAATAAAACATGAAAAACTAAAGTGGCAGACTGAAAGAAAACATAAAGTGCCCTCCTTTACTTTTTTGAATTAAGCACATGGAAAGATCATTAACTAAAAATATGTAGGAAAAAATATTAAAACTTCAATTACCGTATTTTGTATCTATTAACATATATTACCTTGAATATGTTGTCTTTTATTTACAAAACATGATGCATTCAGGTTTTATTTTCAGTTCAGAGAAACAGAGGACCCAATTTTGCTCTTGTGCTTACTGGGGCAATCTGTAACTGAGCTTGAGAACCTGCATAAGAATTGCAATCAGTGTCTGTAGCAGTACATTTCCAAAAATGTAAGTGTCACTCAAACCAGACAGAAAATCTATTCCCATAAAAAAAAAATTTAAAAAAAAGTAAAAAAAAAAAAAAGTGTATTATATCTGACATAAAAATGTCCAAGTTTACTATATCCCTCTATGACTGTCTAGATACCTAAGGTTTAAATATATCTGAAGGGGCATAAAAATACTTGTGTAAATTGATGTAACTGTGACCTAAAAATGGATAACAATTATATGTCATTTCAAAATTTCCATCCAGAGTTTTTTCAGTCTTATTTTACCAAAAATTTTCCACTACAACTGCTCCTGATCCATCTGTATTGTGTTGTGCCTCAGAAATTCTACACATGATATGCCACATGACATAATGTTTCAGTGTTTGATTTTGAACTGGATGTATCATCCTTCTAAGACCGCACATCTAATACTCAGATTAAAAATTAGATATAATATTAGATAAGTTATGAAATTATAAAAGTAGATGTAATATCTAATTTTCCAAAACATGCCACAGGAACAGCAGTAGTTACTTATGGTAGGTAGACTGGGAAGATAAAGCCTCAGACACTGTATGGGTAGATGCTACTTCCCTGTAAGAGATTCCTGAGCAGTGCATCCCTTTTATGCTTCAGCAGCCCTTCTGTATACCTTGTCATGCTGATAAAGTCTCATTGAGTGCAATTGCCATAATTGCACATACAAAGTAAAAGGATAGTAGAATAAAAACTTCACTTAGTTAACTTCAGGGCCAGCAGCTTGAAAATGCAATTTTTTCAAGCAGTAGGAAACAGTACACTCTCCAGAAAAAGACAGGTGACATTCAGATTCAGAGCAATTTACTGGTAGTCAGAATGCAATTTTCCTTTGTATGAGGATAAGCTCGTAGTCATACCCTCTGGCTCTTTGTAATGTAACTCTAGTAAAATACTGCAAAGAAACTAGGAGAAATTAAGATCCCATCTTTCCATACATTGTATTCTTGCCTGTATACATATGTATATACACACACAATAACTAGAATGATGTAAAACAATGCAAAAAAATCCAGGAGAAAGTAATTTTCAAAAAGGCTGTGAGAGAACAGTTTTAAGGAAAAGAAGGTAAAGTAGGGGAAAAAAAAGAGAAGTAGAAATTCCATGAAAGGACCAAAGCCATAGAGGATTGAAAAGTTCACCTTCAATTACAAAAATGATTTGGTTCATAGGAAAGCAAGTATGTGGTGAGGGACTAATACTTTCTATTCAAACTTATTCTATGATTGGAAACTAGTTTATAAATACTTCTCTTTCTTCTCACTTTAATTCTAAACATGTTTTTCTGATCCTAGGGAAACTTGAAAATGTGTGATCTGCTTTGCCAAAAATAGCAAGCTATTTCAAGGGGTTTTTTTACCTCCTTTCTAATACATTTTGCTAGATACGAATACAATAGCTTAATAAAAAAGCAAAAACCAATAATCTTTCTTTATTCAAGTAGTGTCAGTCATACCTTTAAAAATAAAGAAAATCCTAATGGTTGAGTAGGGAGTCATAGATTCATGTAACTATAAAAAACTCATAATAATATTCACATTTTAGCCACTAAAATTATGCTCAGATACAGTATCAGGACTTGATTATTCTTGATTATTTTGGAAAAAAAAAGAATAGGATGACTCAGACAATTATATTGCACAGTTTTGCAGTTTTGAGAAGCTGAAAAGGTTTTTACTAAAATGTTTGGAAAGAAAACATAACTGTTTCCAGGTCTATTAGCTTGCTGCAGAGATCAGCTGCAAAACATGCTGTGCTCTGTTGCCAGTAAAGGACCTGACCTTAATCTAGCATTTTCATACAGCCAAAAGAAAGCTACCTAGAAAAAAAAATTAGAGTACATGCCTGCATTAACCTTTGAGAATTGCATTGAGTGCTGCATCTTCACCCTGTGTGTCCTCTGAAAGGGACAAGTGGTTGTGGCAGCATGTTTTGGTTTCTAAGGTATCGTGGCTCCTATAGTGAGTGGAGAGGCGTGTGTTGGGCTGGAGAGGAGTGGAAGAGGCTTCTGCTGAAGGGAGCAACTTTGACTGACTGACTTGAACACATCCATTGGGTGTCTGAACCTGGTGTTACACCTTTCCTTTGTTGAGCTTGTCAAGGAAGCACAGTCAGAGATGAGTGTTTAGACTGGTTTTAGTCTCAATTTAATTTAAACCAAGTTTCAGTCTGCAACCTGTAGTAATTTAATGTCTACTATTATCATCCATGCATTGATAACTGCATGATGTCCTAACCCTCCTCTGAAAATTTTTATCCCAGTCCTATGGCTCACAATGGACTACAAAGGGAACCATGAGAAGTTTGGCCATTCCTTTAGTGTCATCTGAGCTGCATCTAGCACAGCAACAAACACTGAACCCATACTAGAGTCTTCAAGCCCTTCATTAAAAAATAATCTAATTTGAAAACAACCCTGTTAGCTTGAAATTCATCATCAGTTAGCTTGATTTCTGAGGTAACTGCCCAATAAGCAGTTGACTGTTTACATATGCTAATGTTTGAAAACATAATTAGTATTTTATCATTGTGGTTAACAAATGTTAAAAAATTATTTTACAAACTGCATAAAATAAATATAATATAATATTTAAGAAATATTACATATATTAATATTTATAATATATATAAAATAAAACATTTAAGAATTTTATCTTTTTAAAGAGAATATAAAACATTACTAGAGCTTCAATGAGACTAAATAAGAAATATTGACACCGCTAGACACCAATCAAAGGAATGAAATGTCGACTTCAAATCATAAAATAATGAAAATATCAGAAATTGAGGAAATGTTCTAAAGCCAGAATATTCAATATTGACAGAAAAGAATGATAAATGTAACAAACTGCATGCAAAAGAGAAATTCTAGCAAATATCTAAGATGGTATTCTCCCAGAGATTACATAACATACACTACAGGGTAAGATATGTTGAACAACCCAGATTTAGCTGCACTTGATAGGGAAAAATAATGGAAAATTTTTCTTTAAGTTTTGCAAACAATTTAAAAGTTATTTCAAATATTGAAAGTTAAGTCATACAGAAATTAATACTGCTGGTAGTATTCTGTGATATTACACAGCATCAGAAACATGAACCAATTATGAACTTCACCATTTTCAGAATTGCATTTTTTCCTATCCTTCAAATGCCCAAACTGAACAAAAAAAACAACTCCATGAGCCTTTTGTCCCTTCACTTGCAACCAAAACCAAAAATAAAAAAAATAAATTAAAAAAACCCCAAAACAATTCAATGTAGTTCTCTCCCTCTCTGACATTAGAGATGCACACTGCTTATCGTAACTCATTTGTTCCTTTTTCATATCCAGTCAGCTGCCCTAATTTCTTCCTACTTAAACTGGCATCTCTAAATCCTTAGTATACCCTTTGAGTCAAGATCTGTTTGGAAAGAATAAAGTCTAATATCCTAGCGAGAACAAAGCCTGTTGTATTTTCCACTTAAAAGCTTCCCTTTGTGTCCCAAGGATCCCGAGTGATCCATACAGAAGTACATTATCTCTTGTCAGTATTTTATCTCCTAGATTTTCCTTTTAAAGGCCTTTGATTTAACTCTGTGCATTCAGGCTCGACAAGATCATACAGAAAAGTGTAGGTCAAATAGTATTTAAAATAGCAATGCAGATTGCAGGGATTACTTAACTTTCAGTCTATGTATGTCTAAACAGCCTTCTGAAATTGTTGTGTGTCTAGAACCTTTTCACTCTATGATTGAGTCTTTTCTGGGTTATATTGCTATGAATCAAGGCTCATTCTTCTAAAATCTCTGGAACTACTCTGACTAAAGTAATATAAACTTAGGATACTGAAAATGCAAATTCCTTCTCTGATGTCTGGCTAACTGTGACCATAACAAGGATAAAAAGTATGCAGAAACACATTAATTTGATCTTCTGAGGTAGCTTGCAGAGTTAAAAGAAGTGTAACTGAAAAACAAGGCACTTTTTTTGAATACCTTATGCATTCCTTCTCTGAAGCCATCCGCAAGCCTGTCTCACAGCAGAAATTGGACTGTTTTAGATCATGTAAATAGAAGATGTATAAAAAGTATTTTGCCCTAATTTCACTGAGTAATTGTACATGTGAATAATATGGCATCTTATTAGAGTGGTTGCCTGCCACAGTTCTGCTCAAGATTATTTTCTTTCTTTTAGGAAGTCTCAGATATGAACAATGAGACACAATCTCTCTTTTTTTTTTTTTTTCCCTGTTTCCTTCAATTGGACTGGCAGCAGAGGCTATAAGTCATGTTTAGGAAGTCTTGTGTTGGTGAAAGAATTAATCACTGCACTACGACTCCTCCTATGTCACCAAAATACGTAATGTGGGGCCACTCTCTCATTCATTGTCTATCAACACTTTATATTTACTCATGTGACTTCTAAGAGCCTGTTTAGACATGGCAAAGCCATAACCTAAATTTGGCTTCATTTGCTTGGTCCATGGAATTGGATTGGATCAACTGAGAGTTCCAGTCAAGATGCAGAAGTAAATGAGAGACCACAAATAACCACAGAGGTTGGTGTTCTCATAAAAAAAGCACCAGGCCAGATTTACAATCCCATTGTGGTAAATTTAATTGGAATTAGAAGCTTAAACATTAAATAGGAAAGTCTCTTTTCACTGTAGACTTCTTAAGCTACTATTTCATTTTAGCTCCCTTGATTCTTTGTCACAGCTTTGAAGTCCTTTGTCAGCGTGGCTAGGAAGAGGAGGACTGTAGGGCTGAGCTCCATCTAGAGCAAGGTGGCATCATTCTTATGGGATTCTCACCACCATTGTGAAAAACTGAAGTCTCCAATGTACTCCAGGAAGAATTAAATTGGAGATGCTATTTCGAGTCTGTTTTTTGTGTCACCCACATGCTTTCATTTAAAACAGGTGACAGTCCATTCTGCAGGAGACAGCTTGGACAGCTCTTCCTAGAAAGCTCAGTGGTATCAAAGTTAATGTCTGGAAGCTTTGAAATGCCAGCCACCTGCATGGTTTCTGATTTTTTGTGTGAACTTGAGACGTAGATATACTTTTGAAAAAAACTGCAATAGGCCTATCAAACAAATATAATAATAAAGCCAAATAATTTGAAATTTGGATGCCACTGTGGTATGATTACATTAGGCTGCATTTGAAGAGTGCTGAAAGAATGGTAACATAAGAGAACTAAAATAGAATAGAAAATAATACTGATTTTTTAATCTTTTTTTATATATGCTAATATTATGGGGTTTGGTTACTAAAACTATATTAGAAAAAAAGTAGGTTGGCTTTTTTGGTTTTTTGGTTTGTTGGTGGTGGGGTTTATTTTTGGTTGGGGTTTTTTGGGGTTTGGTTTATTTGTTTGGTTTTTTTTGGGTTTTTTTTGGAATTTCTTTGTCACAGTAATGGAAGAAAAATGGGAAAGGGGATGAAATCACCATTAGCTTACAGGGCTGTGACATTGGAGTGTGTCTGTCTGAGGTAAGCACATTAGCTGCTGAATGTGTAAATTGCAAAAATAACTTAGAAGCCAAAAGTGAGAACAAATGAGCAAGCAAGTGATCTAATCTCTGTTGGAACACATCACCTATGTGATTTTCAGGGTCCCCTGGAAACAAAGAAGCAGATGAAGCAGGAGCAGCATTTGTGTTATCAGCAATGGAGAAAAATCAATAACAGATAAGGTCTGAGTGTCAGCAAAATAAAGGAACTTTCCATTCCTCTCTGAAACTCTGACACAATTGAAGCAGGGAAAGCCAGGGGTCTCATTACAGTGAGAGATTCCCTGAGCTGGCCACATTTAATGTTTAGTATTATCATACATAGCTTTAAGGCTGATAAAACTTAATTATAATTCTAACCTATTTGAGGTAATAGCCTAAAAAAATTAGTTTACATTTATATATCTCTCTTTTTTTGAGAGAAAGCTGTAAATGTAAAACATTACCATTTGTGGAGCAAATCAGAGATGGGAGACACACTTGTCTTGTAGACCCTGAGAAACTATGGAATCCAGAAATAGGCTTATTTAGGACACAAACTGTTCTCCCTTACACCAGAGCAGCCGCTTCTCTAAGTGCTGTTGCAATATGAATTGGGGAGTGTAATTAAATGGATTTCACAGTCTGCTAGAACTGTGGGCAGCTACTGCTTTGAGCATCAGGAAACCTTTCTTGTGGACGTGGAGCCCCCAAGTGTCACCAAGGAATCTCATTTTGAGATACAGGAAACTTCCAGTTTCAGTGAAAGACGAAGGACAGGTCAATCACAAATCAACCAATTTTTAAAAGATTTTGAACTAGAAAAATGCCTCAATGTAAGCCAGGTAATGGTCCACACGGGTGTAATTTGAAGAAATCGAATCTGTTGTTTTGTTTGTTTGGTCGTGGATATGCTGGAGGCACTGGCAAATAAACCCACCATTTTTGTTTCATGCAGTGAAGAACCATTGCATATTTGAACACTGTACACAGTTGCTTTCTTCCTTTTTTTTTTTTTTTTGACAAACCTAAAAGAAAATAACAGGCAAAGCAATAGGCTTTAAAAGAAAATACAGCACATATATCTTTCAGCAATGTCCAGAGTCACTACATTTTCCGTGTAATTGGAACTGGAGATGTTTGTGGTAATAGATAAGGAAAATATTGACTTTTTAATTGTTTGTTGTTGTGGATTTTTTGCTTTTATATGGAAGACTCAGAGGTTTACAATGTATTTCCAATTAATGTTGTCTTGTCATGACTAACAGTCTTGGCTTTAAACCTGTGCGTCCGGGAAGGATTATAACCACAAAATAGAGTTTGTTGTTTGTACAAGATACTGAAGAAGAATGGAAAGGTGAACTCAAGTAGGTAATAGTGAAACAGAAGCTGAAATTAGCTGAAGGTCATCCAGGGATAAAAAAAAAAAAAAATCTCAAAACAGAAATGCAGCAAGTACTACATTTGTCTTAGCAAGAGTCAACGTGGTAACGAGGCTGAGAGATGGAACTATATCTAATGGTAGGACCCAGGACAGATTACTACCAAGCCTGAAATAAATCCTCTGTGAAGAGCCAGAGAACATAGTACTGAAGAGATCAAACAAACTACTATCATATGGAATGACAGAGAAAAGGGGTTTACAGTTTTAGAGAGCATATGCTGTTAGAATAATAGCTTACTCAAGTTCACCACACTGGAACCTGCTATTTTTTGACCCTGAAAATCAGAAGTATATTTAATCTCCTTTAGACAAAGTATATTTGTCTATTAAGTCCTTGCTAATTGTGTCCTGAAATCTGGCACTATCTTAATTGTTCTACTGTTTGTATTTTCAGAGAACTTGGAAAATCTTGCCATCTATGTAATTGCTTTCAGTGGTATGTATAAACAGTGGTAAAAGATGATCACTGCAGAGTTTGGGGATTTTTCAGAATTTAGTTTCACATTGCACAGTGCATTAGAACTCAGGAAAAACTGTCCTTATGCAGTGGCACCTTCCAGAAATATTAGAGCATTGAACTTCACAATTACCCTTTACTCAGACAGCCAGAAGAGCCATGATTTTTCAACAGCTGTTTTCTTTGGTTTGGGACCAAGCTCAAACCATTTCAGGTGCACTGTAGCTGGTTTAGACCATCTTGTGGCAACTTTCAGCTAAAGAAAAGAAAAATAATGGTTAAAATTTTCTCCTCTATTAACCAAACTGAAAACAGTGCACCTGTATTCTCCACCCCCACTGCATGACTAGTATTTTGTGTCAGAACTTGTCCCGCTGTTTGTGTGTTCACACACAACCTGTGATATGGAATCATGAGCTTGGCGCTTATTTTCTAATTAAACCTCTTTTATCTGGCCCAAAATTTGCTTTCAGCACTTTTTTTTTTGGCAGGAAACTTTAATTACTATCAATCATAGGCACAAATCCAAAATATAGAGTAAACTGGATTAAGATTTGAGTAGCTAGAGTAGCTAGAGTTAGGGCACACTATTGCTCTCTAGAAAGAGGATACAAATGTCAAGCACCACATAGGGGGGAAAAAAAAGCAAACAGATCCAATAAAATATATATTCATAATTATCTCCTTGAATATATCCTTTGTCTCTGGTGTAAGGAGGGCAGGTTACACCACCCATTTTCACAGTTTGAGTTGTAGTTTTCTTTTCTCTAAATTAGCAGATCATTTCCAAAGTTGGTTGTCAGCTATCTGTCCCTGTACGTGTGAAAGTGGTATGAAAAGAAAGCTTGACAGTACTGCTGAAGAAAATGTGCCCACATTTGTTGCTAATTATGCTTTTATTATGAGGCTTTCACCACAATTGTTATTGAGGCCCCAGGAACACCTGCAAACACAAAAGAGAATTCAAAAATTTCCTAACAGAGCTTACACCTCAAATTCATTGACTTCAGGATTACTCCAGTGAATATACTCATAAATGGTGCAAATCAGTTAAAAGCACCCAAGAAGTAAGACTCCAGTTGATGGACTTTCTTTTTCCTTTTTACTTTCCCATCAGTTCATGACAGATGCTTAATGTTAGAGGTCACATTAGATCATCTCTTGTTTCCTGGATGCAATTTTTGTCATTCATCACAAAGTGGGCATTTGATGAAGCTTATGAAGGCACAAATAATGTTCTGGTGTTTGTTGATAAGAAAATAAAAGGATGGTGCAATGACTTTTACAAAGCAAGAAACAGCTGTACTAATACAGCTGTAAATCAAATTACCTCTTGGCAAGCAAATGTAAAATGATGAAACTTTTTATAAACAGCTACTTGATGTTTGTACTCAGAATATCTGAGACATAAGCTGATATGTGTTTTTATTGCAGTTATAGGAAATTAAACAAAAAAAATGTTTTGTTTATTTCCTTTTGAGAAAAGGAAAAAAAAAAAAAACAAACCACAATGACATGTGTGAAATAATCCTAACAACAAATACGACAATGGAAGAAAATAAGGCAGGATACTCTGAGTTTGTTTTATGCACTGGATTGCATCACTGCTTTACTGAAAGTTGTGCTTCTAATCTTTTCTTTGTTTTTTTGTTATACTGGATGCATCATCTCTGAACTCATGTGCTTCAAAGGAAATTCAGGCATGAAATGCTGTATAGATAACATCCTAAAATGTAAATTACTACTTATACTGCAGAAAAAGATGTCCCAGTGTTTCAGCTGAGGTTGGGTCAAGTTGTTCCCAGTGTTGCAATGTCAGGCCACGTATCCCTGCCCATGTCTTCATCTGAGGGGTCACATTTTGGTGTGGGAAATCATTATCTTTATTACAAAATTCTGTGAATTCATTTGTTGATATGTATGATATAAACTTAAAGAAAAATTATACCAAAAATCACAGCTGCTTTGACAAACACCTGCCATGAGATAGGTGATAATTTTTTTTAGAGAGAGAGCATGCTGCCTAAACTTGGTAGAAGAGCTTTTTGATGGGTCATTGACCATACATTTGGTCATATGGAAATATGTATTACTTATGGTATTTTGAATCCCAAGTATTAATCTCACACTCAACTACCTTTTAGATACTTTTAAGACATAATTGTCACGTTTCTGAAGCATTTGCCCATGACTAGAAAAAAGACAAAATAAGTACAAAATTATTTTCTATAATTTACAGCTGTATTTAACAACATGAATGGAAGAAGAATGCAAAATAGTAAGATTATTGATACTGTTCATACACATAAATTCTCATATTTCAGAAATAAATCCATGACCAAACTGCAAATATTAATACAGTATAAAGTCTCACTGAGGCAAGCCATGTATTCTTCTTCCAAAGAATGAAATTTGCCTTCATGAACACCAGCAAGGGCTTGAGGAAGCAAGAGAAGGAATACAGTGATCTTCTCCTAGGTACCTCTCACTGGTTAACCAGTTGCCTGCTTTAGTACTTCCTGGACAAAACAATCACATATGTGTGGGATTTACTAAGGTTGAGAAAGGAAGTTTCTAATTGTTATCATAAACTTGAATAGCTTTCCCTGCTTCCTTTTCCGGCCACAGGGCAGCTGTTCTGTATTGTTTATGTAGAAATGCGTCTGGGATCAGAATGGCAGAGGATAAAGTGGGTTGGGAAAGACAGTTGAAGATCTAGCACTAAGTACCTTCTAAGAATTTGGTTAAATAAAGCCCTCATATTAAAAAAAGTCTAACCACACATTTTTGACAGTATTATGCATAAAACCTTGTGGGGGTAAAAAGCTACTTGAGAACATTCCTTTCATAGATAGCAGCACTGGAAATAGGTATAATATATATTTTTGGTAGATATATGGTGGTTAATTATTTGCCCTCTCTGACGTGGAAGGAGTGATTTCAGTTCATTGTCAGTAAATTGTTATGACCTTAAGGTAGCCTAAAAAGAAGAATGCAGATTCTGTTGTAGAAGAAATTTGTTCTTCCCCAGAAAGAGGCATTCTGCATTCAAAGAGGAAGCTGAATTCAAGGATGCTTGAGAAACAAAATATTAAAGAAACAATTTTGTATCCCAAACTACCTTGCAATTGTGAGACATAAAAAAAAAAAAAAAAAAGAAAAAGAAAATAAAAAGTCTTAACAACATAGGTTCAATTACTTGTACTGTTCTGTTAGGAAGTAACAAAACTTGGAGAAGTGTTTTGGAAGTTATTCTGCAGAGAGTGAAATATGATTGTCCTGCTCTGTTGTATATCAAATTTACAAGCTGCTAGAGAGCGAATACCAAGACAAGAGTGTCCAAAACTATCACTCAATAGAGAGGTTCTGAAAATCAATGAAGAGAATTAGGAGAATGCCACATATATAAAGAAAGATTGAAATGAAAGTGTTTAGACAGCTTCTTGAGAGCATGAATTTTTAAATCAGGCACTTCTCTTGATACAATCTGATTTCCAACACACTTCTAAGTGGCTTAAAATATTTTACCCTTTCCATAAACCTAAGAAGTCCCTGAAAGATTATGAAAATCTAAATTCTCTTTCTTCTGACCAAATGTTTGAGGAACAGGAGATGGGCAAAAGTCAAAATCCTAGATGTGACATTTATCTCTTGACACTTGTTTTGAGAACAGCTTTGGGAGCTAAATCCAATTCTGAATGTTTTATCTTTGCATTTTAGGATGAGTCAAACCAACACATTTAAATTTGGAATAGAAATAATCTTAGACAAAAAAAAATCCCTATAGTCATTAATAGCTGACCAGCATAAGTTAGAGTGTTATTTTCCAGTAAAAAATTCAGAGTGGAGACCAAGATTCTATAGAAAAGATTTTCCTGTATGTATAAGGTCAGGATTTATGCCAGGGACATGAAGGGAATTTTAACTATAGAAACCAAAAGCAAATAAAAAGTTTTTTTTAAAAAAATCAATCTAATTTCAGATGCTTCAGAAGCCAATTTTGTGAATCTAGCCTTTCTCTGAAGTGTAAAGTATTGTATCTGAAATTCTAAAAAACAATTACAAATTTTCCATTTGAAAAAGTAGTAGGAACTGTTTGAATTTTTCTTATAGCTTCATTAATATTTAGCCTGTTAGAAACAAGTATGAGTTTATTGTTAACTTCTATAGGAACACATCTTTCAATCACATTTCACAAATCCTTGCCTTCCATGCTATTGTCTGAGTGTCTGTTTTGTTCCTGCCTTTGCACCAGCATTCAGGGGTTAACTCAGGTAAGCACTGTGCACAGCCATACAAAATAATTCTAATAGTATATGATATTCCTCCTCAGGTGCTAAATTACTATATTCACTTTTATTCAATTAAACATGGGAACTAAAACATTCCCACTAACACATGCTGCTTATTGCCAGTTTAGAATTATAAATGATAAAATATTTCCAGGGCGCTTTCCTATATCCATTCTTTGAGATTTTCTGATCTAAAGTTCTTGTGATGGATTGATTCAATGTACATCTGCCAGATGTGTGAATTTGACATAATTTTATATCCCTTATGTATTATATATGAACTGATATTTGTGTTATATATAAACTGATCTTTAATAGCCTTGTGTATCAAAATTACATTGGCCCCAGTGTGTCCCTGGGATGTTCACAACCTTGAAAGAAACCCACTTTGACCTATGAAATTCTCTCAAGCTGTGCTGGCCATGGTATGAGCTGCCCAAAACAAGAGAACCTCCATAACACCTTCAGCTGGGATAACTTTCTTCTTTGTACTAGCTGTGGTGCAAGAGGAAAATGCATTTATTTGGGTCATCTTGGGATAGCAATTACAATGTAGAGTCTGGCTGTAAAGCTCTCTAAAGATGAAGAAGAAATATAGCATTTTTTCTTCCTTGTGTCATTTGGAAGTGATCATTTTTGTCACGATTATCTGATGCAAGCCTCACAGAGAATACCCTCAGTGATCTGGGGAGAAAGTCATAAAAGGCTTTTGCTTTGTGCTGAATTTTATTCCCTGAGTTCTCATTAAGTATGTGTGAGATATGTTGCTAATTTGAGAATGAGTATTCAAGGAACACTTTAGGGAAGACTAAAAGTTGGTGGTGGGATCATGAACAGCAGTGGTAACTTTGAAATGACATATAAGCAGGAGACAGATGCTTTCTGTATGGCTATAGTCTATCCATATAATCACTTGGAGAGTATGTTTTCCCTTTTAAACTTTCCTTAAAGTTTAGGAAAGATTTGGAAAAGATAGGAAAAATCAAATCTTCATCCACATATTTCTTTATTCCAAGAATTTCCAAAGGACTTGCCCTTTTGATCCTGCCTGATTCATCTGTTGATTCCTTCGAAGACGTTTGGTCCCTAAAATGACTTTACAAAACTTAGCCAACACAAGCAAAGAAAGCATAAATGGTAAAAGGGAGCTAAGGATAAATTTTTCCCTCTATTCCTTCCCATGTGCTGAAGTGAGCTGCTAGATTCTAAAGTTCTTTGATGATATTTAAATTTGTACCAAGGATTGGCCTCTCACCTATACATCTGAGGAGCATTTCTGAAATCTAACCACAGCTTCTACATTTCAATAAATGCTTGTCCCCAGGAAATACCTGAAGTGAAAAAGATGCAAGACTGCTGTTTGCTTTGATTCTGACTTTGCTCTGTTATAAGTTCCAAGTGTTTCTCTTTGAGTGTTTTGCTTCCTTTGCTTTTAAAAGTGAAATGTGAGAAGTGTTTGGGATTCTTTTTTCGGTTTTAGAAAGCAAACTCTCAGTCCAAACTTTGAAAGTATTTCTGTGAAGCTGTAGCTAAGTTATGCTCCATGATGACGAAATAATGTATTCTGTGTCCACAGCTGACATTTGTAAAGACATGAAATGTTTTACCCTGTTTTTTTTGCAACTGAGAGCTTTCTTTGCCTTCACTACTCTGGCTCTAGGAAAAGGATTCTTTTCCTGTTTTTCCCTGTGTCTTATGTGCCTTTGATTATATGACATCCTCACCTTTATTTTATATACCAAGAGTAATAGAATCAGATTTATGTGTTTAATATGTTTAAATGTATTAAAACCCTGACAATAAACATATAATCTAGTTTATTTAACATCTTTCATTACTGGGCCATCAGAGACTGGCAGCAAACATGAGATACCATAAAAAAATCTTCTACCAAAAAAATCTTTTTCAGTGAGTTTCCTAATCACTCCACTTATTATTGTCACCAGAAAATTCCACTGGCAGCATATTAATTGTCCCAAGAACAACAGATTGGAACCTTTATTTGAAAATTAGGAATAGTGTGAGGACTACATGGGCAACTAAAGCATATATATCTATAAAAAAAATCCTTTTATGAAAGAATATTATAAAAAAAATTGCCAAGACTACATGAACTTATTCAGCTTCTGTTAAAAGAGAAATTAAACTAGGCATGAAAAACCTATTAAAAATTTACAAAGTCCTACTTCAAGTCCTATTATTAGCTATTAAAGGCAGTCTAATAATTTATATAACTTCCATGTCATTTTATATCCAAGATGTTTACTTTTTTTTCCAATGCTAAGCTTCTGAGAAATTAAAATTATTTATTTATATGATTGCTTTGGCATTTTATGTCATGTTTATGGCCAATACTTTAAAAATGTCAAGTTTATTTTTTAATATTTTTTTTTTACAGAATGTTATATTTGTTTAATCCCAGAGTAAAAATTGTCATATAGGCAAGAAAATGTCATATACAGTAAATGTTTTCCCATCTCCCTTGAAATAAGTTAAATATCGTGGGAGATTGGCTGGCAGTAGATTGGGACTATTAACACAAAAAATATCTGCAGGACAGAAGAAATCTGTTCATCCAGGTTAGATTCTCTGTATAATCCTAGTGACACTTTTACGGACAAAGACAAAAGGGATAATACTTATTAATGGTGCTAACTGTTATCTGTGCTCACATCCTTATCTGAGACAGCCTTTTATATTGAGTTTTCCTTCAGAAGATGAGCCTTGTTCAGCAGCTGCAGTCTTCAGGTTGGGAGATGGTTGCCTGTGCCCTCAAGGCTTCTTTTTTGATACCTGATTAAATTAAAATACCTGATTCAATACCTGATTAGTATAATAAGGTAATAATTAGTTATCTGCAGTTTGAAGATACATAAATATAAGGTTTCTTTTTTGTTTGGACATTTTATAAACTGCTTAGTTTTGTTGTCAGTATGGACAGACTCATACTGGTAGCATAGACAAGGCCATACCACATGTACCAGCAGTGGGAAGTTTATCATCATACAGGTAAAACTACCGGTATTACCAATATTGTGGACAGGACGTGCCTTGTCTTGTCTGGCCCTTGCTGCTGAACCAAATAGCTGCAACTGTGGTATTTCACCCCAGGGACCCTTTTGCCTAGCTGGATGTTGCAGCTGGGCAAGTGGAGACAAGTCCAGGCATGCCGGGGCTCCGGTGGTGGCAGGATAGAGCTTCCTCCTGTGGAGGGTCCACTCCTCAGGTGGACAGAGGCGTGGACCTTCTGACAGAGAAGCACTGAGGAAATGGTGAAGGAAAGCAGTCAGTTCTGATGGAGGGTTTTAATCCAGAGCTTTTTATTCTGGCCCACAGGCCTCTGAATCTAGCAACAACTCCAACAGAATTTCTGGACCGCGCGCTTGCTCGCCTTTGTTCCTGGGGGAGGGGAGGAGGGAAAGGATAGGAAGCCCACCAACCAGGTATGTGAGAGGAGGTCTCAAAGGACAAAGGACACCTGGATAGCCCAATGCCCCACAGGGGGTAGAGGGCATCTTTTGAATCTGCCCAATCACTCAATGCCCTTCTGGAATTCCAGGATTGACAGACAGTGGTTGGCAGAGGTCAGGGTGGGGAAGGAAAGGATGATTGACACACCTGGGAGGGAATCTTCAGGGGAGGGACCTGGGTTTCTGAGGTAAACTATTACATTGCACTGCAACATAAAACGTTAGGAAAAAATCCCCTGAGAATATTTTGGTCCATGCCAGACAGTTTGCTCAAACACAGTGCCCAGGTATGAACTGGAAGTAGCTTATCCAGTTTATTTTAAAATGCTATTTTGGCTAATAATTTGCTATAGTGACAATAATTTTAATCACTACCTCCTTGATCTTTACCCAAAATTCCTGAGTAAAAAATTACAGCTAGCACATCTTCCTGTTCTAAATCCAACTGATGCCTGAAAAATATTGATTTTAATATCATTCAGGATGCTAAAACTTGTGCCAGAAAATCTGTTTAGAAGAAAGCTCTCTACCAGTCATCTTCAGATTTTTCTTCAGCCACATCTGAATTTCAATAATAATCTTGTTTCATATTTGAAAATCTCTTTTAGTTACTTTTTCATATCTAAAGGTAGATAATATTTCAAATTAATGGCTAGACTATGCTAGTTTTTAATATCTAAAAACATATTCCAAGACATGCTTTTTTATGAAAATCATTTTTTGATATATGCCTAGGAAAGAGGAATATGTATTGAATATATTCTCTGACATAAGATTATTTTCATTTTATTTCTTCACGGTGGACCTCTGCTTATTAATGTGTGTTTGCAAAGCATAAAAGTCAGATGCACTGAGGTCTTGTCTTTTACAGCAGACTGAACCTAGTCTTCACTCTGAATGCTTCCAGATATTAATGTGGATTCTGAGTAGAAGTGCAGCCTTTCAGTTTTATTTTGTGGGTGTTTAATTTGGGGACACATTTTGAATTCATATCTAGCTACCTTTAAATTAATATGTAAAAATTATTTAATTTAATATTTTTTCATGGATTTTCCACTCTCTTACACATCAGTACAAAAAACCCCAAAGTTAATTTTTTTAAAGGCATGCAAATGAGATCTCTGCCATTTCAGTACTCAGATGTTCACTTCACCTGAATTACACCCAGAAATCCAAAACTCAAAACAAAATCAGAAAATTCAAAATGGAAATGTAACCTATGGAGTCTCATGGACTAAGCAGCCTCACAAAGACAGGGTTCTTTGTATGATAATGTAATCTAATGCCATACTAAGGAATAACTCTGATATCCAGAGACTTTATTCTGTTTCACCCCATGAGACACAATGACCATGGGAATTTTTAAACAACTTATGAGGAATGCAACAAAAAATGGTTAAAGGGCTTTACACTGTGATGTGAAGAATTAAGCAGACATTTCAATCTATTGCTTTTTTCCATTCACTGATACTTTTCTAAAAAAATCCTTACCCGGCTTGACAGTCTTATAGATGGTATGAGTGTCTGCAATTACTATCCCTTCTAGGAAAGAAAAGGAAATTTATTGTGAAGGGCTTGAGCTGTTGCTCTTCTTGGAATTCAGTTCTATTTCCTAAAAACAAACAAAGAAAGAAAACAGAAGGGTGGATAAAAAAAAATGAGGGGAGGAGAGGAAGAATAAACAGCTTAGGGTCTGGATTCTTACCTGCATTTTTAAAAAGAAAAAAAAAAAAAAGAAAAGAAAAAGACATAGCATGTGGTTTTATCATCTGCTTCAAGATCTGGCAAAAATGCGTCAATGTCAAAGCATTTAAGATACTGCTTTCAACTTCTTTTCTGGTCACAGGCTCATAGCAGTGCTGCCAAAAATCTGTCTTGGCTGGCAAAGTCAGGCTGTTTTCAAACAGAAAGAAGGATTTAGATAAGAAAGAAACAACTAAATGCAGAAGAGAAAAAAAAATATATTAGAATGGGTATAAATGAGAAAAATAATAATAAAAAGAGTGAGGTAATAATTTTAATCAGAATGCTCAGGATAATACCGAGGGCTTAACCAAGGCAAATATAGCTTTCATACTCCTTTAGTTCCTTTTCAACTTATATTCAAATATCAGGGTGGTGGAGGCTCATAATTTCTGGGGAGAACTATTGCCATGCTGGGGGGGATGGCAAGAAGTTACTGGCACGTAGCTGGCATGCCTACCTCTTCCTATACATTAAATATCCACAAATTGGTCAAACTGTGGGTTATGAAAGATTTTACAGAGTAGCCCAATTCCTTCATTCCTTTGTTTACTGCTTTCAAAGTACTTTACACTGAATAAGACATAGATTTTCCTTTTGTCCTAGAAATTGAAAATTGGACAATTCTGCCTGTATTTTATGTTTTATAAATAAGTTTTTACATCTGTAGTCACCACTTTCAAAAAGGCAATGACTGTTCACTGCAGTAAAGGAATAAATCAGGAATGCATCATTAACTATGATAATACAGTCACCAACATAAATAGCTATTAAAATATATTTTGTGTTGCTGGTAGAGTCCTGTATATTTCTAGTGCAGAAAAAAAATAATCCCCTTAAAACTCAGAGGAGCATTTTCAGGACCTAAAGGAAAAGTCCTTCTATGGGGCAGCTCACTTGACATGTTTCCCTTTTTTCAGATAGCTATTCATTACTAGAAAATGACCGTTAAAAACCTGCACTACCTTGTGGCAGGCACTATGTTTTAAATTATTTTCCATCAGTGAAATCACAGAAGCCTAAAATTGAGGTACTGTTCTTCAGAGAACTTAAGGATAAGTATCAGTAGCATAGGGAAGCCACTGGAAAAGCAAGGAATTTAATATGATCCTTTCTTAACTCATCCCACCCATAGGAAGAGGAAGTTAATAGTAACAGTATGCCTACAGTTAAAAAAGAAATAATTATTGTATCATTATGCAATATCAAAGCTGCCAATATAACCGAGGATAAAACTTTAAGGTAATGTCTACTTCCTGAAATGGTCCATGATCTGAATAAAAAACTTGCTTTATAAACACAAATGGAAAGTGCCAGAAAGGTATAAGTTGCCGTTGGAGTACTGCTGATTTGGTGGAAAACTGCTCCAAAGAATGAGCTAAAATGTTGAAAGTAATCTAAGATGCAAATGTAATGCATTGCTCCAGGAGCTCTATAATTGTTTCTCAGTTTGGCAGTTCACTGAACTGTACTGAGTGTTAGTCAGAAAATGAACAGATCTATTTTAACTTCAAGCAGATCTCAATGGCTGCAACTGGCAGAGAGATGATTCTTAGCAGTTGGAGATGACATCTTCCTTCCCTGCTTCAGTAAAGCAGAAAGGATTTGTAAAATAAAAGTAGACCTTAATCTATGCATCAGATAGGTAAACAGAAATTATGGGCAAAGTTTTAAGCCAGACAAAATGTTAAAAACAATGACTTACAATAAAAGTTGGCTAGTTAATACTAAAAAAAATCCTATCTTTTTAAACACAGATGTGATTTGAAAGTGCAAAATTTCACTATTCTTCCCTTCAAACAACAACAACAAAAGAGATGAAATACATTTTCCATTAACAGAAAAATAATGAAATATTTAAACTAATCAATAATCATTGTATTTTTACATATTTTCTTAATAGCTTTATGTATTTTCATCTGTACTTATGAAACTGGAGCAAACAGTAACTGAATATAATACTAGTTAATATATATAAAGACATTGAATCTCACAAAACATCCATCCTGGTGAAAATATCCCACTTTCAACAGCTACTGCATGTAACACCAATTCTATAGGAAATACAATTAATTTAATTGACACAATTAGCACATTCTTTCTTAGGTGTTTCTTAAAAATCTCTATTTGGCATATCATCAAATCTAGATCTTTTCATTTTTTAGTAGCATGTAACCAAGTAACAGATTGCTAGGTCAGTTTTCTTCACAGTGGGAGTCACAGAATAACAAAGGACTAGATTTACAATTATGAAGGGGAAAATCAACATCAAAGATGGAACCATTAGAAAAAATTAGGATACATAATATTACATACGAAGAAATCCAACATTGAGTTTGATAAGGGGTGCTTATAATGAAAAGACAGATTTTTTTTCAGCTTTAAAAAATGGATTTAATATTCTGTAGAGAAATTAAAATGGCAGATTATGTAGTAAATAGTTCATGCAAAGATAATATATTTTATACAATTTTCCAAATATTTTATTATTTACTCTGATTGCTAAAGAGTATTGTAGCTGTCATATTTCCTAGATTCCTATGAAACCAGCTTTATAGAAAATAACAGTTTCTGAGCTTCATCAGTTTTTCTGGTCAGAAAAAATATAAAAAGTTATTTAACAGCACTCATACCCTAAATTTTTCAGCTGATTATCTTACTTTGACAAAATCCTGCTAAAAAAGATTAAAAAGACACTGTAGGATTTAATGTATGTGGAAATGTACTAAATATCTTTCTCGACTGTGGTGTAGTTGGTTAATACCCTAAGAGATTTTTTTTTTTATTTAAAGCATGAAGTCTTGCAATGAGACGGGTAAATATATATAGAGAAGAGAGGATCAGCTGCTTTACCTGGAACATTTTTTACCCTCATCTTTTCTACACTTCATTTTCACTTCACTGGACCTTCCTTTTCTGACTGCACATTCCAGGTAGCAGCAGGCACTTAGTTGTGTATGCTGGCAACACCACCTAGCCTGAACACCAAGATATATGTCTTTATAGACATTAAATATGGTGTTTCACTTTCAAGTTACCAGTGTATTTCTCAATCCCATTTTTAAAACTTGTGCTAACTTGAGAGAAAGGAATACAATCATCTTACACATCACTTTTTCTGAATAACTTCTTTTATCTTGAAAATATTCAGGCAAGAGAGGTTTTATATTAGCTATAGGAAATACTCTTTTCTATACCACAGTAAGAGAACTTATTCCACAGAGACAATTAAATGAGCCAGACAAGGATCTGGCTGTCATTTTTACAGATAGGACAACATATAAACTCTCACATTTAATTGGTGTGAATGTGACAAGAGAAAACTGAACATAAGGTCTCTAGACAGCCAATAAATCTGGCTTGTGTCTTTCTCCCTCAATCAAAGACAGAAACTGGCTATTTTTATATCTTGGGTTCATGTACAATTCCGTGTGTGTGTGTGTGTGTGTGCGCGCAAAAGAGGGCAGGAAAGAAAGCTTTTAGCAGGACAAAAATGCCATAAGCTTGCTTGTTTCCCTCTAATATCCAAAATATTCTGCAATCTATAGTCCTTCTGAATGGGTCAAAACTGCTTTTTTTTTTTTTTTTTTTTTGGTATGATTTTTAAAGTCTCCTTCTGTTCTAGGTCAGAAAAGTCAGAAAATTGTCATCCCACGGACATTTCATTATTCATTTTTCCCTTATGTTAAGCAGCGTACATGTCTAAGACAATATATGGTCTCTATGGGAGCATTTCCTGCACAGAACAGCAAATGGAGGCACATACACAAAGAACAAGTGGCCCAATGTCAAGGAGTAGCATTTTCTGACAGAAGAAGATGTAAATCCCAGCTGTCCTACATTCCAGGACAGTACTAGGACAGTGAAAGTATCACTTTATCTGATAAGGCCATGAAAAAATATAAGGAAGATTAGGAACAGAGGAAATCCTGAATCTTGGTTTGTTTTCGTAACCTTTGCTCTGAGACTTTTCAAAGTGGCTCATATAAATCATGTTCATGACTAACAAATGCCCACTAGGTCAATTCCTGTTGATTCATGGTCTGTCCACTCCAAAAATACCTCATGAGAATGTGTCATATTTCCCATGTAAAGAGCAGCCTATGTGGGGTATGGTCTGCAAACACCACAAGATCTGCTTTATTCAACAAGGATGACTTCCCCAGCAATGAATGTAGAGTAGGGTAAGGGATAGAAAAAACTCAGGATCACCAATGCAATCGTGGGAAATAAAATCTGCAGGTTTAATACTGTTAGTAATATGTCATATAGTACTCTAGACAGCTCTAAAGGAAAAATACCCTCCATAAGTTTGCATTTTATCTCAGCTTAATGCACACCAGCTGAAATATGTGGGCTAAGACTCTTGGAAGTTTAGTATTCATGTAGAAATGAATTTTCAATTTTTTTGCTTTGAACTTGTTCTCTTAGGTTCTGATTTCAGTGTCCTTCCATTCAAGTTTCTAATTTATTCCTGTGGAATGAAATGCCAATGAAAGGAATTGGAAATTGAGGCAAGAGCAAACAGAACTTACTCTGGAGATCAGAAAATTTCTGTTCAGGATCATGTAGGGAATGGCATAAGATACCCTGTGCATAAATTTTGCAAACAAAACGACCTTTGAATATTCTTAGATTTCTGGATAGCTATATTTTACATATTTCAAAATAAATAAACGTCAATAATTCATAAGGAATAGAAGCAATTCATGTTCATCTTCTATTAATTATTTAGGCTTGCAATCTTCATTTAAAGTATTTCTGACTATCCTTTCTGTGAGCTAAACAGTACTTTTGAAAAATGAGCCTTGAACAAACACAGTAATTTTCCTAATATTCTTTTATTCTACATGAACTCCTAATTCATGTGATGAATGAGAAGTTTTGTATTGTTAAAAATCATTACGTGAGGTAATAACTGTGAATGCATACTAATATGCTCCTATTCAATATTAATATCTGCAGCAACCATTTCATAAACTACAAAAACTACAAAGCAGAACTTTGTTCAAATTAGTAACTGAGCAAAACAAGAAGTACTGCTTTTCAGAAGGCTTTGACTTAACTTTTTTGCCACTGAAAAGGATCTCAATCTGAGTGATATAATGTAGTAAGCATGGTTAAATCTATCTTTTCCTTGCAATTCTGACAGCAAGGAGATAACTTGTATGACTTGTGTAGCCCTGAAATCCCGTTTTTTTTCTGCTCATGGATAACCATGCAATAACAGATGGAGAAAACACTTCTTCCTATGGTTGGAGCAAAAACTTTAGTCTTTGTTTTTTCCTTAGAATGATGGAAGCTCTCATGAATTAGGCAGATGCTCTTGTCTTTGATAATTTTCTCATAGATAAAATAGCAAATTTAACTCTCCTGCCAGAGGCAGAATATTAAGAACAGGGATTGCAGCAATATGATTTTAAGATATAGTCATCATCATGTCTGGGTGCAATAGAACAGAATTCTTACAGAATACTGACATTTGGTTATCCTTGGAAATGGTAAAAGAAATTTATTGGAACTTTTACTCACACACTCTCATGCTTTTAAATCGATGCCCTCTTATCACATCTGCAGTCTCCTGAAGAAGTGAAACTGCCTGTACAAAATAAATACAGGATGTTCACAATAAATGATAAAAAAACCAACAGATTTTTCAGCAAGAGTTTGTGTGAAACTTGGAATTTGGCCTAAGTTTCTGAGAATAGAAGAAATTATAATTAAAAAAAAAAGATTGAAACTAAAGCAAGTGAACAAAAAGAAGTGCTTCAATCCAGTGCTGTCAAGCAGCCCCAAAGACAGAAAGGAATAGGCTGATATAATTTATATATTTAATATTTTACCATTGATAATGTATTCTGTGGCAGCATGTGCAGTACCAATAAGCAGAAAAGTATCTAAAATCCATATTATCTTCACAGAGAATTTACTTATGAGGTCTCACACTACAAAGGTATTTTGCTTTTCAAGGACTTGGTAGCATTTACTTTTAGTCTTCAGCTTGCTGGTTTCTTGTTTTCACATGTGCTTGATAATGTGATGGCTCTGCAAGTGCAAATTAATAAAGTTTTACTGTATTTTGTTGCTTTTTGTTCCACACCAATTTTATGTTTTACCTCTGGTCACATAATGAGAAAATTAGAATGTATCCAATTTAGTTAGTTTAATAATATTTTCATGTTGCCACCTCAGAACACTATATTAAACAGAAAAGGCAAAATTAGGATAAACTATGGGCAGATGAAAAATCATAACAGAAGATTTGGCCTTGATATTCTAGTGAGTTCATCCTCTAAGCTGCAAGTTCTGCATTAAAAGCAGTGAAGAAAGCTTTGCAATCCAAGGACTAAGATTGTAAAGTAAGAAGATATCAATATAGCACAAAATTTAAGCAAAATTACTCCAAGAGGGACAGCAATTTTTTTTAAATTGTTCTAGCTTTTCATCAAAAAGTAGGATTGACATGTATTTTAACAATTTTATTTTATAAAGCTAAATTTACATCAATAGAAGCAATTCTAAAAATACTCATTAGAAGCAACAAATACATTTTTTATATCTTTAATACTTTTATTTTATTGCTGAGTGATTTGAGATTTTCCATACAGACTGTTGCAAAAAGATGAGTGATAGATGAAAAGGTAATAATGTATCTTTTCAAGATGGTGGGTCCTCCTAAAAGATAACCTCCCTACATACTAATTCCTTTTCCGGTCATTTTGTTGAGTTTTACTTGGTGGATTTTAATGAAAAATAAATTTCATGTTCAGTAAGACTCAAATAGTCATAGAGGATGGTTTCGGAGAGAGACTAAATCTCAGAAATAGGATTTTCAAATCCTTGAGGAACCAGATACTCCAGATGTTAGGTGAGAGGCGGATTACAGATCCTGAACTTAACATACTGATTTCAGGGTATTTCTTACATCCAAAACACACTCTAATGCTTTGGAATATCTCAAATCATGACAGAACTGTACTCAAAGAAACACAGAAACATCTCACTCAATATACAGGTCGGGCAGTAAAGCGAATTAGAGGGTAAAATGGACATTTCTTTTGCAATGCCAATAGTTTGAAGGCAAGCTCAAGAAACCAGGAAAAAAACCCCAGTTTTTATTTAAAAGTGATGAATGTTAACAGTTTTCAAAATTTCAAGATGTCTGAGTCATTATGTGATATCACTTATGCTGGACCACAGACCTGTAGGTGTTTTATGGGGACAGAGAAAGGTAGTTAGAAGTTCTGATAATTTCTTGGCTCCCAATCTACCTACAGAGGTATCTCTCATCTCTCAAAGATCTAAGCCTAAGAATCTGTTTTGAAATAGATTTGGTTCAAGAATACCCATAATCAGGACTTCAAAATACCAAAAATTCAGACTAGCTTTCTACAATATCTACATTTTTTGAACATTCTATCCCTGAATAATCTGCTTGTCTAGAATATATGAAGGGATAAGTGTTTTTCAGTAGCACTGCTTTTTTACAGACGACTAAATAATCATATTCTCCTAATACTGCAACTGATGTTTTCTGTTCACTTAACCTAAAGGCTGCTCTAAAGCTTCCCACTTAAGTAACACAGAAGAATTCAGCGACTGAATGCAAAACAAAGTGGAAGGAAGCAAAGATCAGAAAAGTGTCATGGTTTCTTTTTTTCTTAGAGAAATATCAATTTATTTTAATGCTTTGAAAGACTGTCAAGCTGGTATTTTAGTAGCTGATTCATGCACTCCACCCTGGCTTTAATACTTCTTCTGCCCCAAAAGCCTGAAAAATCCTCATTAGCACTACTGCAACAGATCATCATACCAGGTGGTACCACTAAACAATTAAGTTTTCATTCAAAGGCTCTTATTTATAAATTATTTCATTAAAATAAGATTTTCCGTTCCAATTATGCAAACAATAGCCATTTCCACTGATGCTCTATTTCTTAAAGTAAAAAATATGTCCAACCACTACACAACTGAGAACATTTACAAATACAGAGAAATATAAATATAAAGAGGCATTAGCAGCAGAAAACACAATGTATAATAAATAGAGCATGTAAGTTTTTAATGAGTCAAGTCTTGCTGCGATTTAGTGACTAAGTGTATTACCCAATAAAAGGGATATTTCTTCTGCAGCACAAATATTTTACGTGCAAACAAAAGACATTAGAGTTCAGAAATCTAATCTTTATTCAAATCAAACTGAAACCTGGTCTTCCACTTAAGTTCAAATATTTTACCAAAGCTATATGTTTTCTACCATTTAGGATTATTATTCCTACAGCTGACAAATTATTGCTGCTAAACATAAGGTATACATGCAGGATGAGAAAGGACTGTGTCTTTATTTCGGTATCCCATATCTCCTCAAACACAACTTTCATAGGCATCTATGAAATCAATGTTCATAAAGCAAGAGTGCTAGCATATTCTTACTACTTGGGTAGTGTTTATGGAGACTGGAAAGTACAAAAATCAAGATATTAAGAAATATCCAAGGTTTCTAGGAATATTCAAGGTTCCTGGTTTAGAAAGGAGTTCAGAGTTGTATAGTGGAATGGATTTTTGTGAAAATTTAGATTTATCTACAATGGAGACATCTTTGCTTAGACCACAGTGTCCAAATGTGATTATAAGCATCTGACCCATTCTAGATATCAACCTTTGGGCAAAACATTTCTCTCTAGAAATGTCTGCCTTCCACCCCAGCTACCAAGGGAGTCTGAATAGAGAGTTCAGATCTAGTCATACAGGTGGAAAAATCCCCACAAAGCTTTGGGCATGAGGGAATTTTTAGAATGGGAAGAAGGAATATAGAAATATTTGTTTCTCCAAGAGCAATGAAGTTGGTCAAAGTCCTGGAGTGTGAGGCTTATGAGGAACAGCTGAGGGAGCTGGGGTTGTTTAGCTTAGAGAAAATGCTCGGGAGAGAGCCTATCAGTCTCTACAACCGCGTGAAAGGAGGTTGTAAACAGGTGGGGCTTGGTCTCTTCTTCCAAGCAGAAAGTTATAGGACAAGAGGAAAGAGCCTTCAGTTTCACCAGGGGATGTTTTGAGGCATCCTGGCTTGCATCAGATATAGTGCAGCCAGGACTAAGGAAGATTTTCCTCTGGGCACTGTACATGTACGATACTGAGGCTGCACCTCGAGTGCTGTGTCCAGTTCTGGGTCCCTCACTTCAAGACATTGAAGTGTTGGAGCATGTCCAGCAAAAGACAAGGAAACTGGTGAAAGGTCTGGAGATCAGGAAGAATTTCATGGTTCATAAACATTGAAACAGACTGCTCAAGGAGATAGTGGAGTCACAACTCCTGAAATTAGTCGAGAAATTACTAATTATGGTTAGTGTTATGGTATAGTTGACAAGGTGGTGATGTATTAAATGTTGGATTTGATGACCTTAGTTGTCTTTTCCAACTTAATTGATTCTATGATATTAAGGAAAGTGCATTTACCAAAAAGGCTAAGCCTTGGATCAAGCTTCCTAGGAAAGTGGTAGAGTCACCACACCTGGAAGTATTTAAATTATTTATAGATGCTATGCTTAGGGACATGGTGGTGCAATGGTGGACTTGGCAGTGCTGGGTTAACAGTCAGACTTAATCATCTCAAAGGTCTTTCCCAACACAAACGAGTCTCTGATTCTATGATTCCATGTCAAAAGCAAAAAGGCAGAAGAGAGGAGACTTGCTGCTACATAGCAGATGTGTGGCACATACCTGTGTCAGCAGCATGCCTGGATTCCATGTCAGCAGCATGCCTGGATTCCATGTCTCGCTGCCAGCAGCCACACTGATCTTGGGACCAAGTAATAGCCTTCACATGGGGCTGCCAACTCCTGTAGTAGGCACCAGAGCTCCCTCAAGGAGCCCTAGGGTGATAAATCACAGAGGGAGACCATGAGGTTTCGCAACGAACATTTGACATCGGTGCCAATGGATATTTGCTATGTTAAGGTGTCTGCTATGGGCATGGGGCTGTGGCTGCACTTGCTGTTGAGCCAACAGCAGGTGTTCAGCAGAAGGTAGCACAATCTGCCTGGCTCATAAGTATTTTTCTTGGAGGAAAAAAATGTCTTGGAAGACAGACTGCAAAGTTAGCATAGGTGGGTATGTCTACTTGTCATTAGAAAGAATGGGACTGTATGAAATGAAGGTTAATATCTGTATCAACTGAAAATGTTTCAATATGAGCATATGCTAGAAATTTATTTTAAATCATCCTGCAAAGTTAAAAAAGTCCTGTTTCAGGACTGTATGGCAAAGCACTCACTATGAACATGATATTCTCCCCAAAATATGTAATTTAGTATTTCTGGAAAGGTTCAATTTGTTAAAAATTTCCCTGATGCCACATAGGGTGAAGTTTCAATGAACCATTTGGTTTGTACCTCACATGTGCAGATGATTTCTGGCGGTAACCTTTGGACCAGGTAAGGGAAGATCTGGAAAAGATCCTTGCCAAGTAAAAACCAAGTAATCTTTTTGCAGGTTAAACCCACTTACAACCTGTGCACATCCACTTTTCTCCTAGTGTTAGTTAAGCAAGTACTGGTTGCATGAGTAAGCCCATATTAGAACCAATTTATCACCAGGGAGTTTTTGGAAGATTGGAGCAGCAGGGGGAAAAAATCCCATTATGACATTCCGTTTACTACAGAATCAGAGAAAAAAATCCAACTCTTCTGAGAAATACCTCTTCTGAGTAAGTCAGCCGGAGGAAAAACCTCTTCTGGGAAATACCTCTCCAGATATCCTTGTAAAAAAACGTGTTCGGAGGAGAACATAATGCAAAGCAAAAATATATTTTTTACATAAACCTAAGAACAATAAGCATATTGAAAAATGAATAACCCTAAGAAGGCATATTCTTTTTAAGCACAAAACATGGTCAAAGCTGATAAAACATTGAGTGATACTGTGCATCAAAACTCAGTCTGTTACAAGCAGCCAACTGCTGTGAGCTACATATCTGGCTATATGAACTTCAATTTTATGTTTTCATTTTCATCTCTTACATGTATATTTCACACTTGAAATTTGCTTTCTGAAAATACCAGTTATGTTGTTCTTTCTTCAAAATTATATACTTATGGCTATTCTTTATAAAATATCGTTAGAAAATTAACACTAAGTGAAACAAAATCATATTTTAATGTAAATTCAGATTTTCAAAAGCCTTGCATGTGTCTGATTATATGTAAGCAATGGTCATGTGAAAAAAACAGAGTATGCCAGGAATTCTTTTAAAATCAGAAGATTTTATTCAGAAAAAAAATTAGTTTTCAAGTTCTGGGTAAACTATTAACTCTATAGTTTTCACTTTTGGAAAGAACAGTTAATATTCAACAACAACGGCTTCTTGAATCTCAATTATTTTGAACACCTGACCATATAATACTACTATAAGCAAAAAGAAAAACCATAAACCTAAACCCTCACCAATTATGTATAAAGTTATTAACAAAATGCTGGCAGAATGCCTGATCTACATGCCAACCCTGCGGACACCAGTGTCAATAACTGTATTTGAGTTTTAATGGCAAGTACTCACTCATCAAATAGCTATGTCTATGCATGATATAAAACATTTATGTACAGTTGCTTTTACAATCCATACAGTCTGTTTCATCTCATTCTACATTACTGCTTCAAGACAATCTTTAAATATCACTGACATAAAATCTCTGGGTTATTCTGATATTATGAATAATGTTATTGTAAGTTTCATGCATTTACCAGGCATATAGAATTTACTTTAGACCTATGGTGGAATTGAACTTTTATTTAGGAAGAAACAAATTAAATAAAATTTTATGTATAAATTTTCAGTGGGACAGCAGGCAATGACAAGTATTATTTCCCACCACTGCTGCATCTAGAACCCTTAGACAAATAGGCTGTTGTGTTTCATACTCTATAAAAATACAACAAAATACAACCTCCCTCCCAAGGAACTGATAACATCAGTGATACATAATACTAAAAGTTTAAATGGGAAACAGAAAAAAGAAATACATGGGATCCATTAAAATATTGCAGCAGACAACCACATTATTGTAAGTATGATTTCTGTTTTTTTTTCATGCAGGCAAGTTTTCATAGATTACATGGTCATTATGCTTTCAAGCAGTAACAGGGAGTTATGGAGACAAGAGCAATTGAACAGACAAAAATCTTCTAATGGTCAGATTGCTCATTAAAAAAATATTATGAAGGAATTGCACTATGCTTGTATTCAAAAGCCTGAAGAAGAGCAATAACGCTGACTTTTTCATCACTCTTTTTCACTGTAAGTTAAATTGAATAATTTGTAGAATGTTGGTGATGCTGGACATCCATTCCTGTACATAGCTTATAACTTTAATCTCTAGGTTTTTCCCATAAATCAATTTAAGAAGTAGTGATAGCTTTATCATCCTAATAATGGGATTTTTTCTGCCAAAAGAAGTATATTTTTTTTTGTTTTTTGTTTTTTTTAATGTAACAACCTTTTCCCCTGAAAAATATCTCTATATCTCTGCCAAAACCACCTGGAAAACCAAACAGCAGAGGAACTGATCCAAAAAATGAAGGTTCAGTTGTAAGAAATAGTTAAAAAAACTGGACCTTTTTCAATTGACATGCAGTATATACATTTTTAGTCCATAAAAAAATTAATACCCTCCTCCGGTGTCACACTGTTTTATAGACAAAAGAAAGTCATTTAATAAAAATCATAAATTTTACAGGAAAAAAATTTTCAGTGATTGTTTGATAGCTTTTAATTAAGTAGTAGTTCTTAATAAAAAAAAATGAAGTAAAAATCATCAAAGCTTCTATTTTATAAGGAATAAAACATCAAAAATTATCTTTTTTTTTCTCAGAAAAAAAAATATTAATAAACCAGAACTTTGACAACAGTTTTGAAAATCTTTAGTATGTTTATGCTGGCATAAACATTTTTAGTAAAAATAGACTAAAAGAAAATGAGCTTTAACATATTCTGCCTTAATGGATGGATACTTGCTACATGCAAGTAGCAGCACAAGAAGACTGGCCTACATGCACCAAAAAAACTTGTGTCCTGCTCACTTCAGAAGAATGTAAAGAGCCTTGAGCTGACTCCGCGGACTGAGGGTGTAGGTGGGGATAGAGGACACGGAAAGCTGTGACTGATGCAAGCCCCAGCCCCATCAGAATGGATGGCCCAACTCACAGCATCCAGACCATTCTGTCTCTGCCTGTTTTACTCACCTTCCAGAGCACAAGGAGGAGAATATCAGCTGCTAGGTTGCTGTAGGATACTTCTACAATGTCTGTGTTTAATCATGCTAAATTCACATAACTCTTTTGCCTTTGAAACTTAAATACAATTATTGACACTGGTATCTGCAGGGTTGGCATGTAGATCAGGCATTCTGCTAGTATTTTATTAATAACTTTATACATAATTAGTAAGTGTTTAGGTTTATTGCAATTTCTGTGTGTTTTATCATGCTAAATTCACATAACTCTTTTGGTTTGGTGATTGTCCCCAAAATTCAAGTGGCCTTCATCTGACAGTTTAGAGGTTGAGAGATGAAAGAAGGACAAAAGGATTTATTTCTTTCCTTGTCACATCCTCCTTTGGATGGGACAAAGGAGAGTCTCCTTACAGGTAGGATATTCCAGATAGAAAAGCTAGCCTCATGTCTTCATCTCCTGATTCTTACATTACAGATGGAAAAATAGAAAACTAACTTTTTTTTAGGCTCTTTTAGTCTTATTATGGAATAACTTGCATAGTACAAAGACCAGTAGATTGAAGATCAGCCCTGCTATGCCCAGCCTTGTTTAATCCTTGCTCTCAGGATTTGTGAGGAGCTGGTGGTCAAGTGGCACCACAAGAGATCTGCATCACTGGTAGATTGCCATGGCTCAAGTATCTCCCAACCATCTTTCTGTTATTTGCTTAAAAAAGCATGTCAAGGGATACCAAACAATAAAAGTTTCTATTACATTTTTATTTTGTGGTAGGATATATATATTTAAGAGGAATTTCCACAAAACCCTAATGATGTTTATTTTGTTAAAAAAAAAAAGAAAAGAAAAACCAAAAAGAAAAATAAAATAAGTTGTCATCAGAAAAGCAAGAAATAATTCAAATTATTTCTACATAGTTACTTCATGTCTTTAATAATTTTTTCAACTTACTGTGTGTTTTTCAAATGCTTGAATAAAAGTTTTAAAAGTTTTAAAAGTTTTATTTACAACTTTTTATAAAAGTTGTAGACCTAGTCCCTTGAAAAATACTTTGTAGCCAGGAAAATGTAGTACATTTCAGTAGATGCATACACACATAAATACACACATACATAAATTTGGATAGTTTTAGACAATGTTACACATTTCATCCAGTGCAAGTCCTACATAAAATATAAATTTCATCTGCAATTCTAGTCAAGTTCTTACAAAATAACATCTGATGGGCAAAAGACCTGCCACAACAACTGCAGAATACTTCTCAGGTTGAGAAAAAATTATTATGGATTTAGAAATGAAAAAAGGGCAGAAATTATAGCAATTTTCAATATTTAATTATTTAATGATTATTTAATAACAATATATTATTACTTAATAATTTATGGTATGACTGTCTTCAGTACAGAATAAAATCAGAGCCACTACTAACAGTCACTTTCACAAATGAGCTTGTAGTAGTGGGAAAATATCTTCTCTTCTGATCTTTACCTACTGAAAGAACACACAGAATACACAGAGCTTGGAATTCAGTGTCAATTAGAGAGCATCTCTCTACAGTTTGTCCTGTAGTAGATGTCAGGCAATAAAAGATTACCAGCTGGCTGTGGAAGAAAAAAGAATAACATGCTAATAGGAAAGCATGTTTAGTTGTTTTCTATATTTAATGAGATTATTGTAATGTGGTTGCTTTCTCAGGCTCGTAAAAATACAGAATACCCGAGGAATATCTTCCCAGAAGCTTTTCAATTCATGGAGGAGGAAATGCTGACTCTCCATAACACGCCATGTAACCTCTTTAGTAATAACACACCTTGCCTTAGAGTTTCAGAGTCCTCCTAATAAAATTCCTTAGAAACCAATACTCTGCAGTGGTGCCATGCTACTTCTATATTGTGTTGGAAAAACACCAGCCTGAAGTAAGAGAGAAAAAGAACCCAAGTGAAAAAATATACAGCTTTATAACTTCAAAAGTATGATTAAAAATGTGAAACATGCTGGGGGTTTTTTTTCTGTTTGTTTTTTGAATGTGTGGAAAATAGATATTACCTAAATCACATAATTTTTATTTAGTTAATCTTGAATCTGTTCTCTGACTTACTTCAATTATCTAATGATCCCTCGTGTACTTATGATGAACACATGACCATGCTAAACCCTTGTTGGAGGCTAACATCTGAAGCACATTAGATGAATATCCTTGGAATTCAAATGCTGCTACATGAAAAATAGGAAATTAAATCCTATTCAAAACAACCACAAGTGGATGATCTTGCATTTTTAAAGCTGCAGAATCCAAAGTCTCATCTTGCCCTTAGTCCCTTTTCTGAGATCATTATCTTTTCTAATGGACTGAAATTGCTCTTCATATACTCAGTCCAGTTCCAGCAGTTATAAAATCCCAACTCTGCTAACACTGCACAAAACTGAAAAAGGCTGGCCCATAGATAAGTAAATTTCAATTAAATCCCTAGACCCAAGGCAAAGTTTATTTGTTAAGTTAGAAGGTTACCATGGGAAGGTATATACTAACTTGCAAGAATGAAATTTAGTGAATAATTTGTTTTCAGGTTATTATGTCAGGAACAAGAAAGGAAAATAGCTCTTGCATTACATAATAAATAAAAACTATTTTAATATCTACCCTAATAAAAAAATAACTCCTAAAAGACATCGCTGAATGTTCTGAATATCCCACCTTCCAAAATAAATCATTCCCTTTTTTTGCTCTAAATGGTTTGTCTGTACAGTTGCATAAATCTTATTTTGCAATAACTGCTTTTTTTGGGGGTATGAACCACAATTTACTACAACAGGTTTTGCTAATAGAATTTACTGTATGAAGGTAAATCAAGGATTTTTTATTTTGAAGCATGAAATGATGATTCGCACAGAATCAGAATAAAGCATGAAGTAACCTGATTTTGTATTACATGTCATCTGTTTATATGTGGAAAATTATGGAAAAAAAATGTAACTTTCAGTGTTCTTTTTTCCTGATTACAGAAATAGTAAGAAGTATAAAGCAGAACCTTTGTTGTCTCAAAGAACTCTATACACCCTCACACATCACATTTACAAATCAAGAAGTCAGCAAATGTTCCTACTGCCAGCAGTGTGTCAACACTGCACAATTGAACGGTTGCTGAGTAGATACTTTTCATAACTTGAAGGTAGATTGAAATAGGTGCTCTGTGAAATTATTTAGTCATAAATGATTGGAATTACTCGTGGCCTCAAAACTGAATGAAAGAAGTTGTCTGGAATTGTGAAAGGACATCATCCAATGCTTGGGGTGTTTTATCTTCTTTGTAAGCAGTGTGTTGATTCTTCACATTATATTCAATGGAAAGCATTGCAAAAATTTAAGTGTCTTTTGACTGTTTTCCATACAATATGCTGTGATATTAATTTTTCTGTTCAAGGGGCTAAAAATGAAGGAATTTAAGTTTCATCTAAGATGAGAAATGTTTTTGATTCTGAATCGGCTGCAATTTAGTTATTTAGTTATGTGTACACAAGTCCTTACAGCTGAATTTCATTTTCTATGGTGCAAATCAATCAGTAGTTTTTACAAGTCATCACTTCTTTTGCAGAGCACAAGTTTTGAGCCATCATGGGAGGCAAAGTGCACCCACTACCACTAGCCTTGAGTCCATCAGCCTTGTCATTTGTACAGAAAAAGTGACAGATTTTAGTTTAGCAAATTTATCTGGGTGTTTGCTTGTATTTATCATGTTGAAATGTTTTGCAAGAAGAAGAAATTAACAGGCACCAAGATTATTTTCAGTCTTAAATTCAGTGGTGATCAGAATTTGTAGTCATACAGCATTACATTCTAGAATAATAGATTCATAAAATAGCTTGGGTTGAAAGGGACTTTAGAGGCCATCTAATTCCAACCTCCCTTCCATGGACAGGGAACATTCCACTGGACCAGATTCAGAGTCCCATCCAGCCCGGTCTTGTATGCCTCCAGGGATGAGGAGTTCACAACCTCTCTGGGCAATGTATTTCAATGCCTCACTATCCATGCAGTAAAGAAATTTTCCTAAGAAGAAATCTTTGTGTGCTTCAGTTCTTGAAGAAGTACCGATACGGTCAAATTGATTTGCTAATCTTGCAATATGTGGTTTGCTCAACATTTGAAATTTTACTGAGTTCATCTGTCCAATTGCTTGATGCATCTTTTGCATTTAGTTTGTTGCAGCATGAGTTTCCATAAAACAGAGTCCTAGCGTAAGTTGTATTTTATTGGTGGTTGTTAAATGTAATAGATACCTCCTGTTTTAATATAGGCATCTAAAATGCACCTAAAATATACTAGCACAACTATATTGAAGTTTCCTAGATTTGCTGAAATCAGTGGAGAAATATTAATTCACTTTATTTCCAGTCTGATAGCTTACACCTACTAGTCCCTATCAGTTATGGCCTCTGACCTGTAAAAGGAGATGTTCATCTTCCTCCTCAAACCCTACTAATACTTTGTAATAACAGCATAACCTTTCATTTGGACTAGAAATGCTGTTTTGTTTTGTTTTGTTTTTTTTTTCCAGATAAGAGATGCAGCTACTAACATTTGTACCTAGTGAATGAATACAACAGCATTTCTCAAAATCAGAGCTCCTCCTGGGCTGTATGATCATTGTATATTTTTGTATGTAAGCTGTTCTGACTTATTTCCCTTTTGAAATGGAACCCTTGAAAGCTACAGCTGCAACTATGAAAATGCATGAGGAGTTTAGAGTCTTTGTGAGATTTTATTCATCTCCCTTTGACAAGGCAGCAAGTTGTTTGTGAAAGACCTACATCAGATGCTTATGTTTGTGCTATGCACTCCCATGGTAATAGGTTTCTCATTTTTTTCAGTGTTTAGAATTTTCTTTCCTTTCACAGATATCCTGAAATTTCTGTAGAAGGAAAGATTCTTGTGACTATTCTACTCACTGAAATTTGAAATAAAATTATGGACTTCTGGGAGCATCTTGCCTTTTCTTCCTGAGGGATGGAATGGCAGGACAAATGCTGACATTGAACTGTGGTTTCAATGGTAGAAGTGAGGCACAGTTGACACAAGAAGGAGGGTGTTCCCTAAAGTCTTCCCCCAGAGTCTCACAGTAGGATCTAGGAAGGAATAGTAAATTGCAATTTCTATAGACAGAGAAAGTATTAAGTAAATATACACTGTTCTATCTTACAATCTAGACATCCCAGAGGCCTGGAATCCCTTGAAGACTTATGAAAGTTGTTCAAGCTAAAGTATTTTCATGCTTGCTTCTTCATACCTAAAACTCAAAAATCTCACTCTTTGAGCCACATGCTGATTGACAAGACCTAGCAAAAAAGAGCACAAATGCCAACAACTGATCATAACAAAACCCAGAAGATAAGAAAACCTAGGCAATCACAAATATCGGGTAATTATGAAATCAATAAGCAATTCAGTAACTCTGAGCAAATACCCTTTCAGAATAAAAGCCAGTGTCTGTGCAATAATAGATACTGTGTCAGTATCTATTTGGTCAAGCTGATAGAGTCATTGACTTTATTGTACATGAAAATATTGATTGGCACCACCAAGTTAAAAAAAAAACCAAGTAAAGAGAAGACATAGCAACAATAATGACATTTTCTGTACTTAAAAATATAGGAATATAAACCTGAAATTAAAGAGCAGTTAAATTCTTGGTTAACTTAAAATAATTTTTCAGTCTTGCCTGTTTTAACTTAAATAAAACTGTGCCTCCAATTTCTCTGTTCTTTCTCTGCAACCCACAGCTGAGATTCTAGTTGCCTATGTACTGTGTATGTGTTTAAAGGGTAAGCTGAGGAAAACTTTTTGCATAAAGATGTGCAGTAAAATGCCCTGGCAAGTTAGTTCTGCCTCTTAAAAGAATACTTGACTATCCCCTTAGTTTCTTTATTAAAAAAAATAATATTTATATTATGTGAATATATTATGTGAATATATTATGTGAATATAATATGATATGATATGATATATTTATATATTTATATGAATCTATTCTCCAGAAACACTTAATTTTGCTTGGGAAAATATCATTAACTGTTCACAGATAGGTGTTTTATTTTTGTTTTGCATCCTACACACAACTGTTTCCTGTATTAGAGATATTGGCCTTATCATATTAAAATATGACAGGCTACAAGCCACCCAGATGAGATGAAGCCTGTGGAAGCTTGCTTTTTTTTTCTTTTTTTTTTTTCTTTTTCCTTTTTTTTGAGTGCACTGTGAAAGTACCATGAAATTTTCTATTTGAGCCAGCTGTGAAGCTTCCAGAGGTTTCCTCCACAGCAAGTACTGGGTTAAGATTAAACTCGGCAAAATGCCTGAAGAGATACTGAATAGATTTGATACAAATTATACCGTCCTGCTGGTTTGAAAGTACACATTACCAGAATCATTAACCATAATCATCCTCAATTACAAGCACTGTAAGCACACATACAGCAGACCAATAAATGAAGCCATTGTTTAAGGCAATGCCCATAATTTAGAAAGACATGGCCACCTCATCCACAGTTTGACAGAAAGATGTAATCTCCAGTAGAATATTCTGAATTATTTTTGTGGTCTTAAATTGATGCCTCTTTCATGGCTCTTTCTCCCCATTCCTACTAAGAGAGTCAGTCTTTCTAAGTCTCATTATCCTAGCTCATAGAAAAAACATCTTTTCAGTTTGGAGAGGACTCAGAGAGCATTTTATGAACTCCCATAAGCAGCCAGCAGGACTTACCACTTTAAAAGTTTTCTCCATGATAATCTTTCATGAAGTAACATTGTTGACACATTTCCACTGTGAAAACAGCATGGAAAAGGTACAGACCATGATAACAATGGAAGAGCTTATTAATAGACTTGCTATCCAATTTTGGGTCATCTCCTACTGTATTAGAGTCTTCCTGCCAGTCCTGCATGTGAGCAATGCTTACAGCACGTACTGCTCACATCCAGATGGAGAATAAAGTACATTTTAATAATGTATAATCTATTGTATGGTGCCTGTAAGTAATATTACGGGGGGTACTATTACAGTAATCTTTTCCTTCTTGTTTTCTACTTCCTAAATTTTTTCGTACGACTTTCTCTAATGAAATTACACTTTTGAAAAAACAATTCACTGTGGTAATGGGAGGTATTGGAAATCCCTCCTGGTTTCACTGGGGTAAGTGAATATATCTTTTGTACTTGCATATAGCACACATTACTGCATGTAGCACTGGTAACACTACCTATTATTAGAGCTGCCAGGTATTTTATATTGGGACGGTTTATTTTCATTTGCTCATAGCTTTAAAAATTGTATATATTTGGGTTAATTATTCTTGCACTTCTGTCACAAAATAAGAGCATTTTTACCTGTTTGGTGAAAATTTTGCTTAAATGCTTTATTACCTCTTAGAAAGGAATTAATGAAGTTAATTCAGTCTTCTGCCTATCTTAAAAATAAGTACTTTCATGTTCCCTCCTGGGCTCTAGAAAACAAGATTTGAAGATGTTTTGGGGTCAAGTGTACATATTTTGATGTCCCTGTGGAAAAGGATCAAAGGTTAGACAATTTACAAAGTTTCTAAAATTGCAATTTGAGCTGAGTTGGAGACAATTTAAGACTTCAGCAGGTAACATACTCTGAGGAACCTACACTGACTATGCCAATTGATGACATTTTCCCAAAATGAGGTTACAAACTCCTACAGGGCTGGCTCTGACCTTTCTCAAGCTCACAATGTGCTGGTGAGCAGTGCTTTTGATGCTATCCCAGCTGTACTTAGTTTGGAGACCACTGACCCAAGCTCTGATGTGGAAGGTTTCTTAGCTCTTGATGTTTGCTCAGCTAGAAAGAAGTGGAGGAAGTTGAAGCAGAGACATCACGTTGCCTCTGAAAGCCAAAGCCGTGTAGTTCTGCTGTTTGGAGGGGAGGTCAGCTCTGTTCTCTCTTTGACTACAGACATAATCTTCCCCCAGCAAATATCTTCCATGGATACAAACAGACACCCTACATAACATGACCAGCTCAGTCATGGAGGCCTTAATGGGCTGAGGACATTCTGATGAGACACGTAAGATGTGAGAACAGAGGAGCTCCAGAGCAGGGAGCAAAGTGTCACGGTGAATCATGTGCTGCTCCATGGGAAGCAGCTCTTGGATCACACCCACATTGCCACCAAACTGCCTAAGCAGGGGCACAAGAGAGCCCCAGCAAAGTTCACCACTCCTGAACTTTTCTCTCAGAAAATCACTCACAAAGCTTTTCTGCAAGCCACTCTCACAAAAAGAAAAGGAAAAATTTCTCTCAGTCCATTCTGAACTTGGCATTTTAACAAGATCCTTCAGCAGAAATTACAGTTCAAGATTCCTGAGTCTTATCACACAATTTGGAACTCTCTGAGGTTTGGGGGTTTTTTTCTGTCTTTAGGAGGAAGTTATGACAACAAGCTGAAACTAGCTCAGCACAATTATATGCAGTTGGGACATTTTTAATAACTATTTCCAACAAGCTGTGGGAACACATTAAAAGGCCTTTGGCCATCAGCAGAGCTGTTTCTGAATATAGTGACTAGTTACTCTAAATAGGAAATTTAAGCTCCACATTCTTTTTAGATTTACATCATCACTGAAAAGATTTTAAAACAATAAGCACGTTATTTATTGCTTGGTCAGAGTAAGGATTAATTTGGCACCACAAAAGGGATAGCTGAGAATGAGAGATGTGGTTACAAATTGCTTCCAGGGGCTTTTTTGAAAGTAGTATTTAAATTGAATCAGGAATACATCCCTTGATATTGGGCTATGAGTAGAGGGATATTATATGAGAGGATTTATTTTCTGAAAATATTTGGAATTATTGGTGTTCTTGACTTTGCTGGCTACGTACTGAATAGTTTCTGATTTCACTCTAAACGTGCAGAATATTACATCCTGGAAGTTCAGCATATTCCCAAAGTGAGGAAAAGTCTTGCCTCAGAGCTGAAGTCTTGGTCTTTATTCAAATACAGATTATTTTTAGCTAAACTAAAAATATAAATATTTTCCTTAAAGTATATAAACTCTCCTGTAACCTTACTTTGGCAGCTTATGTTATCTTAAAAATAATATATTAATTCCTTTTGGAATTAAAGAAAAAGAACGAAAGATTGTCAGTAGCAAGTAGATTGTCAGTCTGTCTCATATCTTTCAGTTATTCCTGAAATAAATCTGATGTTGTCATAATCTGGTTAGATCAGCTCTGTAGTTCTGTTAAGAAAGGTCTTTTAAAATTTCTGGTCTCCACTAAATATAGTTAAAGATGGCGAGACAAAATTTTCTATTACTTTCAAAGGTATTAGAGTAATTCAGGGAGCCTACAGAACCAAATGGTTTGAGATTTAAAATAACAGAAAAAAATCAATCTACCAATGCAAGAAATGTACTAATGTGTAAGCAAAAGGTGTCTAGAATAAACTCTTCTTGCGTTTGTTAGTAGCTGTGTGGTGTGAACACTCAACTCTTAGCTGTCAATTCCCCTAAAAGTCTCACCTAAACTAGGTAGTGTCATGCCCACCTTTGACACCCATGTAGAATATGTAGGGATGTGTGTTACAGAGGAACAGAGGAACTCGAGAAACTACAGAGACATGAACACAAATGAGATCAGGTTTTGAGCAGTATTGGCAGGATCAGTATGGATGTCTTACGAGGCCCTGCATTACAAGGTTTGTAATAAGCTTGTTTAAGTTCAATTGACAGATAAAACTTCTCTCCTAACACAGTTGAGAGTAGTGTACAAATAAAGCAATATCATATTCTGCAAATATTTGCCAGGGACGTACAAAAGGACTACTGTCAAGAATACATATTTTTGTTAATGGCTATCATGCCCCTACCACACATTTCAGGACATCACATTTCAATGTGATGAATCTTTTCATCACATTGATAAGGGAAAAAAAAAACAAAGCCTGACTGCAGCTTTGCTGAGAGGGATGGTGTCTTTGGGGTGAATCTCCAGCCACCAACAGGTGCAGGTGAGGACCAGGAGACAGTCACATTCAAAAGGGAGTGGGTGACTTAGTCAACAGCTGGGCCTTAGTTAAACAAATTGAAAAGCAGAATACTTAACTGCATTAAGGGGAAAAGAATCTATTAAGGAAACAGATGCTGGACTCTGTAGATCATGATATCCTTGTGAAATGAAATCTGTACTCGAGAAGAATGAGTTTCAAAAGGCTAAATATGTTAAAATACTTTTACTAACACTTATTATCTTTGCAAAACTGAACATGGAAAAACCTTTCTACGATTTTCAAAAATTTCCTTTTTTTTAAAAAGAGATGCAAGTATCATGAGTACATGAGTACCTTTGCTGTGGGGTCATAGTGTAGAACCATGGAGGTAGTTGAAGTAAATTTATTCAATTTTAGACAATAGTTCAATCTCAAAATTAGATTCAAGTTTCTCCTGAATTTCTATTTTTTCTGTACTTGTTCTACTACTTGGAATCTATAAGAACTAATCAGAAGTCATAGCTTCCATTTCACAAGTTTTTTTTTTTTTCAAAGTGGCTTTTCAAAAATAGTAATTAACAAGACAAGGGTTTTCTTTGTGGGATTTTATTGGTTTTGGGTTTTTTTGAGTTTTGTATTTGTTTTGGTTTTTTTGTTTGGTTTTTTTTTTGGGAAGGAATTTGTTTTGGTAAGGGTATTTATTTTAGAGGGGTTGGGTGGGTTTGTTTTTTTTAAGAAAGTTTTAACCTAAACTCCTGACTAATTAAGTCTTCGTTTGGAAAATGTTTAAATGAGATTTCAATCATAGTCAAAGGTCACAAAGTTTTTCACTGTCTTGTTCTTCACTGTAAATAGATCTGTTATAGAGCTCTAGGAGTCTGTGGGCTGTGATTCCCATCCATGTCTTAAATTCCAGATGACTCAGTGAAATGGAGATTCCCAGAGCGTCTGGGGGTTTTTGTTTTGGAAGAATTGTTCTCATGATTTCTTACTTTCCTGGAAGTTCTTGGGTCATAAACACTGAGAGTCAGCACTATGGGAGTATTTGTGGCTTCCCATTCAGCAGCCAGATAGTTAAAAATAAAGGTTGCATTTTGTTCCAAGTGCATTACGCTCAAAAATAAACATACCTTCCCTGAGAGTTTATCTTTTTCTGAGAAAACATTTAGCATGGGAAAAAAAATAGAATTACCAATCAAAAATGTATTTTCTATTTCTTCTGGAAATATAATAGAGAGTAGCCACTTCTAACACAGAGATAGAAATTAGGCCTCTTCATTTCTGTTTTCTACACAGACTGTACTTTCATCACCTCATGAAAAGCATGTTCAGAATTCTTCCTAAAAACCTTGGGCAATTTTAGTTTTATTAAATTCACAAATTACTAATTTGTATCAGAACGGGAGGGAAAAAAATTTCCCTCTTAGTATGCTTTAGAATGTAATCATTTAGACCTTGTGATGCTCTCTCCAAGGAAATTTTGGGGTCCTTTTACTCAAGCTCTTTGCAAATAAAATTAGGAAACAGGAGACTACCTTGTAGGGATAAAGTCAGCAAAATGCAGCTGGGAACCATGAAGGCTGCTCCTCTAATTCTAATTCTATCGCTGGAAAAATAATGCAACAGGAAGAGCAAGTCTTCATTTAAAGAGAAGCTTTTAATGAGGTTGAACATCTGAAAGACATATCCAGATGTACAGACTAAACTGATCACACGGCTATCATAAGAAAATGTGTGTGGGTAGTACAAATTTCCTCCTACTCACAGGCATGTAATTCCTTTCAGTCTCCATTCACTGTCTTTGCCAAATATTCCCCATTATTATTAATACTTTTGCTTTTTAGCCTAAATTCCATTGGATATACAGTATATATGATCATAACTGGCTATTTATGTGTCACATGTCTGTTCTCTCAATTCTGACAAAATTGTAACAAACAGAATTTGCTGCAAAGATAATAAATGGTACTATAAAATGTACTAAAATAGTCAGGAAGAAAAGAAAGAAACTTTTTTAATGTCCTATAGAGCCAAAGCACACTTGCAAGTGCTAGAATCACAACAAAAACCTTCAAACAAGGCTCATATCTTCTCAGGCACCTCAAAGAGACATAATTCTATAGGACACCATATTCATTAATTCACAGGCTCCAGGAATTATTTGTATTCTTTTGTCTTGCCTGCAATTTTCTCTAAGGTTAACATCCTGCATTCCTGGAAATAGATCATAAAGGTGTAATTTTTTTTTCCCAATAAGGCTATGATATGGGATTAGCAAAGAAGGGATCAAGTGTTATCTGATTTCTTTCTTTTTGAACTAAACCTACAAATAACTGTGGCAAGGGATTTTTTCTCCACCGGGATACTCTAAAAATCTACAACTTGTCTATTATCTATTTACGGTGTAAAACCACATTACCATCTTCTGATGGTAATAGTATCCCCAGTACCTGAAATATAGATAATTATATCATGCTTATCATTGGCTGCTATTAAACAAAGGTTTTGGGAGATCAGACCACATTCACCAAGTTTTTCTGGAGCAAACTGTAAATTGTCCAAACATAATTAGATATTTCTACAAGCAGCTCCATAATTATGACCAGCAGTGAAGAAGAAATCAATCATCCCACAGCCACACAAAATTAAAAGACACAAACACAGAGAAAAGAGATGAGTTGATGGAATTCTGTATTTCCAACAAGTGACAACTGTTTTATACCCTGGTGATATCTTTCATGAAAATGACCCTGAATTAATTGGTGATTAGCATAGAGAAATCAGCTGGAGTTTTTTATTGACTTGGAAAACAAGGAAGAGCATAAAAGGAGGTTTTAAATCTGCCATTTAATAGCTGGGTATATTAAACATTCAGCACATCAAGCAAAGGTAGAGCAAAGATCAAACTGACAGCATTGAAGTAGGGAAGGATCTGCAAAACAGCTGCACACCTATAATGGGGCTGAAGCAACCGTGCTAGTTTCTGTTTGCTATCCCTTATAAAGATGATATACTGGAATTGTGTTTGCAGTCCTGTACCACACCATGGGATGAAATCTTGGTAATACCTGGGCCTATGCTATCACTCCACATTAGAGAGATAGCTACAAACTGCAGTGAGTGTTGAACACCTTTGACATAGTTGTTCTATCAAAATCTTCTGGATCTTATTTGTTTCTGTCATAGTAAACATTTAAATGGTCTAAGTACTTTTGCACCGACTTTCTCTCCCAGCTTCATCCCCTTATGTGTGTGTTTGATATGCGATATGTGGTACCAGAGCATCAGAGAAACATTTTTTTTTCTCTGTAGAATTATGACTTCTATCTCTTATTTAAGGCTCTAAAAATCTCAACCTCATTTTTCCCTAAGGAGCTATTGATTGCTAATCTTATGTCCAAACTATCTTAACTATCTTCCGGTGTAGTAATAGTTCTGTAAATACCTGGATCCTCTGGGGTTTTTTTAAGTCACATTTGCCACCTGGCAGCATGCATTCATGAAGGAGACTGCTGTCACCTTAGACTTTTCATATTCATTCAGGCATTTTTTCTTGGCAGTGAGACATTCTGTCATTTTGAAAGGATTACCCTGCATTATAATTCAGTGTCAGCATATCCAAAGCTATAAAATCTTCTAAGTGATGGATCTCTGCAAATCTTCTCTTTTTTTTTTTCTATTCTGTATTGTCACATTGTCAATCAAGACAGTCCAGACTCTTCTGATACATAGGAACCTTCTTGCAAGAACCCAAGTTCTGGAAATGTATATACTGCTGGTATGATGGAATATTTTAAGAAGTTCACCATGAGACTGACTGTATGGTTCATTTGGGTTCATAATTTGCTGCTTGAAAAATTACAGTAGAGAGATTAAGTGAGAGTCCGTACTTCTCAAAAGCTGTAGTTTGTAAGCCAAGAATCACAGCTAATTTGCTATCTTTGAAAAACAAAATTGCTACAAGATTGAAATATAGAACAATATCATTGACACTGAAAGGACAAAAAAGGTGATGATCAAGCCTTGCATATGTGTCTGAATGAGCTTGATCTTGGGACATATTCCAGTAAAAGAGGATTATGTCTAAGAAGTTTCCCCTATACACCTCAAGCTTTTAAAATCATGGCTAGTTTTACTTTTCTGTGGCAGTGAGCTGCAAATCTCAGCAAAATGAGTTTCTGAATGCTGTGGCTCACAGGTGCCAGCCGTTCGCCTCACTGATTTGGCAAATCCCAGGGGATCTGCTGCAAAATAAGCAACTGGTAGCAGGGTAGTATGTGTCCCATGAGACCAATCACCACATACTGTATATTTGACCACTGCACACTGTTTTGATCTTATGACCTTTCCCTCAGATTACACCTCTTGCAGAGCTCCCTGCCCATGACAAAGGAGAATATCAGAAAGCGACCCTCTGTTCTTTCCATTTCTATAAACCTAAAGCTCTCCTTGTCCTCAAAAAGAAGGAAAACTTCACTTTTCCATCTTTTGAGAAGATCTTGTGGTATTTGGATTGGGGGAGAGGGGTTGGACGGAGGAGAAATGTGGACTGAGGGAGGCAAAAAAAAAAGGGAGAAAAATTTTATTAAATGCATCTCAGTAATATCAAGATCAGACTTGGTTCATGAGTATTTGATCTAAATTATTTTTTGTCCCCCCCAAAATAAGAGTTTACATAAAACACAAGTAGCCAACAAAACAGAATATTTCTTTATTGCACTAAATCATTCCTATACTTATTTTTCAGGATTAATTTCTTAACTGGAAGAACTTTTTATGTCATTGTTTAACTATTCCCTTTTAGTTCTTTGTGCATAGGCACAACATTAGGTCATAATTTTAGATAAACCCTTTGTTTTCTTTGTTTGATTTTCCTGTGACACAGAAAATTTATTTCTGCTTCTATAATTTATTATTTTAAAACCAAAAAACTATTATTTAATATAGGTTTGAAAGTAAAAAAAAAATCAAATAATGAATATTTATTTATTGTGTTGTAAAAATATCTCGCAAGAATAACATTACTTTTCCTATTCTAATACTTCTGAGATGGAAAATAATTTTATATGAGAAGAACTTACCTGAAGTTTTTGTTGCTGCTGTTGTTGGGTTTTTCTTTGCTGCTGCTAGGTTCTTAGAAAAATCTGACCTTTTTTGTTAGGTTTTGTTAAAAAGTTTTGATTCTCTGCATGCCATATCACATTAAGGTGATTTTCCTCCTAACCTAATTAGTTTGGATAATTCTAATGGCAGTGTTAGTAAAAATATTTGAAGTTTCAGATAAGTTTTTTGAAAAGTTTATCTGGGCTTTTTATATTTAAGATGTATTTTATATACATATATAAATGTGTTGAGGACACCCATTTTCTAAACTTATAGGGTTTTTTAATACCCTCTCACTAGAAACAAAAATATGCTCCTTCCTCAGACTTGCAGAGACAAAAAAAGGACGCAAACTTCATAAACTTTTTATTTAACATGGCAGAGTGAGTGCAAAATGAATGATTGAGATGAGTAAATCTTAGAAATGAAGAAATAATCTGATGTGGCATGGCATGGCAAGGTGTGCTCTGTTTGTCATATAATAACAGGCTGTATACATAACCTTCCTGAGGCAGTGCTATTATAAAATGGTTCTGTAGTCAGAGTCCTGTACTTAGGTCACCATCCTAAGATTGATTTCAAAATCCTTGGCAAGACTTAGCATTTAGGCCATTTAAGACCACATTTTTTTAGATACAACTTTGATTTTTCAGGCCTTTGCCTCTCAAGATGTGGAAACAGCACTTCCTCATCTCAAAGCATCCATAAGATAATGTTTTACAAACATAAGTTGTATCCTCCTATAAGTTCAGCTTCTGAAAGCCACTTGCATAATATCTAACAGTGATGCTGCAGGGTCAGGCTAGATGTGCCCCCCCCATATGTTTGTAGGGACAGACAGACATATATTTCACAGGAAAAACTGATTGGATGGGAGACATTAATTCACTCACTTCTGTTTTCTTTTGCCTCTAAACAACTCTGTTGTCCTACATGTTAGTCCACACGTAGGAAGCCTATATGGCTTGAGTGGGTATTTTTGGCTGTTAAATCCCATTATTATTAGATTTAGAAGCAGGGCTTATGCTAGGGCTCTTGCCGGCTTTTGTTTGGGGTTTTATTCATTCTTTATCAGAAGATTAAGTTCTTTGTTTCCTGAATATTGCCACTTTGATTAATGCCCCCTGATATTCTATATGGTTTAAGAAAAAAGCATCTTGCTACCATCTGGGCCCATAGTTATAGAAACACAGAGCCAAACATGCAAATTTTTTCATCTGCTTGTACAATGTCTATAAACACCATTGCACCAAAAAGGTTTTCTAATATTTAGCCTCTCCATCCTCTCTGTGAGTGCCAAACTGAGAGCTGTGCTCCACTGCTGCAACATGGTTAGAGGACCACGCTGAAATGCAACACTATCAAGGGATGATTTAGTGTATTAAAAGGTCAAATGCACACTCGTATTGGATTTTTGTCTTAGCTAAAATATTCTTGAGGTGATAAATACTGGCTTAACCTGAGTAATTCTGTGCCTCCTTCAGCTCATTTTGAAGTTGTACCACTGTTGAGCAGATTTCCAATAGATATAACTCTTTGTGAAAATCTCAATTATATTTCAGCAGGTTTATTTCTTGAATAGACTACATTTCTTTTACATTAGATAGGTTAATTTTTTACAGAAATGTCAGATACCATAAAACTGAAATTATTGATTCCATCAGAGAGATTTCACAGTCTTTGTAAAAATTGATTGCTCCAGGATTTTACTTGTGTTTTTAAACACAGGATCTGGAGTGAATTTCACTTCTATGGACATAAAGCCTTTCCAATCCCATCTTGTTTGGTGGATATTAACATCTGTTGCAGTGTTGTTTTTTGAATACTAACTACCAAGATTAAAATTAGTCACTTTAAAAATAAAATTACTTGAAAATGTGCTAAATAAATTTGCAGCTGACTATTTTTTTCTGGAAAATAATTTGAAAATAGCAGATTGTGATTGTTTACCAATTCTTCTAAAACCAGATTTACTAAATATGACATAAGTATATAGACTGTGTAGCCATTATGCAGCTGAACAAAACATTCAATGCATCCCACCATGATCCCAAAGTCTGGATGTTTCAAATAAATATGTTTTTACTTATGGAACATTTTATCTTTTGAGAAATGCAGACACTAAAAAATTCTTTAAAATAGAAAATTTTCAACACATTGAAAATGTAAAATTCATTAAATTAGACAGAAAGGAACAATACTCTCAAGATAAAAATCCCACTTAGTTCCGAGTCAAACTCATCTTTATGCCTTCTAGAATTTAATTTTTAGTAATTTTGAAGAATCATCCCACTGAAATGGTGCACATGTTTTCAAGGGCAGTCAGATCTAGGGTCTGGTGAGCAACCTCTGAGAATAAACTCCATAGCTTCTCTGCATATGAAGAATTCTTTACCATTCTAGAAAGAAGATTTGATTTCTGAGCTGTATTCAATTTTTTTACTACTATGAGCGTAATTGAATATATAAATTAGCCTTGTATGATTTAATACTCGTGAAAAATTGTAGAGGTATTTTGCATCAATTACAAATGAACTGACTCTTTGATTCACGTTGTTAAATGAAATACAACAAATTATCATTATTTGTAGGTTGAAAAAGAGGCCTTGGCTTGGTGTGTGCAAACTGAAACTTCAGGAAAAGTCCAGAGGGGTCTTATTAATTCTCCTTAGCCTGATTACGAATTCAGTATAAAGTCTGAGAAGAGATATTGCTACTTCATACACACCGGGAAGCATTTTAAATCCTTCAGACAGAATGTATTCATCTTACATATCACATAAAAAAGAGAGTAGAGAGGAAACTAACCTTAGAAAACAAGCTCTTCATACTTTTTATCTATTAGTTTACTAAGTTTAATATTGACCTTCACTGATCAGGGGAAACTCTTGCAGGCATCATAATGGAAATGCCTGTTCAAGAAGCATTAATGACAAAAATGTTGCATCGCAAACTGAGATTTATTTCTGAAAAACTGTGACATGAAAGATGGTTACTGACAACCAGTTTCTTCCTATCACCAATTCCTGCCCAGCTCTGTGAAAAACCTGGAGAGAGTACTTCTTTGAACACATCTCTTGAGAAGGGTTAACTTGAATTACCTGCAATTTGTAACTCCTGTAAAAATTTCCCAAGGAATTAGACATTTATAAATCTAAGGCAGTGTCCATATTGAAATCAGTTATAAAAGGAAAATACCTGGAATAGTCATGAAATATCTTGAAGCAGGTGGTTTCTAAAGTCATTTAGGAAAAACACTCAATTGCATGTCTTGGTTGCACTCCTTGAGTTTCCTTTTTTTTATATTGCTTCCTGAAGGGAAGGAAAAGGATAGATCTATAAAAAATCCTCCATAAATTCTACTTTTTCTGGTGGGAAAATTCCACTGCTGCAAACATCACATCATCTTCTACATTTACGCTGAAAATGTGTAAATATTTACTAACCTGTGGTGAGAAAAATAGGTGAAACCCTGCCTAGTGGTGTTTCCTGGTACTAAAAAACTGTGTATTGGAGATTTTATATTTCTGTTCTTCGAGTTGTGAATGAGGAAGCAAGGAATTTTTCTTGTCTATAGTAGAATATTTTCCTGTGGGTTTCCCCAGGGTTCTTTATGGCTCAGCACGAATTCCACTTATGGTTCAATTGATTCCAGAGGAGGCAATATAACAACAAATGCTCTGAAATAAAAAGAAGTGTGCATTTAACATTTAATGCCACAGAGTAATATATTCAGGACTTAATATGAAATGGTGCCCATTTCATTCTCACAAAGTTTTGATTAAATCTCTTTTTGGTCTGTGTTAATGCCAGGTTTGTGGTAGATGAATGGTGTTGAATTTATTTTCATGGTGCTTTGTCTGTAGAGGTGTGATAAGTATGACTGAAACTTTGACCAACTTTTCATTATAGGAAGAATAAGCTCATCCATCAGTGCCGAGATCAGGAAGTTGGTGTCATACATCAAGAGTCATTTAGCACATGCACATCATTCCCAGAGATCAATTATTGTAATATTTATTTTAAACTGCACAGGTTGGAACCAAGAAAGTGAGACATCCATCTTTATCAGTTACATACCTTTAATTCGTAACAGTGTTAACTGCAAATTTGGTGGTACAGCCAGGCACAGTCTAAATTTTGTACAAGTAATAATTTTTAATTTCACTTAGACACATCCCAATTTATCTTCATCGTTGGTCTCTTAGAATGCAATATATTCTTGCTTTATGAAATCAGTCATGAAACTCTTATCTGAATAACCCATAATAACAGCAAGCTGTTGTTAAACAAGAGGTGACTGTATTAGCTTGCTGTAACAGCTAAGGTACAAGTTGAAAAAAAAGGTTTAAATAGGTATTAATTTTCCTACCCCCTCTGCACCTCTGCACAGGTTGGCTTTGGATCCCCCCTCCCTTCTGTACTACTTGCTGAAATGACAACTTGTATAATGGAAACTTGACAGAAAACAAAACGAGAATAAAACATCTCTAATACAAGCTGAAATTTTCTTATCTATTAATTTTAATTTTATAGTCATAATTCCCCCCAACCAGCCCTAATCCACACATTTTCCTCTCTTTTAATTTCCCACACATTTTCATCCACTTGTCTCTCCCATGGCTTGTCCGTCTTTGCTAGTGGAAATCTTGAAATTTAATGTCAAGGAGCCTGCTGCTAGCTTTGATGTTAATAATTTGCCCAAACTGACAACAGATATAATCACTTTTTAAGTGTTATCAAGAACAGCTGCTGTGAAAATAATTCAGTGTGTGAGGTGGGGGTAGGGAGAAAGGGTGGCTGGTAGAAAGAGAGGGTTGGATTATTATACATGCACAATATCCACAATGAGGATAAAAGTGGAAGATTCTCTGTCTTGCATTTCTGCACTAAAGGATACCTACAAAATAAGTAGCTACCATGATACTGAGAAAACTGATAACACACAAATTTAAGAAATGAAAGCTCAGAATTCTGAAACAGTCATAGAAAAATAGACTGGACATAAACAAAAACATGTCATCAGAACCACTGAAGTCAGAATTTAAACTATCTAAGAGGAGGGCAATTAGTTTAAAAGCATTCAAATGAAAGTTGTAATTTTTTATATAGTATGCTCCTGTAATTTTTTTCTTATGTATTAAGGAAGGATGGATGTGTGGGTATGTGCATGTATGCACATGTACATCTGGTGAGTACAAATGATATTCAGCAAAGCAATTGTGGAGCTTCATACCCCCATGCTGTGTGTGTTAAAGGTGTTCCTCACTATAGGGAAGCTGGGAGAAGCTTTTCCAATTCCCACCTTCGTAAGCAAGAGAAATGAGAATTGGCAGAAAAACAACAGCCATCTCCCAGAAGTGTCTTACCCTGCAGTGCGCAATGGAGTCGAAGCCAAAACCAAAAAAAAGGAAATATCCATCACCAGGTTTAGAAGACCTCATCTCCCTCAGTGCTGGCCCTTTTAAGGAGCTGATGTTTGACAGATGGATGGGACAAAATCCAGTCACTGTTTACTCCCAGCACTTAATTCCTGTTTACTTTTTGTGATGATATCTCCCAGGAAGATGGGACTGAGAGATCTTTTCTGAACCCAAATCATCCACTTTGGTTGTGTGAAAGGATGTCAAGTCCACTGGAAAGAAGGAAGCAGACAAACGAATGTGAGGGAGTTTCCCTCCCTGCCGCTTCCCTTGAGGGAGGATGAAGAGGCCAGGCAAAGCCCAAAAACATTTTATAGTCCCACATTACTCCTCACTCAAGCAGTAAGTGAAGATTTAGGCAAGGCTGCAGATATTGCATAACAGCATTTGACAAAGATGATCTATTAGAGGTCCCAGAAAAACTGTTAACAAGGGAATTTGCAGACAAATCTAACATGAAACATTAGGATTCAGAAGACCTTTCTAAAAAGCCTGAAAAATATTGAGACCTAGTTAGAAATACTAACTTTGCCAGCATGTTGAAGTCAGGGTTACAATCCCACAGTGCAGTACATCTTTACACTTCTGTCAGTAATTCGGAAAGTTACATTTGACATTTTAACCTACATTCAAATGCAAAAGTTCAGCTTTATGGGGTTTTACAAGGGCTGAGGAACATAATTCTCTTGGGACCCATCAAATTCCGTCCTAGATTTTAATATCCATTAAGTGATTACTGCAAAGAGTAGGACACTGAGTAGCTGGGGCAGCATCCACCTGTGATCTGGGCCTTTTCCAACTCTAGCAAGAAGTAGGTTAGACCAGAAGAGGAGATCTTATAAGAATGACATAATAATAATTAAAGGAAAAAAATCTATATAGAAAAGGAACCTATAAACTGGCAGCAGTTCTGATCTTCTTGTGTTCTAAGTTTTTTCCACCTTTTGTCCTTCTCATTTAAAATGACCAAGAAAAGCATAAAAAGTACTAAATATTTTAATGTGACAATCTAATTCTACCTGTACTTAACTGAAAATACATGAGAAAAAGAAAGCTTTTACAAATCATGAAGAATATTTCTGTATTTATTGAGTTCTAGTAAAATAAGTTGCAAAGAGGTGCAAAGAGGTTCAAGTACCAATGCAGGGCTGTTATCCATCTTTAATTAGCAGGTCATCTATTCTTGCTTTTTAAAATAATTTGACTCACCATTCCTAGGCTACCAACTGTTACTGTGTCATCTTACTTCCATCTGAGACGAAGGTCATATCTGTGATATTATGTCTTCAATTCACATTAAAATTATATCATAAGGAGGATGAAAATTAATTTACAAAAGTGATATGCATGCATTTGTAAAGAAACACTTCTCTTCCAGTGGAGGAAGGGAGCAAATGTGTGATAAATGCTACCCACCTTGACCAAATACATAATGAGAGTTTTCTGATATTACGATGGTCAGCATGCTCTAACAACCTAGAAGATGTAGATAAATGCTCAAGTAGTTTATGAAAGAGCACCATTACATCTCAAGAAACAGCTTGAAACAGCAGAATTTTCTTGCCACAAAGTACCAAGCTAACAAATTAGATAACAATTAAACATCTATTTTATTCCCTCCTTGATTGAATAACAACAGCTTTTTTCTAGATTTCAGGTGAAGAGTTGGCTGTTCAGCTGGTCATGTATCTGCTAGAAATAAATATTTAATCAGTAGACAGCAAAAGCCAATGAATTGTACATTTTAACATTACCTAATGCAGTTGATTGCCTATACAACAAACCAACAGAAGTAACATTGCGTTTGTATGGGATGGGCTCAACAGAGATAGGAAAATTGAGCTTTCAAATATCCCTAGTCTAGATGTTACCACTTTTCAAAACCATTCAAAACTGTTCTTCCAGACTGATAAGAATTTAACTTTTTTTGGGGTATTTTTTTTTGCCTTGATTAGATCAGAAATTCTATTAAAGTTGATTTTAAATAATAACATTTTGCTATATTTTGGAGATGTTCATTGGATACCAACCAAAAAGAACTTCCAAATGACCATTACTAGGTCTCAGAGTAATGAAACCATTCTGAATAAGCCCTGTGTGACAAAGGAAGATCAAATTGTAATTACAGCTGGAACAGCTGCAACGAACCTTATGCATGAACAAACAGGAACAAATGTGTGTAAATGATCTTTTCTGAATATAAACTAGTAATTGCTGTCACGTGCAAATAGATGTTAGCACAATATCTTGTTCAGCATCTGAATATCATAATATGGGTTTTTGCTGAACCCTCTTCAAAATTAATTTCATGGGTGATAAATTATTGTTTCACTTGCACATTTATTTGCAATAAAATTAATTATTAATTAATCAATAAAGTAGCCTAAAGTAAAAATGTCCTTATTACATCTTTACAGATAAATAAATTACAGAGGAATTAATAAATTTTTGAGGTTGAGTGTATGAGTGTAATTTTTTTCAAATTTCTTGTTGTAACAAAATTATTTCATTTTTCATTTTCTTTTCATTAAAACTTCCTTACATTGTTTAACTTTGCATCTTTCTGAGATTACATGGATTAACATTAAAAAGTAAGGGACCACGAGGTAGAACATTTTCCACTGCTTTGAAAATAGCTCTTGTGTAAACATCTTTGCTCACATTGAAAGAGATCCAATAGGAACTGGCTGGAGATAGAGTTACTCAGGAGCTCAGTTGTAATGTGCCAGCCACTTCTATCCATCACTGGCTCACGCCTCTCTCCAAGTGTTGTTTCTGTACTTTCTCCAGGATTTTTTTTGCTGAAAGAAAAAATACATTGTACTTCTCTAAATATATTCAAAATAACCTTCAAGATGGCAGTGCTGAAATCAGCTCCATGCCTAATGTCTTCTGTTTTTGGGGAAGTAAAGGAAAGATCAGGAGGAGACTTGGCTGGCCTCTACGAATCCTGTCCTTCCTAGACAAGACATTCTGACATTGCAAGCTAGATGTCAAGGCATTTTAAGGTGTTTCATAAGTCTTCTCCATGCACTTACAATTCAAAGCACAGGTAACTAGTACAAGAAGAAGCCATATCACCTCTGTTAATTTTTTCACTTGTGAAAGTGTTCTAGCCTTTGACAGACTCCACTCAGACAGAAAAAGTACACATTAACCTCTTATGACAAAGGACATTAATACACACAGACCTCGGCTTTCCACAGAAAGTATTGAGTTTAATTTGTCAGATTTGTTAAAATCAAAATGACTTGTTCTTTTACACAAAATTAATTATTTATATGTTTCTGAAAAAAATAGTTTTCTTAAATTTGAAAGTCATCCAACATGTGATAGTCCATTGAATTGTGAGATCTTTGTGTTCTAGACCTGAACTAATGGATCAGATGCATCTCAACATTTTAAGTTTACATTAGAATAAATAATGGATTGTTATAAGGTGTTTTTTTAGACCATGCTCTCCTCGATCGCACTCTAATGACTATAGATACTATACTAGAATTTACTGATAATGATAGATGGGTAATTTGCCACTCAAGATTTCATGTTTGCACAGTAGCTTTTGCTCTCTAGAGGCATAAAGTGCATAAATTATTAAACAGACATCTGACCTAATAACTTTAGGTCATTAGGTCAGATGTCTATTTAATAATCAGCATTTACTAATTTCATTATTAGTATTAACATTTCATAAAACAAAAGGTGGGTCACTTGAAGCTGAAAACAAGTCATTTTGATAGAGATAGGTTTTAGATTTTAATTTCTGCTTCCTAAAAGTTGGTTATTTCTTTTTGTAAGCTAGCAAAAACTTTTAACAGATGCTGGGGACATGTAGAAACCTGATACTATCCAAAAAACCATTTAAGGAGGGCTACTGAAGCTTTTCTGGCTCCTGCATCAGCTGTTGAGAAGAGAGCTTGTACACGAGGTGTGTTAGGAAGTGGTGTTCTTTTGCTTCTGCAACAGAGTGAATTCCCTCAGTGCCTTTCAGCCTGGCATCAACAAGCTGGCAGTTTGCCATCTGGAAAACTGACATTTGTCTCCCCTGTGTCTGCTGAACAGCTCTGCTGCAAAACAGCCTTCGTACTTAAAGAAAATATAAAAGGGAGTAGAAAGCTTGCTGAGCACAAATAATAGACACGCTGATGTTTTTCTTTTAAATAGCAGGAGCTGTTGGCCTTTCAGAGAGTTTTTATTCAGCATCCTTTATTGTAAAGGTGCTTTTGCATGGAAAGAACAGTGAAAGTATGTATTACATACTGGCCATCTCCTGTTCCACTGGTCAAGCAACAGTTACTTTAAGTACTAATCTGGGTTTTGAAAAACTTATTACCTGAATCATTCAGGGTTTTTTTTTTCTTTTTTTTTTCTTTTTTTTTTTCTTTTCCAAGAGTTAGCATTAAGGAGAACATTAGTGCCTAAATCGGACAATTTACATTTTGAAAGGAGTAATTTCAGAAGGATTTCTCTTTGTGATAAAACTGGATTATAATAGGGTACTTGCAGAGCCAAACATCATGACTTAGGCCAAACTTTCTCCCAGTGAAAATTACTCCTTAGCAGAACATTGAGACTTCTATTAACTGTTCAGATCCTAAAATAGAATTAGAAGACATGGATTGACATAATGAGTTAAGTGCTGGAAATAAAGCTGTCATGATAAAAAAGCTTATGATGCAAACACTGTTTAACTCCATCTCAACAGTGACAAATTTAGCTTTGGATTAATCAGGCTATTTTCTCCTGCTTTTAAATGTACTACCTGTTCATCATTGCACAGATGCCAAGACTTCTTATACTTTATATTTTCCAGTCATCTAAATGAGATGTAAGTAGTTCATAAGATATGTTCCAGTTACTGGAAAAGAGTAAATTTGATTCTAAATATACTTTCATATTTCAAATTCTTTGTTAAATTGAACTGGTAAAGCTGCACTGCATGATTTACAGGTTTGAAGGAGATAATATCAAACTTTTGAGTAAAAGGGACAAGAGGTGTTAAATATTTATTAAATCAAAATGCACACCCTTTTTGAATTACAAAACTTCTAAGTCTTTCATGAGCATACTACTCAATACTTTTTCTTTCAAGGATTTCCTTCCTAGTCACAGGAAAAAAAAATTAAAAGACTGTTTCCTATATCATAAAAGTGCTATATATGCCCAAATGTTAAGTCAAACCAATATAAAACAATCAGATAACTGCCAAAATGATTGTATTATAATGCAGGGTTTTTTCTTAATGTGAGACTGAAATGCCTTTTAGCAAATAAATATTAAAAAATATTTATTTTAATACAGATTTAGTTCATTGCAGGCCATCCCAATCTTAGTGTAAATAATACTGCTTAGCTCTTTTGTGTTGGTAGTCTAGTCATCCTCTCTGATACTCAGATTTTTTTTTTACATGCAAAGCAATGGAGACAAAGTATTTAACACCTTTTTTTTTTTTTAAGGAGTTTTACTTTTTATTCTGGATCACCCTGCTTGTACCTTCATTTCATGTCAAGCTTTCATCCATCCATGGATGCTTTAAAGTGTCTCTATTTAATGTCCTGTGCTTGGAACTGCCCTGCTCTATGGTTTAAAACCAACCAACAGCCAAGACCCCGCAGACCTTCACTCACTCCCCTGGGTGGGATGAGGGACAGAACTGGAAGAATAAAAGTGAGAGGCCTTGATTCTGCGTAAGCACTGCTCAACAATAGGGAAAACATCCCTATGCTACCAACCGTGTTTGCAGCACAAGTCCAACAGATAGCACCTCACTTACTGTGAAAAAAATTCACTCCACCCCAGTGAAAACCAGCACACCTGACAAGTTTCCTCAGAAATATCAGAAATCAAGCTGGGTTAGTGAATAAGAACAAAGATTTTTAACTGGATATCACACAATACACTGGAGCTTTCACCACATTTATCAAGCAAGCTCTATTAGCTATGTTTCATATAATTGGTATGACAGACTTTTAGTTCATGTAAAATTAACTTACCTATAGACTTAGAATATTTTAGAGTGGTCTTCTTGAAAGAATTTGAGGTTTGGTTGAGTTTGATTTGGATTAACCAATTTGAAAGGTGAAACACTAATTATCTACTTATTATTAGGTGAAAAAAAGGGAAATGACTAAGTGTCCAGGAAGACAATTTTAAAATAAATGTAGAAGTTGGAGTCCCCAAAAGGCTGTTAAGCCTTATTTGTTTACTGACAATAAAGTTACAAAAATCTAACTTCTGGTCTCAAAAAACTATGATCTAAAAATCAGATAATGCCCTTGAAAGGCAAGAAGCAATAATTTTTGTAGCAACAACTTTTTAAAAAATTGTTCAATTTCAAATGTAGATTTGTGAAATAGCATTAGGGGTAGCCTTCCATAATCTGGCTCTGATTACATCTCAAAATGGCTTAACTGATCAATAATAAACTTAGTATTTCTATGAAGACAGCATTGATAGTTAGGCAATTACTAACTTTGAATAAAAGAATAGATAAAGTGATAGCAAACAGAGGTCGAAAATACAAATAGCCCACAAGTTTATGAAGGAGAGACTCCCAGCAACCTTTTGTCTGGCAACTTTAATTGTATAATTTAGTGTGTATTTGTTTTGCAGATAAAGTTTGCAGGTGGTGTTTGAATGTATGCCATTCTTTGGGTTTCCTAAGAGTTCGAGTTACTACCAGATATACTTAGATCTTGATATCATAAAAGAATAGAATTAAACAGGTATATCTCTCCTCCCCATTTGTCCTCTGTTTTTCTTAACAAAAAAAAAAAAAACAAAAAAAAAACAAACAAAAAAAAACCCAAAAAAACCCCCAAAAAAACTACAACCCACAAAAAACCACCTGAAAACAGTTATTTAATACCATGCCCAAGAGTGAATATCATGCCTCTAGGAACTTCCAAAATTAAAACATTCAAACTTGCAAGAAGCATAACTGACCAGAGACAATTTTGGTTAAGAGGTCAATGTATACTAACATGTTCATTTTGGAGTTCACTTTGTCAGCACAAATATTTAAATATTTTCCTTGGAGTCCCCTCACTACTGCTCCTGTCAACTTTGTGGTACTCTACCAGCTCGGAGGCAGGAGAGCAGCACCCCTGCAGAGGACACTGATGCTGCTCAGTGGATAGTCAGGCGGGGTGTACTGATGAACAGTGCATCTGGCACTCTCTCTGCTGAAGCGTGACCACGTCAGCCCTGTGAGACGCTCTGTGCTTCATTATACCCTCCGTGTGTGCGCGCACACGAGCTCCCAGCCCTGCTCTCTCCATTTCAGCTTTTCAGATCTCAGATGTACTAATCAGATTCCAAATATTGGCCTTTGCTTCGGCAATCACTGCCTCAAAAGAAGGAAAGTGACGAGGCGGAATGATCCTTACCATAGGGATGGGGCATGCTATGGAATCTATAAATGGCACAGCCAGGATGAATGGTATCATTGTACTGGATTTTGCAGACAGTGCCAGTTACTGCAGTCAAAAGGACATTGGAGTAAAGCAGTTAATAAAAGAGAAAGGAGGAGGGGAAAGAGGTAGTGTTGAAAATCATGGAACTGAGAACATTGAGGCTTAAATGCTTTTTTTCCTCAGACAATGAACTGTCTGCATCAAAGTTAGTCCAATAGCATTTAGCTTTGTGCCTGCTTCCACTGTACCTGGCCACAGGATAAATAATGAATAGTGAGTACAGACAGAGCTTACAAGGGCTCTATTATTCCCACAGCTTAAACTCTTAATTTAGAGGAGTACACAGGAGAGGAAAAAAAAAAAATTTCCAAAGGAGATAAGAAAGAAAGACACATTGGCAGGACAGAATGGTAAAAATATCCTACAGAAAAAAAAAAAAAAAAAAGAAGCTTCTGTTCTCTGTTGCTTTATTACCGAAATGATTAGTACAAAAGCATGCTATAACATTTTTTCATCCAAGAAGCTCAAAGCAACTTATAAACTATTAATTGAAGGTGAAAGTTCCTCAATTATGATATGTGATTCCATTAACATTGTTCAAAATTTTAGCTCTTAAAGGACACTGCTGAGTGCAAAATATTTAACCCAAATGGCAGACTTTTACAGGGTGATACCACAGATAAGACATTGTTTCTAACATGACATCATAGCTGCACATAAGCATCCTGTGTACATTAAAGAGGAGGAAAGAGCCCTCTGATTTCAAAGGCTTTGGCTTAAGGGTACTTCCATGTATCATTATTTTGGCTTAAGAATATGTCCCACAACCACACAAAACCAGCATTAGACATAAAGACTGACATAATGACTCTTAATTACCAGCCCTATTCAGATCAGATTCCTTATGTTTTCAGCACTTAGTGTTCTCTTTCTTTTCTTCTATGAATAAACAGTACCTGTATCTAACATTTGTTTTTGTCTGCGAGGAACGAAAAGTACCATTCTATGAGATATCTGACATTGCAGCTTGTACCAAAACAAAGTAACACCTCAGGACTTCATGATGATGACCAGGTGCTCAAATTAAGTGGAGTGTGTTGTCTTCTCTGGTTGTGGTACTTTCTCATTACATCATTTCTGCTTTGGCAGTTTGGTCTCTTAGCCACATGTCCAGTCTCTGTACTGCTTTAGGATAGGACACCGACTACCTGTATTCTAAATTTGGTGTTCTTAAAATCCTTCTAAAGGCTGGAAAAATTAATGCTGTCTATGAGACTTTGGAGCTCAGCTTTCAAAGAAAATAAAGACAAATCCTTCAGGTATAGAGATTTAACTTCTTTTCATAACTGTGGGAATGAGCCATGGGAGAATTATTTATGCTTCTTAATGTCTTTCAGTGTCTTTGAAAACCTCCCCAAACTGACTTATTCTTAAATTTGTTTTGTATTGTATTTGCAGGGTTCCCAGACGAAGGAAGGCATAATGCATCTGACTCCATGTTCTCAGGAGGCTAATTTATTATTTTATGATACAATATTATATAAAAGAATACTATACTAAACTATACTAAAGAATACAGAAAGGATACTTACAGAACGCTAAAAACATATTAATGAAAACTCAGGATCTTTCCAGAGCCCCAACACAGCTTGACCGTGATTGGTCATTAAGTCAAAACAATTCACTTGAAACCAATGAAACAAACACCTGTTGGTAAACAATGTCCAAACACATTCCAAAGCAGCAAAACGCAGGAGAAGCAAATCAAATAATTATTGTTTTCCTTTTTCTCTGAGGCTTCTGAGCTTCCCAGGAGAAGAGTCCTAGGCAAAGGGATTTTTTCAGAAAATATGACTGCCACAGTTTTGGAAGCAAAGCCCACTCCCTCCCCCTTTCACTCTTTGCTAGGCTTTGTTTTTTTATTATTTTTGGGAAAGGTCTAGTGGATAAAACCAAGAGCTGTACTGAAGCAGAAAATAATTTTTATTTTTAAAGTTCAAAGTTACATTACAAGGAAATTTCACGCCTAAAGAAAAAAACCCAACCAAACAAAAAAAAAACCCAGATACAACTGGGAAAAATACTGTAAAAGAAGTTTTACAAAGCCTGTTAAGGGAGCAGGCAGCTTCTCTTGAAAACAAGCTGTGCAATGGTTATCATGCATGAACTGGTGCACATCTAACAGTGTGCAGGTTCTGCAGGCAGATCTGTCCCTTGCCCTTTCAACAAATGTTATCATTTCCCAGGGAGCACTATCTTTGCTGCAATCTGCACCTGCTCCTTGTGGACAGCTCTCCTGTCCACACGGAGCATGTGCCATGCCATTTCGGATACTGTCCCATGTCCTTCCCTCCACATCTGTTGACAGATCTGAACTTTTCTGTTATCTCCAGTAGCCAACAGCAGGACCTGTCATTGAAGCAAAGAGGCTCTGTATATCTGAGCCCCTATCAGGCAGCCCCTTTGTTTGTCCAATGACAGCAGCGTGTGATAAATGTTTCAGAAATGACATTTGAGGTGACAGCAGAGGAAAACTCTTAAGTAGGAGACTACATCTCCCAGTGTCTCCTGAGACACTCTGCTGTCAGTAAAGGAAAAATATTTACGAAGAGATTAGAATGCAGGTGGGCCAAAATAAATGTATTACAGGCAACAAAACTCTTCCAATTAAATTTATTTTAAGAAGTCACAGCAATAAAAATACTGTATAGTTTCACAAGATTAGATAGGATTTACCTTGTCAAGAAGATTTAGGGAACTTCTACAGCCAGTGGTAAATTTTGGATTGGGAAGAAGGTCTGTGATATAACTTCATAGGGAAAAAAGAAACCCATAAAAAATCAAAGATGGCAGAGGTAGAAGAATAAAGTCATTTATCAAAGACATGTTGGAGTACAGAAGCTGGCTAATAGCATAGGCAGATGGAATGTAAGATTTGCCCATACTCTCCTGGCATGGACAGAGTATGAAGTATAGTTGTGTTGTCCCACCAGGTCAACCCATAAGCTAATCTTAGCTGCTGCTTTAACATCTAATTTGGCTTTTTGTAAAATAAATACACAACAAATTCCAATGTGAAATGACTATTATATGTGGCAAAAGGGAAGATACTCTATAAAGTTAACAGCTTATACACTGATGTTTATTTCTGTTTTTTTCTTTTTTGCCATCAAGTTTATACACAATGCTGCAATTAGCTGATCATTCTGGCATTAATAATCTGTTTGTACATTACCTTATTTTTAGCACACAGGAATTGTGCATTCCAGCCACACTTCTGAAAAATTGTATAAAAGGGAGAAGTTAACCTGAGGTAGAAATGGCAGATTAATTAAGAATCGCAATAGTAATGGAAATCAGAGAAAACTGGAGAGGATGTAAGGGAAATTCAGCTTCCAAAAATTGCTAAATTTTAATAATAGCATATAATAATAAATCATATTTGCATATGATACCTCAAATTCCTTGTCAGAGGTTAATAGGAAAGAGAAAAACTATCATAATTGATGCAGTCATGGACAGGATTTCTAAGCATTAAAAATAAAAAAAAAAGTTCTCCCAAAGGGCAGATAAAAAAAAATAACATTGCAACCTGGACAAAGAAAAAAGAACTCTTCACAGTTCCTGTGGAGAATGAGCATAGAGAAAGAGAGCAGCTATACTGCAGAAAGGAATAAAAGAATCTCCCTAGAGCAGCACACACCAAAGTTAAGAAAGGCCAAGTTAACTGAGATATCGTGGTGGCTAATGAGAAACCTGATTGTTTCATATGCTCAATATACTGACTCCTTTCTTTTTGTAATTTTTTTTTAATCTGTTCCAAAATTTTCAGGTAAATATTGTGTTTGTACTTGTAACAATTCACACTTTTTCTATCAGCTTCTCTGATAATAAGACTGAGCAACCAATGAAACTCTCTAGGAATGCTTGGCCTATCAACTGATCTGGCCTACTGAGGCAGCACCTACCACCTCCAGTGAACTGCAGGGTGAGCAGGAATGGGGCACACTTATGTCCAAAGGGGCTGAGGTTTAGGGTTTGAGGACTGCACACATCTGGCTGCAGCTAAAAACTTTACTGCCTGGGATTATGCACATAGGCTGAAATGTCAACCAGGCTCTCCCTAGTGAGTCATTTTCTTAATTTTTTGTCAAAGCACACTTCTCCAAATTATTTTGATTTGAAGACATTGAGAGATGAAGAATTATCCATATACAGATGCTGACCAAGCACCTGTGCCTTGTTTCACAATATAAGAGTTTTTCTTATCTTTGTTTTTATTCCAGTAAAGTTGCATTTCTATTAAAAGACATTTCAGTATTTCTTTCCCCAGGATGTTGTCCAAGTCACTTTACCTCTGCAATGTGTTTCTCAGAGCTTTCACGACACATTTCTTTAAAAGGGGGAGGAAAATTTATTTGAATTTCTTTAAATGTCTTTAAAATTCTCCCCTAGACTTATGTTTAACAAGTGGTCTTTGTATAAAGTGCCGTGGAAACCTGGTAGTCCCTGTGCTAGAGCAGACTTCCACAGGAGGCAGGTGGGCCATCCCACCAGCACATCAGAGAGTAAAAAAAGGAAGATAAGAAGGTGTTAAAGAAATGTCCTTCTTCCCTCCCTGACACTTTTGCAGGAGCTTGATGTACAAAACAAAGTGATTTATGTCCCAGTCTGATAAACTGGTGCATACCCTGAGCTTGAAAGTCACCTCCAGTGGAGCTATTCCTTGTTGTTGATGAAGCCTACTTGCTCTCTAGAAACAATAGATCTTTACCCAGTGTCATTTTGGAAAATGTCAGGCACAGCAGTGGCCACAGAAGGGAGCAGATTTAAGATCAAGGTCATCTAGAAACAACAGCCAGATCAACAGTCCATTCAGGTTTATATGCTAACTATATTTATTCCAACAGGGTGGACATTTGCATGGGCATCTCATATTGCTTTGCTGTTAATGAATATTCTGCATGCAGAGTCACTACAGGCTCAGCCACTTATATCAGTTTGAAAAATAATGTACTTAATGTCCTTTATCCCTCATTTACATTTTTGTTTGTGTGTAACATAGCCAAGCACAACTTGTGTTCTGGGAAAACAGTATGTTTCCTGTTCTGTCAAAAGCAGAATAATTTCTGAACTATCAACAATGAATAAAGAGAGACAGAGAGAGAAAAAAAGCACACATGAGGAGGGAAAGACTGAAATATGTGAACACCGTAAAGAAATATTTATCTTCTTACAAACAATAAAAGAGAATATTGCCAAACATTCCTTACACTAAATAGTCTGCATCTTTTGGATGCAGGGACAGCCTGATGAATTTCACTCTATAAGGCAGCAGTCTGCAAATGGATAAGAGCCTGAAAATTAGATGAAAGAGTTTCCTCCACCATATTAGAGCTCCTACCAAAAAAGGCTTCACTGTCATGGCTCATCTCATTAATCTAGTATACATGTTGCATTAATGTTTTTTCTCTTACTGTGCAAGACTGATGAGATTCTATCTTTTCTAGTGATTTTGCAGTGCAATTGTGAAATTATTTTGCAACCATGAAATGGTTCAATTTCAGATTTCTGTTGTACTAGGAAGGCAATATCTAGTTATTATACTGACATTCAGCAAGGGAAAAAAATGGAATTAGGTCCAATACTAATTTATTCTTTTATAAAAATTAGATTTTTTTTCTCCCTATTCCATATCAGAATAAACCAAGCAATGTTTTCATGACAAATTGAGCATAGGGAAGGGAGAGGGAATGGAAACTTAAGCAGGCACATGGAATTTGGAAGATTGTTCTAGATACAATTAATTAATGTCATTTAAGAAATTGTGAGTTGCCATTAAAGATATAATACTAAGAAATTGACTTATTAAATATATGTATATATAGGTATAATTTTGTCTTTGTGACTCAAATTAATTCTATTTTAGTTCTTATGACTTAGCTTGACCCCAACAGGATCAAAGCATTTCTGTGATACTTATACTATGGACCTTTTTGAATTTTACTTACAGTTGGATTTTGGGATGAATGTTTTAAGTACCAGCTTCTTCCATTTTATGAAACAGGACTTATTGCCCATTTAAAAACCAAAATTTCTAATCATTGAACCTTTTATTTCAAGGAAACAAAATTTGGTTTTCCATTACCAACAGGAAACAGCTAGTTTGGATTGAAACTCCTTTTTTGCCTATGACATGGAAAGTAGAACGAGGCAATGACAATGCTTATGCACAGCAAGACTTGAGAAGCAAAATAGAGCTTTTCAAACTCATTTATTCGGTTGACAATTCTTTTAGCAAACGATGCAGCTGCACAGATTTTTGAGGAGGGGAAGATGGTGCAGCATAAAAAAGGTCAATGAGGACTGTAACCAACTGCTGAGCTTTATCCAGTGATAAACAAGGAGATATTGATTCTCGGGAGGGAAAACAGCATTCTTATTTGATTACAGTGTTACAAAAAACTTTCCCCAAAAGGTTTACTGAGTTCCAGGATCAAAAACTCATTTTCCATAGTTTTGGGTTTTTTTTGCTTGAGGATTTTTCAAATGTCTTCTAAAAGAGGACCCCCTCTAGGTAAAGTTTTCTTCATGTCTGAAGCTAGGTTAGTGATTAAAAAAAAAAAGAAAAATAATGTTTTCTGCAAGGGATCATGATACAAATATTTCCATAATGAATATAAACTATGTTAGGCTTTATTACATTCAGATTTCTTTTCCTGACCTTAGGGAAAAGTACATGACAGCTGACCCAAAGCTTCTTCTGGGAATTGAGACATTATTTTTATGACATTAAGTGCTTTGACTTGGGATTTCTAAAGCCAGTACCAGTTAGAAATCACATAGGTTTGACCAAGTTCCTTCTTTCTTCCACATGCACTGGCTGGAATTCCTGCAGGTGGACTTAATGCTGATTTTCCCCATCAAGGCTGTGCTGTCTGACCGAATTTTGTTGTCTCATACTACATGTACAATGTAAAGTTCTGCATTAATAAATGTTCTGGCCATACTAGCACAGTGCCCATATAATTTATCTGGCCGTACTAAGGACTAGACCTCACTAATGAGAGTCTCCTTGTCCTACTAGTTCAAGATTTATCTCAGGAATTCAAGCCTGTGTTGCCATATCCATTGTAATCACTCTCACCTCTGTGGAAACCAACTGCCATTCAACAGGTGAAGTACATGCTTGAATCTGGAGCATATTTTACTGAGATGAAGACAGGTAGGATTTCACACAGAAGTAAGCCCATTCGGGGATTTCGATTTCACCAGTGATATACAAAACATGTGAGATTAAAGCAAAAAAACACAGGACACAGCTCATCCATCATCTTTCTTAGTTGTCAGAAAAACTTTAGTCCTTAAAATACTCCCAGTCTTCTGCCTTTAAAATAAACTATCATCATGTGACTCCACAAGAACCAACTTTCTTGTTGGAAGCACAGGGTACCTTTCCTCCAGCTGCAATTTGTTCCTCTTTACCTGATCTGCCAGAGGTATTTCCAGGGTCACACTGTAAGCCAGTCCATCCTGCAAGTAGTGATAGGATGAAAATAATCCCATTGTTTCTCATATAGGTTTTAATCTACTTCATTCCAATGATCCCCATCACAACATTGCCAAGGAAGCAGCTCACGTGTGGAAGGCAGTGAATGAGGATGTGAAGGCAGAGACTGACTAAGATGGCCTAGTCCCCCTATTCTGTACTCCATGCAGAAGAGGGGGAAGCTGCTGCAGGACTTCCATGGAGGGGACAGGAACTGAGACACTATGCAGAGCCCCCATTATTCCTTTATTCAACACATCCTTTTAGACCCTTTGGATATCTTCCATGATGGAATGTGCCACTTGTAAAAATCTTCTGAAATATTTTACCTGATAATTCCTAAATTAAAGCCTTTTGAACTATTTTCTTGAGGAAAGGAAAGAAATGCTGACATGCATTCAGTTCAAGGTGAACAAATTAATGCATTCCACTCATAGTTATGTTTGGAATCAGAATACTCTCTTGCCTTGGCTTCCCTGGTGATTACCATAACTGGAAATATATTTAAAACTTAGCCTGGGTACTTCTATGCTTCCATGCATCTTGACCTTCAATCAGAATTTTAGACATAATAAATTGCTTCATAAAAACAATTCAAGCCTCAGTTCGGGGCCCTACCAGTTATTTTGGCAATCTCAAGAGGGAAGAATTGCTTTCTGAAAGTGACTTTACCAGGGTAAATTTAAAAGTTGCCAAAATAGGGAAGTATGGAACAGTTCACGGTGAGGTAGTACATATAGCCAAAAGAAAAAAGTCACTATCATCAAATCCCTCACAATATTGCCACTAGACAATAACTTGTGTTTGACCTCTGTACACTGTCATCTAAAACATAAGCATAAAAAAAAAAAAAAACTAGCTGTGGATATGGCACCATATTTTCAGTAATTTTTATTTAATTTTCTCAATACCAAGTTTTTTGAGCAGTCAGACTTGATTTCAAAGTAAAAGATTCTGAGGTAATGAACCAGGGGAAGTAGTACATGAAGGAATGCTCAGACATTATGAATGATCTTTAGGTATTTTTCTGAGACTCTGCTTTATCCATTGGGAGTCTCATTTGAAACACGTCATGCTTTGTGTGCCTGCCATTCTCAAATATCACATAGAAGTCAATATACCATCATATAAACAGCAGATAACATGTGTCTTACCTGTCAGTCCTGTGAAACCCTTCCTTCAGTTTTATCCCTCTGCTGTTGAGTCAATGTGTGAAAACAGGAAGAGCATGAGTTCATTCAGGTATGGGCTAGATGGTTATGCTATGACAATCTTTTCTTCAGCTCAAAGCCAACTATTCCTCAAAAATTCTTTCCTTGATTCCTACAGGTAGTGGCTTTCTTCCATGCTTGGTGTCTGCTGTTGTCTTTGTTGCAGAAAATGAACACATTTGAATAATAAAATATAAATATTAGTCAGCTTCACTAAGCTCTCTGTAGAGTAACACTATGATTTCATTACTTTTTTAAACCCATGCTATACCCAAGATTCTGCCCAATTTCCTAGCTTGGTTAGCCTTTCCCAGGAAAGGGAGAGACAGATGTTTTCAAAGACTCAACGAATTCTACACTAAACAGTGAACATTTTTAAACTAGTAAGTGTCTTCAGTAAGATGCAAACCCTAGACAAAATGTCTGGCTATAAAAAGATATATTTACATATATTTTAATGGCATTTAAAATAATTAAAACAAGAGCACTCATTTATTCAATCAGTCTCTAATTTGAGTACATGCATGTTTTGTGAAAATAGTTTTATTTTTTTACATTTTTACCAATAGATGGTGCTAGCATTTTCTGCATTTAGTTAAACATCTGCACCCATTTTACTCAGCTCAGACCCATAACAATCCTCTGAAACTACTAGAGAGAAACAGTCTATCTGTGCGCCAATTAAAGCAGGAAATGCCAGTTCACCCCTATTCAACATTTTACATATTGAAAAGGCTAGTAGAGCAGCAGAAAGCCATCAGTAGCTACCCACTGCAGAACATACACAGTATGCAAAGGAGAAATCTGCTGTTCCCACTCCTCCAATGTATTTTCAAGATTTCTGGAATAGTCACATCATGTTTTGCTGTCATTAGGGTGCATACTTTTAGCAAAAAGGATGCTGGCATCAGTCAAATTACCTCCTCCATCAGTCTTCTACAGAGCACAATGGAAGCTGAATGCCTTAAGCACAAATCCTGCCAAGTTTTTGTTCACATGCCTCAATTTATGTGCTGGGAATAGTTCTGAAAAGTCAATCTAGATGTTCATTGTATGCAAAGTTAAGTAAATCAGAGATTATCTTTGAATTATATGAAATTTTTGGAGCACTTGGAATTGAATGTAGTGGCTCTTCATGGAAATGGTCAGAGGTTTTCTGCAGCCATTAGGAGGATGCATCCGGAATGAAGATGCATATTTTTATAATACCACCTAGTCATCTAGACATTTCACATTCAAAATTAGCCATTTAAATATTTCAGTTCTGTGGATCAGATTATGTTGTATCTGTTCAGAGAAAGTATGTTCAAGGTCATTACAAGTGCATTCAAAAAAAAAAAAAGAAAAAAAAAGAATAGATAAAAACAATCTTGTTCTCTGCATTTCCAATTTCCTCTAGAACTCTGCTATCTGTAAAAAAACCCCAAAGAATGTTCCCAATATCTCATTGTCATTGGCTTTATTTTTCTTATTACTTAGAGACATTCTCAAAATATTTTGAAACAATTGAAACACTGTAGCTCTTCCGAGGGAAGCTGTAGCCTGTGCTCTCCAGTTCATTTCCACATGCAGTACACTCTTCAGTGTGAACTGGCTTTACACAGCATAGAAGTAAGCTCCCTGGAATAACAGATTTTCACAAAGAGGTTGC